>NC_136073.1:776703457-777303457 GCF_964261635.1 Lissotriton helveticus | reverse complement strand
TCTAGATCATTGCCCAACAGACAGTCTACTGGGAGGTCTGCACTCACAACAACTTTCTTGAGTCCATTTAACCCTCCCCAGGAGAAGTTAACAACTGCCACACTATGTGTAGTTGTGGCACTGCTAGCATTGGTCACTAGGTAATTCTCACCTAGTACAATTTGTCCAGGGTCCACAAAGTTAGGTGTCACCATAGTGACACTGGCACATGTGTCCCTGTAGGCCTGAGCCATTTTCTCATTGATTAAAGGTGTCTGCCTATACTTGCCCAAAGTATTGGGACTCATAGTAGGGGACATATCCATGTCCACATCATAGAGCAGAACTGCCTGAGTGGGGACTCTGACTAGGCCAGATTCCACCTCAGTACCCAGGGTCAACCCCACTATACCCTTGGGTTGTGTACTACCACTGCTGACTGTACTAGGGGGTGCAGGTGCCTGAGGGGCTGCAGTGGTAGATACTGGTCCTTTCTTGGTGCATTCACTCCCCCCGTGGGAAACTGACTTACAGGTATTGCACCAAGGTTTCTTTGGGCCTTCAACCTTCTTCTTTTTGTTTCCATTTTGGGACCCACCCTCCTTAGGAGTATTTTGGGGGCCTGAAGAAGACTTCTGGTCTTTTTGTTTCTGTTCTCCCCCCTTCTGGTCTGCCTTTTTCTGATCACCTCCATGGTTCTGGGGTTTAACTTAACCCTGGTTCTGACCCATTTGTCTGCCTTCTTTCCCAATTCTTGGGGAAAGGTCAGATCTGAGTCACGTCACGTCAAAGCACTTTATTCGATTAATTAAAATCATAAAAGGACACAGTAGAAAAAATTACAATCAATAAATAGGTACCGTTTAAGATCAATCAGTAAAATCATACAAGGTTCCTTAAAATTATTGATTTACACAATTAATATCGGAATACGCAAATCTAGACTAGCACATGAATTTATCATGGTTCAGAAATGCCTGATAATCTTATCTTCTGAGATCTTACAGCTGCCACCAAGTAGCTCGCGATATTAAATATGAACCAAACATTATGCATCAGTTGCAGATACATTAAAGCAGGTTTAACTTGTCGAAACCCCATAACCCTCAAAAGTGGGAAGATGTACTTTCTCCTTATTACAGAATAATGGTTACACATTAACATAAAATGAGTGGTATCCTGGGTGGAGCAATTATCACAGTCACAAGGTAGAGCCTTTTCAGATGCGCTCCAGCCCTGGACTGTGCCCAGTAGGGTTGATATTTGATTAAACTTGAACCTTGTTAAGAGCCATCTGTGAAATGGTCTAGTGACCACCTTTAAATATAATTCTAGTGAATCGGGGGTAACAATTAAGAAATGGGATCTTACTGTGGGTTTCAAGGTTTCTTCAGCCTCTCGCTCCTGAGTTCTTAGAGACATAAAGTGCCTTTTTACCCATTTTATGTCATCTTTAGTGATGGTATCTGGGCTTTCATAAATTTCAGGTCGCCCTAGTTTGGCTAATGCAGATTTTACATAAAGGAGCCATTGAATATCTTCTCCCTTATCTAGGCTAATACAGTCCTTTAATATGCGTTGATTTAAGGTTAGGTCCGGGTTAAGCCATGTTTTCAGCCATAAGACTCGGGGGGCCACGCTGATCAGGTCCTCGACATACCCCATTCCTAACTCCTGATGAACTGCAAAAGTTACAGTAGATTGAGGGACCGAAAGAAGACACCTGAATATCTTATTTTCAGCCCTTTGTACGTCAGACATTTGCATATAACCCCATATAGCGGCGCCATAGAGTGTTAGGGCTATACATTTAGCTTTATATATCTTTATATATCTTTAGGATTGCCTCAAACGGTCTACCACCTACGCGCTTAGTCAGGTTTAGCAAGGCAGAACCCGCGCGAACTAGGGCATTTTTTTTAGCTGATCTTTGAGGGGCCTATGAGCAATTCTTGTCAAATAAGACCCCCAAATATGTGAAGGCTTTCACTTTTTGTAATTCAGTCCCCCTGCAATAAAAAGTTCTTAGTTTCTTGGTGTGGTGCCCCATAGCCATGACCTGGGATTTTGAGGAGTTAACCAACAGGTCTAATGAGGACATAAATTCCCCAAAGGAGTGCAATAGCCGTTGCAGGCCAATCGGGGTGCGGGCAAGCAAAACCGCATTGTCCGCATATAGGAGCACCGTGATTGTAGTGCTACCTATATGCGGGACGTCCAATGTGGCTGATGACAATGCATTTTCAAGGGCGTTAATGTACAATGTAAACAGAAGTCAATCAGGTGTTGATGCAACAACTGGTTCTGGCAATTATTAAGGATCTGTTCTCTCATTATTAGATTGTACAATCCTGTATAGTCTGTAACTTTACTTCCCAGTAACCAACCTTCCAGAGCCTAAGTGGCACAATCAACAAAATCAGTCCAGTCCTGAGTCTGAGCTTTTTGGGTATCTCTGAGCAACAACCTGTATTGCTCAGTGGTTAGGCCAAACCCATCAATAAGAGCACCCTTCATGACAGAGTAGTTTTTGGCATCCTCGGGTCTAACAGTGAGGAGCTTGTCTCTCCCTTTCTCAGAAAAGGAGTACCATAAGATAGCTGCCCACTGATCTTGAGGAACCTGCTGTACCATGCAGGCTCTCTCCAGAGCAGTCATCCATTTGTGGATGTCATCCCCTTCCTTGTAGGGGGGCACAATCTTTGTCAGGTTTCTATTGTCATAGGACCTGTCTTTCTCTTTAGGAATTATGCTGCCACCAGTGGGTTCTAACCCACTCAATTTTGTTCCCTTGCTAAAGCAAGTTTAGCTTGGGCCAGGGCTATCTCTTCCCTCTCTATCTGGAGTTTGACAGCTCTCATCCTGGCCTTATGCTCTTTTCTCTGGTGGGAAGTCATTCCCCTTTGAGATCCCCTTGAGGCATTAGAAAGGTTAGATTCCCTTGAAAGAGATCTCTCCCTTCTATTGCCAGGGATTATTCTGCTATTAGGTCTGGGAAGGTGCTGTACCTCTCCATCTCCATGTAGGCTCAAGTTAGCATGGTTAAGCCTGCCAACTTGGACCTAGTCTTCCCCTTCTTCATCTGAATCCTCATCCTCTCCCACCTCATCATCTTCTACCTCTATGGGGGTGATGGTTTCTGTTTATGGGGGGTTTACCTCATCTCCTGGATTTCCTGAGGGACCTGCGCTAGCCTTCACAAAATCATCCTTTTCTAAGATTGCTATCAGGAGTGAGATAGTAGGGTTGTGACCCTTTTTCAGACCCCTTGAAGTGCACAAGCCACTCAAGTCTTTGAAGCCGAGGTTTGCATATCTGGAAGGTGGCTTGGTCAGGTCACCTCTCACAGGTAGAGAACTGGGAGTTTCACCTGTGCCAGACATAGCTCTAGTGAGGTATAAGTGGTGCACTTACCTACACTATGTGTTTTCCTACTGGAACCTTGCTAGTGAGTTGTAGTCAGGGTGTGCTAAGCCCTTTAGTCTACAACTACTAAGTTCAGTAGAACTTAAGTATGTAAGCTTTGTTTATATGTACCTATAGTACTTAATGTGATCTTTCAAATGATATAAAGATTGCAATGGTAAAACAACAGCAAGCTCAAATCCGACAGCTGCCACCAATGGTAGAAGTTGGCTTGATGTATGATGTCCACAGCAGTCTTAGGCTTAACTCAAGAGGGCATGTGAAGCCAGCTGTTTTACCATACGCAATCCTGTAATATCAAATGAAAGGACACCACACAAGTTATATATTATAAAAAAACATATGTATTTATTACTAGAATAGTCCTCTGTACTCTTTATGAGTCCAGAGGCACAAGCACAGTTAAACATACACAAGTTGCACAATTATGGATAGGGCCGGTGGCCACTCAAACCATGTACTAAATAAGTGGTATAAGTATCACTTTACGAACAGTGGTAAGGCCTAGGGCCTTGGGAATCTCTTGGACTACACTGGACTAACGGCAGTTAGGACGGGAGTAGCCCGTGGGATTCGGGTGCAGCGCTAAAAGCACACGCATGCACCAATGCAAAGTCAATGGTGCGTAAAAGTTACAAAGTTACTGTTTTGGAAGTCTTCCGACTGGAATAGAATTAAGCCACTTTAAACTAGGACACTAGAGGTGTAAACCACTACAGGAGCACAAGTGTTAGATCGTTACCTCACCCACAGGAAGCGGGTGCATAGGTGCCAAAGTGTGTCGGGTTTCGTCGTGGAGTTCTATGGAGCCTGGAGATGAAGATGCTGCAGGCGGCCACGAGAGAAGAGTCCGGTTGGATCCAAGGGTGGATCGAAGATGTAGAGTACCTGAAAGCAAAGAGGACAGAGTCTGGGTCACTAGCCAGTGACCAGGATGGAACCAGGAAGGAACCAGGCGATGTTGGGCGCAATCAGGTGGTTGACAGGAAGCTTGACTCCGCTGCCACGTGGACTCTGGGGCATCGAGGATGACCAGGAGTGGACCACAGGCTGTCCCACAAAGGTTCTCGCTGTCGGCGGTGTCGGTTTCCATATCGGAGTCAACAGGCCTTGGCAAAGACAACCCACGCAGGATTGGAAATTCGCTTCTTACTCGGACCAGCAAGGTCAGAGCGGTGGATCCTTTTCAGGGGAGCGAGGGCCAGTCTAGAGCAACCAGACTAGCAGAGTAGTTTTAAAGGTTCGTCGGTTCTGGGGCCACTAGCCAACGGGCAAGCAACTGGACCAACGCATCAAGCAGGAAAATGCAAAAGGGCCCACGCAACACTCGGTGAGGGTGGAGGGGAGATCTTCGGTGCACGAGCTGCTCTGGGCTGGGGCTTCTCAAACCCCAATGCATAGCTTTGAGGGTGCCTCGGGAGCTGCACGGTAAGCACTCCGCAGTCTTTTCAAGATGGCCGGCCCCGCGCTTCACGTCGCCTCCACGGGTCTCAGATTCACTGGGACTATGGATCAGGCTGTTGGAAGTCAGGGAAGCTGGGTCTTGTTGATCTCTGTTGCTCGAGTTCCGGCGGGAACTGCAACAAAGCAAACCACTGGGTGCTGGATGGTGCCTGTTTGCACAGGGTGGTCACTCTTTGACCACAAGGGAGATTCTTCAGTCTTCCACGTCAAATGGGATGTCGAAGGGTCCAGAGTTCTGTATTAAAGTTTCAGTCAGGATAAATCTAATGCTCATGGGCACAGCTCCTACCTTTATTCCAAATCAAGGGGCTGGTTTACCTGCTAGGTCCCTCCTATGGGTGGGACCAGGGAAGGGGGTGGTTACACCCCTTTCCCTTTGTCCAGTTTCACGCCAGAGCTGGGGCTGGAGTGACCCACAACCGGTTTGACTGGATTTTGCATGGGACACCTTGTGTGCCCCAGGCAGTGTCTAGTTTCATTCAACACTCCCTGCTCCAATCCACTATCTCCTGTCTGGGGTGGTGTGACACCTCCCTGTGACAGGAAACTCTTTGTCCAAGCCTACCCTGCCAGGTTTCGGTCAGCAGCAGGAGGCCAGACTTGTGTCGGTGGCAGCAGCATCCATTTTGTGATGCTGGGGCTATGGTTAGTTTTAACCGCGTTTACTGTTACCCACATGTCTTCTCCCTCTAGAAGGGTGGAATGCTACCCCCGTCACCAGAACTGGCGAAGGGGTAGTATTCCAAAGTGTATGACACCTTACATAGCATGTTTTGATAAAGCCAAACCAAAGTTAGCATTAACCGCGAGGATTATAATGCACTTAAGAGTATATGGTATGGCAGTATCTGCAGACAGGCTCAGCTCAGGCTAGAGCACCATCTCACATAAAACCAAGCACTCTGCCTCCAGGATTGTTAAGGCCTGCCATAGGAGTGACTTATAGGTATATATGTGTCCAGATATAGGTTTAGATATAGGTATACTACATCTAAGCAAGGGGTGATTACACGACATTGCCCCAGCTGAGTGATCAGCCAGTTGTGTCAGTGTGGATGGCCAGCCAGGGGTGGCAAAAGATATGCTGCAGCCCCTGGTAGGCCTTGGATGCACCTATGCCCTGGGTACCTATAGTACACTGTACAGGGGCCGGTAAGGTGTCCAGTACCAAATTGGTGATGTACCGAAAGTACATGTATGTGAATTTAGAGAGAGAACAGCAGGCTGTGGGTCTGATTAGCAGGCCCACAGCCACATTATGTCGAAAACCAGTGAAACAAAAAGCAAAAATTGGGGTGACCATAGGAAAGCAGACCCTACTCTCCTACAGCAGTCATATTGTAAAAAATGAAAATCAGTTAATAAAATATGTTTTTTTTAAAACTACCCTTTAATTAGCATTAAATACTGCGTTAATTACGTCCCAAAGGTACTCGTTTGATGGCCCACAGAATAGTGAAAACACAAGTTGGCCTGGCAGGGATTCAAATGTATGCTATGGGCACGACATGCAGATGATTGCAGCTTGTGCATAACTCACTTCGCTTTCTTATCAGTAACAGAACCTATGCCCTACAGGTGGTCACTAAATCTCTAACAAATGTGTGAGCCCACGGAGCACTCTGCTAGGATTTAACCCTGTGACATACAGATCACGCACAGTCCATTGCATCAAACACATTGATCAACTGTGCTATTCCATTAGTTTGAAAGAAACCAGTGACTTTGATTACACATGCATCGCTGCAGCAAGTCCCTTAATCCACTGAGATATCTTACTATCTGATGCATCAACAAACATTACAATAGCCGAGTGAGGTAATGATTCTATTGAGGAAATCTGTAAAGCAGTTGAAACCCATGGATTCCAGTGCCACTGAGGTCAGCACAGCTTTTCATCCCTCCAAAGTTGATTAATTAAAACCACTGAGATTGGGAAAAAAGACACAGATTAATTACACGATTACATAACAAAAAGTCTGGTATAGCTAAATACGCTATTGGTTTATTTAAAATTTGACGACAGGATACTACCTCAAACAAGCATTTGTAATGGAATAGTTTCAATAAGTGAGGAGGAGCAAGACATAAAGAGGGGGAGACAGAGTAAGAAAGTGGGTGGGGGCAGCTGCTGGGGGCGGTGGGCAGCTGCCAATGGCAGAGCATGAGAAGAGGACACTGCATTGCTCTTTTTTTTTTTCACAACCAGTTTATTGATGAAGATAAGCATATGAAATAGAGTGGCAGCCCACAATCAGGACCATACCACCAGACATTTTGATACAATCACAGCAGTCAACCGAGTGTCCAAGCAAGGAGATAATGCAATCAAGGATATCAGAAAACAGTTACCCCACCTTCATCTTATTCCGCTATCTACCTACCCAACTCCCTGATCCCACCCTGGAACCCACCCTAACCCTATGCATGTGTGCACTAACTGTATCGACGTAAGTTTGTGACGTGGGTAATGTGTGTGTGGACATGGGCTTTGCCAGCCCGTACGGGGCTAAAGATCTTCTTCTTGCTCCACTGGGGGGTCCAGTGTCAGATCTCTATAGTCCGCCCACCTCTTCCATATCTTAAAGTGTTTGCGGGGGCATCCTCGTGCCTCAAATATAGGTCTCTCCAGGCCCATACAGAAGTCTATACCAGCCTTCCATGCATTCAGGGGGGGGGGCCTCACATTCTTCCATGCTCGGGCCAGGTCTCTTTTAGCTACCACTAGCCCTAGTAGGAGTAGGTGCCGCTTATAGATATTACCACCAACCCCTTCCAGGACGTGCAATAGACCCAGACGGTGAGTACGGGGGAGGGTCCAGCCCAGCACCTCAGACAGACATCCCCAAACACCCCTCCAGAAGCCAACCAGCCGAGAGCACGACCACATCGTGTGAAGTAACGTACCCACCTCGACCCCACACCGCAGACACTCTGGGGACCCAATCAGGCCCGCCTTCCACAGACGCTCTCGGGTATAGTATGCTCTATGGAGAATCTTGAACTGTATGAGTCGAAATCGCATTGCGATAGCCGCCCCCCTCGGGGATTCCAAGGCCTCTCGCCAGTCGTCCTCGTCCAAGGGGCTGAGATCAGCCTCCCAAGTCGTCTTCAGTGAGAGAAGAGTAGGGGAGCAGTGGGTGACCATTGTTTGGTAAATGCGCGATACTTTTTTGTCCCCAAGATCACCCATGAAGACCTTCGCCTCGATCGGGCTAAATTCAGGGAGTGAGTCAAGGTTGGCAATACTGGGCGTCAGTGCATGTCGGAATTGCAGGTACCGAAAAAATTGAGATTGGGGCATATCAAATTCGGTACTGAGGGTCTGAAAGGATTTGAGCGACGTTCCAGACATCACCTGGCCTAACTGCGAGATACCTATTGCATCCCAGCCATCGAAGCCTGACAGTTTAGAGAGTTCAGGTAGCATACCGTTCCGCCATAAAGGCGTTTCTGCGGTTAGTTTGCCCCACCAGCCCACGCGACGCAAGGCCTGTCGCCATATAGCAAATACGAGTTTAGTAACCCTCGGCAGCGAGCTACGCAGTCGGGGTGAGTATAAGATGGTATGGAGCGAGTTATCGCCCATCAAAGCACGCTCGAGGGCATAGGCCGGATCCCCACCGTCACCGTACCACCATTCGTTCAGAATAAGGAGATGAGCGGCCTGGTAATACGACTGCAGATCCGAGGTGGCCAGGCCTCCACAGTAGGTGGACAAAAAACATGTGCGCAGTGTCACCCGGGCAGAACCTCCCGCCCAGAGAAAGCGACCCAGCACTGAGTTAACCTGTTTAAACCACCGAGGTGGGATAGGATACGGATGGTTTTGTAACTGGTAGAGCAGGCGCGGGAGCGCAACCATCTTGAAGATGGCAGAACGGCCAAAGATTGTCAGGGGCATTCGAGACCAAGTTTTGACGTCCGTCTGAACTCGTTCCCAGACGGGCTGCAGGTTATGGTCCCAGGCAGTGTCAGCCGAGTCCGAGAGAAACACCCCAAGGTATTTCAGCCCATTTGTGGCCATTCGTAATCCTGAAGCCCAGGGGTCTGTCACCGGGTCTCCTGATAGCACCCACAGGGTGGACTTGTGGAGGTTGAGATACAAGCCCGAGGCCTCCCCAAACTGGTGCATGATCTCCAAGACACGTGGACCCGAGCGTCGCAAATCCGTAAGGAAAAAGAGGACATCATCCGCGTACAACGCAATCTTATCCGACAGGGTAGCATTCCATACAAAGCCCCGTATCTGTGCATCCCGGCGCACTCTTGCCGCCAGGGGCTCCATGGCCAGAGCAAAAAGATAGGGGGAGAGCGGGCAGCCCTGCCTGGTCCCTCGGCCTATGCGGAATGTCTCTGATACCGCCCCGGCGACCCGCATCGAGGCTGTAACATCGGTGTAGAGGAGCTTTATATAGGACAGGAAGACCGGGCCCAAGTTGAGCCAAGATAGTAATGTAAATAGGTACGACCAGCCAACCGAGTCGAAGGCCTTGTTGATATCGGCCAGCAACAACGCCGCCTGGTCCCCCAAGGCCCCAACAGCGTCGATCGCCGCCTGTGCGCGCCGGATATTGTGTCGCGTTGCCCTGTGGGGCATAAAGCCTGCCTGGTCCGAATGGACTAAGTCCGTGATGTGTGGAGCCAGACGGTTCGCCAGAGCCTTGGCCAATATCTTAGCCTCAATATTAATTAAGGAGATGGGCCTATACGAATCATGGCTATCCGGGGGTCTGCCAGGCTTCTGAAAGACCACTATTTCTGCATGGCGCCAGTCTGATGGCAGCATACCCCGAGTACGGGCCGCTTCCAGCGCTCGGCGATAATGTGGTCCCAACTGCACATGGAATTTTTAAAAAAATTCACATGGGTAGCCATTCGGTCCAGGGGCCTTACCGGCATTGAGTTGCCCCAATGCGTCTCCCAGTTCCTCCGCCGTGAGGGGTGCATCTAGGGCCTCCCTGGTCTCGTCCGACACCGGCACCGGCGGGAACTCTGCGAAGAAGCGGGCCAAGTCGCCCTCAGGCAATTGGTCGCGCGAGGCATACTGATCAGTAAAGTATGTGGCGAAGCTTGCCGCCAAGTCGTTCGGGTCGGTCAGGACTTCCCCGTTGTCGTTCGTGAGACCCGGCAGTACGAGGGGCTGGAAGTTGTGCTGACACAATCTATGGAGCATGGAACACGACTTGTCCCCCCATTGATACACCCTACTTCTTGTGGCCAGCCACGCCTGCTTGGCTTCATCTAGCAACAGGGACGCGTACGATTGCTGTGCCTGCAGGAGCAGCCGCAGATCCACCCCATCACCACCAGCACTGTGTACTTGTTCGAGGGTCGCCACTCGGGCAGCCGCCTCTGTAGTATGCTCACGACGCTGCCGACGGGCCGCTGAGCACCATGCAATATCGACTCCCCGTATGGTAGGTTTCATAGCCTCCCACACCACACCTATGTCGGCACCCTCCACCAGGTTCTCCCGCCAATAATGGTCTATGGTTTCTCGCAAGTGTTTAGTATACGCCGGTTTCAGGAGATGCCACGAGGACATCCTCCATCTAAACGGCTGCCGTTTCTGAAGTAGATCTATGTTAACTGAAACTGGGGAGTGGTCGGACAGGCCCCTCGGGAAGATGTCTGCGCCCTTCACCCTACACAAGTATTCTCCAGGTAGAAACATATAATCCAACCGCGAGAACGAGCCATGTACTGCTGAGACATACGTATAATCTCGGGTTACAGGGTGCATATGTCGCCAAGCATCCACCCAGCCTAGCCCCTCACTCATTGCATGCAATCTGGTGGGCGGAAGGGAGGGGGGGTGGTCACGGTCACCTCTCGACGTCTCCGGCGATCCACACTCACGTCCATCACATCATTCCAATCACCCCCAATCACTGCCAATGATCCAGAGACGTCTTCCCACACCGCAAACAGCCGCTCTGCCAAGGCCCACTGCAGGGGAGGGGGGGCGTATACACTCCCAAACACCACGGGCTCCGTGCCCACCATGCCCTTAACAAACAAGTAGCGGCCCTGAGGATCCACCCACTGCTTCTCGTGCACATATGCCACCCTGCGGTGTATCAGTATGGCCACTCCCCTGGATCCCCTGGAGAACCCCGCGTGGAAAACCTGCTGATAACCAAATCTCTGTAGACCCAGTGCCTTCGTGCCCATCATGTGAGTCTCTTGAAGCAATAATACATCCGCCGCTTCTCTTTTCCCCCATCGCAACACCGCCCCACGTTTAATCTTGTCTAACAACCCCCTGACATTCCACGTAATCACCCGTATAGAGTCCACAGGGAGACGATTGGTCGATTCAGCCATAGTCAATCGGAGTCCACCACAAAAGCCCCTTAGGCCCGCTCCACCCGCCACACACCACACAAAGCATCATCTCGGTACACACATGCATTACACTAACTAACCCAAGAAAAACTACCCACCCCCATGTCCCACGATCCGCAACAGTTCCCTTCCCCAACTCAGCAGTCGCACCCCCGACCGCCCATTCCCCGCCTCCCCCCACCCTATACCTCAATGAACCATGAAGTACCTGTCGCGGCATGGGTAGTCTCGAGACCAAAACCGAGGGCCCGGGCCCACCCATACCAATGGATCCCAACATCCCAACCAGAAAAAACCGTAAACACACCCCCCTCCCCTTGACGTCCCACTCACAATTAGGAGAGTGGTAGCCCCTATCTCGTAGTCCCCAAGTCCCCAACCCCACCAAAACTCTTCCCACAATTAGGAGATCAAAGCAGTACTGTCTCAGAGCTGCAAAATAGTCAGCAATTCAAGGTCTCAAGCGACTCAGCGCACTCAGCCAGGAGTCACAGCATTACAAGCAAAAAAAATGGAGTCAAGGCTCCGAAGACTTCAGTGATCCGTTCCCGACTGCTCTGAATCTTCGGTTCTACCAGTGTCTTGTGAGCCATCCACCGAGGCCGCACGCCTGCGTGATTTGGAGCGTTTGGGTCGTCCGTTCCTTGTCGTTTGGTCTCTCTGCACCCGCGGTGAACCCTCAGGGGTGCCCGGATGAAGTCCTGGCTGAGAATTCGGTCTGACCCGCACTGTTTCATCCGTCCACTTGAAAAGGTCTTCCGGGGTATCAAAAAACAGTGTCCGTGACTGGAATATCACCCTCAGGCGCGCTGGGTACAACAGGGAGTATTGTAGTTTAAGACCTCTCAACTTAGCCTTAGCCGCCACGAAAGAATGGCGCTGTTGCTGCACGAGTCTAGTATAGTCAGGGAAAATCATGATCTTATGATTTTCATACAGGAGGGTTTCCTTGGTTCTGGCTTCCCTCAGTATAGCGTCCCTGTCGTGGTAATTTAACAGCCTAGCGATTACTGCCCTAGGCCGCTCGCCCTCAGGCGGCCTTTGCGTCAGGGCGCGGTGCGCTCTTTCGATAATAAAACAAGCAGATAGCGACCCCGGGGGCATCCATGACTCCAGCCACTGTGTGAGAAAGAGTGTCATATTGCCCTTGGCACACACTGCATTGCTCTTTAATCACAAGAGTGATCATTACATCTTTATTGTTGCCATCTCTGGGCAGCAAAGGTGCAACTAGAGTCAAATTAGGGGGAGCTCCGAAAAATTTTGGTGGGGGGGTCTATCAATATGCAGAGTGGAGATTCAGGGGTTCTAGGAAGGGGTGAAAAGCAACAAAGCCTCATTAACAAGCAAATGGTCTTTTAAAGACTTGTGAAGTACTCGGTGCGGCTGTGGGTGTGCCCGGGAAGCTGTCTAAGCCCGGGCTGCCACACACGAGGGGGAGGGGGCAATGGGTGTTGCGCGCCTTCTGGGCAGGAGGGAAGAAACAGAGTCCTTTTTCTTCTCTGCGAGTCCTGCCTCCCTGACCTGCCACGAACGGCAAGTCTTATCTATAGGCCTCGACTATTTCTGGCCCTGAGACTCATGGTTAACTAAAAAAAAGTAGGGGAACGGACTTGGTTAAATGAAAGAAGATGGGGCACGCCCTGCCCTGCCGATCCCGCCCTCTTCGACCACTGATTTTAACACACATGCTATACATTAACCACTTAAGTGCTGCCGTCGGCCAACGGTCGTCGCGAGCACTACCTTGCCAGTGCTCCGCACGTCTGTTGGCCGACGCGGCCGCACCCGTTTCTTCGAACATTCAGCACTGGCGCAGAACGTTAGAAGCAACAAACGGGTTAAACACAAATGAACAGGTTTACAATCTTTTCATGCAATGCAGTGCAGCAAACCAAATTTACTGCGTCGTGTCAGAGATAGAGCATAACAGCTCTATGCCTACTAAGATGTGTCACTGTTTTCTTCTCTCCCTGTGCTGGCGCACTTTAGGCTGACTTGCGCAGTGGAGTCACTAGGGGGGTGCGGGGGGTGCGGCCCGCACTGGGTGACACCAAAACATGGGGTGACACCAATCTGAACTGCAGCCTCGCCTCTGCTCTCACCTTTACTGTGCAAGCTTGTTCCTCATGCTGTTCACCCTCGCCAGCGTCTCGCAGGAGATCTGCAATGCTTGACTGTAATTTTCTTTGCTCACAAGGCAACTCTATAGCAGCCTAGCTCATCTGAGGGTGAATGGTTTCCTATTTTTCAGTATCTTGCAGTCTTCAGTTTTCCAGTGAACCAGTTCCAAATTTCAGCTTGCTCTTCACTACAGTGCCACCTGTTGCTCGCACTCTTGTTTATACAAATCCAGGGAAGACAGATGGAGTAAGAGTGAGAGGGAGCTAGAGGGAGTAATACAGAGAGAGGGAGCTAGAGAGAGCAAGACAGAGAGAGAGGGAGCAATAGGGAGTAACAAAGGGAGAGAGGGAGCTAGAGAGAGTAAGACAGAGAGAGAGGGAGATAAAGGGAATAAGACAGAGAGAGAGAGGGAGCTAGAGGGAGTAAGACAGAGAGAGAGAGAGCTAGAGTGAGAAAGACAAAGAGAGAGGGAGCTAGTGTGAGAAAGACAGAGAGAGTGAGCTAGAGGGAGTAAGACAGAGAGAGGGAGACAGAGGAAGCTAGAGGAAGTAAGACAGAGAGAGGGAGCTAGACAGAGAGCGGGAGCTAGAGGGAGTAAGACAGAGAGGGGGAGCTAGAGGGAGTAAGACAGAGAGAGAGGGAGCTAGAAGGAGTAAGGGAGGGAGCTAGAGGGAGCAAGACAGAGAGAGGGAGCTAGAGGGAGTAAGACAGAGGGAGAGGGAGCTAGAGGGAGTAAGACAGAGAGGAAGCTAGAGGGATCAAGACAGAGAGAGAGAGGGAGTAAAACAGAGAGAGGGAGCTAGAGGGAGTAAAACAGAGAGAGGGAGCTAGAGGGAGCAAGGCAGAGAGAGAGGGAGGTAGAGGGACTAAGAGAGAGAACGGGAGCTAGAGGGAGTAAGAGAGAGAGAGCGGAAGCTAGAGGGAGTAAGACAGAGAGGGAGCTAGAGGGAGTAAGACAGAGAGAGAGGGAGCTAGAAGGAGTAAGGGAGGGAGCTAGAGGGAGCAAGACAGAGAGAGGGAGCTAGAGGGAGTAAGACAGAGGGAGAGGGAGCTAGAGGGAGTAAGACAGAGAGAGAGGGAGCTAGAGGGAGTAAGACAAAGAGAGAGGGAACCAGAGGGAGCTAGCGGGAGCAATACAGAGAGAGGGAGCTAGAGGGAGCTAGACAGAGAGAGGGAGCTAGAGGGAGTAAGACAGAGAGAGGGGGAGCTATAGGGAGTAAGACAGAGAGAGGGAGCTAGAGGGAGTAAGACAGAGAGAGGGAGACAGAGGGAGCTAGAGGGAGTAAGACAGAGAGAGAGTGAGCTAGAGGGCGCTAGACAGAGATAGGGAGCTAGAGGGAGTAAAAGAGAGAGAGAGGGAGCTAGAGGGAGCAAGACAGAGTGAGAGGGAGCTAGAGGGAGTAAGACACAGAGAGAGGGAGCTAGACGGAGCAAGACAGAGAGAGGGAGTTAGACGGAGCAAGACAGAGAGAGAGGGAGCTAGAGGGAGCAAGGCAGAGAGGGAGCTAGAGGGAGCTAGAGGGAGTAAGAGAGAGGGGGCTAGAGGGAGTAAGACAGAAAGAGAGGAAGCTAGAGGGAGTAAGACAGAGAGAGGGAGCTAGAGGGAGCAAGACAGAGAGAGAGGGAGCTAGAGGGAGTAAAACAGAGAGAGGGAGCTAGAGGGAGCAAGACAGAGAGAGAGGGAGCTAGAGAGAGTAATAGAGAGAGAGGGAGCTAGAGGGAGTCAGAGAGAGCGGGAACTAGAGGGAGTAAGAGAGAGAGAGCGGGAGCTAGAGGGAGTAAAATGAGAGAGGGAGCTAGAGGGAGTAAGACAGGGAGCTAGAGGGAGTAAGAAAGAGAGAGAGGGAGCTGGAGGGAGTAAGACAGAGAGAAAGGGAGCTAGAAGGAGTAAGAGAGGGAGCTAGAGGGAGCAAGACAGAGAGAGGGAGCTAGAGGGAGTAAGACAGAGGGAGAGGGAGCTAGAGGGAGTAAGACAGAGACAGAGGTAGCTAGAGGGAGTAAGACCGAGAGAGAGGGAACCAGAGGGAGCTAGAGGGAGTAAGACAGAGAAAGGGAGCTAGAGGGAGCTAGACAGAGAGAGAGAGCTAGAGGGAGTAAGACAGTACCTAGCGCCGTACATTTCCGACAGAGGTGGTCCATGCAGTAAGTCGTGAGGGGGTGACACCATGAGTTACCCGCACCGGGTGACACCAACCCCAGTGACGCCACTGGACTTGCGCCATGCACACACTCGTTCACTATAGTGAAAGGATGTCTGCATGATCCAAGCATACTTTTTCTACAGAAAGGGGAGCCTTCCAGTAAAAAAGAATATGCTTTAATATTTTTTGCACTTTGTATGAGTACTGTACGGTGCAGCACACCGGTAAAGTTGGAAACGGGCCAACTTTTGACATTATGCCTGTCTCGAGGAGGCATACGTTTTAAGCACACATCCCTGTCTACCAACGTTAGTAGATAGAGATTTGCGACAAAACCTGTGGATGGTTGCATGTACATGCCCATGTACCCCCTCTCGTGTGCCCCCTTGATGGGAAGTAAATCAAAGTAGTGCATTGTGCTACTTGGTATTACTTTATGCAAAATGTTAGCAATCTGGGACTACCTACATCCTTTGTATATTTTTCAGGACCCTATCTCAGACTGTGTGTGATACCATTTTTAACCCCTTGGCTGCGGCGGTAATTCCGCCGCGGCGCTGGGGGGGAGGGGGGCCGCACGGCGCCACCATGCTCGTGTCCGTCACGAGCTACGGGCGCGCTGTGCTTGTGACGGAGTGGTTCCGTCACAGCCCCGCCCGCTTAATAGAACGCGCCGCCACGCATGCGCGAAATTGTTCCGCCGTGGCGGAACTACCGTCACCAGCACAGCGCGTCCGTGGCTGGTGACGGAGTGGTTCCGTCACCAGCATGGATGTGGTTAAATAATGACTTGCATAGTGCTTTAAGTTACAGGATCGGACCTTGTAGCACTATGAATACCCATCTCACTATTCCTCAATGCACCAACCAGAATTCAGTTCTGTGATTGGTTACACACACACACCCACAGACATCTGAAGTTGATGCACTGCAAAATATTTGCTACGAGGCTGTGATGGAGACCACATCTGCGGTGCAGCCCAGGGCACATCAGCTGAATAACTTTGTGTGTCCTGGAAGCTGTAGGCGCTCAGACTAAGATGCACAACGGGTTTAGGTGAGGGTTGAATTGCTTTTAGCCCAATGGCAGTTGCATGCCTGATCTGAACCCCCAAAATACGTGCACTTTCACAGTGTTTTTGAGCTGAAGTTATATTAGCATATGACACCCGTATTGTAAATATTATGTTTTAAATATTCGTAGGATTGTAATCATAAAGTATATTTCTGATTGTTTTCATTAACTTTTATAATTAGTTTTGAAATATTTATATAATTTATTAACGAAATGTATAGTTTAGATGTATTTTACATTATTTACAATGCTTGGGTGAATTTACAGTATGTTTTGAGTCATATACATGTATATGTTTACTTTAATATGTAATATTTATCGACTGTTATTTGTTACTAGATTTAGATGTTAAGACTGCCAAGACTGGGAGTGTGGAAGAGGTGGCACAGAGGACAATGGAAAATACGCACTCATACCTGTAAAACTACATTTCCCAGCCTCACCTGCAGAAGCCCCAGCCACTAGAGAACCAGCACAGTCATACACACTTCTACATATCCACCAAGTTGTGACCGACCCTCCCATCCACCAAACCAACCACTGCCCGGTTTTCTGATGACATGCAGTACTGGGGTACAGCCAAAATAAACCTCTAGCTGAGATGACAAACACTACAAAAATGTGTGGCTGACAACCCCGCTTCCTGATAATACATGGTACAGAACAGATGCGGAGCAACCTTCTAATGTACAGTGTAGCAGCATTGCATTGATACAGCCCAACAACACTGTGTTTGTAAGACAGAGTAGGGCGATATCGGGTGGACAGCCAAAAAATTGTGTGTTGGGTGGGTGTAGTACAAGGCTTCACCTGCTGCTACCTATGCTTCAGCCAGGGCCACTGGATTTATGCAGCAGAGAAACAACGAATTATGTGGCGAGGTTAACTAAATCATGCAGAAAGAAAACTTTGAGGTTCTATTACCTCCCGATGTTATCGTTGTTACACTGTTGACACTATCTGGGAAGAGGCTGTACCACTTTAGTATCAGTTAAACACATAAATACCGTTATCAGCTAAAGAAAGATGACCTGTCACTATGCGGTAAAGGCCTGCCACAGTGCGGCAACACGTGTGGAAGCATGTTTAGTAACTTTTTGATTCATGTGAAATGGAAACTAACGTAAGTTAAATTCTGCAAAGTATGCAGAAGTCGAGGGATTAAGTGGCAGGTTTGGCAAAACCGTAATTATGCGGAAAATGCCTCGGCTGCACAATCACATTATACCAGTGGCCCTGACTGTAACTGTCGATCACGAGACACTTTTACCATTGTCTGGGGTGGTAAAGCTTTGTCCAGGAGCAGGGGAGCTGCCCCCTCTCCCGCACAGGCTGGAGCTGCCCTCTCTGGGAGTTGCTTGAGTACAGTTATCTGTGCCATCGCCTCTGTGCGAGAGGGAAACGCCCGATGCATGCTGGGTGCCTGTGTAAGCGCGTGTTACTGCACCAGAGCCAAAATGTTTGGCACTTATAACACTTATTCTCTTGTTTTGCAGATACGTGTCAAGTTCTTTTCGTTGATCATTGGCTCTCGAGAACACGTGACTTAAATACTTACGCGCCCTTATATTGGACTTTACGCTGGGAAATTTGGTTGTTGGGTGCTGAGAACCAGCGGCGTTGCCAGTGCGCCGTGTTTATTCCAGCCTGCGGTAACTCCATTATTGGGCCCATTTTCCCACTTTGTGAATACACCTTGCGAAATTCCTATTTCTTATTGTGCCATTTGTGTTTCTACCGCAGGTGCCGTCCTGATCGAGCTTATTTATTTATTTATTTATTTTGCTTCGGGCTGCACGCTTGCCGGACCCGGAGATGGCCTCTCCCGCCTGGGCGAACTGCCCGGCCTGGCTATCGGTGCTGCTGGGCGGAGCCGTCCTCCTGCTGCTGCTGGAGCTCCGGAGGCTGTGGTATCCCTCGCACCGGCGACCCCCAGGGCCCGTCCCGCTGCCCTTCCTGGGAAACCTGCTCCAGATCAGCCGCGGGGACCCGTTGCAGGTCTTTGCCGAGGCAAGTGATCACCAACGCGCTTAAAGCGGTTACATCAGGTAGACCGGTGGGTTAGTGCGCTGGCTGCAGACATCTGTGTGCAACCTGCAGGGCATATGTTATTGTCATCCTCTCCACCCACTGCTCCTAATTTAGGAGCTTCCTTTTTCTTTTTCTTTGTCCTTATGCTTTTTTTCTCGTGTTTTCTTTCACTGGTTTGTCTCCCCCCACCTGCCCAATCCTGATGCTTCTTTTCCTTCGCAGATCGGCTTTGTTATTCACCTCCTTCAACAGCCCTCGAGACCTTTCTGTTCTGTTTTGTAACTTTGCTCATGGTGTCCCATTATTAAAAAAAAAAAAGTTGAAATAGAAACCGACATTCTGAAATGTAGCAAGGATTTTAAAATGACGCTTCAAAAGGCCTGTTATTTATCAAGCCAGGAGCCACCCACATGTCCTCTTATTTTTTTCTTTATCTTTCATATATTTTTCACTCTCCCAGCTCACTTGCCATGCCCTTCTCATTTAAACACATTTGCAAGCCAGTGAGTCCCAACAGAGCACACTACAGCTCAAGCACACAAAAAGGCCTGATGTTGAGGACTGGGCACGCGCCGTGGACATGGCCAGGCCAAGGAGCAGCTGAGGACGCTGGCCTCAGGCAGCCTCTGCTTGGACACTTTGTTTCAGTTTCTTCAACAGTTGCTCCTTGTGTGCTCTTGCCAAAATAATTTAGTTCACCAAAAACGTTATTCTTCATTATTGCGCATGAAAATGCTTTCAAATACGTGAGTTCAGACTACAGTGCAGTGTGCTCGTGCCGGAATATTTCATTTCACCAAAACCTTTCTCTTCGTTTTCGTGCATGAAAGTGCGTTCAAATATGCGAGTTCAGAATGCAGTGCACAGGATTTTATACATGACTTTAAGCCTTGCTGAGCAGAGGCTGTGCTTTCAACTAGGCTAAAAGACATTGACCTTGACAACGCCAGTAGCTCCGGATTTTCAAGACCTATTGGCTTTGCCAGTACTTGGGTTTTATGTTTTCTTCAGCACTTCTTCAAAGTGCATGTGTTTTCCAGTGTGCCTTTTCCCTTACTCACAACACACACTGACTCCATTTTGCTCCCCCAAGCTCATTTACAGTGATGAAGTACATCAGATAATCAGTCTCTGGACACCTACTCCTGCTGATCCATCAACTAACACCCTAACTTGCTAGGCAGCTTAACTTCTGTCCTGAGAATACAGCCCAGATGCTAGAGGTGGGCGAGCCAACAAATTTACAGGGAGAGCCGAGCCGAGGGTCTTGCTTGGATCTTAGTGCCAGCACACAAGCTGAGCCCCTAATATGTGTTATGTATATCATACGAAAAAACACGTAAAATATGATAAAGTCTCTTCCGAGTTCAAAAAGTGTATTTCTTTTAACATGTGGTAGCTTTTACATTACAGAAAAACGTATTAAAGTTGATAGTTTTGTACAACTGGTAGTCTGGGCGCACATATTTGAAAGTGCTTTCATACGCGATAAGGAAGGAAAAAAGAGTTTTGGTGAAATAAACTATTTGCCTAAGATCACACAATTTAAGCAGAGATGCCCTACTTATCAGGGTTTTCCAGTTTAACTCTGTACAAAACAGTCAGTAAATGGGTATCTATTTGTCATTCCTTATGTTGAGGCTTTGTTTTTACTTCTTTGGTGCATTCTGCAGTTTTAGGTCTCGACCTACAGCATTGCTTGTTTGTCGAGATTATAGTAAGGCTCTCAAAAGTCTACCCAAACTGCTGCGGATCGGGTACAGTTCATGTGAGAAAGGCGCGTGCACATCGCACATCGCACACCCACAGCCTCGGCATCAGACTTCAAAGGAAGCCGCTCCCCCGCCCCCACCGCCCAATGCCGAGAGCTTGTTTTTATTAGCTAGCACTCCGTGTTTTCCAAAGCCATCTGAAACCAAGACATGAAGTACAGTGGACTGTACCACAATATCCAGAAAAGCAAGCGATGTTTCTTTTATCAAGTGAAGATACTCTGTAGCAGAGGCTACTACTTCCGTTCTCCCCACAAATCATGACGGACAATTGTCGTTTAGTACACATCTGCAGCGCAGCTCATCCCACTTCCCTGGTTTATACTGGTTATTGTTTTGTGTCCATAACACAAGCAAGCACGTGTTCCCACTCCTCAGTCCGCAGCTGATGCTGCCTCCTCCTGCGTGTTGGGATTTTTTCTCCCCTCCAGTCCAACCCTTGTGGCGCTGCTGATCCCCCTCCCTTTGTTTACACTTATTTTGTGGCTCTAACACGAGCGACCGACCTCTGAGAAAAGCTGCTTGAACGCATGTTTTTATTCCTGACTTTTTGGCTGGCTGGTAGAAATGCCCTATGCAACTGATGCGGTCAGTTCAGTATGTTTCTGCTCCCTCAAAACTTACCCTGCTACTGCCAACCATGCCCCCTCCATCCCTCATGCTCGCCACAGCCTTGAATAAGCGTGTTTTGGTGTTGCGGATTCATGTTCTCATCAAGGGCGGAGTCTGAGCGCGCGTTTCTGTCCTTTATTGAACAAAAACAGCTGTAGTCATTTTTCTTCTCTTTCACATGTATCTGCACTCTGCTGACTGCCAGTGCCAGCGGCTGGGTTAACACAATGTTCAAAGTATAGATAAAGGGGAATCGGTTGGCATCTCAAAGCTCTACTGATGACAATACATGCATTTGTCGTTTACTAGGCTGACTCATGGTTATAGCATTAGTTAAATAAAAAATTGTATCTGAATAAAAATCCCATCTGAAGCTTTAGTAAGATTCCTCATCTACGCGTCTCTAAATTCATCAGTTCCACAGCGGATCAAAGGTCGAGTACGGATAGGAGAATCGGACGCTATACTGTTCCGTTCCATCGCTCTCTGCAGACAGCACTTTAAACCAGCGAGCTCTCTCCCCTTTCATCTTCACTCAAAGGACATGCAAGTTCCCACAACTTAAATCTGTATAAAACAATTGTTATTCAAAGAAACACATTCATTTACATGATTTAATCTTTTTGAAGTGTTGTCTGTGATAAAAACACCATTGGTGGGTCTCTGGGCACTTATTCAATCGGTGCAGTTATCAAATATGTTTATTTTATTGCTCTACAATGGATACAAAGCTGGTTCAAATGCACGCAAAGTAAAACTTAATTGAGAAAGCAGAGAGGAAAGGAGAGGATGCTCGCTGGTTTCTCTTGCCCCACCCATTCTTCAGTTCCATTCCACCATTGGACCTCCCTTCCCTTTATTTTTTTCTTCTTTTCTGCCCCCCTGCCATCGCACAATCTGGGACCTTCCAGGCTCTTACTACTATTGTGTTTTGCATGCTACACACTGGGTAAAAGTGAACTTTGGTGCAGTGTGCATGTTCAAATAGCCTGTGGCCGCACACCTCCGTAATTTACTTTCATGCCCCCTGATTAGTTAATTAAATACTAATAGTTTTGTGTTTTCCCTCATTACAGCAAATTTTAATAAACACCTTGCTACAGTATGAATGCAGCTCATTATAAAGAGAGCCCGTGTGCTTAATTTTGTGACACAGAGTTTATCATGATTATATTGTACACTACTCCGGTGTGGTGGGACTGGCTGACTCACACCATTGTAGTCTATGAAGATGAAAATCCAGACGCCCTGTGCATAGGAACAGCTGCCTGTTCGTTTTCACTACACCCTGGCACCAGCTAACTCTCTCTCTATCCCCTCCCACCTCCCTCTTTTCCCCTTTCAACGTTATCGTATCCCTTCAACTACGATCTTAGCACCTACAAATTCCAAAAGGACAGGCGAGTGCTTACATACAGATAAAATGCATATAATATTTATAGTTTAATATCTACAAGGTTGCTAACAGGACAGTATGCATTCAATAATCAGGTAAGTGCTCGCCCATGTGTGCTCTTCCTATTGGCTCGTGCCGTGGTGTAATTGCGGCACTGGGTGGCACTTTACATGTGCACAAATTCCATCTTTCCTCTTTCTTTTACAAGCACTACTCCTACCACCCCTGTTTTCCACTGTTTTCTCTCCATCCCCTTTCCTTCCTATCTATCTATCGCCCTCACTCTATCTATTGCCCTCACTAGATCTATTGCCCTCACTCTAGTGCCCTCACTCTATCTATCGCACCTCACTCTATCGCCCTCACTCTATCTATCTATCGCCCCTCACTCTATCGCCCTCACTCTCTCTATCGCCCTCACTCTATCTATCTATCGCCCTCACTCTATCTATCTATCACCCTCACTCTATCTATTACCCTCACTCTGTCTATCGCCCTCACTCTATCTATCTATCTATCTATCTATCTATCTATCTATCTATCTATCTATCTATCTATCTATCTATCTATCTATCTATCTATCTATCTATCTATCTATCTATGTATCTATCGCCCTCTATTGATCTGTTTATCTATCGCCCTCACTCTATCTATCTATCGCCTTCACTCTATCTATTGCCCTCACGCTATCTGTCCATCTATCGCACTCACTCTATCTGTCTATCTATCGCACTCACTCTATCTATTGCCATCACTCTGTCTATCTATCTATCTGTCTATCTATCTATCTATCTATCTATCTATCTATCTATCTATCTATCTATCTATCTATCTATCTATCTATCTATCTATCTATCTATCAATCAATCGCCCTCACTCTATCTATCTGTCTATCTAACTATCGCCCTCACTCTATCTATTTATCTATCACCCTCACTCTATCTATCGCCCCCCCTCTATCTATCTATCGCCCTCCCTCTATCTATCTATCGCCCTCCCTCTATCTATCTATCGCCCTCACTCTATCTATTTATCTATCGCCCTCACTCTATCTATCGCCCCCCCTCTATCTATCTATCGCCCTCCCTCTATCTATCTATTGCCCTCACTCTATCTATCTATTGCATCACCACAGCATCACTCAGCACCACCACTGAATCACTCAGGGGCATCACAACATCACTATGCGCTACCACAGCATCACTGAACCCACAGCATCACTCGTCGCCACCACAACATCACTCAGCGCCACCACAGCATCAATCTATGCAACCATTCAACAACAAAGGGTTCAAATATGTTCTCTCAATGTTTCAAGCTTTATTACAAATGTCACAAAAAGATGTTAATATTTCACTTCTGTTCTTGGATTTTCGTCAAAATAAAATACACTGAACATAATCTTCACAAAAGTTATTTACAAAAGTTAAAGCTATTGCCATTATACATTACAATAACTTTTATTCAAGTATTAATTGTTAAAAAAATTAAAAGCCATTGTTATTTGTAATATCAATACATCTAAGTCACGTTAATACAACACATATTGCATTACAAATGCTATAGGTGTACATTTACGAAAGTTAAAACTATTGGCATTGTAAATGACAAAGCTATTAATTTTGCTATTTTCAAAACCAACACATAAATAAAATATTTGTCAGTTACAATGCCAATAGCTCAAACTTTCCTAATGCGAGACCTATTGCATTGCAAATGCTTGTTTATAATGTAGCGAGAACTCAACCCATCAGTTACATTAAACAAGGCCATATGCATTGCTCATAGGCATGGGGCGATTACGTGATTTGACCAGGATCACATGACTCAATCCCGGTTCCTGAGTTCTACAGTTGCAGCTCTGCCCGGACCTCCCCACCCCCGGTGGAGGGTGGGAGTGAGACAGATGCCACGTGAATGCTCGACTAGTTTTGGGCTCGAGGTTCCAACAAGACCTAAAGCTGAGCCAGACAGAGCCCGGTTTCAGGCTCGAGCCTGGCTCCAGCCTTCAGTGGCTCGCCCACCTCTACCAGATACTTAGTGGGGCAGATTTACATGCCCCCTGCGTCACCACTACATAACTTTTTGTGACGTACTGGTGGCGCAGGGGGTCCACCAATATTTGCAAGGAGAGGGAACGCCACCCTGTGTGACTTTTCCTCTCCTAGTAAATATGGCCCCATCACACGCAGCACTGTGCGTGTAATGGGCGTTCCATGGGTGTTCCCACGCAACACCCATGGAACAAGACACATCTCCAGATTTACAAGAAATCCTAAATCTGGAGATGCGTGTGAATGCTACGCGAGGCGCTTCGAGGAGAAATGTTTTAATTTCTCCTCGTTTTTCCTCTTTCAATGCGTGCTGCATTCTACAGCACGCATTGAAAGAGGAAAAAGCCTCTTGTGATTGTTTTTGTGCAGGAAGGTGTCCCTTCCTGCACACAAACAATCTCCCCCTGACGCAGGCATCCTTGCACCATGGTGCAAGGATGCCTGCGCCGGCGCATGGCTGCAGTTTGTGCGCCACTGCAGGGGAAGCACAGAGATGCGACACATTCTTGTAAATATGTCGCATCTCTGTGCTTTCCAAGCTAACGCAGCACGGCGCAGCAAAATGACTTGCTGCACCGTGCTGCGTTACTTTGTTGTAAATCTGCCCCAGTGTGTCTAGCTGCATGTGCCTCTTTCGGTTTACAGCGCGAGCTCGCGGTGCACCTTTTGGTCTGAATCCCTGGGAAGTGATAAATCAGCTCAGCTGACATCCCGCTGCAGGGGGGGCACACCCACAGCACCAAATGGAAGCACGCTAGGAAAGGCTTCAGTCCTGTTTACTGTGGGACAAAGGTTGTCTGTATTTTTTTTTTACTATTCATGCTACATGGTCCTTTCACCTCGATGAGCTGTAATAAAGGTGTACTGCAGTAAGTCCCAGCGCACAATCTTGTGCAGCCCACATTTGAGATTGATTTGTCAACACGTGTGTTTGCTGTAGTTTTTTTTACTGGTCTTCCGGGGCTGCAAAGCCTGTTTGCGTGAAGGCATGGGAGAATGACCTAAATGTGAACGTGGGAAGGGACAAACAAGCATTTGCAATGCAATAGGTCTCGCATTATGAAAGTTTGAGCTATTGGTCTTGTAAATGACACATTTTTTATTTATGTGTTGGTTTTGAAAATAGGGAAATTAATAGCTTTGTCATTTACAATGCCAATACGTTTACATTTTGAAAATGTGACACCTATAGCATTTGTAATCAACATGTTTTGTATTTACGTGACTTAGATGTATTGATATTACAAATAACAATGGTTTTTATTTTGTTTAAATAATAAATACTTAAATAAAAGTTATTGTAATGTATAATGGCAATAGCTTAAGCTTTTGTAATTAACTTTTGTGAAGATTATGTTCAGTGTATTTTACTGTGAGGAAAATCTAAGAACAGAAGTGTAATATTAACATCTTTTTGTGACATTTGTAATAAAGTTTGAAACATTGTGAGAACATATTTGCACAGATTGATGCTGTGGTGGCGCTTAGTGATGTTGGGGATGGCAACGAGTGATGCTGTGTCGTTCAGTGAAGCTGTGGTAGCGCATAGTGATGTTGTGGTGCTCCTGAGTGATGCTGTGGTGGTGCTGAGTGATGCTGGGGTGATTCGATAGATAGATAGAGGGAGGGCGGTAGATAGATAGAGGGAGGGCGATAGATAGATAGAGGGAGGGCGAAAGATAGTTAGAGGGAGGGCGATAGATAGATAGAGTGAGGGCGATAGATAGATAGAGGGAGGGCGATAGATAGATAGAGGGAGGGTGATATTTAGATAGATAGAGTGAGGGTGATAGATAGATAGAGGGCGATAGATAGATAGATAGATAGGTAGATAGATAGATAGATAGATAGATAGCGATAGATATAGTGACGGCGATAGATAGATGGATAGATAGATAGATAGATAGATAGATAGATAGATAGATAGATCGTTATATAGATAGATAGAGGGCGATAGATATAGTGAGGGCGATAGATAGATAGATAGAGTGAGGGTGCTAGAGAGATAGATAGCTAGATAGATAGCTAGATAGAGGGCGAGAGATAGATAGATAGATAGATAGATAGAGTGAGGGTGATGGATAGATAAAGTGAGGGCGATAGATAGATAGATAGATAGATAGATAGATAGATAGATAGATAGATAGATTGATAGAGTTCGGCCGATAGATAGATAGATAGATAGATAGATAGATAGATAGATAGATAGATAGATAGAGTGAGTGAGTGCGATAGATAGATAGATAGAGTGAGGGCGATAGATAGAGTGAGTGTGACAGATAGATAGAGAGAGTGAGGGCGACCGATAGAGTGAGGGCGATAGATAGCGTGAGGGTGCTAGATAGAGTGAGGTCGATAGATAGACAGAGAGATAGAGTGAGGCCGATAGATAGATAGATTGATAGATAGATAGATAGAGAGTGAGGGCAATAGATAGATAGAAAGAGTTTGGGCGATAGATAGATAGATAGAGTGAGGGCGATAGACCGAGTGAGGGCGATTGATAGATAGAGTGAGGGCGATAGAGTGAGTTCGATAGATAGATAGAATGAGTGTGAGAGATAGATAGATCGAGTGAGGGCGATAGATAGATAGAGTGAGTGCGACAGATAGATGTGTGTAGATGTTTGTGTGTGTGTGTGTGGTTGTGTGTGTGTGTGATTGTGTGTGTGTGATTGTGTGTGTGTTGTTGTGTGTGGTTGTATGTGTGTGTGGTTGTGTGTGTGGTTGTGTGTGTAGTTGTTTGTGTAGTTGGGTGTGTGGCCGTGTGTGTAGTTGTGTGTGTGGTTGGGTGTGGTTGGGTGTGGTTGTGTGTGTGTGTGTGATCAGCACAGGAGAAGAGAACAGGGAGTTAAAGAAGGAGGTGGGGTGGAAGAGAGCAGCAGATCATCACAGGAGAAGAGAACAGGGAGTGAAAGAAGGAGGTGGGGTGGAAGAGAGCAGCAGATCAGCACAGGAGAAGAGATCAGGGAGTTAAAAAGGAGGCGGGTGGAAGAGAACAGCAGATCGGCATGGGAGAAGAGAACAGGGAGTTAGAGAAAGAGGTAGGTGGAAGAGAACAGCAGATCGGCACAGAAGAAGAGAATAGGGAGTTAAAGAAGAAGGTGGGTGGAAGAGAGGAGCAGATCAGCACATGAGAAGAGAACAGGGAGTTAAGTAAGGAAGCGGGTGGAAGAGAACAACATATTAGCACAGGAGAAGAGAACAGTGAGTTAGAGAAGGGAGCGGGGTGAAAGAGAACAGCAGTTTAGCACAGGAGAAGAGAAAATGGAGTTAGAGAAGGAGGCGGGTGAAAGAGAACAGCAGATCAGCACAGGAGAAGAGAACAGGGAGTTAGAGAAGTAGGCAGATGGAAGTTAGCTTAAAGAATATCACAGGAGAAGAGTATATGGAGTTAAAGAAGGATGCAGGTGGAAGAGAACAGCAGATCGGCACATGAGAAGACAACAGGGAGTTAGAGAAGTAGGTGGCTGGAAGATAGCTTAAAGATTATCACAGAAGAAGAGAACAGGGAGTTAGTGAAAGATGCTGAGGGAAGAGAGCAGCAGATCCGCATGTGAGAAGATAACAGGGAGTTAGCGAAGGAGGTTGTGGAAAGGAATAACAGATCAGCACAGGATAAAAAAATAGGGAGTTAAAGGAGGAGGTGGGGTGGAAGAGAGGAGCAGATCAGCACAGGAGAAGAGAAGCTAACCAGGATTTAAAGAAGGATTTGGGGTGGACGAGAGCAGCAGATCAGCACAGGAGAAGAGAAGAGACCATGGAGTTAAAGAAGGAGGTGGGGTGTAAGAGAGTAGCAGATCAGCACAGGAGAAGAGACCAGGGAGTTAAAGACTGAGGCTGGTGGAAGAGAGCAGCAGATTAGTACAGGATAAGAGAAGAGAACAGGGAGCTAGAGAAGAAGGCATTTGGAAGAGAGCATCAGTTCAGCTCGGGAGAAGAGAAGAGACTAGGGATTTGGAGAAGGAGGTGGGTGGAAGAGAGCATCATAACAGCCCAGCAGAAGAGAACATGGAGTTAAAGAAGGAGGCGGTGGAAGAGAGCAGCAGATCAGCACAGGATAAGAGAACATAGAGTTAAAAAGTATGCGGGTGGAAGAGAACAGCAGATCGGCACACGAGAAGAGAACAGGGAGTTAGAGAAAGAGGCGGGTGGAAGAGAACCGCACTTTAGCACAGGAGAAGAACACAGTGAGTTAAAGAAGGAGGCGGGGTGGAAGAGAGCAGCAGATTAACACAGGAGAAGAGAACAGTGAGTTTGAGAAGGAGGCAGGGTGGAAGAGAACAGCAGTTCTACACGTGAGAAGAGAAGAGAAGGGAGTTAGAGAAGGAGTTTGTTGGAAGAGAGGAACAGATCAGCACAGCAGAAGAGAACAGAGAGTTAAAGAAGGAGGTGGGGTGGAAAAGAGCAGCAGATCAGCACAGGAGAAGAGAATAGATTAGGGAGTTAGAGAAGAGTTGTGGTGAAAGTGAGCATCAGATCATCAGAAGTTAACAGGGAGTTAAAATGCAATGCAATATGTTTCTCATTTTGAAAGTTTGAGCTATTGCTATTGTAAAGGACCAATTGCTTTTTGTAATGTTTTGCTGTGAAAAATTGTGAAATTAATTATTTTGTCATTTACAACGCTAATAGTTATAACTTTTGCCAATGTGACACCTATAGCATTTTGGTTTGTATTTATGTGACTTACATGTATTGATATTACAAACAACAATGGTTTGGAGGTTGAGGGTTGAGTTGGAGGGTAGAGTTGGAGGGTGGAGTTGGAGGGTGGAGGTGGCTTTTGAGTTGGAGAGTGGGGTTGTCTTTTGCTTTGGAGGGTGGATTTGGAGGTTGGAGTTGTAGGTTGGAGTTGGAGGTTTGAGTTGGAGTTTGTAGTTGGAGGTTGGATTTTGAGGTTGGAGTTGGAGGGTGGAGTTGGAGTTGGAGGGTTGTGTTGGAGGGTTGAGTTGGAGTGTGGAGTTGAAGTGTGGAGTTGAAGTGTGGAGTTGGAGTGTGGAGTTGGAGGGTGGAGTTGGAGGGTGGAGTTGGAGGGTGGAGTTGGAGTTGGAGGGTGGAGTTGGAGGGTGGAGTTGGAGGGTGGATTTGGAGGGTGGAGTTAGAGTATGGAGTTGGAGGTTGGAGTTGGAGTGTGTATTTTGAGGGTTGTTTTGGAAGGTGGAGTTGGAGGCTGGATTTGGAGTGTGGATTTGGAGGTTGGAGTTGGATGGTGTAGTTGTAGGGTGGAGTTGGAGTCTGTAGTTGTAGTTTGCGGGTGGATTTGGATTTGGAGGTTGGATTTGCAGGTTGGAGTTGTAGTTGGAGGGTGGATTTGTAGTGTTTATTTGGATGTTGGAGTTGGATGTTGGAGTTGGATGGTCTTTTTGGAGGGTGGTGTTGGAGTGTGGATTTGTATTTGTAGGGTGTAGTTGGAGGGTGAATATGGAGTGTTGCGTTGGTGGGTGGAGTTGGATTGTGGATTTGGAGTGTTGAGTTGGAGGGTGGAGTTGGATTTGGATTGTTGAGATGGAGGGTGGAGTTGGATGGTGTAGTTAGAGGGTGTATTTGGAGGGTGTTGTACTTGGATGGTGTATTTGGATGGTGGATTTTGAGGGTGGAGTTGGAGGTTAGAGTGTGTTTGTGTGTCTTGTGTTTTTTGTGTGTTGTGTGTTTGTGTGTTTGTAGTTTGCGTCTGATTTTTTGTGTGTGTGGTGTTTGTTGTGTGTGTGGGGTGTTTTTGTGTGTTGTTGTTTGGTGTGTGTGTGGGGTGTTGTTGTATGTGTTTTTTGTTTTTGTGTGTTTTGGGTGTGTTGTGTTTGTGTGTGTGAGTGTGTGTGTGGTTTTGTGTGTGGTTTTTGTGTGTATTTGTGGGGTTTTTGTGTGTCTGGTGTTGTGTGTGTGGTGTTGTATTTGTGGGGTTGTGTGTATGTGGTGTTGTGTGTGTGTGTGAGTTTTGTGTGTGTGTTTGTGTGTTTGTGTGGTGTGTTGTGTGTGTGGGGAGGTTGTATGTGTGTATGGGTGTTGTGTGTGTGTGAGGGGGGTTGTGTGTTTGTGTGGTGTTGTGTATTTTTGGGGGTGGTTGTGTGTGTGTGTTGTTGTGTGTGTGTGTTAGTGTATGTTGCAGTTGTGTGTGGGGGTGTTGTGTGTGTGTGTATTGTGTAGTTGTGTTTGTGGTGTGTGTGTCTATGTGTGTGTGTGTTGTTTTCAGTGTGCGTCTGGTTGGTTGTGTGTGTGTGTGTTGTGTGTGTGTTTTTTTTTCCAAAGTTAAATTGCGGATGTGTGAATGTTCCATAACGAAATTTACGTATGTAAGTGTTGCAGTCTAGTTTTTTTGGGGAATCGCGTAATATTTTGATAGACGTGCCTGTCAGCCAATGATATTCCTAAATTCTCTTACGTTGCATAACAATTTATGCGTGTCTATTTGGAAATCCCCATATTGGTGAAGGTGCGCTTCGTGTAAGGAGTGTCTGGTTTGCTGTCTGTTCCGTGCATCGTTCGACAGGTAAGTTTAATTATTTTTTTTGTTTGTGTTTGTGTAGTGTAATGTATTTGTTGATTTGTTGTTTTGTAATGTTTTATTTGTATAGTAGTGTCTGTTTCTTGCAACGATTCCTATTATTTTTGAAATGTCGACTGTTTATGTGTGTAATGAATTGTATACTACTGTTCTGATATATGTTTTTTTTGTTTTTTGTTTACTAGTTTTGTAATTAATTTTAACATAGTGTGTGATTTTTTTGTGTAATTGTGTTATATGTTGTATATGTGCGTGAATATTTTATATTGTTACAACCCTACGTGGTATTTTTTTTTGTTAATATTCAATGGATGTTTGTATTTTTTTATTTTTCTTTGGTGTATGTAAATTTTGCGCTGTGTATTGCGATACTATTGTATAGTTTAACATCAATGCAACTGCGTTTTTTTAACCGTTTTATTTAAAAAAATGTTTTATTCTTATATATGCTTTATCCATGTTGCTATTAGCATTCTGATTTATGTCAACATAAATGTAGAGTTGCGTACTATGGTTTTTATATTTGATGTAATTTCTTGTTAATAAATGAGATTGTTATATGCGGCCGGCTTGTTTTGTAAGTCTTGAACATTGTGTGTAATCCGGTCCATCACCCGGCTGAATAATGTTGTTTTATTGCCCCAATAAAAAGTAGCCTGTTTCACATTTGTGATTGTAAAGCTTAGTCCTCGCTTCCTGCCACATGTTTTTCTTTGTTTTGCTTGGGTTATATTGGGCTATTAATTTTTCTCTATGACATGAAGCCTGATAAACATTAGTGCATGCTGGAGCTCACTTTTGGGAAGTACAGTTTGCCTCTAACGTATCTGTGTGTGTGTGGAGTTGTGTGTGTTTTATTTGGTTAATTTTTTAGGAGGGTGGTTTTGGAGGGTTTATTTCGATTTTGAGGATGTATCTCGAGGCTGGATTTGGATGGTGAATTTGGAGGGTGGATTTAGAGGGTGGATTTTGAGGGTGGATTTTGAGGGAGGATTGGGAAAGTGTATTTGGAGTGTGTATTTGGAGGGTGGAATAGGAGGGTGGATTTGGAGCGTGGATTTGTATTGTGAATTTGTTGGGTGGATTTGGATGGTGGATTAGTAGGGTGGATTAGGTGTGTGGATTTGGAGGGTGTTGTTAGTGGGTGAATTTGGAGGGTGGATTTGGAGCATGGATTTTGAGGGTGGATTTTGAGGGTGGATTTTGAGGGTGGATTTGGATGGTGCATTTGGAGGGTGATTTGGAGGGTGGATTATTATGGTGGATTAGGAGGGTATACTTGGAGGGTGGAGTTAGAGGGTGGATATGGAGGTTGTTTTTGGAGGGTGGATTTGAAGCGTTTATTTGGAGGGTGGTTTTGGAGCTTGGATTTGGATGGTGGATTTGGAGGTTGGAGTTGGATTTGGAGGGTGGATTTGAAGCGTTTATTTGGAGGGTGGTTTTGGAGCTTGGATTTGGATGGTGGATTTGGAGGTTGGAGTTGGATTTGGAGGATGTATTTGGAGGGTGGATTTTGATGGTGGATTTGGAGTGTTGATTTTGAGGGTTGAGTTATATCGTGGATTTGGATGGTGGATTTGGATGGTTGATTTGGATGGTGGATTAGGATGGTGGATTTGGATTTGGAGGATGTATTTGGGTTGTGGATATTGAGGGTGGATTTGGAGGGTGGATTCGGTTTGTGGATTATTAGGGTGGATTAGGAGGGTGGATTTGTATGGTGAAGTTAGAGTGTGGATTTGGAGGGTGGATTTGGATGGTGGATATTGAGGGTTGATTTGGAGCGTGGATTTGGAAGGTGGAGTTGTAAGGTGTGTGCGTGTGCCTTTGTATGATGTAGAGGGTGTTATGGTGTCGGTGTGTGTGTTTGAGGTGTTATGAGTCTGAGGGTGTGTGAGGGTGAGTGTGTGTGAGTGTGAGTGTAGGTGCGTCTGTGTGATAGTATGAGTGAGTGTGAGATGGTGTGTGAGATGTAAAGTGTGTGTGATGGTAACATTCTTTGTGAGTGTGAGGTGTGTGCGAGCTTTGGTGATTGTGTGATTTTGATGGAGTGTGTGAAGCTGAGCATTATTTGAGTGTGTTGTTGTTTGTGGGTTGTAAGAGTGTGTGACGTTTTGTGATGTTGAGGATGTGATGGGGTGTGAGTGTGAGGGTGTTGTAAGTGTGTGTGGGTGTGAGCTTGTGTGTGTGTGTGTGTGTCTGTGTGTGTGTGTTTGTGACTGTATGTTTAGTAATGTTTCATTTTGTCTAAATTTATAATTTTTTGTTGTGTGTTTTGAGTACGGACAGTGTTATAGTATGTTTAATGATTCCTTTTTCCCGTGTTTTGACTAGTGTTTTTTGTTTCAAAATGGTGTACGCGATCCTGTCCCCTAACGCTACCTACGTATTTTAGGTTAGCGGTCTAGTCTTTTTTTGTTATTTACCTTTTGTTTTGATTGATGTTTCTTTCCTCCAATCGCATTGCTACGTTGTGTTACGTAGCATTGCAATTGCTGTTCCTCATTAGGGAAATTCCCAGATCTTCGTGACCGGTGTTTGTGGAAGGCGTGTCGTGTTTCCTGTGTTGTTGCTGCGTCGTTTGTCAGGTAAGGTGTAAATCTTTTAATATTTTTTAGTTTTTGGTTATGTAGTCTTTCTCCTGTAGATATATTTTGTACGTCTATTTTTCTTTTTTTATGTTTTTTACGTTTGCTTATACCTATTGTACTTGGCGTGCGTATGTACAGAATGTATACCTGGCGAATGTTTATAATTTAATATTTATTATGTATTTGTGATGTATGTTTATTAACCACTTGGGAGCTAGTAAACAAACCTCCCCAGTGCTGCGCTGTCCATTATCCGGTGCTGAACTGGACGTCCAGCGGTCGCACGCAGCACTGGGGAGGTAGTGCCCGTGACGACCGTTGGCCGACGGCAGCACTTAAGGGGTTAATATAGTCCAATGTTTTTATTTTCTTAGATGTACACTTGCCACATGTTGTTATACATTGTTTTTTGACAATGTTTTGGTTTGATGGTACTTTTGTTTATGAATCACTGTGTATTTATGTTGCATAAATCTTTTTTTTCCTGTTTCTGCTTGTTGTTTCATACGTATACTTTGTGATTTCATCTCACCCTTAATTATTAATAGTCATTGTAATGGTTTCGAGAATCTAATGTTTTTTTTATTTTGTAAACATACATGTTTTGATGCGTATGAGCTTAAACTCCATATTTGTGTCTTGTGAATTTTTTGTTTTTTGGAGGCATGGTAATTGTCACTTGTTTTGCGTTGTGTTTGAGCTAAATACACATTTCTAGTTCTTGATTAATTTCAGTTAGGCTGTGAAGTGTTTTGCCCTTTTGATTACGTACTTTTTTAGACTTTCTTGTTTTTTGGTATAATTCCCACTAGTGTTTGAAGGGTATTTGTTTGGTGAAATATTGGATGTACTATCTCGCCTAATGATAATGGTTTTATTGTTCAACTGCTTTATGTTGTGATTCCGTGTTTCTTACATGGCTAGGCTTTACTTCAATTTCCCCTATTAATCTCTGTGTATTTGTATTGCTATTTATTTGGTTTGATAGTGAAGGTGTGTGCGTGTGCCTTTGTATGATGTATAGGGTGTTACGGTGACGGTGTTTGCGTGTGAGGTGGTATGAGGCTGAGGGTGTGTGTAGGTGACTGTGTGTGAGTGTGAGTGTTTAATTGTATTTTCTTTATGACTTTTTATATTGCGTGGACTTTACCCGAAGGCGTCAGCGCGCTTCACAATAGGAACAGAAAATTACAAACAAACAAATTACAAAAGCAGACGATAACTTAAATGATGTAAAAGTGACAATTGTGAGCAAACAAAATACATGAGGAGCAAACAGTGCATTACAAGAGGAAAGAGTGACAAGTGTGCAGGTTAAAAGAGAAAACAAAGTATAATTAGAGTTAATATACTGCAATATATGGTAGGCACTGAGGCACAAGAACAAACGTTACGTAGGCAATGGTGGCACTTGTGCAAGTATCAAAAGCAAACTAAATGTGAGAGGTAGAAAACAGTGTTGATGCGCCTGTGTGATGGTATGTGTGAGTGTGAGATGGTGTGTGAGATGTAAAGTGAGTGTGATAGTAACATTGTTTGTGAGTGTGAGGTGTTTGTGAGCTTTGGTGATTGTGTGATGTTGATGGAGTGTGTGAAGCTGAGCATTATTTGAGTGTGTTGTTGTTAGTGGGGTTGTAAGATGCTGAGTGTGTGGGGTTGTTTGATGTTGAGGATGTGAGGAGGTGTGAGTGTGAGGGTGTTGTAAGTGTGTGTGGGTGTGACTTTGTGTGTGTGTCTGTGTGTGTTTGTGAGTGTATGTTTAGTAATGTTTTGTTTTAATTAAAAAATATAAATTTTGGTTGTGTGTTTTGAGTACGGCCAGTAGCATAGTATGTGAATGAATGAGATAGTGCGGTTGCGTTTTGAGAGAGAGTGAGTTGGTGATTGAGATAGAGAGTGAGAGAGTGATGTTGTTCTGGGCATAGAGCAAGAGACTGAGAGAGTGAGTAATGTTGCGACTAAGAGACATAGAAAGTGAGGTGGTGATGGATATAGTGAAAGTGTGGTGTTGATGGAGAGAGAGAGTGTTGTATTGATGGAGAATGAGAGTGATGTATGGATTGAGAGAGTGAGTAAGCTTTGGAGTGAGAGAGATTGATGTATGGATGGGGTGAGATCCTGATAGATGGATCCAGAGATAGAATGAGGTATTGAGGGAGAGAGAGAGTTGTATGTAGGGCGATAGTTAATGAGTTATTGTTGGTAGAGAGAGTGTGATGTGTTGAGCTATAGACATAGTGACTAATGTTGAGAGCGATTGCGATAGAGTCTCTATTAGAGTTTGTGTGATACTTAGTGTGTATGAGGTAAGGATATATATAATGCTTTTTGTATTGTGTGTTTTTTTTACTAGTGAATGAGTTTGATTTTGTTCTGGAGAGTGGTGGTATGAGTTCTTGAGGTATAGTGATGTTGTTATTGATGGAGAGTGTCCTTTATTGTGAAAATTGTTCATCCCAACACATATGACCATACACATTTGTAGTTATATTCACAACCTTTATTAATATAAAAAAAACAGTGTTATTAATTATTTGCCTTTCTTCAAAATGTGAAGCATGGCAACAGTAAAGTTTCATTCTTAGTCTATTACTTTCTCTGTTTTCTCTTTATCAATTTTAAGTATTTCTCATTTGCAAAAAAACACTTTATATGTTTGTGGTAAATAATGGATGAGTGCTTCTCAAATGTTGTCCACCTTTTCATCCTGCATAAACCATTTTATGAGTAGATCATTTTGTATGTCCATTGACTAAAAAGTGTCAGTGTTTACAACTTGTGTCGTTATTGTACTGATGTCTCCTTTGGTTTTTTCAACTCTATATATTTCCACGTCAGTTATTTCCTGTGTTGCTGCTGTGACGTATTGTAAAACAAAATCACAGAAGCCAAACATTAGAATGTTTTTTTGTCAGATTTTAAGTGTTTTTCAACTACAGTGTGATGGTGTGCGTGAGAGTGTGTGTGAGTGTGTGTGGGTGTGTGTGGGTGTGTGTGAGTGTGTTTGTGTGTGGGAGTGTGTGTGTGAGAGTGTGTGTGTGAGAGTGCGTGTGACAGATTGTGTGTTGAGCTGCAGGGAAGGGGGTCTGTGAGGTGTGGCGAAGTGGTGTAAGCTGTGTGTGCCTTAGGGGGAGCAGCGGAGGAGTGGCGAGAGGTTGTATAGCAGGGTCAGATTGTGTGTTGAGCTGCAGGGAATGGGGTCTGTGAGGTGTGGCGAAGTGGTGTGAGCTGTGTGTGCGTTAGGGGGTAGCAGCGGAGGATGGACAAGAGGCTGTGGATCAGGGGCAGATTGTGCGTTGAGCTGCAGGGAAGGGGGTCTGTGAGGTGTGGCAAAGTGGTGTGAGCTGTGTGTGCGTTAGGGGGGAGCAGCGGAGGAGGTACGAGAGGCTGTGGAGCAGGGGCAGATTGTGTGTTGAGCTGCAGGGAAGGGGGTCTGTGAGGTGTGGCAAAGTGGTGTGAGCTGTGTGTGCCTTAGGGGGGTGCAGCAGAGGAGGGACAAGAGGTTGTGTAGCAGGGTCAGATTGTGTGTTGAGCGGCAGGGAATGGGGTCTGTGAGGTGTGGCAAAGTGGTGTGAGCTGTGTGTGCATTAGGGGGTAGCAGCGGAGGATGGACGAGAGGCTGTGGAGCAGGGGCAGATTGTGCGTTGAGCTGCAAGAAAGGGGGTCTGTGAGGTGTGGCGAAGTGGTGTGAGCTGTGTGTGCGTTAGGGGGAGCAGCGGAGATGGACAAGAGGCTGTGGAGCAGGGGCAGATTGTGCATTGAGCTGCAGGGAAGGGGGTCTGTGAGGTGTGGCGAAGTGGTGTGAACTATGTGTGCGTTAGGGGGTAGCAGCGGAGGATGGACGAGAGGCTGTGGAGCAGGGGCAGATTGTGCGTTGAGCTGCAGGGAAGGGGGTCTGTGAGGTGTGGCAAAGTGGTGTGAGCTGTGTGTGCATTGGGGGAGCAGCGGAGGAGGTACGAGAGGCTGTGGAGCAGGGGCAGATTGTGTGTTGAGCTGCAGGGAAGGGGGTCTGTGAGGTGTGGCGAAGTGATGTGAGCTGTGTGTGCCTTAGGGGGCAGCAGCGGAGGAGGGACGAGAGGTTGTGTAGCATGGTCAGATTGTGTGTTGAGCTGCAGGGAATGTGGTCTGTGAGGTGTGGCGAAGTGGTGGGAGCTGTGTGTGCGTTAGGGGGTAGCAGCGGAGGATGGACGAGAGGCTGTGGAGCAGGGGCAGATTGTGCGTTGAGCTGCAGGGAAGGGGGTCTGTGAGGTGTGGTGAAGTGGTGTGAGCTGTGTGTGCATTAGGGGGGAGCGTCGGAGGAGGGACGAGAGGCTGGTGGCGTTGGTGGGTCCTTCAGTGGCATAGTTGTGTCCCGGAGTGGCGTGGTTGTGTCCCTAAGTGATTGTGACGTTGTGACTCATTGGCGTGGTAGTTCCCCTGCGTGATGTGATGTTGCCCCTGAAGGATGTGGTTGTGTCCCTGAGTGTTGTGTTTGTATCAATGATAAATGTGTTGGTGTACCTGAACAGCGGGTTGGTGTCCAGGAACTTTCTTTGTTTTTTGGCGTCTGAACGCATGAAAGTATGTATTTTCGAGTAAAAATCCCTGTCTAAAAGTCCGTAGGAAATAAAAATGTGTGTGCAGTAAAAACACAGTGTGAACGTGCTCAGAAGGACAAAATGGAATTGAACGACCAGATGTAGAAGGAGGGTGTGGGCTGCGTGCAATTTGAGAGCTGAATGGAACTAAATTGATTGAAACAAATGGTAAATGCTTGCATAGCGTGAAACTTCTGAAAAACTAAAGTATATTTGTCAGTAAATAAGCCTGCATGGAAGTAAGTTTAGAATTTTCAATGAATGTACAGCGATGAGCCAGTTAAAACGTGCACAAAAGTTAAAATGTAATAAGAGGACCAAACATATGGAGAGGGAGGCGGCAATCAGAAAGTTTATGAGCTCTGCTGGTGTGCGAGGTGGATGGGGGTGTTGGTGCGTAGGAGCAGGGGAGCGAGCAAGTGGGAGGGAACAAGCATATGTGAGTGAGTGGGAGGGAACCAGCATATGGGGTGTGACGAGTGGGATGGAAGGAGCTGTGCTGCTGTGCGAGGCGGGTGGGGGGCGGGGGAGCAGGGGAGCGAGCGAGAAGGAGGGAAACAGCATATGGGGTGTGAGTGAGGCCAAGCGCGCGCTGGCGAAGCGTCACGCTTCAATAGATCACATGCATTGGGAGGAATCCGCGATGGAAGGAGCTCTGCTGGTGTGCCAGGCGGGTGGGGGGGCGGGGGAGCAGGGGAGCGAGCGAGAGGGAGGGAAACAGCATATGGGGTGTGAGTGAGGCCAAGCGCGCGCTGGCGAAGCGTCACGCTTCAATAGATCTCATGCATTGGGAGGAATCCGCTTGGAATCCGCTTGGTCCGAGAGTTTGTTTCAACTACATTACTCTTGTCTATTTATCCCTGCGGGATAGAATAGTCGAGACCTAAAGAAGTGCATGCAAGACATTTGGATCAAAGTGCAAGGTTTCTACTTCGTCTTGTGCCCTTTATAAAATGTTAATTTTAATTTTATTTGTGTTGGTACTATCTATAGCAGAAAATCATATATATTTTAATAAGCTACACATTTCTGTGACTCAAAAGCAATGTCTACAAGCTTTGTGTAATTAACACATAAAGACAAATTGTAGGTCATATCGCAAAAGGACGTGTATCAAATCTCCCAAAACTATAAAAGTATACTTAGCCTACGCAAGTCTCGTTGATTTATCTAGACTCACCCGGCTGCACTTAGAAATTTGGCCTTGTTTGAACCGGTTTTTACTTTAAGCTCAGACCTGCACACATGATGAATGCTCTTCTTACTCCCTACAGAGATCTAGGCCCAGAACTGTTGTAGGCGATCCCCACCACAGACACTGTAAGCTCAAGGAGACCACCACACCTCTTTGCTACACTTTAAAAACATTCCTGACAGCCATCTTCCTTGGCAGAGAGGCAGTTGTCCATGTCATATGGCCCGGACCATGCCAGTACGATCAGCATCGTGAACCAAAAAAATACATTGACTGTTCCCGCCTTTTCACCTACAGCTTAGTTTACTTTATTGTTATCAAGCGTTAAAAATGCAAAAAGAAAAAAGCTAGAAGGCGCATATACAAATAACTAAACTACCAATAACGACATATACAGAGCAAAACTTAATACACTACATACAAATTCTATAAGGAGCCCCATAGTCTAACACAAAAATGAAACAGATACAAGTACACAAAGTGAAATCTAAGCTATCCGGTATGGAAAACAAGTTAAATATTTTTGGGACAAGAGCAAAGGATGCAGAAAATAGAGCCCGTCTGGGAGAAATGGGGTTTCGTGTGGGGGTAGGGTATTCACCTAAGCCAGGCAGAACCTAACATGCTAGTCGGGGAAAGGGAATTACTCACCCAGGATAACCCCTGCGCACCCCCTTTGTAGCTTGGCAGAGCAGTCAGGCTTATCCCAGAGGCAATGCGTAAAGCGTTTGCGCAACACACTCACACAACAGTGTCCCGCTCAGGCACACCACAAAAAGAGACTCCACACAAGGGTATATAAAAATATCCTTTGTATTATTCATAAAAATACATTAGACCACAATTCCATTAATCACTGTGCCACTATACACTTGTCAAAACATGACATAGATCATATAAATCACTTTGCGATTCGGGCAATTGTCATAACAACCCCAGCCGTGCACTACATTAAATACTTGTAGCGTTTACACATCATAGAAATATCATTACTGACATTATACATTTTACTATCACATCACTGTAACGATAGTGCAAACCCTGGCAATGTAACACCACATTCCTAATAACATCAGGGCACGAATATGAGGCAATTAGTCAGAAGAATTACCAGCATACCCATCACCATGGGTTACCAGACCACTAAGAACGGCACCAGTGCTCTTACTATGTGTTATGCGGTACTGTCTTTCCTCTCCTGGGCTACCTGCCCACCCACCACAGGGAATTCGGTAATGCTGAGGAGATCCCTTCCGACTTGGGAATCGGGGGCCTCTGTCGAGATCTCACCCTATTCCTATGTTGAGATCCAGTGCAAGTGCCCTGCTTCCTCAGGTACACCCCGGGCAAGGAGGGAGGGGCAACCAACGTTGCAGCACTTTAACCCCTTGCATGCATCAGACGGCCCGGCGGTCCGACGTCACGCTAGGCATGTGTGGAGGACGGCCGGCAGCCAGGAACCCCCACCAGGTATGCATCCAACAAGGGGGGGGGGGGGGCACTGTCACTGTGATCTGCGGGGAGACCGACTCGGTCTTCCCCATGAGTGAGCAGAGCAAACGGCTTCTGCCTGCGACCATGTGGGTCAGCTAAAGAGCTCCAATACCGCCTGAGGCGAGGAGCACCGAGTAACACTGATGGGACTGCCCAGGCCTCACCCTTTTCTTCCTGGCAGTATCAGAGGGCGGCACTCAGCAATAAACCCTCTTGTTAGCTTTCACTGTCCTGGCGGGAAGCGGCAGAATGGAGTCCATGAGGCTCCGGTCCCTCCCATGTGCGGCTAGACACTGCCCTCTTCCGACACGGGCAGGAACTCCCGGGCTGGGATTCCTTGCTGCTTGGATGTTGTTTTGCAGCCCGGGGCCACGTAGCAGAACCCCGACTGCAGGCCCACAGAAACAATGCAGGCAACACAGCAGGGAGAGGGAGAACCCTTCTTCTGCAGTAGCTCTCCCCTCCTGTTGCTCCACCACCACAGGGGAAATGCTGCCGTACACACACTGCATGGTATCAAGGAGCACCCTTTTCTCTCTTAAGCGCAGTGTGCAGCACAATCTCCCAAACCTCTTACCACGTGCTGTCATCAAACAGGGAGGGCTGCCCTACCCAGCCCCTGGACGACAACTGGGGACACCAAGCAGAGTTAGACAGCAGGCCAGCACATCGGGGTACTTGCAGAGAAGAGTGGCCACAGGCTATTGGTTGGCACAATAGCAAAGGAGTCCTATGGCGGGTCCTCCTGGCAGCCTAACAGTTCCTTCTGGCCAGGTGTAGTCTGGAGAGCCAGCAGCAGCTGGTTCCAAGTCCACGCAGTGTCTCAATTCATGGGGTCACAGCCCCTGTACTTATAGTCAGAAAGTCTTTGTTCTGGGGGCACTTCAAACACTGTACAGTGCACATCAACCCCATTCACATTTCAAGCCCTGGCTCGAGACACACCACAGGGGAGCGGAGACGGCACCGTAGAAGGCGTGCACAGCCGTATTCAGGTGCAGGTGCAACTCCTCCCACCACTCCAAATTCAGGCCAGTCCTATTCAAGTGCAAGGGAAACTTGTCCCGCGACGCGAAATGCAGCCAAGGTCTATTCAGCCTAATGCCGAGTCACCCAGGAAAGGCAGGACACACCTCAACCCCCCTTGTGACTGTCTAAAGAGAATGCACATCCCCTTTCTCCTGTCAGTCAAAAGCAGACGGTGAATACACATCCAGGCAGGGCACAAAGACACATAAGCACACAGAAATGCCCACATCTAAAAGTAGCATTTCTAAAATAGTAATGACAAATCCGTTTTCACCAATAAGCAGTATTTATCACTACTATTCCAAACATCCTAAGGATGGTCGCGCTACCCCTCTCCTGTCAGGAATTACCACTGAAGCCCTTATCAGGGAATCCCTAATTCAAATCTATGAGAGTGCAGCCTCACAGGAGCGAGAAACCAAATAGGCTGTTTGTCACTATCAGGACATGCCACACAGTTAAGGCACATGTCCTACCTTTTACCTACACAGCACCCTGCCCATAAGGCCTACCTTAGCTTTGACTTATAAGTAGTAAGAGGGGCGTTTCAGACGTGGCAACCACTTTACATGCCAAGTCACTGCTGTAGTAAACTGCGTGTGCAGGCCCTGCAGCGGCAGAGACCTGAGACCGGTTTGAAAGGTTACTCCAGTGGGTGGCGCAAGCAGCCCTGCAAGCCCACTAGTTTCATTTAATTTACAGGCCATGGGTATATGGGATACCACTGTACAAGGAATTTACAGGTAAGTTAAATATGCTAAATAGGTGTAGAACAATCTTACCAAGTTTACAAGAGAGAGCACATGCACTTTTGCAGTGATCAGCAGTGGTAAAGTGGCCAGAGTCATGAAACCAACAAAAACAGGTCAGAAAAAAATACAGGAAGAAGGCAAAAAGTTCTGGGATGACCCTGAAAAATGGGCCAAGTCCAATACCGCTGAAATAATATAAGATTTATTGGTGTGTCGTAACATATTGAGGGTATTGCTGTAAATTTGATTGACTTTTTAGAAGCATGGATTAAAGAAAATGTGGCCTCAGAGGGCCCCTCCACTTGCCCCCATCGTCAGAACCTACGGACTCAACATCGTGTCATATGCAGACGACACCCAGCTCATCCTCTCCCTATCCAACGAGCCCAACACCGCCAGACGCAACTTTCGAGAAGGCATGGAAGCCGTCGCCAAATGGATGAAAAACAGCTGCCTACAACTAAACACCAACAAAACAGAAGTACTCATCATGGGCCCAAACCCCGACGCCTGGAGTGACACTTGGTGGCCCACCGCCCTCGGAAACCCGCCAACCCCCACAGACCACGCACGCAACCTGGGAATCATCCTGGACTCCGAGCTCAAAATGGACCGCCAGATCAACTCTGTCTCATCATCCTGCTTCCACACCCTCCGCCTCCTTCGTAAGACCTTCAAATGGATCCCCCTCGAACACCGAAAGACAGTCACTCACGCCCTGGTCACCAGCAGACTCGACTACGGCAACGCACTCTACGCCGGAATAAACAAAAACCTCATCCGCAAGCTACAGAACATCCAGAACGCCGCCGCAAGACTGGTCCTCAACCTGCCAAAACACTGCCACATCTCCCAGCACCTGCGCACAATCCACTGGCTCCCTGTCGAGAATCACCTTTAAGATGCTCACCCACGCACACAAGGCCCTCCACGGCACCGGACCAGCATACCTGAACAGCCGACTCAAATTCCACGCACCCCAAAGGACCCTACGATCAGCCCAGCTTTCCTACGCTGTGGTCCCCCGCACCAGAAAGACCAGATCGGGAGGCCGCTCCTTCTCCTTCCTCGCGGCCAAAGCATGGAACGCCCTTCCGCTCCACCTCAGACAGACAACATCGCTCCCCATCTTCGCAAGAAACCTCAAAACCTGGCTCTTCGACAGACCCCCTCCTTGATGGAATGGAACCTGCACCCCCCTATGCCCCCCCTACCTCTAGCGCCTTGAGACCCTTACGGGTGAGTAGTCGCGCTTTAACAAACTCCTGATTGATTGATTGATTGAGAGGGCCTCTCTACGTACTATGCCTTAGAGCATGCCCATCATGTCCCCTCAAGGCTACTGCTACCTGGTGCCTCTCCTCGTCCAATAGTTGCGAAGCTATTACATTATAAAGACCGTGACTACATTCTGTCACAAGCCAGGCTCTGTGGAAATATTATGGTTGGAAAACATAAAGTCATGTTATTCCCAGACTTCTTGCGTGAAGTCGAAAAGCAGAGGGCTTTCTTCACAGATGCCAAAACGGCTTTGCCCACTTGGTATATCGTATGCTGTGTTGTTCTCTGCCAAACTGAGGGCAAACTTTGGTGAGGAAGTGCAATTTTTCACTACTCCGGAGTCTCTTTGGGAATGGATAGATGGCCTTCCTCAACAAAAAGATGAGTTCAAACTGAATAAAAGCCAACGTAGCAGGAGAGCACCTAAAAAGAGTACCCCTGGGTGTCCAAGGAACTGCTCCATCTCAGTTACAGGTGCACTATGAACATAGGCAGGTTGTAGAGGCGATAGCTGCCATGAGTAGTGTGGACGCAGATTTACGGGCACTCAATAGAGAAAGTGATCAATGTGACTCAGACTCTGATCAAACATCTGTCTCGTCTCAGAATTCTGGAGTTTTGTTGCCTATAATCAGTCCATGCACATCGGATGAGATCTGAAAGCTCGTGAATACTGTAATGTGAGGTTTTGGAGTAATGCTTTAGCATGAGGTGAATATTCTGTTTGTAATTTTCAGATGGTGTGCTGTGAAGACGATGCTTCATGCCCCCTTTTTTGTTGTTGTTGAGTTTGTTATATATGCACGTGAGTTGGATGATGTCCGACAGGTTTAGATGAGAAGTTGTCTGCTTCTGATCCTAGGGATAGGGAATTGGTTTTGTTTTATTAGGTTCTGGGTTTTAGGTACAGTTACCCCTGTCTGCTACTTTAGGTTAACATTAGAACAAGTAAGTGTCACTGTCATGTGGGCTACAGTGACCGAGTCATGGCCGGCATGACTCGCGGGTGGGGTGGCGGTGGGTAGCAAAGGGTGGGGGTGAGTTAATGAACAAAAATTAAACTTACCTTTCCCTCCGGTCCTGCGTCGCACCTCCTCTCTGCTCCTCACAGGAAGCAGGCAGCCTCCCTCTCATCCCATAAGCCAATCACAATGCTGCAATGGCAGCGTTGAGATTGGGTGGGATGCCGACCACACAGGTGTCTATGGGGAGGCCGATTTCTCCATGCAGGCTGCATGCAGCCTAAATGGAGAAAACGGGAGAGTGCCTATGAATGGTTTGGTTGGCCCTGGGGCCGACCAAACAGTCAGCGCCCACAACAGAGGGCAAGCCACTCCTCCCCTGCCTGGAGCAGGAGCGCCCAACCGCCCGCCCCACCCACTCCCCACCAAATCCTTCTGCTTTCTCACAATGCGAGAAGCAGAAACATAAAATGGTATTCATAATACCATTTTATGTTTCTGCTTCTCGCACTGCGAGAAAGCAGTGGGGCGGCGCTCTTCCGCCCATGTGGAGGAGCCACCCCTGCAGTGACCACCATACCTGACTATCCTGCAAGGCGACCTCCATGAAATATAATTTTGTATCCTGGAATGTCCGGGGTCTAAACAATGTGTCTAAAAGATATAAAGTGTATTCCTATCTAATGAGATGGGGAATTCACTTTGCCCTATTTCAGGAAACCCATCTTAATACATTTAAAAAGGTATTTTGAAGGTTTTATATAGCGCGAACATGACCCTTGCGGATATCAGATCGCTTTACAAGAGAGGTAGTAAAACAAAGGAGACAATGTACAAAAGAAACATAGTGTTTTAGAAATAAAGTCTTATGTTGCAGCTGGTTGTTCTAAGAGTCTGCATCAATATTTAAGTACATTTCGACATGAGAAGAGATTTGACTTCTTTTTTGAAGTAGGCAGTTGAGGGGTTAAGTCTGGTGTCTGGGGATAGTGCATTCCAAATCCTTGGAGCAATACCAGAGAAAGCGCGATTGTATGTTTTCTTCTTATCAAATCTTTGAGGCTTTAGAAGAAGGTTGCTGGCACTCCTGGATGATCTGTTTCCACACAAAAGCTCCAGTTTCTGGGCCAGATAACTCAGTGTTTTGTGATGGATGACTTTATGCGTCATGCAGGCAATTTTTTATTGAATTCTTGCTTCGAAGGGTAGCCAATTGAACGCTTTGATGTCCGGGGAGATGTTGCTATTTCTTTTGGAGCCTGTGATGAGCCTGGCTGCTGAGTTGAGTGATGCTCTTAAGGGGCAGTTGTAGATCTAGGGAGTCCACAGAGAGTTGCACTACCATATTCTAGTCTGGGAATTACTAGTGCTTTCGCTGCTAGCTTGAAGTCGTTTACAGGGGGAAGGGTTTTAATTTTCTCAGAGTGCTCATCTGAAAGTTTGCTTCTTTTACTGCAGCACTTATGTGTTTTTGCATGTTTAGGTTACTGTCCAGAATGACTCCCCGAGATTTTGCTGAATCTATTATAAGAGGTTGGCAGTTGAACGCTGTAAGTTGTTTAAGCCATTCGTGTATGTTGGATGGTTGATTGGGTGGGGTGATTAGTAAGAATTCAGTTTTGAGGGCGTTTAGTTTGAGGTGGTTTTCAGTCAACCATAACTGAGTATTTTGGAAAGTCAGATTGAGAGATTTGATGTCATCTGGAGAATTTATCTTTAGGTATAGTTGCGTGTCGTCTGCGTACATGTGAAAGTGGATATTTGATAAGTCGAGAATCTCAGTGAGCAGCTCCATGAATAGATTAAACAGTGTAGGTGAAAGGGAGGATCCCTACGGAACTCCTAATGTGACTGGGACGGTCGTGGACAGAGATTGGTTGACCTTGAACCTTTGGGATCTATTCAGAAGGAAAGAGGTAAACCAATTTAGAACTGACCCCGATAAGCCCATTCTGTATTGCAGGAGATCTAGAAGATTATCATGTTTGATGGTGTCAAGGGCCGAAGACAAGTCAAGCAGGATAAGTAGGCAGGTTTATTTCTGGTCTAGGATTCTTAGAGCGTTATCTACTATGTGGGTCATAGCCGATTCAGTACTATGTCCTGCCCAAAAACCAGATTGGAATTTATTAAGCAGGTGGAAGTTGCTGATGTGGTTGTCTAGCTGGCTGAGAACACATTTTTCTAGGAGTTTTAGCAAGAGTTGGGATGTTGGAAATTGGTCAGTAGGTATTTAGGTCCTTGAGGTCAGCTGTTGCTTTCTTTAGGATGGGGGAAACTTGTCCTAATTTGAGAATTTCAAGAATAGTTCCTTTGACTAAGGAGGCATTGATAATCTTTGTCCAAAGTGATAGTAGTTCTGGTATGAGATCTTTGAGGTAGTTTGCAGGAAGGGGATCTGAAAAGTGGTTGGAGGGGTTCAAGGACGTGAGTGCTTTTAGAATAGATTCTTCGGTATAGGTTGTGAAGGTGGCCCAGGAGGCGTTATTTTTGAGGGCGAGCTTAGATGAGCCGGTGATTGGGGTTGCTAGCATGTAGGATGACGAGTCCTTCAGAGTGTTAGACTGGTCCAATGAGGCCTTAAGGAGGTCAGTTTTCAGGAGTTCCGTTTTTTTCGTGAAGTAGGAATTTTTTTTTTTACAGATGGGTGGTGTACCTTGACCAACTTGGGCAGGGCGAGCTACGCCACTAGATTGAATTTTGACTAGTTGGCAGTTAGGTGGCAGTTTTGTAAGGGGTCTGCACGCCGGCCGAGCTCACCTTGCTCCGCTGAGGCGTCCCCAAGGCTCCCTGCTCTCGTTGGTGGCCGGGCTTAGCTCCGCCGTGCCTCCCTGCACGCCCTGACTGGCCGGGCTTGGCTCCGCCGGTAGGGTTGGAACCACAACTCCCAGCAGCCTTGACGCCAGGACACCGCCCCCCTCACTCTCCAGCGCCAGGAGGCGCATAAAACTCTGCCTGCTGCCGAGGACCTGGTGGCAGTTTTGTAAGGGGTCTGCACGCCGGCCGAGCTCACCTTGCTCCGCTGAGGCGTCTCCAAGGCTCCCTGCTCTCGTTGGTGGCCGGGCTTAGCTCCGCGTGCCTCCCTGCACGCCCTGACTGGCCAGGCTTGGCTCCGCCGGTCGGGTTGGAACCACAACTCCCAGCAGCCTTGATGCCAGGACACCACCCCCCTCACTCTTCAGCGCCAGGAGGCGCATAAAACTCTGCCTGCTGCCGAGGACCTGGTGGCAGTTTTGTAAGGGGTCTGCACGCCGGCCGAGCTCACCTTGCTCCGCTGAGGCGTCTCCAAGGCTCCCTGCTCTCGTTGGTGGCCGGGCTTAGCTCCGCCGTGCCTCCCTGCACGCCATGACTGGCCGGGCTTGGCTCCGCCGGTCGGGTTGGAACCACAACTCCCAGCAGCCTTGACGCCAGGACACCGCCCCCCTCACTCTCCAGCACCAGGAGGCGCATAAAACTCTGCCTGCTTCCTCGTCCCGCGAGGGAGCGTGCGGGACACGCGCGGGATGAGCCGGGCGAAGCCCGGGCAAAGGGCGGGCCCTCTTAGGCCCTCAGAGGCCGGAAGAGACTGGGCTGGGCCGCGTCCCTTGGCTTTACAGATAAAACACAGTTTAAGGTAACTATTGTTGTAGGAGTGTGAACGCTTTCACTATAGAACTGATTGTGGCATCAAGTAGAACCATGGTTAAAAAGACTCCAATGTCTACACGGGCGACTACTAGGAAATTAACGCTGGCCCAGACCCCGTTTCCAACTCTAACTGCCATTGATAACATGTTGCAACAAACAATCGGGGTCGTAGTTACCGCCATTGAAAACACCGAAAGGCGGCTCTCAATACCACCGAGTATGTGCCTGATAACCCCGTTCACACAAGGAGTTAATTTACCTGTAAATACTTCTACTATAACAGCCATATCACAGGATTCCATTCTACTAGACTCTTATGCAGATTTGCCAGGGAATGAGCAGAATCTAGATGAGGCACCACAACAGTCACCATCTACTGTGTTTGCTTCCCGGGAGAGTAGGCTGTCAACAACTCCTAATTTAAAAGCTAGTGAGACACTTTATCCATCTACAGCAACTGAGGTGCCCAGTGTTAGAGTGGAGTCAGGTGGCCGTGGTACCAATGATACCAACTCAATAGTTGATCTAGCTAACACCAGTCTAATAAGTTGCACGAGTGACTATGGAATCGGCCGGTCCAAACATAAATCTTCCCACAGCAGGAAACTGGTAGTTGCAAATAGACATGGGAAGAGACACAGGAGTAAAAAGAAAAGATTAACCACTTGGCTGCTAAGGTACATCCCCCTCTTCCCATTGACTTTCCATTGAAATCAATGGAAACTCCATGACGAGTTACCCTTGTCATTAGCACTGAAGGGGTTAATCCAAACCACATTGAAACAAGGGAGGGTGGGAGAGACACCGCAGCAGAGCAGAAATCCAATGTTGAATGAAAATTATGTTACTGCCCAGCTAAACTCACCACCCATTAACATGGAAGGTCTCATACATCAATTAGAACTAATGGTAAAATCACATATTACACCGATGACTGAAAGACTGAAGGTCCTAACGGACAAAGTGGAGACTCTTGAGAAGCTGGGTATAGCCAACTTAGATTTGTTAGAACATCTTAACACACAAACCAAGCCGCCCATAAGTAATGTGCCAAAGGGTAAACCCGGTAATAACCAGACTAACAGCGAAATAAGAGCACTTAGCCCTTCGCCCACGGTTGTAGTAGCTACTGCCCAGAAATAATTACCTACTAATACCTCCATTAATATAACGGGACAGAAATCTGATGTGCGACAAAGGGAGAAAGGGGGTTGTACACCTAACAACACGGACAGGACAGGGCCAGGGCGGCATATTAATAACATAATCCCGGCAACGATTAATCTCCCACCAGAATGTAGTCCGTATGTAGCTATTCTCGCTAACGTACCAAAGCTCAAGCCCACCCAATTCGAAAACCAGCAAACCCTTAAGAACAAAACCTTGTATTGGCTAGCTCAAAATTGTGGGTTTCCAATGCGTGTGGCAAATCAAATTATTTCTACACAGAGAGTAGGCTGGTTGGGACCTAGCAAAAAGGAGATAAATGGGGACTGCATAGTAATACATTTTAGGATTCCTGAATGGGCCAGAGATTCCATCTTAAATGCACCCATACCCTCCAAACATGAATATAATACAACTTTGCTCCCCCTAGACTATTTCTATAGGAGTCAGACAGGGAAACAAGCCATAACACGACCTGTTGACTGTCCTAGAGCTGCCCATTCAAACCTCTTCAATGTAGCCTATGAACCAGCACCTTTGTATAATCTATGGGATAATATTACAATCCCGACCTACAACAGATTCCAGGTGTTTGGTTCATTAGAAGAGAATGATTGACTGAGGGAACAATCTACAGTACCACAACCTGAAGCAACCGCATCTGGGGGAATGGCTGTAATCGATCAAGGGCTGCTGTGTATAAACAGGGCAGAAGGGGATACTGATGTGAGCTTAGTAAGTAGTGACCAATATAAAATTAACGAAATAGCCCAGCCTGATGTTACTCCTTGCATGGAAATGATTATGAATGTGATCTCTGTGAGACCTGAAGTGACCGCACACTATGACTTATTAGCTGATAACTCTGCCGAATGCTTAAAGGTGATTACCTGGAACATAGCGGGAATTACTGCTAAAATAACTACGCCATTCTGGGATAACTTTATTAAGCAAGGCCACGATATAATTTGTCTCCAAGAGACGTGGCACAGAGCCCAAATACAAGTTGAAGGGTATACATCATACAGTGTGGATGCAATAGCTCCCCTAGCAGGAAGAGCAGGAAGAGCAAAAGGCGGTCTATTGACCTTGGTATCCACTACCCTAACAGAGTTTATCCCTGGTGATTATGTGGAGGTGGCTCCGTATGCATCAATCTTGCGTCTAGTGCATGATAAAGGTAGGGATTTAGTGATTATTAGTATCTTCGTGCGCCCATTTCTTTATGAAACAATAGTGATTCATTTGTGTTGGCGCAGTCCTTGTTACACTGTGTCTGTCAGTGTCTTGATAGTATGCGAATAGAGTGTGGTCTCTTGAACACAAAGGACGCGCACTTTCAACTTCAACCTTAATGGTTTTTTCAAATTCAACTGTTTTGATAACGTATTCAAAAGAAGAAGATTCCACTAAGTTTTTGTAAACATGGCAATTATTTTAATTCATAAAGCATGTCTTTAGAAATTGTCATCATTTCCAATAGAGAGTTCATTTGAAATCAATAGAATTTCACGACGTTACATTATGCCCAATGCATTTCGGGTTGTCAAGGAAACCCTTCGTCAGGGGCCTTAGGCTCTGCTTCCCGCCTTCAAGGTAGGGATTTAGTCATAGTAAATTTTTACAATAACATTGTTGGACCCAACCGGGGCACGATTGTATTGGACATAGAGCGGGCAATAGGGGGAGTACTTGTATTATCACGTGATCCCCCAGTAATAATCTGGGCGGGTGATTTTAACATTCAAGCATGTAGTCATGCACAGAAGGGGATTTGTGGCCACCGTGAGGAGTATTTCAATGGAGGTAGTACTGTTTTTAACCATTTCCCACACACCAATTATGGGAGTGCGTTGAATAATTTGGTAGCCAAATTAGATCTGGAACTATTAGACTGCACAAAGAATAAAGATAATGAAGCGTGCCCTTCATTTAGAGGGAAAGACGCCCATTCTAATATCGATCACATTTTGGTATCCAATGGATCTGTCTATTCTAATGTTTGGGTAATAGAGCAACCAGTGAGCGATCATAACAGCATATCGCTGGAATTAACAGGTTGGGGCAAAAAACCCATATATATGGAAGACCTGTCCAAGGGATTACAGCCGAAAGACCTAACGGCATGAGAATTAAGTGGACCAGAATTAACCCTACCCAATTTATGGAGGACTTATTTCTAAAATGCAGCAGGGAAATAGGCTATTGTTTAGAACCTAAAGTGATCCCCCGCATTTTACTTGCCAACTTTTAAAAAATAACCAAAGTAATCGATAACTCACTTACAGCAAGGAGTCGTAAGTTGAGGAGAATCCATGTGGTGTGGTTCGATAAGTATTGTGCCCAGTCATTAAATAAACTTAAAATAGTACTCGATACCAAGCCCAGGGACATAGATAAAATTAGAGAGGAGCATCTTAACTATAAGACTGCTATAGCAGCTAGAAAAAAAGATCTGCAAAATGAGGGTTGGTTAAATCTGGATATGGCTGCGGAAACAAAAAATCACAAATTATTCTGGGAAATTGTAAATAGCCCATTTTTAAAGAATGATAATATTCCTGAAATTACCTCCCATGTCAGTTGCAGCGCCTGGATTGCCCCCTTTACTGGGATTTTTAATTCTGATTCTAACCTAGATGGGTCAATTTTAATTACAGACATAGAGTCTAGTTTTAAATGGAAAAAAATGCAGTTATCTGTGACCCTAACTGAGGTCACTGATGCAATAAAAAATAGTAAAGGCGGTAAAGCCCCGGGGCCCGATGGGGTGCCTATGGACTTTTACAAATCTGAAATGACCTTATGGGCCCCAATATTAACAAGATATTTTAATGCAGCCATAGAAGACAGGCTTCCACCAACATGGGGTAAGTCAATCATCGTGCCTCTTTCCAAGAAAGGCTCTATGTCGGAGGCGCGAAACTACCGTCCCATTTCACTCCTGGACTCGTCAATTAAAATCCTCAGTCGAGATCTTTTAGAAAGACTGGAAGCCTGGGTAGAGGAAAATAACATCTTATCCCCAGTGCAGTACGGGTTCAGAAAGGGGATGGGAACAATAGAGCAGTGTGTGAATCTGGAACTTATAGTCAGCAAGTACACAAAAGCCAAAGAGGGCAATTTATTTTTGTGCTTTGCTGACTTGAGTTCAGCATTCGACCTGGTGGAACACTCGCTCCTTTGGCCAGTTTTGTTGGAAATGGGTGCCCCGATTGAAATCATACACTTCCTGGCCAGATTGTATGAAAACCTGTCCAGTAAAGTTAGATACGGATCTGATGGAGAATGCACACCCTTTTTTAGAACTAACAGAGGTATCCGACAAGGATGTGTGCTTGCCCCACTCCTATTTTCGCTTTTTATAAATCAGATAGACCAAATTTTAAGAAGAATTAAAGCAGATGCCCCCACTATTAATGGTAACCCAGTTCCAATTCTTTTATACGCGGACGACGCGGTCCTTCTCTCCCGGACCCAAAATGGCCTGCAATTTCTGATCAATAAATTTCATACTTGCATTGAGAGCAGAAATTTGATAATTAACAAAGGAAAGACCTTTACAATGTCGTGTGGTAGGAAGGCAAGAAAAAGCAGGTCATTTTATCTAGATGGGGAGAAACTAGAATCAGTAAGGAATTTTTGTTACCTGGGCATCACATTTTCAGGAGATGGGAGGTGGGCTAATGAACAAGACAGTGTCCGTTTTAAAATGGCAAGAAACACAGGTTGCATTTTTAGATTCGCAGCGAAACTAGGGGGCCGTAGAATTCAAGAGATGGTGTCAATATATAATTCTAGGTGCATATCATCAGCCCTGTATGGGGCTGGGATATGTGGATACCATTCCCAGAGTGCTAACCTAATTCAGCATGAGGAGAATGTTTTCCTGAAACGTTTGCTTTGTGCCCCGGCTTCGGCCTCAAACGAGCTAATACATAGGGAAGTCGGTTTAAATCATGTCAACGACTTAATCGCCCTACGCCCTCTGTCTTTATGGCGATCAAGCTGGTCAAAAGAAGAGACAAAATTTACACAGGATGTGATTAACGACTGCCTAAAGCTCGACCACTGTTCAAAAATTCCTTGGTTATGTCACATCCATTCTTGGTATAAGACACTTTATGGCTGTGACATTTTTAGAGAACCAATATTGGGGACAGGGTTGTCAAAGAAGGAGCTTAAAGTCACTTTCCTGAAACATATAGGTAGTATTAGGATGATTAAATATACAAAACAAAGCACATTTAACTTGTATTTAGAATACAATATTAACGAAGGTTTACAATCATACCTCACTGTTGTGAGCAAAAGCTCCCACCGTTTTGTACTATCTCGCCTACGTTTGGGGATTGTGCACCACCTTGTTGCATTCCCAACAAATAAGAAACCTGGTTTATGTTTATGCCCCTGTGATGGTGCATCTAAGCAGAGTGGCTGTCATTTTATGTTGTTTTGTAAATTTTATATTTCTTATCGAAAATTTTACTTGAAACCCATCTTTTTAAAGTATAACATTCATAGTACAAAGAAAGCAATGCAATTGATGTTTAATTTAGAGAGCCCAGATATATGTTTTCATGTGGCCACTTATATTTTAAAATGCATTTTTACACGTAAATCAATCATTGTATGAATTCAATGCACGACCTCGACTTTTATGCACTTTACTACTGCTAGTCTGTATACGAATATTGGTTGTATGTACCTGTATGCACTTAAATTTTGCTAATTTGCACATGTACCAGAAAATGAGTACTCCCAGCATCTATTGCACTTTATTGCTAGTTTGCACATGTATCATCAGGCGACGGTATTAACATGCACTTTAAGATTGCTCATTTGCACATTAAGATTGCTCATTTGCACATGTGTTGCTAAAGTGTATACTGTACATAGTATTGATGGCGTTTGGTAAATCAGAGTCGAAGTAAATTAATGATGTATTGTAATTTATTTTGATTGTTGCTACATGGAAGTATTTATACATACCGAATAAAGCATTTTTGAAACTGAAACTGAAACTGACTAGTTCAAATAGTTTTTTGGGTCGGTTCTTGACTTGATCTAGCTGATTTTTGAAAAAGTTTGCTTTTGAATGTCTGATCTTTCTATAATACGAGTTTCTGATGGTTCGGAGCAGGTGGAGATGATCCGTGGAAGGCAATAACCTCCAGCCCCTTTCAGCTAATCTAAGAGCTCGTCTGTCCTCGTTGAGTCTGCGGTCATACCAGGGTTTAGAATCTTTTGTGGAGATCCTCTTCAATTGTAGAGGTGCGGTTGTGTCTAAGATCGAGGACATGGAGTTAAAGTAGTGTTGTGTCAAAGCTTGAACATCAGTTAGGTCTTCCGGGGAAGCAGTAGGTTGACACTGGCAGATGTGGACAGGTCTGTTTGGTTTTTTTTTTAGAATCCTCTTCCACATTTTAGGTCTCGAAGGTTTTACTGAGCGTAGTTTAACTGATTCCTTGATGAAGAAGGTGATGGCATGATGATCGGACCAATAACATAGGAGGATTGTACTAAGCTGGATAGCTTCTGGGTTGGCAATAACCAAGTCAAGGGTTGAACCTTTGACATGTGTGGGGCTATTGCAGATTTGGGTGAGGTCAAGGACAGAAAGGAATGTTTTGAGGCTATTTACTGCCGGGTCGTTAGGGTCGTTCCAGTGCAGATTGAAATCGCCAAGGAATATTTGGGTATTATGTTGACCAGTATGAGTGGTCACGATATCCATAAATTGCTCGATGAAGTTGATGTTATTGCCTGGTGGGTGGTAAAATGTGTGCAATGAGCAAATAGGTTTGTTATTACTTGTGATATCTAAGCAGAGGTATTCACAAGAGGATAGATCCGGTGAAGGTGAGCTGTTCACTGAAAGACTGTTCCGGTGAATGAGGCAAAACCGCCTCCTAGTCTATCAGGTCTATCTAGTCTGGTGATGTCATGATCAGGGGGAACCAGAATGTCTAGGATCGGCGTGGAAAACTCATTTAGCCATGTTTCGGTTAGAAATAGGAGGTCCGGTTCATGAGTGAGTATTAGGTCAGCTATGTCAGCTGCGTGTTTTGAGGCTGATCTACAATTAAGTAGAATGCATTTGAGACGCGGCTTCTTGGTAGTAGGAGGTTCCAGTGTTAATGGAACTTGCATCAGGTTCTCCAGGGTTATACCTCTATTGTTGTGAATAGAGCCTCTGTGTGTCATGTGATGGATGGTTTCCATTTGGAAGAGTTTATTAGGATTGAACAGGTCAGATGTGGTTTGGCTGGGTGTGGGGGGATCGTAAGAAAGGAGTAGGGAGTATAAATCATTAGCAGTTAGAGTATTTTACCTGCAGAACGGTTGTGTTGTGGAATTGCGGTATGGTATTGTTCTTCAACTTAGGGGTGGATGTTTAGGGGATCGTAAATGCCTCTGATGCTGGAGTGTGGGGCTGTTGCTGTGAGAGTTCCAGTTCTTATCATCGGCATGTTGTCTAATCTTATGTTGCTGCCAGATCCTTCTCTCATGTAAAGAGAGAAGGATTTAATCGAGTCTAGGGTCTGGTGTAGGAGGCGTGTTAATTGTTTGGTCTAGGGGTAGGGTAGAGGTGGATGGGTTTGTGGTGTAGATTGGAGGGGGGCAGAGATCTGAGTCTGTGTGGCGAGGTCTATAAGTAAGGCTTATTGGGGAGGGGGAGGGGGAATAGCCAAAGAGGGAGGGGGAGAGGTATGTTTCAGAGGGGTGTGCGTCGAGATTAGGGGCGTGTATGGGTTTGGGTTGTAGATGGGAGGGTTGCTGTAGGAGAGTAGGGTCTGCTATCCTATGGTCACCCCAAATTTTTGCTTTTTGCTTCACTGGTTTTCGACTACTGAGGCTGTGGGCCTGCTAATCAGACCCCCAGCCTGCTGTTCTCTCTCTAAATTATTAATACATGTGCTATAGGTACATACCACAATTGGAAATGGACTCCTTGTCAGCCCCTGTACCATGCACTATAGGTGCTCAGGGCATAGGTGCCACCAAGGCCTACCAGGGGCTGCAGCATATCTTTTGCCACCCCTGGCTGGTTCTTAAATTGACACAACTGGCTGATCACTCAGCTGGGGCAAGGTGGTGTAATCACCCCTTGCTTAGGTATAGTATCCCTATATCTAAACCTATATCTGGACACATATAAACCTGTGAGACACTCCTATGGAAGGCCTCATCAATCCTGGAGGCAGAGTGCGTGGTTTAATGTGAGATGGAGCTCTAGCATGAGCTGAGCCTGTCTGCAGCTGTCGGGAACAACTCCCTAAGCTGTTTCAGGATAATGCCATACCATATACTATTAAGTGCATTATAATCCTCGCGGTTATATAACAACTTTGGTTTGGCTTTATCAAAACATGTCGTGTTAGGTGTCATACGATTTGGAATACTATCCCCTCGCCAGTTCTGGTGACGGGGATAGCATTCCACCTCTCTAGAGGGAGAAGACATGTTACTTTGCTGAAATGCGGTTAATTTTAAAAGAGCCTCACATCCACAAAATGGATGCTTCTGCCACAGACACAGGTCTGACGCCCTGCAGCTGACCGAAACTCAGCCAAGGGGGCCTGGACAAAGGGTTTCCTGTCGCAGGGCGGTGTTACACCCCCTCAGACAGGAGATAGTGGATTGTAGCAGGGAGGTTTGAAAGAAACCAGACAGTGCCTGGGGAGCACAAGGCTGCCCCTTGCATAATCCGGCCAAACCGGTTCTGGGGCACTCCAGCCCCTGTCCCAGCGCGGCCAGGATCAAAGGAAGGGGGTGTATCCACCCACTTCCTGGGTCCCACCCATAGGAGGGGACCTAGCAGGTAATCCAGCCCCCCAGATTCGAATAAGAGTGGGAGCAGTGCCAATGCACTTCAGATTATCCTGATGAAACATAAGAAATGAAACTCTGGACCCTTCGACATCCTACTCAACGTAGAAGACTGAAGAATCTCCCTTGTGGTCAAGGAGTGACCACCCTGTGCAAACAGGCACCATCCAGCCTTCGACGTCTGCTTTGTTGCAGTTCCCGCCGGAACTCGAGCGATAGAGATCGACGAGATCAAGCTTGCCTGCCTTCCAACAGGCCGATCCACAGTCCCTGCAGAGCTGAGACCCGTGGAGGCGACCGGAAGCGTGGGGCACGCCATCTTGAATTGACCACGAGACGCTGACCGTGCAGCCCACGAGTGACCCTCGAAGCTGTGCACCGGGGTTTGAGAAGCCCCAACCCTGAGCCACTCTTGCACCGAAGTTCAGCCCTCCACACTCGACGAGTGCTGCGTGGGGCCCTTCTGCTCCATTTGGCTCAACGCGTTGGTCCGGTCACTTGCCAGCCGGCTTGTGGCCCCTGTACCGACGAAACTTGAAATTCGACTTGCGATTCTGGTTGCTCCAGATTTGCACCAGCTCCCCTGAAAAGTAGCCCCCACTCTGACCCTCCTGGTTCGAGTGAGAAGCAATCTCCCGGTTTCGCGTGGATTGCTCTTGCCAAGTGTTGCTTGCTCCAATCTCGAAGCCGACAGCGCCGACGGTGAGAGCCTACGTGGGACAGATCGTGATCCGCTCCTGGACGTCGCAGATGCCCCAGAGCCCACGTGGCAGCGGAGAGAAGCTCCTCGACAACCACCTGATTGCGTCCGACATTGCCTGGTTCCGTCCTGGTTCCACCCTGGTCACTGCTGAGTGACCCAGACTCTGTCCCCTCTGATTTCAGGTACTTTTCGACTTGGGTCCACCCTTGGACTCCACCGGACACTTCTCTTTCACCTCACCTGCAGCCCTTTCAGCTCCAAGCACCAAGAACCTGCGTGACGAAACCCGACTCAACTTCGACCCTGTGCACCCACTTCCTGTGGGTGAGGTAACATTGCAACGCCGGTGTTCCCACACTGGTACAAACCTCTAGGGTCTGTGTCTTACGTTTTGTTCCTCTAGGTTCAGCGGAAGTGTCCTTAATCTCTAACTTTGTAACTTTTTACGCACCATTGACTTAACATTGATGCAAGCCGCACTTTACGTGCTGCACCCGAATCCCGCGGGCTTTTCCCGACTTCAGCATTGCTAGTCCTGACTGCTCCCAGCGATTCCCTAGGCCCTAGGCCTAACCACTGATCAATTGGTATCTCTTATACCATTTTTTTAGTATATGGTTTGAGTGGCCCCTAGGCCTCATCCAAAATTGTGCAACTTTGTATGTTATACTGTGCTTTTGATTTAACGCTTGTGCCCCTTTATTCATAAAGACTACTGGGGATTGTTTTTAGTAATAAATACATATATTTTTATAATATATACTTGTGTGGTGTCCTTTCATTTGATATTACAGGATTGTATGTGGTAAAACAGCTCGCTTAACACGACCTCTTAAGTTAAGCCTTTAGGCTGCTTAGTCCATGCTACCCCTAGGATAGCTTGTCTAATAAGGTTGACTTACAACCAGACACCATAAGGGTTGTTTGGACTGATACAGGGTGGTTCCAGAATTGGAAACATCATATATCAGGCCAACTTCTCACATTGGTGAGCAGCGGGGCGGATTTGAGCTTGCTGTTGTTTTACCATTGCAATCTTTTTATCAAATTGAAAGATCACATCAAGTACCTCTAGGTACATATAAATCAAAAGCTTAGCATATTAAGTTCTACTGAACTTAGTAGTTGTAGATTAAAGGGATTAGCACACCCTGACTACAACTCACTAGTAAGGTACAGTAGGCAAACACTTAGTGTAGGTAGGTGCATCACTTACACCACACTAGAGTCATGTCTGACACAGGAAAGGCCTCAGGGTCTGGTTCTGTGACAGTTGACCTTACCAAGGCAACTTCCAGCTATGACAAGCTAACCCACAAAGACTTGGTTGCCTTGTGCATCTCAAGAGGGTTAAAAAGGGGCAGAAGTCCCACCAGTCCTTCCCTGATAGCCATTCTAGAACAGGATGACTTAGACAAGGCGAATGCAGTTCCCTTAGAGTCAGGAGATGGAGTGACCCCGCCTCTGTAACTGATACCACTCCAGAGGAGGAAGAAGAAGAGGAGGAAGAGGAGGAGGATGGTTCAGACTTAGATGAACCTGAAGATCAGGATCAAGGGGTTAACCAGGTTGTAGTTGCCAGGCTTAACCAGGCCAACTTAAACCTACTGGGAAATGGAGAGGGCCAGCACCTCCCCAGGTCCCACCAGAGCATTCTCCCAGGCAACAGAAGAGTGAGATCTCCATCAGGGGACTCTCATATTTCTAGTGCCTCCAGAGAATCTCAGAGAGGCATGACTGCCTCACAAAAGATAGAGCATAAGGCCAGGATGAGAGCTGTCAAACTCCAAATAGAGAGGGAGGAGGTAGCCCTGGCTCAAGCTAGACTTGCCTTGGCAAGAGAGCAGAAATTGTGTGGCTTAGATGCCACTGGTGGCAGCATATTTCCTAGAGAAAAAGACAGGAGCTATGATAATAGAAACCTGACAAAAATTGTGGCCCCCTACAAGGAAGGGGATGACATCCACAAATGGATGACTGCTCTTGAGAGAGCCTGCATGGTACAGCAGGTTCCTCAGGATCAGTGGGCTGCAATTTTATGGTACTCCTTTTCAGTGAAAGGGAGGGACAGGCTCCTCACAGTTAGACCTGAGGATGCAAAAAACTACTCTGTCCTGAAGAGTGCTCTTATTGAAGGGTTTGGCCTAACCACTGAGCAATACAGGTTGTTGTTCAGAGATACCCAAAAAGCACAGACTCAGGACTGGACTGATTTTGTGGATTGTGCCACTAAGGCTCTGGAGGGTTGGTTGCAGGGAAGTAAAGTTTCAGACTATACAGGATTGTACAATCTTATCATGAGAGAACAGATCCTTAATAACTGTACAAACCAGCTGTTGCATCAATACCTTATTGACTCTGATCTGACCTCTCCCCAAGAATTGGGAAAGAAGGCAGACAAGTGGGTCAGAACAAGGATTAAGCAGAAACCCCAGAACCAAGGTGGTGACCAGAAGAAAACAGACCAGAAGGGTGGGAATCAGAAAGATAAAGAAAAGGACCAGAAGTCTTCAGGCCCCCAAACTAATACTAAGGAGGGTGGTCCCCAAAATGGGAACAAGAAAAAGAAGAATAATGGCCCAAAGAAACCTTGGTGTAATAACTGCAAATCAGTTTCACACTGGGGCAGTGAATGCACCAAGACAAATCCAGTCCCCACCACTGCAGCTCCAAAGCACCTGCACCCCCTAGTTCAGTAAGCAGTGGTGGAACACAGCCAAAGGGTGTAGTAGGGTTAACCTTGGGTACTGAAGTAGGATCTGGCCTAGTCAGAATCCCTACTCAGGCAGTTCTCCTATATGATGTGGACCTAGCTTTGTCCACTACAGTGAGTCCCAGTAACCTGGGCAAATATAGGCAGACGCCTTTAATCAATGAGAAACTGGCTCAGGCCTACAGGGACACATGTGCCAGTGTCACAATGGTGACACCTGACTTTGTGGACCCTGGACAGATTGTACTAGGTGAAAGTTACCTAGTGACCAATGCAAGCAACTCCACTACTTCCCATAGTGTGGCAGTTGTGAACTTCTCCTGGGGAGGGGTAAATGGCCTAAAGAAAGTTGTTGTGAGTGCAGACCTCCCAGTAGACTGTCTGTTAGGCAATGATCTTGAAAGCTCAGTTTGGTCAGAAGTGGAGTACAGGACTCATGCAGAAATGCTAGGGATTTCAGCTCATGTCCTTGCAGTGACAAGATCTCAGGCTAAGAATACCTTCCTGAACCAGTGGTGGATCTGGAAACAATAGACCAACCACAACCCAAGAGAAGGAGCAAGAGAGGAAAGGCTGAGCCTTCCACCTTGCCCCAGGTTGAGGATCAAGTTTCACAGGAAACTGATTCTGCAGTCCAAGAGGAGACTGTCCCTGAGGAACTTGAACCTGACCGGGTTGAGTTTCTGGGGACAGGGGGACCCTCAAGGGCAGACCTGAGGCAGGCTCAATTAGATTGCCCTTCACTTGAACCCCTCAGACAGCAGGCTGCTGCTGAGGCTGCAGGGGATGCCCAAGGTACCCATACTGTGTATTGGGATGATGGACTCCTTTACTCAGAGGCTAGAGACCCCAAGCCTGGTACAGCCAGGAGGTTGGTCATACCTCTGAAGTTTAGGGGGTTCCTTCTTACCTTGGCCCATGATATCCCCCTTGCAGGACACTTAGGCCAGAACAAAACGTGGGACAGGCTTGTTTCACACTTTCACTGGCCTCATATGTCAGAAAATGAAAAGTAGTTTTGTCGCTCCTGTGTCACTTGCCAAGCCAGTGGTAAGTCAGGTGGCACAACAAAGGCCCCCCTAATACCACTACCTGTGGTGGGGGTACCCTTTGAACGTGTTGGAATAGACATTGTGGGTCCCATGGATCCTCAAACAGCATCTGGGAACAGATTTATACTGGTGGTAGTGGATCATGCCACCAGGTACCCAGAAGCAATTCCCCTGAGGACCACCACAGCACCTGTGGTGGCAAAAGCCCTCATTGCAGTTTTCTCAAGAGTGGGCTTTCCAAAGGAGGTATTATTAGACAGAGGTACTAACTTCATGTCTAGTTATCTAACAGCAATGTGGAAGGAATGTGGAGTAAACTACAAGTTTACCACACCCTATCACTCACAGTGCAATGGGCTTGTGGAGAGATTCAACAAGACCCTCAAGGGAATGATAAAAGGATTACCAGAGAAGCTTAGGCGGAAATGGGACATTCTTTTACCCTGCTTGCTCTTTGCTTACAGAGAGGTCCCACAGAAGGGGGTTGGCTACAGCCCTTTTGAACTTTTGTTTGGCCACCCTGTGAGGGGTCCACTATGTTTGGTGAAGGAAGGATGGGAGTTACCTCTCAAAAAGTCTAAGCTAGATGTAGTGGACTATGTACTTGGTCTCCGCTCCAGGATGGCTGAGTATATGGAAAGAGCATCCAAAAACCTGGAGGCCAGTCAAGAATTGTAGAAAGCTTGGCATGACCAAAAGGCTGTTCTGGTTGAGTTCCAGCCAGGGCAGAAGGTGTGGGTGTTGGAGCCAGTGGCCCCAGCAGCACTCCAGGACAAATGGACTGGACCCTACCCTATCATTGAGAAAAAGGGAAAAGTCACCTACCTGGTTGACTTTGGAACCCCTAGGAGCCCCCACAGGGTGCTCCATGTGAATCGTTTGAAAGCATTTGTGGACAGGGAGGACATCAGCTTGCTCATGGCTACAGATGGGGAACAGGAGGAAGAGAGTGACCCTCTCCCAGACCTGCTTTCCCAGAACCCTGATGATGGTTCAGTTGATGGAGTAGCCTTGGCAGGCAGCCTCACTGACCAGCAACAGATGGACTGCAGACAGGTTTTGCAAGCCCACAGACACTTGTTTTCACTCACACCCAGCCAGACAACCTGGTGCACCCATGAGGTGGACACTGGTGACAGTCTGCCTGTCAAGAATAAGATCTACAGGCAACCTGACCATGTCAGGGATTGTATCAAGGCTGAGGTGCAAAAGATGTTGGAGCTTGGAGTGATTGAGCCATCAGAGAGGCCATGGGCCAGCCCAGTAGTCCTTGTGCCAAAACCTCATACCCAAGATGGAAAGAGAGAAATGGGGTTTTGTGTGGACTACAGAGGCCTCAATGCTGTCACTAGGACAGATGCACATCCCATTCCAAGAGCAGATGAGCTCATTGACAGATTGGCTTCTGCCAAGTTTCTGAGCACATTTGATTTGACAGCTGGCTACTGGCAAATCAGACTAGCTGAGGAGTCAAAAGCCAAGACAGCATTCTCTACCCCCAGTGGACATTATCAGTTTGTGGTGATGCCCTTTGGTTTGAAGAATGCACCTGCCACCTTCCAAAGGTTGGTGAATCAAGTCCTTGCTGGGTTGGATGACTTTTGTGCAGCATATCTAGATGATATTGCTGTCTTTAGCTCCACCTGGGAGGATCACCTGATCCACCTGAAGAAGGTTCTGGAGGCCCTGCAAAAGGCAGGCCTGACTATCAAGGCTACTAAGTGCCAGATAGGGCAGAGTAAGGTTGTGTACCTGGGCCACCTAGTAGGTGGGGTCAGGTTCAACCACTGGAGAGCAAAATCCAGACCATACAGGACTGGGCTCCTCCAGTTACCCAGACACAAGTCAGAGCCTTCTTGGGCCTGACTGGGTATTACAGAAAGTTTGTGAAAAACTATGGGTCCATTGTGACACCATTAAATGACTTGACATCCAAGAAGATGCCAAAAAAGGTTCAGTGGACAGTTAGCTGTCAGAAGGCATTTGATGACCTGAAGAAGGCCATGTGCTCTGCACCTATCCTGAAGAGTCCTGACTACTCCAAACAGTTCATTGTACAGACAGATGCTTCTGAGTTGGGGGTGGGAGCTGTGCTTTCACAACTTAATCAAGATGGTCAAGACCAGCCCATTGCTTTTATTAGCAGAAGGCTGACCCCCAGGGAGAAACGTTGGTCAGCCATTGAGAGGGAGGCCTTTGCTGTGGTTTGTATTTGTAAGAATTACAATGGTTTTTAGTGGCCCCAAAGGGGTCCTAGGTAGGATACTTTAGATTATGAAATTAATTCATGAAATTAATTCAGGGAGAAGGTCTTGGCAAGGTACCATATAGGTAAATTTTATTACAATATTATGCAAAAAATAATGATAGTTACTTCCTTTTACAGGTGCTCACATATGTGACAAAATGTGCTCAAAGTGACTTTAGTGAACAAATATTAAAAAACAGTTATATACACTTATATACAAAGATGTCACCACAAGGTTATTCCCACAGAAAATATATACAATGAAAATAGGGAAGTTTTCCTTGAGTTTGTCGACGGCGTTTCGATCTAGAGTATTTTAGATCATCATCAGGACGTGAGCTTCCCTGAAATTATTAATAAAATTAATTTTAATCCTATGGTCTTGCACAAGATTAAAAAACAAATTAATTAACGCTCCCAAAGCTCTGTGGTTCAAACAATTTTAGGCATTATTTAACTAGGGTGAGCAGCCCTAGGCTACACAAAAATGTTTTTCAAAGAATTTGAAAAACAAGGTTATTTGCACGTTTTTTTTAAAAAAGGAAAGAGTTTACAAACTATACAAAATCAATTTGCAGTAAGGAAACTTGAAAGAATCAAGTGTAAACTAGTTTACGCGCTTTTGCATGCTAGTGAACTCACTTAAGGAAGTTTCTCAACAGTAATTCAAAAGCGGTGGAGAGATTAATTCTGCCGATATGATGAATCACACTATCTAAAATTTAAAGAAAGATGGTTTTATTAAAAAATGGAGTTCATACAGTGGTGTAACCCAAAAGTAATCAGGATGGGGACTTACACGGTGTCTGTACAATAGACGTCGGGATTGAAGAGACTAGTACTATTTACATGTGAAGTCTCCGTCTCCAGAAGGTCATCTATAAACAAGTGGAAACTGTTTAAATATAACCTATATGCGTGGTTGTTTTTGGTAAAACAAAGTATTCCATCTATTTAATCTTTTTTTACCGTGGCCGTGTTATTTCTTTAAGCCAAACGTTGTTTTGAAGGAGGGAACTTGTACGCGATGTGTTGTCCGGTTAAGTCGTGTTGCGGCGTCAGGGCGGGAGCTAATCAGAGAAATAATAATAAACGGTAGGGTAGAAGATTAGATTAAACCCTCCCGCATCAAGATGCGTATTTTTTAAAAAAAGGGGGGGGGGGACGTATCTGCAGCGATGCCTGTACTTACTTAATCACCGCAGGGTTCTGTGCCGTGGGGTGCAACTCGCTGTCTCAGTATTTCAGCGTTCTTCCGAGCACTACCATATTGAATGCGGGGTATATTTAAACGCATGCGTCGGCTAAGTCATACTCCGCCCATGCGCATATGGTTCTTGTAACGCGCATGTCTGGAGAGGTAGTGTCACTAGCGCAAGTTCCTGCCAGTTTTGTTTTTACGTTTTTTTACGCAAGGCAAAGGGATTTTAATACCATTACAAGGACAGACATCACAATGCTATAATACTTTCCCAGAGATGTAACCATCATTACTAGAAACCACCTATCTATTTTACATTTACATGCTTATACATTCATATTTTCATACAGCGGACATCATCAGAAATACAGTTTTTTCACGCTGTGGTTTGGGCCCTGAAGAAGTTGAGGTCCTACTTGTTTGGAACTCACTTCCTAGTTCAGACAGACCATAAGCCCCTCTTGTGGCTAAATCAGATGAAGGATGAAAATCCCAAACTGCTCAGGTGGTCCATTTCCCTACAGGGGATGGACTTTACAGTGGAGCACCGCCCAGGGACTGACCATGGTAATGCAGATGGTCTCTCCAGGTACTTCCACTTAGAACATGAAGACTTATCTGGTCAAGGTTAGTTTAATGTCCCTGCGTTTGGGGGGGGGGGTTGTGTAGGAGAGAAGGGTCTGCTATCCTATGGTCACCCCAAATTTTTGCTTTTTGCTTCACTGGTTTTCGACTACTGAGGCTGTGGGCCTGCTAATCAGACCCCCAGCCTGCTGTTCTCTCTCTAAATTATTAATATATGTGCTATAGGTACATACCACAATTGGAAATGGACTCCTTGTCAGCCCCTGTACCATGCACTATAGGTGCTCAGGGCATAGGTGCCACCAAGGCCTACCAGGGGCTGCAGCATATCTTTTGCCACCCCTGGCTGGTTCTTAAATTGACACAACTGGCTGATCACTCAACTGGGGCAAGGTGGTGTAATCACCCCTTGCTTAGGTATAGTATCCCTATATCTAAACCTATATCTGGACACATATAAACCTGTGAGCCACTCCTATGGAAGGCCTCATCAATCCTGGAGGCAGAGTGCGTGGTTTAATGTGAGATGGAGCTCTAGCATGAGCTGAGCCTGTCTGCAGCTGTCGGGAACAACTCCCTAAGCTGTTTCAGGATAATGCCATACCATATACTATTAAGTGAATTATAATCCTCGCGGTTATATAGCAACTTTGGTTTGGCTTTATCAAAACATGTCGTGTAAGGTGTTTTACGATTTGGAATACTATCCCCTCGCCAGTTCTGGCGACGGGGATAGCATTCCACCCCTCTAGAGGGAGAAGACATGTTACTTTGCTGAAATGCGGTTAATTTTAAAAGAGCCTCACATCCACAAAATGGATGCTTCTGCCACAGACACAGGTCTGACCCCCTGCAGCTGACCGAAACTCAGCCAAGGGGGCCTGGACAAAGGGTTTCCTGTCGCAGGGCGGTGTTACACCCCCTCAGACAGGAGATAGTGGATTGTAGCAGGGAGGTTTGAAAGAAACCAGACAGTGCCTGGGGAGCACAAGGCTGCCCCTTGCATAATCCGGCCAAACCGGTTCTGGGGCACTCCAGCCCCCGTCCCAGCGCGGCCAGGATCAAAGAAAGGGGGTGTATCCACCCACTTCCTGGGTCCCACCCATAGGAGGGGACCTAGCAGGTAATCCAGCCCCCCAGATTCGAATAAGAGTGGGAGCAGTGCCAATGCACTTCAGATTATCCTGATGAAACATAAGAAACGAAACTCTGGACCCTTCGACATCCTACTCAACGTAGAAGACTGAAGAATCTCCCTTGTGGTCAAGGAGTGACCACCCTGTGCAAACAGGCACCATCCAGCCTTCGACGTCTGCTTTGTTGCAGTTCCCGCCGGAACTCGAGCGACAGAGATCGACGAGATCAAGCTTGCCTGCCTTCCAACAGCCCGATCCACAGTCCCTGCAGAGCTGAGACCCGTGGAGGAGACCGGAAGCGTGGGGCACGCCATCTTGAATTGACCACGAGACGCTGACCGTGCAGCCCACGAGTGACCCTCGAACATGTGCACCGGGGTTTGAGAAGCCCCAACCCTGAGCCACTCTTGCACCGAAGTTCAGCCCTCCACACTCGACGAGTGCTGCGTGGGGCCCTTCTGCTCCATTTGGCTCAACGCGTTGGTCCGGTCACTTGCCAGCCGGCTTGCGGCCCCTGTACCGACGAAACTTGAAATTCGACTTGCGATTCTGGTTGCTCCAGATTTGCACCAGCTCCCCTGAAAAGGAGCCCCCACTCTGACCCTCCTGGTTCAAGTGAGAAGCAATCTCCCGGTTTCGCGTGGATTGCTCTTGCCAAGTGTTGTTTGCTCCAATCTCGAAGCCGACAGCGCCGACGGTGAGAGCCTACGTGGGACAGATCGTGATCCGCTCCTGGACGTCGCAGATGCCCCAGAGCCCACGTGGCAGCGGAGAGAAGCTCCTCGACAACCACCTGATTGCGCCCGACATTGCCTGGTTCCGTCCTGGTTCCACCCTGGTCACTGCTGAGTGACCCAGACTCTGTCCCCTCTGCTTTCAGGTACTTTTCGACTTGGGTCCACCCTTGGACTCCACCGGACACTTCTCTTTCACCTCGCCTGCAGCCCTTTCAGCTCCAAGCACCAAGAACCTGCATGACGAAACCCGACTCAACTTCGACCCTGTGCACCCACTTCCTGTGGGTGAGGTAACATTGCAACGCCGGTGTTCCCACACTGGTACAAACCTCTAGGGTCTGTGTCTTAAGTTTTGTTCCTCTAGGTTCAGCGGAAGTGTCCTTAATCTCTAACTTTGTAACTTTTTACGCACCATTGACTTAACATTGATGCAAGCCGCACTTTACGTGCTGCACCCGAATCCCGCGGGCTTTTCCCGACTTCAGCATTGCTAGTCCTGACTGCTCCCAGCGATTCCCTAGGCCCTAGGCCTAACCACTGATCGATTGGTATCTCTTATACCATTTGTTTAGTATATGGTTTGAGTGGCCCCTAGGCCTCATCCAAAATTGTGCAACTTTGTATGTTATACTGTGCTTTTGATTTAACGCTTGTGCCCCTTTATTCATAAAGAATACTGGGGATTGTTTTTAGTAATAAATACATATATTTTTATAATATATACTTGTGTGGTGTCCTTTCATTTGATATTACAGGATTGTATGTGGTAAAACAGCTCGCTTAACACGACCTCTTAAGTTAAGCCTTTAGGCTGCTTAGTCCATGCCACCCCTAGGATAGCTTGTCTAATAAGGTTGACTTACAACCAGACACCATAAGGGTTGTTTGGACTGATACAGGGTGGTTCCAGAATTGGAAACATCATATATCAGGCCAACTTCTCACAGTTGCATTGATCTGAGTCTTCGTAGTGCGATCTAACTGTAAGGCTGTCTGGGGAGGAGGAGAGGGGAATAGCCAAAGGGGGAGAGGTATGTATCAGTGGTGTGCATCGATATTAGGGGCATGGGTATAAGGGATGTTAATTAACTGGATACTAGGATAGGAGTTATGTGTGTGATTCTCAAAAACTGGGATGTCTCCTGGCGTTGAGGTGGGGGTATGGAAGGATAGGTTCGTAGGAAAATGCCCTTGGGAGGTTATCGGCGTGGACATGGGGTGCGTGATCAGCATGGACATGGGGGCGTTATGGAAATAGGGGTGTCTGTGGTGGGGGAAAGGGATTAAGGACTTTATCTTTGATGAGAGGGAAGATGTTGTCTAGTAGGAATAGGTTTGGGTCAGATGATTGCATGAGGATGATCCCATTATGATAAATGGTGATTGTAGCTGATGCATTGTAAAGCGGGGAGGGGCTGATCACGATCTTGAGACCGTGTGCTGTTTTCCTGGATGAGAAAACAGAAAGCAGGGCGTAAAAAGCTTTCCTCCATTGAGCTCTCCTCTTTGCGTAAAAAATAATGTCGTTGGATAAAGTGCCCTTATTTGTAGAATAGTAGGGGTCTGATATTGGAGTTTCGGGTATGTTTTTAGCAGCGAATGTTTGAAAGGTTTGGCTGCTTTTTTGAGAGTTTGGGGGGTATTTTATGTTATAAGTATGTTGACCTGCACGCTCCATCGTGCTAATGGCGCTTAAAGGAGGGGTAGACAGGTGGAGGGAGTGCACTAAGGGTGATGTGCGGCGTAAGGGATCGATAATGAGGGGTCGAATGATGAGTCTAGTGAAGGAGCAAGTCTTGTGCGGTTAGGGATGCGAAAAGTTAAGTACCATGATAGGGAGAGAGGAGACGCGAAAGGGAGAAGGGTGAAACGTAGTGGGAACGGGGGGGGAGTGTGAGGTGATCTGTCGTGCCTATTGGTTAAACTTGATGTAATTAGGTGGGGTGCTGAAGTGAATTTTATTTATTTTCCAAAGAATAATCCAGTGTCTGCTTGGGAGAAGCCCATTGCTATGAACATTAAAGCCAGTACAAAATGGCCGCTGGCTTTGTAGAGGATATCTGGAGGACAGTTATGTAGTCCGATCACTCTTTCTGAGAATGAGACAGTTTTGAGGGTGCAGTCCTATGTCTCTCTCTATATGCACTGACTTAGGGTGGTCCTTTTTCCCTTTCCGTGGAGGGTCTTGAGGAGATTAGTTCTTTTACTCTTTTACTCTCTCTTGTTGCCAATCAAGGGACCTTCTGCCCTTACCGTGCCATAGCTGCCTGAGGTCTTGCTGCTTGCCCTGTCTCCGCCGAGCGGAGGGAGACTTCATCTCCCAGGTGCCCAAGCACGGGAACCGGAAGTGCCGTCGGAGCTCCCGGAGGCGCCTTCAAAACCACCGGCAGCACCGGTGGAGAGGGTGTTGTTGCCAATCAAGGGACCTTCTGCCCTTACCGTGCCATAGCTGCCTGAGGTCTTGCTGCTTGCCCTGTCTCCATCCCGCTGCCACATTCACCAACGCAGCCACCGAGCGGAGGGAGACTTTATCTCCCAGGTGCCCCAGCACGGAAACCGGAAGTGCCGTCGGAGCGCCCGGAGGCGCCTTAAAAACCACCGGCAGCACCAGCGTCGCGGGAGCGCCCGGGGCTAAGCCCGGGCAAAGGGCGGGCCCTCTGAGGCCCTTAGAGGTCACCAGTGGTCGGGCGGGCCACCCCCCCAAGTCGCCATAAAAGGTGAGCCCTTAAAACATTAAGTATGGGGAAACGAAATATGAGTACCATCACTCAAGCACCTGAGGGATTTTCGGCCCCCCGCCTACTTTTGAAAGCCTGTTGGAAAATGCATTTAATATGGTTGCGACCGAAATTGCCAACACTGAGAGGAGAATGTCAATGGGACTTACAAATATACCTCAAGAGCCTACGCAAGTAAGCCCAAGTAATGTGTTGCCGCTTTCTCCCGTGGTTACAGTCATGAAACCCAACCCACCTGCTAATCCGCCAATAATATTGCCTGGTGGTAGTAGCCCTACTATCATCATTGACTCCCAACCCGATCCTGTTGCTAAAGCTGCAATTTCATCTCTGCCCACGTGCAACATGACTGTTCGTGAGAAAAGGAAAAGAGGCCCCTCAAAACCAACAGTAAACAAGAGGAAACAACCCCCTCGCAACAATAGCCAGCCGATCCCACAGAGTATGTGGTCTAAAGGGTCCCAAAAACCATCAAGGGGAGACAGGGATACCGATACTAATGAGCTTGTACAACTTGTTGAGGGGGCTCCCTTAGCAACTCCCTCAACCTCTCGAAAAGAAGGTCATAACTCTGCCTGTACACAGACTGAGCCTATAATTGAATGCACCACTCAACTGAAGCCTAATGGGAATCTTATTGAGACTATTGTTGATACAATTTTTAAACAAATGGAAAGTCAAATGATCAAACAGTTTAATACTATTTTTAAAAGACTTGATAGACTGGAAAACCTTGTAAAAAAGGAAGATGCAAAAAGGAAAGGGGTGATTAGTCTTGACTTAATGAGGGGCGATCGATTACTGAAAGATTTGGAGTCCGCTAGTAAGGTTATTCAGGGTGGGGGGTCTAACAATACTATCAGTAGCTTACCAACACCTAACACTGTAGCTAGGGGCAACATCGCAGGTATAACCCAACCTACAATGATACCACACCATACCCCGGCAGTAGTATCTGGGCCCTCCTGTCCTATCACTGAGGTCAGTAATACCCCTCAGGGTGGCCCCACTTTAACTATCACGAAACCAGGGGCACCAACAAACTCTGGAACAGACAATGGACAAACTGCTGTAACTAAGCCTATAAAACATCAGGGGCCTGTCCTTTACCTGCCCCCTGACGCCTGCCCTTACGTTTTAATCTTAGCAGGCGTACCACCACTCAGGGAGGGACAAGGCGAGTCTTGGGTCAAACTGCACAACAAATGCATTGACTGGATGGCAAAACACAAAGGGGTAGGCCGTGACATTTCGAATGAAATCTTGACAGCCCGCCGGGTGAGTTGGGTTGGTCCCCTATTTAAAAACATCAATGGGGACTGCATTGTAATCAATTTCAGGCACCCTGGTACAGCCAAATTTATACTCAGCAGCAATAATATCTACCCTGCCCCTCCAACTGTTGTAACCCCATTGCCACTGGGTTACTTTTATATGCCCCCTCAAAGACCGTTTAGCCCAGCACCTCCCTCATTGCCACTTTATAATAGGTACAGTGTACTCTCTGAGCGAGGCACTTTGGACTGGCCACCAGCTATCCCTTCTGACATAGTAGCTAGCGACTACCAGAATACATTGGGCCCTGTGGTAGAATCATCAATTTATTCTACTGTAATGGTGCCTAATGGGCCTAGAGGGCGGGAGTCGTCTTTTAACCTTATAACACCTGCCCAGCCCACCACTACCACCACCCCTACCACTACCCCTATACCATCTGATGATCTGATTATTCTGAGTTGGAACATTGCCGGACTCAAAGCAAAAACAAAAATCAGGGATTGGATAGATTGGATTTCTAACTTCGATATCTTAATGCTTCAGGAAACCTGGTGTACCAGCTCCCTGTTGCACGAAGGATATAGTTGTTATAACCAAATTGTACCCATCCTGGCCATGGGTCGACCTAGCGGGGGCCTATCTATCTGGGTCAAGATTACAGCAGGAGCTAAAATCGAACCGTTGCAGACCAATGACATGAGTTTCCAGGCGCTGTTATATACCAGCAGGATAAAACTATGCTTAATTAATTTTTACAACAATGATTTCATAAGTCAGCCCAATATTAATTTTATAATATTGTTCAATTTTATTGATGAAATTACTGATAGACAAAAATATGGTAAACTTGATGGTATCTGCTTAGGAGGAGATTTTAACGCACACATTCATCCAAGAACCCCTAGCTGCAGAAGAGGTGAAGAACTGCTCAACCACTTAGCCACACATGACCTAGTCAATGTGATGGAGCAGGCAAATATTACTGTGAATAATGGACCTGAGGTCACCTATGTTGGGCGTGGGAGCGCTACTACAATAGATTATTTATTCATATCCTCCCTGTTAGGGGACCTCTTATTAAAGGCCGAGGTTGTCACTGCCACATACAGTGATCATTACCCTATTTTAACTAGTCTTAAATCTATTAAAAAACAGGGGTATCGCAGTGAAATTGGGGCAAAAAATTTGGTGGCCACCACAGATAATCTTAGGGTTGTCTGGAAGGGGATAGACAATAAAGGGGTTCTAGCTCGTATCATCAAAATGCACCCCTTATTAGTGTCTGTCTGTCTATCTACTGATAGCCCCGAACATGACATTGTTGAGGCCTTTACGGGGCTATGTAAGGCCATAAAAAATGAGACCTCCAAAAAAGCATCAACCTACAACAATAAAAACCCAAGGTGGATCGACACTTCATGCTCCAAGGCAAACCGGAAACTCAGGGCTGCCCTTACAGCTGAACCTCGGGACCATTCTCTGGTGAGGAGACTGAGGTTAAGTTATAAGCGCGCTCTAAAAATAAGATCTGCAGAGTTACTAAAAGACCACTGGGATTCCCTTGTGCGCACGGCGGCGTTGAGAGATGTCGCCGGGTTTTGGAGCGAGGTCAAGAAGCTAAGATCAATGGGTTCTAATATTACCTCAATAAACGTGTGGGTGGACCATTTTTCAAAAATCTATGCGACACCACACAACTCCTCGGAAACTGTGTACCCTCTTACACCTCCAAACATCTCATTAATGGAGGTGGTAGACGCTATTGCAGAAAGTGCGGGGAACAAAGCTCCAGGTTCCGATGGGTTATCGATCGACCAAATTAAATCAGAACCAGACTTTTGGGCACACCTATTGTGTAACATTTTCAATAACTTATCACATACCTCAGTACCAGCAACATGGTCAAATAGCACCATTGGGCCTATTTTTAAAAAAGGCGACATACTCGATCCTGGGTGCTATCACCCGATATCCCTAATTGATAACACCCTAAAGATATTGGGTAGGGTTATCTTTAAAAGGATTAGAACCTGGGCTGAAGAAAATGTTATTCTGAATCCCTGTCAGCTAGGCTTCAGAAGTAACGTAGGAACTGTGGAGAAATGCTTAAACTTGAATCTAATAATGGCCAAATACACCATCGCCAAAAAATCCCCTTTGTATTTAGGGTTTATGGATTTAAGTTCTGCTTTTGATTTTGTTAACCGCTCCCGTTTATGGTCAGTTTTGTTAAATTATGGTTTGGACGAATCACTGGTTTATTTTTTAGCCCATCTACATAGTGATTTGAGAGCCCGCGTTCGAATAAATAATGATGGTGAAGTCTCAGGTGATATTTTAATTGGCAGGGGGGTCAGACAGGGCTACGTCCTGGCCCCCCTGCTTTTTATTCTGTATATAAATGAATTAAGTAGTTCTGTGTGTAAACTAACCAGTGATGTCCCGCATATAAATGACAAACCACTTCCTGCACTCCTTTATGCGGACGATGCGGTTCTAATGGGCCGCACACCCAATGCATTGCGCATCTTAATATCAGGATTCGTCGCGTATATGGCAGATCTCGGCCTATGCACTAATTTTAATAAATCATTTTTAATGACCTGTGTTCCAAAAAAGCATAAAGTCAATCAGCTCTTGTCAGGGAATAATGTTTTAAAAAGCACCCACACTTTCCCATATTTGGGCCTGTTGTTTTCCGATTCAGGATCATGGCAGCCTCACGTTGCACAGGGGAGGGATGAATTGGGCAAAGCGATAAATTCTATAATCTCCATTCGCCAACCTAAACACTCAGAGGTTATCATTTCACTGTTACAAATCTATAAAACTCAATGTTTACCTACAGGAGCCTACGGTGCTGAGGTGTGGGGTTATTCCAACTGTACTAACATACAGTCCGAAGAGAATAGATTTTGCAGGAAGGTTTTGGGGGGGGTCATTTCAGCCCCAACATACGTGTGCCACAGGGAATTGAATCTCCCCTACGTAGAGGACTTTATAAGATCTAGACCTGCCCTGTTCTGGCTAAAAATATGGCTGAATCCAGCTGCCTCTTTGACCCGCGATATTATCTTGGATTGCTTAAAATGTGATCGGGCCAATCACATACCATGGTTCAGGGCTGTGGAACAAAGCCTAGCAAGTGTGGAGCAGGGGAATCTATTCACTTCTCCCCAAACTATTGATTGTACGCACAAGAACTTAGTAAAAAGGGCTCTTTACGATTTGTATAGTAAAGAGAGGGAAAGGAGCGAGTTTGTAAAACCAAGTATAATCAGGTATATTTCCCTTCCGGAACCACGGCGCAGGCCGTACGATATGCCCCAGGGCTATCTGCGCAAAAAATTGGGTAAATGGAATAGGAGCCTGCTGTTTCGGTTTAGGGACGGGAGTAATAAAAATTTACTGTGCTTCCCGTTAGGTTTTTACAAAAATTTGGAAAACTCAAGCTGCCCTTGTACCCTAGGCGGAAAACAAAGCCTGTTACATTTTACGCTCTTTTGTGGTTTCTATGTAAAATACACCAAACACTATTTAACCCCATATTTTAGAAAGAATGCTTTGATTGAATTCAATTTAGCTTTTAGAGACTTATTGATGCTAAGCTCTGACGAAGTAATCTTCAGAGTAAGTTGCTTTCTTAAAGCTGCCATTCGCTCTCGAGCTACTTTGAATATTGTCTGACCTGTTTGGCACTAAATCTCTCGTACAGTTTGCACATTGCTTATTTGCACAAGTGGTTGTTCTTTTGCACCCAGTACTGCTTTGTGCTGCCCATCGTTTTAATTGTTGCGCATCCCAGCCTATTTATTTCGTACATTCATTGTAAAACCATTATTTTGCCTGGATATCTGTATTTTATGTAAGTTTACAGCACATGACCAACTTTGTTATTTTTTAGTTGCCTAAGGACTGTTCGATTGTTTTATCTGATGATTGTTGCATTTACATGTACTTTTATGGATGTTTTTTATATATCCGAATAAAGATCATTTGACTTGACTTGACTACTCTTTCTGCGTGCCGTCTTTGCCTGCAAAGGGGATCTGGCGAGAGTTATTTGGATGGGTTTCAAAATGGAGTCCCTGTAATGTCCCCGTAAGATAGGAAATAAGTGAGTGGCATTCCATAAGTCCATAAGTTGGGCAAAGCGAACAAAAAAAAAAGGAACAATAACATCAAGGTTAGAACTGCGGGCAATGCAATCACTGCTGATGTCAGGTTACGCCTGACAGGGGGTCCCATTAATTGACTATGACCTCACACCCGCGAGGCAGTACATGCAGGCTGACATGCTCCCCTGCTGGTCGTTCGCGTCAGGGGCGGGTCCTCACAACCTTCGAGCCCCGTCTAAAAGTCTCAGTGGGATTAGTGTAATCGAGTGTTGGCGCCGCGTGTGAGGGCAAACTGATCCGTCACTAAGCCTCAGCTGTTGAGAGTGGATCTGGTAATGAGGGCGCTCCCTCCGATACCTTTCGTGCCTGCCTCCTCTACGAGTATAGGACTCACAGGAGGCGTCCAGGTCTGCTCAGGGCTGGTGAAAAACGATCACCCGTCTCTAGCGTGTTCCAGAGATCACAGCCCTCCTCACCTCTCAACAAGACAGCTCCGGTCGCCCTGTTCCGCAAGGAGAGGCCCGGATCCAGTGATGCCCCTGCTGCTCCTGGTTCGTGCAGCTCCTCTGCCACGATGAGACGACCTTCCACGAGAATGAGTGGTCCCGAACAGTCCATATATGTTCTGTTGTATACATGTCCATTTCCAATGTTCCTGTTGTCTTCCTGATATCTGGACCTGGCTGGGGGCTATTAGGGATATATGAGCATTTTTTTATCCCTAGCCTCGGAGCTCCCCTTTTCGAGCTCATCACCCTTCGACCATTTTGGCATTTTGCCCCTTAGTGCCAAATCAATGTGGCTGATGTGCAAGACCATGGCACTAGTTGACACAAATTTAAGGTAAGAACAGGGCCAAGGAACCCATCCTGTGCCTGAGAGGCCGGATTAACGTGGGAGCGCCGTCGCAAAGTTGAATCTGAAGGATTTGCTCTTCATAAGAGATGACGGGGCCAAGTATGTGCCACCACTTATTTGGCATTTGCTAGAGGAGGATTGATTTGGGCGAGACTGCAGTACCCTTCCAAAAAATGAATGAACTTGTGGATCCAGAGTGTAGATTTGTGGTTTTCTCTGGGAGGTTAGCAGGACATGATCTTACTGTTGTTGGAGTGTATGCACTTAACACAAACCAGAGTGAATTTCTTGCGGACCTGTTTAGGGCCTTGGCACCTAACTTGATTCAGCCTATTTTATTAGGTGGGGATTTTAACTGTGTTGCAGATCCAGCATTTGACTGTTCACACCCACCGTTAGGGAATTCTCCTATGAACTGGACTGCTTGGAAGTTTAGGGCCTGGAAGCAACAGTGGGGGCTTGTTCGACTCTTGGAGGCAAATGCACGCTGTGACACGTGACTACTCATTTTACTCAGGACTACTCAAACTTCATGTTCGACTGGATATCTTTTTAAGCTCTCAGACTATGTGGTTCACAGTATTGAATATCTATGCCAAACTATTTCTGATCATAACCTTTTGTTAGTCACTTCGAATTGGGGGTGTGAGCGCCCTTGCATTCCGATTTGGCGTTTAAAGGTAGAGGACCTAGGTGATTCCGCTTTAAAAAATAATATTGGAGAGGCTATAGCTGCTTACTTAAAAGAAAACCCTGGAACAGCTACATCCTCTTTGATTGAATGAGATGCATTTAAGACATTTATCAGGAGTCGATGCATCGCAGAGGTGGCTGGGGTACGTAGAACTTGAGTTGGTGAGGTGGAAACCCAGGAAAGGGCACTTAGAAGCCTTGAGCAACATAGGCCTGGTAATCCCGCTCTTAAATATCCCCTGCTTGAGGTAAAGGAATTACTGGCAGTCCAAGTTGAAAAATTACATTGTTTTGATTATATGGAATAATTGACTCATGCTTATGCTGAGCGTGATAACGCAGAATACCTTTTGAAATGGTTTATTAATCCCAAAAACATGAATCTTTGATTTTAGAGCTTGACTCTGATGCAGGTGAAGCATTATATAACCGAGCTGCTATTAATGCTCACTTCCCGGAATATACACTTATCTATATGCTCCAGCACCTAGAACACCCCCTCAGGATTTTGAGTTTTTTTTATCAATACGCCAACTGCGGGTCCTCTCGCGTGAGGATGCAGATGTGATTTGGGGGGTGAGGGGATATAACTATACAAGAAATTAGAGCTGCCATAAAAATATAGTGCATGGTAAGGTTCCAGGAGCAGATGGCTTACCTGTTGAGTTCTTTGCTACATACAAGAAAGAATTGGCTCCTAGATTGGTGGAAATGTATTCTTCATCCTGTCAGACAGGACACCTGTCGGTGTCTACATGTGAAGTGCTGGTCATTCCTCTTTTGAAGCTTGGATGTCCTTCAATGGATGTTAGATCCTACAGGCCATTGTCTATGCTCAATGTAGATTATACATTCTAAGCTGTGTTCTAGTGAGCAGACTCTTACCACATATGCTCTTTTTAATTCATACTGATCAAGCTGGCCTTATTCCTGGGTGTAATACGGTGTATAATATTCAGAGGCGTATCTCTCTCTTAAATTATGATTCTGTGGATAAGGGTAGAGCAGCTGTCATGGCAATAGACATTGAGAAGGCCTTTGACAGTTTAAACTGGGAGTTCTTATATTCTGTCATGGCTCAAATGGGTTAGGGTGCAAGAGTTAAGCGCTGGATCAAACTTCTCTATATAGGTCTTAAGGCGCAGGTGTGTAATGGCAGAGTGGTATATGAACTCTAAGACGCGGGACTAGACAGGGGTATCAAATGTCCCCCTTATTATTTGCTATCGCAATGCAGCCTCTGGCCAGCTGTGCCCATGCCAGAAACTTTTATCATGGGACAGAGGTCTGTGGTCAAACCCATTTTGCAGCATCATATGCTGATGATATGCTACTGTTTCTCTGAGATGTTGGCATGGATTTGCCTGGTATTATAGACCTATTAAACCGCTTTGATATAGTATCTGGGCTACATATCAATTGGCAAAAATCTCACTTGTTTCCACTTTGCAAAGATGCCGTGCAGCCCCTGAATTTACATGGGCTCAATTGGAGCCCTACCTGCATTAAATATTTAGGTGGAAAAATATATCATAGCCAGCAAGATTTATTGGGAAAATTGGAGCAGCTCTTCGAACCCTTAGAACTAGTAGTAATTTTTGGGTGAGCTTCCCATTATCTGTGGCTGGTAGAATAGTGGTAGCTAAGATAGTGGCGCTACCAAGATTGCTCTATTTCTTCAACATGTTGCCATTGATGGTGCCTCGCCAACTGTTTAGGGAATTGTATTGGCTATTTCTAAAATAGTTGTGGGAAACACGTAGGCATAGAGTAGCAGTAACAAAATGACAGTGCCCTGTAATGAAGGGAGGGTTGGCTGCTCCTGATCTTGGATCTTATTATCTGGCAGCTGAACTGCAATAGTTAAATAGGTAGGTTTACTGTCAAATGAATCCTGGGTAGAACATTATTGACTCACTGCCCAATTTCAAGGACCTATTGAAAGTCTTCTTACTCCATCGGCAGAGACTGCCTGCAATTTATCAAGAGCTGCTAGTGATACAGCAGTGCTGGTGACATTGCCTGCAGCAAACCCGAGTCCAGGTACCCTATTCGCCTGATATGCCATTAAAATGGATTAAGATAGTGGCCCAGGTAGAAGCAATAACAGGCATTGAAAAATGGACTACCTTTCGGGTTAACCGTATTGGAGACCTATATCGGGATGGAGTATTGCTTAGGTTTGAAGACTTGGCTGAATAATTTAATATACCTAGAGGACAATTTTTAGCACACAGGGCATTGGTTGAAACAATAAGGAATTATTAGAGTAATGGAGATGCTGAACATGCCCCACATCAGATATGCCAACAGCTCTGTACAACAACAGGGTGTGTAAGAGCGGTCTCATATCAATATTGTGTGATTGGTGCAAATATTCTTTCTCCTCTTGCCGGGTTGAAAATAAAATGGTAGAGAGACTTAGAGCTCCAAATGAATGATTTGGACTGGGATAGGATTGTAGTGCATATTCCGGCTGTTTCTAGAAATGTGAGATTCAAACAAATTAATTTTTATATCCTGCATAGAGCTTATCTTACTCCTGGCAGGATTAATAAGTTCTATGCGACTGCTGCTGAAAAATGCCCTAGATGTGGGGAAGTGAGGGCAGAAATGTTCCACATGGTATGGTCCTGCCCTTCATTAACGGGGTTCTGGGTGGAAGTAATAGAATATGTTAATTAGAATAACCTTACAGGATATCCATTGTACACCCTTGGTCTGCCTCCTAGAGGGATACCCCTGCTCTAAAAATAAGAAAACCACTACTAGATTTACTGACCTAGTTAGGTTTGATTTTGGCAAAACGAGAATTGACTATGCATTGGAAATCAGCGCCTGGTCCTCATATTACTAGATGGTGTAAAGAAGTGGTTGATGGGGCAAGTCTAGAGCTTGCTATGTTGTTTCATGAGAGAAAAAGATGACAGGGTAAAATTGAAAGGGCTAAAGCGTGGGAACACCTGGTATATAGTTTGTTGGTCCTGAAATCCACAGATTCATCTAATAGCTCCCCGAGTCCTTGCGGGTAAGGGAAGGGAAATCTAGTTTAATACTCATAAATTGGTTGATAATGGGTACTGCTGTGATATACTGGTGCATGTGGAATATTTTGACACTTTATTTCTGACTGCTTTTCTTGATTAGGGGTAACTGTGGGTGGGGGATTGATGTTCTAGTTTTATAGCATGATCTATTTTGATGTTACAAGTGAACTATTTGCAGAATTACAACCCCCTACATCAAGGCCAAAAATCATATGGCAGCCCCTGAGGAAGTATCTAAGAAAGCGAGACACACAGAACATCCATCAAGACTCGGAATAAATGCTTGCCATTATTTACTAACACACATACCTCCCAGAGCACATGCCGGTATTGAACTGAATATTAGAAATACATAGAGAGTAATTCAAAACTACACGTTAGATAATGGTATCCAAAGTGAAATATAGAATGAACGTATTGTCTGTTGTTTGAGAAAAACTGGTATTGAAAATTCTTTTTAAATTGTTATATACAACAAATATTATGGTAAATAAAATGTATGAGACTGTGACCTTAAAGTTAAAATGATAATAAAAATATATATTTTTTAAATAAAAAAAAGATATGTATGAAATATATAGTAGTTGGAATATGCATGAATGCCTGTGAATGCATTTCATATGAGTTTTTTATTGATATCACTTTGAATCTGTAAATTATTACTATCTGGGTATTTCTCCTTTTTAACCTATAGTTTAGTCTATTTATTATAATTGACTATGTACCTTTTTAAAGCAAATTACTGTATATGCAGTGCACATCATTTATGATCTGTATTCAATGCCTTTCACTATTTCACTAAGGTCTATTTAATGAAACTAATGCAAATTATTTAAACAAAAAAATACACAAAGTAACTAAGATTATTAGAGAAGTGGACAGGGAGTACTAATACGGCACCCAAACTCTCCGGGCCTACTGATCATCCAACAAGAAATACAAAGTACTACTGCAAACTACTAAAAAACAACTAAACCTCAAAATTACAAACAATGTGCTCAACACAACTGCAAACTACTAAAATATGACATTCACTAACAGATGCTCACAACTGGAGAAAAAAAAACCTCATTGATCAAATTCTTCTGGTTGCTGAGACTTTGCCCATGAAACTCATACTCGACTTGCTGCACACCCCTACTGCCCAAGACCTGTGAAACACGGCCTTCTGTACATTCCAAATATCACAAAATAAAGTACAAAGGGATGCGAGCACACACCATAGCACTTCTGGGTCAGCCAGCACTCCTTTTGAATCACTTGGGCTTGTTCGCACCGGTATTGAGGGCTCAGGTTCCCTTTAGGTTTCTTTCCTTCTACATGTTACGTTTGAGCAAACAACATCTACCAGAGGTATTAGCAAAGTTCTGTGTCCACGATGCACCAATGCACTCCAGGCTATCTCAAGGTATCCTAACCCATTCACTCCTCTCATTAAGTGAGCATGTGTATGCATATGCCATGGGGCGTGGCTACGCACGCGACTGACATGGACGCCTCCGGGTAGAGCTCCGCGCCGAGCTCCCCTTCCCGGCGAAATTATCCGATGAACCGACACCCATAGCCGGCCGATAACCACAGGCGCTGCAGTGGAACACCATAACCAAGAGCCCCACCGATTCTAGAGGCAATCGGTACAACCGAACCACACCGCGGTTTTTGCGGAGCAGCAGCCGCGCACATCGCTTCCAGGCCCGGCGTGTGCTCAGGACAGCCCGAGGCTCCGGCGGGAGCGATAGGCCCGGAAGTGCGGCCTGCGACTAACACTGGCGAAGTGCATTGTCGCGCAAAGAGAGTGCCCAGGACCCGCCCCTAACCGGCTGAGAGTGCCGTTCCCTGCGTGCTACCAGACTTGGCGCTTACCCGGCTGGGTGGCGGCGGGTGGACGTGGCGCACCTACCGGAGCGCTGCGGACCGGAGGCGAGGAGTGGGGGAACGAAGGTACATAGGTGCCCACGGCTGGGAGAAGACCGGGCGGAACGGGAGAGCGGATACGAGGTGTGTGACGCCCCCATCACTGGCTGGACCACGTGGAGCGCACAGAGGCCTCCTGGACACGAAGACATACCCATACCCCCCCTGGGGGGAGTGCTCCGAGGCTGCGCTGCTCACACGCGACGACACGGAGGCCTGGCTGGCACTGGGCGCTACCGGTCACCAACACAGGGACAAGGGAACCTGCAACTGACCGCCCGCTGGCCACGGACACTGCGCAGCCGATCCGGCCCCCACCACTCTGCAGCTTCACACCATGACTCGTCCTACGGCGGCCGCGACGTGGCAAATCTCGCTGCTGTGGCTGGACGCGCGCCACGGCACTGATGTCTAACGGACCCAGAACTCGAACCGGGACCGGCGGTGCAGGCTCTAAGGGCAAGATGGACAAGACCGGAAAGAACAACTACCCGGATCAAACAACGGCAAAACTGGACACCATGCTGGCAGGTATGGAACGGCTGGAAGAATGCATCCAGCTCACTCGCACCTCCCTAGCCACCAAAATAGATAGTGTAGTCATAGACCTGACACACCTGAGAGCGTACCATAAAAAATTGGCGGAACGCACCACGTCCCTGGAAAACGACGTGAAGGAACTTCAGCCCCAAGTCAGCCAATTGAACGAACAAATGCAAGACCTGTTGAATAGGGTGGAATTCCTGGAAGACAGAGCCGAGGATGCGGAAGGTAGGGCACGAAGAAACAACGTGCGCCTAGTTGGGGTCCCGGAGAAATGGGAAGGAAGGAATCCAGAGGAGCACATGGAACGTTGGCTGAAGGAAATACTACCGGAGGGGTCGCTCTCGCCGCACTTTGTGGTAGAACATGCTCACAGAGTTCCTACAAGGCCCTTAACAACGGGCTCCAATCCGAGGCCCATGCTGCTACGCATACTGAACTACAGGGACAGGGACTCCATCCTACGCGAAACACGCAAACTCCAAGAGGTCCGGATTGAGAACACGTCAGTAATGTTCTTTCCGGATTACACTGTGCAGGTGCAGAGACAAAGACACTCCTTCCTAGCGGTGAAAAGACGCCTGAGACAGCTAGGCATGCAATACTCTCTGCTGTTTCCCGCGAAATTGAGAGTTGTGGCTGGTGAGCGAAACCACTTCCTCACTGACCCAACCGACGTGGAGGCATTGCTTGACAGCGGCACAGATACAGACCCCAGAGCGGCCGCAGGCCCCGCTCCTCGACGACAGTCCGGAGGCAACCGGAGGAGGCGCAGACCCCGCCAGAGATCGCAGACTAACACGCGAGGAGTGGCGAGGACACCCCCCCCAGCAGACGACACACAGCAGGAGAAACAGGACGCCCTTCGCCTGGTGATGGAACTCAGCCGATCCCCTGCGCAGAGCAAAACGGCGGGCGGCAGCCCACGGGACCTCCCCAGCGACGATGAAGCCATCTATGGCGTACCAGACTCCCAGGCCTCGGAGGAAAGACCAGATGTCATGCCTCAGACGGCGGATTACATAAGCTAATTGCACCATAGGATATGCCACTTCAGCGACACTGGCCGAGGAGTGCCACAGCAGACTTAGAGAGATGGACTGACAGGTCACGACACCGCGAGCGCAGGAGACGCTCATAGTGACAAGTGGCAATCTTGACCCTGAATACAATATACGGAGCAAGCACGCACCCGACACCTCTCCGGTGGGCGCGGGACTCAGGGACGGTCCAGAAACCTGCATGCAGCCGACACACGAACCAAGAGACAATTCACCTGGCAGCCGACCGATTGGGACACGTAAAGTGTGGTGTTTAATGCATGAGCGAATGGTTCCCTGTATTGCAAAGTGTGGTTTAGACTGGCATACACCCCCCGAGAAGGCGGAGGGCCTTCATGCAATGACTTTATTGACTTTAGTTTAGTTTAGTTTAAAGGAGTTTGTAGAGCGCATGGTAACACCTCCCGGCGTGTCCCCGCGCTATAGAGAAAGAAAGCAGCAGCAGAGGAAAAAAGAAAGAGCCAGTTCACACAGCAAAGAGGCAAGTTTTCAGCTTCTTCCTAAATACGATTTCATTACTCTCCAACCTGATATCTAGAGGCAGGAGGTTCCATTGTCTGGCAGCTAAGGTGCGGAATGATCTGCCACCCATTTTAGCTTTTTTGGGGCAGGTAGTTTTAAGTAGACCCATTCCTTTGGATCTAAGAGATCTGTTGGGTTCGTACACAGACACCAAATCAGACATATATGCCGGCGCTCTGTGATGAATTATTTTATGGCACCAGAGCATTGCTTTAAAAACAATCCTCTTACTGATCGGTAACCAGTGGAGGGCTGCTAGAGAGGGACGTGAGGGAGCACGGCGGGGGAGCCTTAGCACCAGGCGAGCTGCCGAGTTTTGTAGAACCTGTAGTTTGTTTATGTTTTTCACTGAAGTCCCCATGAGTAGTACATTACCGTAATCAATGCGGGACGTTATTAGTGCCTACGTCATGGTACGCCTGGAGTTAGTGGGTAACAGGTCGAGGGTGCGGTTGAGGGTTTTCATCACCCCAAAACATTTGCCAACAGTCCTCTTTACGTGGCTGTCAAAGGACAGTTTATTGTCCACCCATACACCTAAGTTCTTCGCCTCTTGTGCAGGCGTGGGCAGGGGACCCAGACAACTGGGCCACCACTCTTTCGTCCATTTGACCTCATTTCCTCCCATAATGAGGACCTCTGTTTTTGTCCCATTTAATTTCAAACAGTGTTCATTCATCCACATAGCTAGTTTGGACATGCAGGCGTTGAAGTTATCAGCTTCCTTAGAAGGGGCATGGGTCAGGGATATGAGAAGTTGCGTGTCGTCGGCGTAAGAGACAAGCTCTACGCCGAACGATTGCACCACTTCTGCCAGAGGGGCCATGTAGAGATTGAACAGGGTAGGACTCAGGGCAGAGCCCTGAGGAACCCCCTGTTCCAGCATCACCCTGTCAGAGAGGAAAGTCCCTCTTTGAACCTGGAAGGTCCTGTTAATCAGGAAAGATTTCAGCCAACCCAGTGCCTTGTTGGTGACACCCGCTTTATTTAGACACTGTAGCAAGATGGAGTGTGCTACAGTGTCAAAAGCGGCACTGAGATCAAGCATGATGAGGGCCATTGTCTTTCCCTTATCTGCTCCTTCACGTAAGGTTTCAGTGGCCCTCAGGAGAGCTGTCTCCGTAGAGAAGCCAGTTCTGAAACCCGACTGAGATTTATGGAAAACATTATGGTTCTCAAGGTGTTCCATAAGTTGACTGTTAGCGATTTTCTCTGCTAACTTGGCCACGTAAGGTAGCAGGGATATGGGTCGTAGGTTGTCCATTATGTCCAAGCTGATGTTTGATTTTTTCTTAATGGGTAATACTATTGCCTGTTTCCACTCCTCCGGGAGGCAGGAGGTAGTAAAGGAAGCGTGTAATAAGTGCCTGAAATGAGGCTCTAGTACAGGAAAGGCCTCGGCTAAAATATTCGGAGGTGCTGGATCCCTAGGGGATCCTGATTTAATTTTTTTGCACATTTTGGACAGGATTTCATAGGAAGGGACTGTAAAAGAGTTTAAACATACAGGTGTTTTTACAAGTTTGTCATTTTCGATAAAATCCATGGCCGAATCTGTCTGGTTAGAGAAACTAGAATAGATTTTATGTATTTTGCCTGCAAAATATTGTGCAATATTGTTGCACACTTCCACCGAGTCATAGTGCGCGGGGGAAGTCACGTCCACTATGGATATCTCTTTATATATCAGAAACAGTTCCTTGGAGGAATTGCCTGCTTCCATAATGCGGGTGTTAAAACCACAGTAACAGTGCACACCGCACAGCAGCCCCCTTAGATATAGACTTTGTTGCTCTCCTCGAGAGTATGGACGGGAGCACGTTTGGCATCCGACCTTTTGGTATTCTATATGTTCATCACGTTCAATGGCTCATTGTTCCATTAGCCATGTTTCTTACTCCCCCCCCTATTTTGATGAAGTGGTGTGATGAAATAGATGCGTTTCAGATGAGTCTTGCAGGGAACACTTGCTCGATGGGAACGGTGGGGCTCACGGGAGGGTGGTGGGAGACCTGGAGGAGGAGAACTGCTAAAGAACTGTAATGTCTGCCATTAAAATATGTACGTGGAATGTGAGGGGCATACATACGCCATCCCGACGCTACCAGATCTACTCATACCTCAAACGTCACCACATACAAATTGCTCTCTTGCAGGAGACACACCTCAGTGAAATGGAAACTCGCACCTTACACCGCAGATGGCGGGGGCAACTATATGCCACACGATCCTCATCTTACGCTAAGGGGACACTGGTGTGGGTAAGCCCGGGCACCCCATGGACAACATTAGACACATATGTGGATCCCGGAGGGAGGTACGTTGTGGTCCAAGGCAGGTTAGACGGGAACCCATTGGTGTTTGCCTCGGTGTATGCGCCCAACGCGGGACTGGCGGATTTCCTTGCACAGTTGTCAAGCACGTTGGCGCCCTGGCATGGTATCCCGTGGGTGCTGGGCGGAGACTACAACTGCACATTAGATTTGGCCTTAGACCGATCCCACCCCCCGCCACCTAGCTCACAGGCACGGATTGCTGCGAACACTCTTCAGGCCTGGTCCACGCAATGGGACTTACAAGATGCGTGGCGCAGCCGCAACCCTCACACCAGAATCTACTCATACTATTCAGGGGCACACGCCTTACACGTACGCCTCGACAGGTACATGGTCACCAGCGAGATCCTACCATATGTCACGGACACCTGCTATATGGGCCGCACACACTCTGACCACAACCCACACCTCATGGATCTGGCATGGGAGCAACCGCGACCCCCGGCACCCACCTGGCGGCTACAGTCTGACCTACTACTGGACGGCCCATTTAGAAGCTCCATATGCACACAAACAGCGCAATATTTCGAAGACAACACTGGCACGGCATCGACTCCACAGATTGAATGGGACGCATTCAAAGTATTCCTCAGGGGGGCAATGTCTGGGCACACAGGTCCATTCCCGACGACAGTTAGAGACAGATCTGAGTCGCCTAGAGTCAGACCTGATGCAGGCGGAATGGGAAGCGGCTGAGGGCGCAAACGCCAAACTACTGGAGGCGCGGGCGAACCATGACAAACTGATTGATAGACTGAAACACGTTAATTATGCAGCCCACTCGGCCCGCACACATCACACCGGGGATAAGCCCGGCAAACTGTTAGCTTGGCTGATACAACGCGAGGAGCGAACGTCACCTGTGACAGTGATCCATCCAACTGACGGCCCAGTGGTATACACCCAGGCGAAAATCCACGAAGCCTTTGTGGCACACTACTGTGCGCTGTATAGGTCGCGTCTGCAAAATCTACAACCAAACATTGCTGCTTACCTGGATGAGGTCACCTTGCCTGCCCTAACTGATGACCAACAAGACGACCTTGGGTCACCAATAGCAGCAGATGAGCTGCGTGAAGCCATCTTCGCCCTCTCGAATGGCAAGGCCCCTGGCCCGGATGGGCTACCAGCCGAATACTACAAAGCCTGCTCCGATATCCTGATCCCGGAGCTCCTCAGGGTATACTCAGTGGCGCTAGAAGACTCGTCCTTGCCCCAGTCGATGAACGAGGCGACCTTAGTGTCTCTTCTCAAACCAGGTAGGGATGACACACTCCTCGGATCGTATAGGCCTCTGGCACTCTTGAACACGGACTACAAGATCCTGGCGTCAACCCTGGCCCAACGACTGGCAACCCTGGTGCCCACCCTGGTACACAGTGACCAGAACGGCTTCGTGCCCACTAGATGCACCTCCCAGAATATAAGGAGACTGTTTCGGGTGCAGGAATATGCAGTGCAAGGGTGGCCGAGATCGGGCTGCTTAATTTTAGACCTCGAAAAAGCGTTCGATTCGGCCGAATGGCCCTATTTGCTGGCAGTGTTGCGTAAGTTCGACCTAGGAGACGAATACATCGAGTTGGTCGGATTGCTGTACAGGAACCCTGAGGTACGAGTCCGCACGGGTAAGCTGCTGTCCAACGCCATTAAGGTCCGACGGGGCACCAGGCAGGGCTGTCCGCTGTCCCCACTGCCCTTCTCGTTGGCGATAGAACCCCTCGCCAAGATATTGCGCAGAAAAGGCACACGCTGGGGCATCCCACTAGCGGACGGCACACACGTTGTCTCGCTATACGCAGATGACCTGCTCCTGTATATTAGAGACCTTACCTGCTTACCGCCGGAGTTATCGGACATCTTCCGATCCTTCGAGAACATGTCGGGCCTGAAGGTGAAGTGGGCCAAATCGGGGGGCGTACTCGTTCGCACCCGATGCTCCAGAACACGAACTCAGAATCAATGGCGAGAGGCTACCATGGCACCACACCACATTCAAATATCTAGGAATTTATATATACAGGACGGCCCCGGATATCCTGGATGGCAACCTGATGCGCACCATCACATCCATAAGGTCCCAGGTCGCCTTTTGGAAGACTCTCCCACTCAATGTGCCAAGCAGAGTGACATTAACGAAAATGATTGTTCTACCCAGACTCCTATATTACTATGCCAACATTCCAGTATACGTCAAGGTCTGCACCTTCAAGGAACTGGAAACCATGATCAGAGATCTGATCTGGAACACTGGAAGGCCCAGAGTGGCACTGAAAAAATTATATACGCCCGTCGGTGAAGGTGGCCTTGCAGTACCAAACCTAGAGCTCTATTACCTGGCAGCACAACTACAATGGGTGGCGGCCTGGATCTCTGGCAAGAACCTGGAGGACACGGCCACAGCTGCGGGCACGCTGTCCCTCCTGCAGATACACTCACTATTCCACCCACTGGCACAAACGAGGAAACAGTCACAACTACATGTAGCAGTGGCCACAAAATGCTACGCCAGGAGCCTGCGACTCACAAAAACTGTTAAGCCATACGCCCCAGCGCTCCTGCTCCTAGGCACCCCCAAGACCACAACCATAGTCACAGCAGCCGCACTGGAACACTGGACACACTCGGGAGTGGACACCATGGCGGACTTATACGCCGATGGAGCCCTGATACCTTTTGCGACACTAGCTGGCGACACGGGAATACCGGCGGGACAGTTCTTACAACACGCTTCCATTATCATGGCATACACACAACGATGGGGAAACATCTCTGAGGAACCTCCCACACACCAGCTAATACAATGCCTGCACGTAATGGGAAATGGTTCACACGTGGTACACTGGCTGACTCAAGCGCTATTGTCACATACACAATATACTTTACAACCTTTGCGTGACAAGTGGGCGGTTGACAGGGGGAGGGACTGGACGGACAAGGAATGGGCAATGGTGCTAGCGGGTCCCAAAAACATCCCCCGCAACGCACGCTTTAAACTGATTCAGTTTTACATATTACATAGAGCATACCTCTCACCAGATAGAATCAACCAGTACTTCCCAGGTGCCGCGGCAGGTTGCCCGAGATGTACGCTGGAGGGGGCGGACCTGCTACATATGCTGTGCCAGTGCCCACGGATTCAAGCATACTGGCGGTCAGTGTTGCCGTTACTCGAGCGGGGCATGGCCATGCCGATTCCGCACACATGGGAGGCGTGCCTGTTGGGCCTCTACAAGAGGACCAAACAAAATAAAGTCCCTTCCCGCTTTTGGGACCTTGGCCCCTTACGGCCAAGAGACTAATCACCAAACACTGGAAACGAGCAGACCCGCCCCTAACGGAACACTGGCGCGCCTCCCTAGACAACTGGGCGAGAGCAGAAAGCATAACCCTTCATAATGAGGAGACAGCAGGACTGCGACAATTCCCAATCGCGGCTCTATGGGACGAAACGCTCAGCTCCTTCCATAGAGAATGCCAGACACCGGGAGATCCCCCGAACGACACCTCCCCCAGACGAGGCCAGGTTGCACTGAACGGAATAGACGCTATGGGCCACAGCCCCGACGTCCCCGATGGGGATGGACACGAGCTACCAGATTGTGCCATTATTGCACCTACTGATAACAACTCCACCTGATCGACAAGGCGACACCCTCCACACCTCGCCCACATCATGCACCCCCCCGCTGGCGATCCACCACCCCCCCCCAGGACTAGACAAGCAACCATAGGCAAAGTACGACGACACCCACGAGACCCTGCCACATCGACACGTTCCCACCACGACACATGCTTCATACCTCCAAGTTTGATAACCACCCCCCCCTCTTTACAGAGACAACACGGCTGGAATGAATGTGATGTGATCCTGCTATAATGCATAAAGTGATGTAACACTGTGTTATGTGATCCGCCCCGCGACAATTGCACACATCCTCGAGATGTGAGATCATGTATAATGTACAAATCACATTTTCTTTCCTCCTGTGAATTCAATAAAAGATATTTAAAAAAAAAATGTGTATGCATATGCCATAAAGCATGCAAATATATAGATATTGACACAGCCTCCAAAAGTGTTATGACACATGCTCAAGCATGCATGCGCTCACATTACTAAGCCTTTTTGGGTATTGTTTTCTGTTGGCTGATGCTGCACAGCATCAGAAAAAATAAATCATTTTTGCTGAAGATGCACTTTATGGGCAAAAGGCATGGACAAACCCGTAGTGGAAAAGGTGAGACCTATTGGCGATGCAGTACTTGTTGATTATAGCCTTTCAAGGGGGGTATTTTTTAAGGTTTACAGTTGTCTGGCATTACATGATATTTACACAGCTTTTAAACCAATAACATACGCCTTCCATCTCCAAGAGTGCAGCTATTTGATGTGCCATCGGAGGACTCGAAAGTTGTAACCTCTACTCAAGCCAATAAGGTGGGAGGGGGCATATCATTTCTGATATAGACCTGTTGCTCTTACATTCCAATGTTTGTATTTCCATTTTTCCAATTTGATGTGGAATATTGCGCCTCTAGTGGGTGGAAATAGAATGCTCTTATTTAAAAAAGGCCCATCTGCCTCATGCTTTATCTCTCATTAAAGGCCCATCTGCCTCATGTTTCATCTCTAAGTTGCATCAACCTTGGCAATTCTAATCATTGCTAGGCACCGTGTTATCTCTGTGGTCTCCCAGTCTGAACCCAATATGATTTTTTAATTATGGCACTTGCATTTCGTTGCTCTGTTTTTTATATACTATGTATTTTGGTTTTAGCCACATCCCAACAGATTGGTTAAATGCAGGTTTCTTTCACAATGTTTTTTTTTTGTGTACAGGCTTGCTAATTTGAGGGCTTCTGTTATTTTAATGTAGATTATTCCTTGTTACGTCGGCTGTTAAAGGTACTCATAGCCTTTTGTGAACTTGTTACACTACATTAAAACTACAGAGTGAAAAATGACAAAAATAAGAAGTTTGGCCATTTTTGGTTGTTTAGTCTGTATTCCTTAGCATTGTAGATCCATTTGTAGTTTTATAAATCCCCTGGCCTAAATTAAGGACATCAGGTACAAGATTGCAAAAGATGGTAGCCAAATATGTTACTCATCTTGAGGGATATCGTGTTTAACATTTTGGTGAATTCTCTCAGATCTGCATATTTTTCATTCTTTCTTGTAGGTAATGCTTCTCGAAGTCCCATGTGAAAATAAAGACCAAGGGCATTCAGATTCCCAAAATAAAGATTCAATTCATAGACTGTCAAAGTAAATTCTAAAAAAAAAATATATATATCTACAAAAGCATCTGCAACCATCCAATCCCAATAGTAGCACTTGACCCCAAAGGCACCACTTATCATGCAACATCAACGACCTGGGGCATGTGATAGATGCTCTTAGCAGGGTCAGATCTCATGAACCATTCACCATTGGTCTGTGTCTGGGCAAGTAGTGGCTGCTGAAGTACCCTGGAAATTCTACAGCCACTGGTGTGTATGTGCAAGTTTATTTAAATCTTGCGGAAAAAGGGTCACCTCACACAAACAGCTGTTATCCCTTTGCTCATGGGAGTGCATCACACCAAGGTTACAGTTGCTTCTTCAGCTCCCTACAGCTGCACCTCTTCCTTCAAACTACACTTATCATTCACAGGGTCGTCTCTTACAGAGGCTGATCCATTGTTCATCCAAGCTAAATTCCAAAGATGTTCTCAGAACGAAGTCCAAGTGATCTGGAGTTCCTTCGGTCTCCTGATTCTCAGCCTCACCATTTGGATGGGGGGTGGAGAGTGTGCCACATCCCACAAGCCCTAGACTCCTGCGTCCACCCATCTTGTCATCTCCTCCTGGCGTATCCATGTTGGGCGTCAAGGTGCTGGAGGGGGCTATGACCTCACCCTTGCACTTTGACACACCTATCCTTGCCTTACATCTTCAGATCATTTAAAATACTCCTTTTAGTCTGCCACAGTAGTAGTCTAGTGCCAACTTTTCATAGTCCAGTGTGTGTCAAGCGCCCACTTTGTTATTGCCGGAATGCCGCAATCACTAATCCCCACTGATCACTTATCCCTATAGAGGTAAGCATTACATACATAAGAGATGCTACTATGTCGCACCCAGATTGACCCGAAAGGGCACTGATTGAGGCTGCCTGTATCAATCATGTGTCAATGAGTCCATCTTTCAATGCTGAGGCATTTATACCAGCTGCCTATAAACCACTTAGCCCTGGTGTTCCCACTTTTTTGCCCCTGGATGTACCATATAGAGTTCTTGTTCAGGCTGCCGATCACCCATACATGGACTTTGCCTGCTCCTCCGTTACTGTATAGTATTTAGGCTGAAGACCTATAAACAATACCTGTTCTTGGACTGCTCCTATGTTCACTATTGAGCAGACCCTATAGACTATTTACCCTGAATGAGGAGGAATGGCATGCACTGGCTACTCTATGTTGCATCTGGGCAAACACTGTAGGGCATGTATGCTTGAGGCCTGTGATTACGGCGTACCTTATGGCTGCACTTCAGTTTTTTCAGGGTCGATTCCAGGTAACAAGTGTCTCTGATCCTCTGTCTTTCCACATGGGCCCTTCCAAGCAATGTCAAAGACTGCAAATTCTCCATGATACATAGCCTACTGATATGTGATTGACCACATTCATGTTTCTTGTTAATGCTGGTATCTTTGATTGTGTCCCAGCATACACAGTTATTGACCATGGGATGAATGCCCATAGGACGATTGACTGTGGCTGCCGGTAACCAGTGTGTGCCTGTGAGTTATGCTTTATTGATCCTGGCTAGACCTGGAAGAGAATTCATTCGATATGCATTTTTCCTGTGCATAACTGTTAGTTATGCCCGGGAGCTTAAGCTCCCGGGCAAATATAGGTGAGCTATATATGGATTTAGAACCCTGTGCAAATATGTGACAGATCTGCATCAATATAAAATAAAGAATAATTGAAAGAATACAGTAGTATTGAATAACTGTCTGTGGCCTCACTTCGCCCAGACCATACTTGTCACTTTTTCCTGTGCATAGGATTGCTGCTGGCCATATCCTAATATTTGCAGTCAAAATTAGACTTCACAAAAGGATCCAGTGTATAAATAGTCAGCCACTTGGCTATTGTTTGACCTGTGATATAGTGCAGTGTGTTGAGAACCTATTGCACAGACTTGTGAATAAACTGGAGTCATTGAGTCTTATACCAGGAATATTGGCTCTCCTCCATTTTACTTATACCAAAGAAGGGCCAGTGAAGTGCTCAATGGTTACCACAGAATAATTCCTGCATTGGTGTACATTGCAGACATGCTTATTAATTCTACATGAACAATTTTTTTGGGCTAAACCTCGATAGATTTTTGTTTGGTTCTCTCTCTTCTCAGATTCACAGAAAATATGGTGACATATGCACCATCTTTATTGGTCGCACCCCAATGGTGATTCTCAATGGCTACCAAGTCGTCAAGGAATCCTTAGTGCAATCTGCTGTGGAGTTCGCAGACCGTCCAGCAATCCCAGCTATTGACTGGTATCTTCGTGGTCAAGGTACGTTGTGAATTATAGATGCAGAAGTTGACAGAGAGGGAAGTTTACCAAGTGGGGATCATTGATGTGACACATCACCTAAAAGAATTTCACGCATTAATGTGGGTTTTTAAATGGACCACCAATCTCTGTTCCCTTTGTAACAAGCATTTTCATAGCAAATAGGTCTCACCTTTGGGACCTTATAAGTGTTTAGTTATCCAGCACAATATCTTTGGTGCAACAAAATCAAGTGTTGCATTGCTAAACACTTATAAAGTCCCAAAGGCGAGACCTATTGGCTATGCCAATGCTTGTTTTAAGTGAGTGGCTCATGTGGGTATGCTACCGTGAGGTAGAGATGCTGCGAGTGCTTTTACAGGAGCCCCTGTGACATTGAGCCTCCTCAAAGTGTATCTTGGGTCTGGTGTAATACTTCTAGCCCCTATTCCGGTTGTCTCACACCCAATGCATCCTTAAACGTTCCATGTACAGCCGGGGTTGACACTCCTTTTACCCCTGCCCTTCAGTGACACTTTACCTGTCATGGGTGGCGGTGGTGGTGGACATGGTGTTGGTGGTGGATGTGGTGGGGGTGGTGAACGTGGTGGGGTGCTGGATGTGGTGGTGGTGATGGATGTGGTGGTGGTGGAGGTGGTGGTGGTGGACGTGGTGGGTGTGGTGGTGGTGGATGTGGTGGTGGTGGATGTGGTGGTGGATGTGGTGGTGGTGGTGGTGGACTTGGTGGTGGACGTGTTGGTGGTGTTGGTGGACATGGTGGTGGTGGTGGATGTGGTGGTGGTGGACATGGTGGTGGTGGACATGGTGGTGGTGGACGTGGTGGTGGTGGACTTGGTGGTGGTGGATGTGGTGGTTGTGGATGTGGATGTGATGGTGGATGTGGTGGTGGTAGACATTGTGGTGGACGTGGTGGTGGTGGATGTGGTGTTGGTGGATGTGGTGGTGGTGTATGTGGTGGACGTGGTGGTGGTGGTGGATGTGGTGGTGGACATGGTGGTAGTGGATGTGGTGGTGGATGTGGTGGTGGTGGACGTGGTGGTGGTGGACATGGTGGTGGTGAATGAGGTGGTGGATGTGGTGTTGGTGGATGTGGTGGTGGTGGAGGACGCGGTAGTGGTGGACGTGGTGGTGTACATGGTGATGGTGGACGTGGTGGTGGTGGACGTGGTGGTGGTCTACATGGTGGTGGTGGACGTGTTGGTGGTGGACATGGTGGTGGTGGATATGGTGGTGGTGGACATGGTGGTGGTGGTGGACGTGATGGTGGATGTGGTGGTGGACATGGTGGTCGAGGTGGCAGTGGTGGTAGACGTGGTGGTGGTGGTGGATGTGGTGGACATGGTGGTGGTGGATGTGGTGTTGGACATGGTGGTGGTGTTGGACTCGGTGGTGGTGGACGTGGTGGTGGTGATGGACATGGTGGTGGATGCGGTGGTGGACAAGGTGGTGGATGTGGTGATGGACGTGGTGGTGGTGGTGGTTGTGGACACAGTGGTGGTGGATGTGGTGGTGGTGAACCCGGTGGTGGATATGGTGGTGGTGGTGGTGGAGGTGGTGGTGGTGGTGGACGTGGTGGTGGACTTGGTGGTGGTGGTGGTGGACGTGGTGGTGGACATGGTGGTGGTGGATGTGGTGGATGTGGTGGTGGTGTATGTGGTGGACATGGTGCTGGTGGTGGTCATGGAAGTGGTGGTGGACATGGTGGTGGATGTGGTGGTGGACATGGTGGACGTGGTGGTGGATGTGGTGATGGTGGTGGTGGACATGGTGGTGGTGGACATGGTGGTGGTAGACTTGATGGTGGTGGAGGACATGGTGGACGTGGTGGTGGACATGGTGGTGGTGGTGGACATGGTGGTGGTGGTAGATGTGGTGGTGGTGGATGCGGTGGGGGTGGTGGTGGATGTGGTGCTGGTGGACGTGGTGGTGGTGGTGGTGGTAGACATGGTGGTGGTGGACGTGGTGGTGTGGACATGGTGGTGGACATGGTGGTGGTGGAGGTGTGATGGTGGTGGACGAGGTAGTGGTGAATGTGGTGGTGGTGGTGGACGTGGTGGTGGTGAATGTGGTGGACATGGTGGTGGTGGACGTGGTGGTAGATGTGGTGGTGGACATGGTGGATGTGGTAGTGGATGTGGTGATGGTGGTGGTAGACGTGGTGGTGGTACATGGTGGTGGTGGTAGACTTGGTGGTGGTGGAGGACGTGGTGGTGGTGGGGGACATGGTGGTTGTGGACATGGTAGTGGTGGATGTGGTTGTGGTGGAGATGGTGGTGGTTGTTGATGTGCTGGTGGACGTGGTGGTGGTGGTGGACATGGTGGTGGTGGTGGACATGGTGGTGGTGGTGGCCTTGGTGGTGGTAGTAGATGTGGTGGAGATGGTGGTGGACATGATGGCGGTAGTGGTGGACATGTTGGTGGTGGATGTGGTGGTGGTGGTTGACATGGTGGTGGTGGTGGTGGTAGACATGGTGGTGGTAGATGTGGTGATGGTGGTGGATGAGGTGGTGGTGGATGTGGTGGTGGTGGTGGATGCTGTGGTGGTAAATGTGGTGGACATGGTGGATGTGGTGGTGGATGTGATGGTGGTGAATGCGGTGGTGGTGGATGTGGTGGTGGTGGATGTGGTGGTGGTGGATGTGGTGATGGTGGACGTGGTGGTGGTGGTGGACGTGGTGGATGTGGTGATGGTTGTTGACGTGCTGGTGGACGTGGTGGTGGTGGACGTGGTGGTGGTCGACATGGTGGTGGTGGTGGACATGGTGTTGGTGGTGGACTTGGCGGTGGTAGTAGATGTGGTGGCAGTGGACATGATGGTGGTGGTGGTGGTGGTGGATGTGGTGGGGGTGGTGGTGGACATGTTGGTGGTGGATGTGGTGGTGGTGGTGGACATGGTGGTGGTGGAGGTGGTAGACATGGTGGTGGTGGACCTGGTGATGGTGGTGAACGAGGTGGTGGTGGATGTGGTGGTGGTGGTGGACGTGGTGGTGGTAAATGTGGTGGATGTGGTGATGGTGGATGTGGTGGTGGATGTGATGGTGGTGGATGTGGTGGTGGTGGATTTGGTGATGGTGGATGCGGTGGTGGTGGATGTGGTGATGGTGGTGGTGGAGGACGTGGTCATGGTGGTGGACGTGGTGGATGTGGTGGTGGTGGTGGACATGTTGGACATGGTGGTGGTGGTGGACATGGTGGTGGTGGTGGACGTGGTGGTGTTGGTGAACATGGTAGTGGACATGTTGGTGGACATGGTGGTGGTGGACGTGATGGTGGTGTGGTGGACATGGTGGTGGTGGACATGGTGGTGGTGGACGTGGTGGTGGATGTAGTGGTGGACTTGGTGGTGGTGGTGGATGTGGTGGTGGTGGACGTAGGGGTGGTGGACCTGGGGGTGGTGGTGGATGTGGTGGTGAACATGGTGGTGGTGGATTTGGTGATGATGGTTGTGGATGTGGTGGTGGTGGATGTGGATGTGGCGATGGTGGTAGACGTGGTGGTGGTGGACTTGGTGGACGTGGTGGTGGTGGTTGACATGGTGGACATGGTGGTGGATGTGGTGGTTGACATGGTGGTGTTGGTGAATGTGGTGGTGAACGTGGTGGTGGTGGTGGACATGGTGGTGGTGGACGTAGTGGTGGTGTGGTGGACATGGCGGTGGTGCACGTGGTGGTAGACATGGTGGATGTGGTGGTGGTGGACTTGGAGGTGGTGGTGGACATGGTGGTGGATGTGATGGTGGTGGATGTGGTGGTGGACATGGTGGGGGTGGTAGACTTGGTGGTGGTGGAGGACGTGGTGGTGGTGGGGGACATGGTGGTGGACGTGGTAGTGGAGGATGTGGTGGTGGTGGTGGTTGTTGATGTGCTGGTGAACGTGGTGGTGGTGGTGGACGTGGTGGATGTGGTGATGGTTGTGGACATGGTGTTGGTGGTGGACTTGGTAGTGGTAGTAGATGTGGTGGTGGACATGATGGTGGTGGTGGTGGACGTGGTGGTTGTGCATGTGGTGGGGTGGTGGTGAACGTGTTGGTGGTGGACGTGGTGGTGGACATGGTGGTGGTGGATGTGGTGGTGGATGTGATGGTGGTGGATGTGGTGGTGGTGGATTTGGTGATGGTGGATGTGGTGGTGGTGGACGTGGTGATGGTGGTGGTGGACGTGGTGGTGGTGGTGGTGGACGTGGTGGATTTGGTGGCGGCGGTGGACATGGTGGTGGTGGTGGATGTGGACATTGTGGTGGTGGTGGATGTGGTAGTGGTGGTGGACGTGGTGGTGGTGTGGTGGACATGGTGGTGGGGGACGTGGTGGTGGACATGGTGGATGTGGTGGTGGACATTGTTGTGGTGGACGTGGTGGTGGTGGTGGATGTGTTGGTGGGGGACGTGGTGGTGGTTGAAATGGTGGTGGACGTGCTGGTGAACATGGTGGTGGTGGACGTGGAGGTGGTGGACGTGGTGGTGGACATGTTGGTGGTGGATGTGGTGGTGGACGTGGTGGATATAGTGGTGGTGGTGGTGGACGTGGTCCTGGACAACTATTGGGTAGGAGGGTGCTGGCAGAATGCAGAATTAAAGGAGGATCTTGGGAGACCAGAAATAGGCCGAATATTAGGAACAAAAAACGGCCAGTAGATAGAACACGAAACAGATTTAACGGAGTGGTCCCTTCTTATAGAAATACCCCACAATAGCAAGGCATCTAGCGGTGTAACCAAACAGCGTAGATCCAGTAATCTACTACAAGGACAGCCATATTTGCTTTAATATTATGATAACCACGTATTTGTAACTCTACATAATATTCAAACTATCCCCAACAGTTCCCCCCCCACATCCGGCCCTCCCACCCAGACGTGGCACATTATTCACCTCACTATGCAGCAATTTCAATGGCAGTCCTTCTCTACTTTCAATGATCTCTGCTACAAATTCAGTTAGTATCATTACCATCAGAGGGGACCCTTCAATCATGGACTTGCTGCTTTCATTAAGTTTAGCATACTCAATGATTATTGGTAGTTAAATATGGGAGTGCTTAGTCTGGACCTTCATTACTCCTTGTCTCTGCATTTTCTATGATTATATGCATGACGGCTGGGCCATGGGACTGATATACTAATAATTGTTTCTAAGACGTAATCGTACACCAGTCAACTTTACCTTATAATAGTATATCAACCATGGACAATATCCTGGGCCTTAGCTATGACAATGACGTAGCAAAGATTTTGAAGACACATCACTTCTACTGTAGATGGCAGCACCTCAATATGTAGTTAAGGATTATTGAGGTTCGCTCACCTCACTCAAGAAGACTCAATTTTAGACAGCTCTACATGGAGCCATCATGATGGAACACCTCTGGCACCTCCCAGACCCACCTGTGCAGCGGAGTCTAGCGCTGACGCGGGGGCTCTTTCCCTCTTGCCGACACCTCCCCGGGACTCGCACGAGCCACGCCCACTACCGCGAGGCCACGCCCCCAATCGTGACGCCATAAAAACCGCGCTGATTTCGAGCGCGACTAGAGAAGCCCAGACTCCTGAGGCGAAAAGTCAGGAGATTTGTTAATCGTTATTTTAACATTGTATTGTGAAAACTGTGTTCCTTTTAATTCACCACTGTTCCTTGGGCACCTGATTTGACAAGGCACCTCCCAGACCCACCTGTGCAGCGGAGTCTAGCACTGACGCGGGGGCTCTTTCCCTCTTGCCGACACCTCCCCGGGACTCGCACGAGCCACGCCCACTACCGCGAGGCCACGCCCCCATAGCTCCCTATAACCATGTGCCTCGCAAGGACGCGCAGCGGACGAGCGCAGCGGGCGCGCCTAAGGCAAGCCCGTCTGCGCCCGTCCGCGCCTGGCCGGGCCCAGGGACCAGGCAGAATGGAGAAATCAATAGCTACACATCGGCTGAACTCCTTTCTCTGCAACACTCTGGCATTCCCAACCTCGATTTCACCACACTCTCCCGCTTAAAGACTAACAACATCTATCCTCGCCATTTAATGGAGGAGGATTCCCACTCCATACTACTACGCCCCACCTCTACTAGCCCTCCCCCAAGCCCAAACACTTTGACTCTCCGTTGTCTATATCTTAACACCAGATCTTTAGTCAAACACCAACTAGACATCTTCCTACTACTCAAATCCGACAGACCAGATATTCTATTTCTATCTGAAACATGGCTCACAACGGATTCCTTACCGGACATTCTTACAGCCCTACCAGCAGACTATTATATTCTGCTGACAAACAGAGAACCAGGAAAACCTGGAGGGGGCGTTGCTGCAATTATCCATAAAGACCATACATTCACCACTCTACCCCCTCTGGTCCTGCCAGACACGGAAAACCTAGTAATTAAAGCAGATTCAGATAAAGGTACCATGGTACTGGTTCTGATTTATCGCCCACCTAAATCTATGCCTACATTTCCCGCATCCCTGTCTGAACAAATGGCCAGCCTAATCATCAATTACGACAAAGTCTTGCTAATCGGAGACTTAAATTACTGGTACAATGATCCAGAAGCAGGACCCCAGGCCATAGAACTCTTTGAGCTCTTTTCCCATATGAACTTTTCTCAATCAGTTCTGACTCCTACCCACGAAAAGGGACATATTTTAGACCAAATATGGTCCCGTAATGTCCCATTATCCACTCCAACGATAACGCCCTGCATATGGTCGGATCACCATCAGCTTCAATTCCTCATCACCTTTCTCGGCCATTTAAACGCCCCCGCCTCCGCAGGGGGGCTAGCAAGGAAATGGAGCTCATTAAACAAACAAGAGTTCTTGTCTACCTTGACCAACTCTCTCCCAGCTCTCTCCCCAGACATCAACATCATGGATAAAGATCTTACCAATTGGCTCCTGGCGGCCAGGTACGAGCATGTCCCTTTAACCAACTTCTCACGTGCTCGCCGCATGGATGCACATAGATGGTTCACCGCAGACCTTAAAAACCAAAAATTAGAATTGCGCCAATTAGAGAGAAAATGGAGACATGGGTCCTCTGTCAAAGACAGATTATCATATACAGCTGCCCGCAGAAAGTACAAAAATTCTATCTTATCTGCAAAAGCACTTTTTTTCTCTGAAAAAATATCTAACGCTCAAAATAAAACCAGAGAAATCTTCAGGGTCGTTAACGACCTATGTAATGATACCAGAACCTCTCCCTCTCAAGTTCCCATGCAAATGCTATGCAATCAACTCAATGACTTCTTTAAGGATAAGATTGATAATATAAAAAACAGCATCCAACCCTGCATGACTTCTGCAGGAAGTGTAGATAGCGTTAGAAATCTCTACGAACTCGCAGCTATTCCTCTGATAGATCAACTGAAACTACGAGAATTAATGAACCGAGTCACTTCCGGTTCTCCCAACGATCCTTGCCCTCCGCACATACTAAAAGAAGTCTACTCGACAATACCCCAAGGAATAATCCCTCTCCTGAATGAATCCCTATCACAAGGAATAGTCCCTAATGCGTTCAAAAACGCTACGTTGGTCCCATTAATAAAGAAATCCGGGGCCGACCCCTCAAACCTTTCACATTATCGACCTATATCGCTTCTCCCTTTTGGTGCAAAGATGCTAGAAGCCCATGTTGCTAGTTGTATCTCGAGTTTCATAGAGACATCCGATTTTCTAGAACCCAATCAAGCCGGCTTCCGCCAGGCACACTCTACTGAGTCGGTGATCCTAGCAGTCCTGGACACTATGAGGTCCAATGCCGATAAGGGCATACATCAGGCCTTGGTGCTCCTGGACTTGTCGGCAGCGTTCGACACGGTGGACCATACCATCTTATTACACCGTGTCGAACAGGCTGGCCTGCGAGGCATAGCCCTCGGTTGGATTAAATCCTTTCTGAATGACCGTTTCCAGGCTGTCAAACTTGAGAACTTCACGGCGCCCAAACTCCCCACCAGCTGTGGTGTCCCGCAGGGCTCATCACTGTCCCCCCTCCTATTCAATCTGTACCTTAAACCGCTGCTACAGTCATTAAAAAACAGGAAGGTCACCATATACAATTATGTGGACGATCTGCAGCTTATATTCCCACTAAATACCTCAGACGCCGTTGAAGAATTTCAGGCCACTATGCTGCATATCCAAGGGTGGATGGAGACGAACCATCTAAAACTTAACCCCGGAAAGACCGAGCTGGTACTCCCGGGCAAAAGCGCAACCAGCTGGGGCCCTCATTTTTGGCCACCCTCTATGGGATCTCCTCCGTCTCCCTCTCCATCGGTAAAAAGTCTTGGGATTACCCTTAACACCGAGCTATCACTAAAAAATCAGGTGGGAACTGTGATCTCCTCATGTTTCTTCCAGTTACGGAAGATCAAGAAAATTTCTCATCTGCTTACACATTCCGCCCTCATCCAGGTGGTAATTGCTTTGGTCCTCTCCCGTTTTGATTTTTCCAATTCCATCTATCTAGGTATCCCTTTGGCTCTTTCCAACCGGTTGCAGATAGTGCAAAATCAAGCGGCCAGATTAATATTCAAATGCAATGGCAGGAGTTCGGCGAAACCACTGCTAGCCACCCTCCATTGGCTACCTATAGCCCAACGGGTAACTTTCAAAGTAAGCTGTCTGACCTTCAAGGCTCTTCATGGAAAAAGCCCCAAGTTTATAAACCATCTTATAAAAAAACACGAACCGTCTCGCAATCTCCGCTCTGCCCACCTGTCTCTCCTTACTTTGCCCATTTTTAAAAAGAAACGCCTCGGCGGCTACCGATTCACTTACCTGGCCCCAAAGATCTGGAACTCACTTCCCCTCTCACTTCGTAGCTGCACCAACCTGATGCAATTCAGGGGCGAACTGAAGACCTGGTTATTTAAACAAGCACACAGTTAGGCCACTGCTCATCATTGTTTTCCCCTTCTCTAGCGCCATGAAACCTCTGGGTGGCCGTGCGCTATATAAGTTGTGTATAACATAACATAACATAACCTGAAAGCAAATGAGCCACCGAATGGTCAATTAGTAACAAACACACCACACTATTTTTTTGAAGACCTTGTTGCTCCTCACTATAAATACTGTAAAAACACTATCAGAAGCCCTGCTGATTAAAATCAATGTTGGTCAAGACTGCTTGATACTTTGTTGTTTGGTCACAATTATGTGAACACAGTGGCGCATCTACATGCCCTGCTGACTGCTGGGTACAAATACAACTGATAGAAAGATTCTCGGGCAACTTAATCATCAGATTCCTTTGTGTCCTATATATAAAAGTGACAATGCTGCTACAAGGCAAGATCTATACTTCTTGCAGTAGTCTTCTGTAGCAATTTAAACCAATGCTAGATCTGCATAGTGGTCCTTCCAGATATACTTATGTATATTAGTTGAAAAATAATACTTGAACTCTTTGGAATGATTGTTTCAGATATTTCCATTCATCCACTCGAAAACCAATCTAATAGCTGGATGTCACATCTCTAATTTATTGGGAATTTGGTTACTGGTTGAGTAGAGTGAAACCCTACGCAAGCAGCAACCTTAAACTCTGTCAGGGTGAAACACAAGCAAACCCCAAATTTACCTGTGCTTTACTCCCTGGTAGCTTGGCACAAGCAGTCAAGCTTAACTGAGAGACAATATGTAAAGTTTTTATGCCACACTTCAAAGAGTAATAAAGTGAACACTGCACAAGAAAAATCCCACTCCAATTTAGAAAAATAAATTAAAATTTAATACATGACTGTAGATCAAAATGATAAAATCCAATCATGTAGAAATGGAGATATGCAAGTCTAACGAGGTAAGTAAAAATAGTGCCTATAAGCACAAAGCGCCAACTGTGGTTATCTGGTCTTGCTGGACCGGAATAAAGTCACAGGCCCGGACAGGATACAGGGACCCCGTTAGGCCTGCTGAACAGAGTGATTTACATTTTGGTTTTCAGAGTGTTGCAAGATCCCACTTTGAGGCTGCGTCATGCATCAGCATTTCTGAGGAAGCTGCAGGACTGTGATGCAGAATCCTGCATTGTCATTGTCATTGAGGATGCCGTTGAGGGGATTGCGGTGCAAAGTTCTACGTCGAGGATGTGTTGCGCACTGGCTGTTCCGATGAAGCTGCGGAACTGCAATATGGAATCCTGTGTCTACATCAAAAATGCATAGAGAATGGGCTTGCAACACAAAGGCCTGTTTTGAGGATGCATTGCCCTGCGGTTCTCAGGAGTCTGCGGGCTGCAATGCAATGTCCAGTGTCTGGGATGCATTATGCAGTGGCGGTTCCAAAGTTGCTGCAAGGAGATGCATCGTACTTTATCATTTTTGCTGACAGGGCCACAGCTGGGCTGATAGAGCATCTTTAGGCACACTTTCAAGGGCCCAGGACTGGGGTGGCACCACTTGGGGGGGTGGGTAGGACTCACAGAAGACAGTATTCAGGTGCCAGCTTCAGGGTGGTTGGACCCTTTTCTGTCCCTGAGGCTCTGATCAGGAGGCCAGCCAACTAGCCCTTGGAGTCATTCTGGAGGTCCTGGGTTCAATATGCAGGTCCGTTCCTTCTTACTCAGACAACAGGGCACCAGAGTAGCAGTCCTTCTGAGACTTCCACAGGTCCAGAGGTGTACTGCAGAATTGGGTCTGTGAGTCCTTTATTTATACCTGGTGCCATCTTTGAAGTAGGAGAAGGTTCTAGAGGTTTCTACCCCCAGAGGTGTTTAGTCTATTGTGAACACCCAGACAAGCTGGGCCAGGGCAGGGAGGCAGGAAATTCCAGTGTTAAACACTTTGGGCCTAGTTACAGGTATGGCAGTCTGAGGACCCATGGTGGCGTGGGAGTGGCAATCTGACTGCCCTATTATGACTTGGCCAATCGGACTGTAATTGGCCTGCCGTCTCACATGAGGACTGGCCCTTTTACTTCGGTTGTTACACAGTACGTCTTATTTAGTCTGTAAGCACTATTTTCTTTAATGCATTTCTCCTACTGCATCCACTACATGCTTTCCTGCAACATTCAAGCCTGCCATGCTCGCTTTCACAGGACACCTTTACAAAAAAAAGCATTTGTTTGTCAACTTGACAAACAAATGATTTTTTTGGTAAAAGTGCCCCATATCGCACTTTTACTTTCATAGCGGTCACAGACCTTTCTTTAGACAAGGCTCGTCTAAAGAAAGGTGCTTGGCCTCTCTTAACGCCAAAGCGCAGCATGGGGCGCTTGTAAACAACAATCATTTGCAATGCAATAGGACTCACATTTGAGAAACTTTGACCTATTGGTATTGTATATGACAATGCCTTTTATTTATGTGTTGTTTTTTTAAACACATAAATAAAAGAATTTGTCATTTACAATGCCAACAGCTCCAAATCTCGCAATTGCGAGACCTATTGCATTGAAAATGCTTGTTAAACCAAGAGTCTCTCCCTGGGAGCTGTCATCAGTGAAGTATCATCGCCTTTGGGGACAAAGCAAAAGCAACAACCTAATCCGGTGAAGTGTGCTCACTGCAGGGGTATTTATTCATTTAATTCAGATGTTCATGGGGTGCAACATATAGCCATAGGGCCATCCTCCCAGCAGCTGTCCTCACTGGAGCCACAGAAGCCTGTGACCTTCTGTTACTGCAGTGACCGCCCTCCCTGTAGCCTTCCTTTCAGTGACACTAAAAGATGCCCTCACTGCAGGAGTTTCCCTAAGAGTGATGACACCCAGGGAGCTGCACTGACAACAGCTTGGCAACGATTTTGGAAAAGGGGGGTGGTGATGGACAGAGTTTCTGAATGATGCAGAATACTCTTACCAAGTCAATAGATCATGGTTTTAATCCATCACCGTTTTTTAGCTCACTGCACCATCCCAGCTCAGAACCTGGCTATATGCAAATTAGTCTGTTCCTGTCCCAGTGCATGATGGGAACAGGGCAAACCAAACTACCAAGCCAATTCTTATACTGGAAAGGAAACAAGCTTCCGGGGACCGGTTTCTGGCATCACAGCCTTCTTCGGCCCGGCTTGCTTGAATCCTGATGGTGCAATGAGCAAGGGACTCACGTCTGAGTATACCCTCCCACACATAGTGTGGATAAAACAGCTTGGCAACGGCCACAGGTCTTGAAATACTGCTGGGCCAGTCAATCCCCTTACCTCAGAATCCGAAAAGCCTAGAGAAAATTATATTTAGGGAAGGGAAACCAATACAATAATGTTTGAAAATACCAGCCTTTCCTTGAAATATAACAAGCAAGCTGTGACACTGGTAAAGAAATGATGATCCGGTTCCAGATTGATTGGTTAAGTAGGTTTATTCAGGATCAGATGTTAAGGTGTAAAGCAGAGCCCCACCAGGAGCAGCCTTCCTGCTGCTCTGCCCATCCACCAACTGACTCAGACACTCTCCAACATTCCACACACCAACATTCTATCACCGCAGTCACACTGGCTGAGCAGCAGGCATAACAGACACAGATCAGTATTAGGAAGAACTATATCTAACATGTTTTTATGTTAAAAAAAAAGGATGTATGTCATTACCACGCATGCTTTTACAACGCATGCCTTTACTACGCAACTTTCACAACGTAAGTCGTTACAACGACTTGCGTTGGGGGGTGTTGGATAGTGAATAGTTTAATTTACTATTCCAACTCCAGTCCCTGTGGATAGTAGGGAAGGTTTTGGATAGTAAATTAAACTATTCCCTATCCTAGAGCGCCCCCCAGCGCAAGTCGTTGTAACGACTTGCGTTGTAAAATTTGCTTGGTAAAGATACTGCGTTGTAAAAGTTGCGTTGTAAACGCTGTTCCCCTAAAAAAAAAACACACCTCTCAGCCTTTTTGCAACATCCTCTAACATGTTTATATCATAGTTGAAAGCTATGTTTTTACTGTTTCAGGGATAATCATGGCGCCATATGGACATTCCTGGAAACAACAAAGAAGGTTTACTCTGACCACTCTCCGAAACTTCGGATTGGGGAAGAAAAGCATTGAAGCTCGGATATCCGAGGAAGCAACACTCCTCATCAGGGAATTTCAGAAGGCAGAGGGTAAGTATAATTCTGCCTTTCTTCAGGTGGGATCCTTGCTGCTGGCTGGGCCGCCTCTACTGCTGCTGGGTATTGTTTGCTAGTGATGTGGCTCTGTGCTGTTACCTTATTGGTGCTAAAGGCCTCTTACTCGTGGTGGAAGCCATTTATGGAGAAGCAGCTATGTTACAAGAGGGACACTCTATTACCGGAAGACCTCATAATGCTGAAAGTAAAAATGACACTTCCCATAGAACAGCTCTACCAATAAAAAGAAACACTCTGCATGGAATGAGTTCTTGAAAATACAATACGCAATCATTTGTAATACAAGTTTAAACGTTATGAGTTGTAGGCACAGGGTTAAATGTAGAAATTGTAGAAATTAAGAATATGGGGTTAGGTAACAGGGTTAACAATTTTGGGTTATGTATATTGTAAAGGTATTAGAATAAGGTTTAAACGTAGGGATTTAGGGGTTGGAGGCAGGGCGCAAGTCCTAAAAAAATAAGTGGGAGGACTATCCTAGTTAGGCAGTATGCAAGTAACATCACGGTGCACGGCATCACGGCGCGCGACCTCACGGCGCATGACAACACACATGCCATCACAGGAATTAATATCACAAGCCATGACTTTACAGCAAGTGGCACCACAAGAAGTGACATCTTATCTAAAGCCCTCACATATATGTGTAGCAGGTCTATCATGTGTAGGTTTGAGCGCATTGCGAGGATAATAGCACTGGGAGCTATGGAAGATGATATGTGACTTCTACACCTTACAGTCCCCCAGTTTTATGTAACACATCATGTACATTAATTTACAAACATATATAATTTATTGTACATGTAATATGCATGTGTTACATAAAGCTCTCTGACACCCTGCATTGGGATAAGTAGGGCTATACAAGAAACATTTGTGTACTTAAATTATTTCAACGCCTCCTCAGTTGTTGTAAGTTCTATATAAAAAAATGCAATTTGCTTTGTGTAAATACTAGGAAAGACCAACACATCTGACATTCTTACAGTGCATGCATATCTCGTAAAAAGGTACTGAACAAAGTGAAAAGCTGCCTCTCTTAAGTATGTGTTAAGTGCTAACAAGGTGTGAGCCTTTGTTTCTCTTCGGCTTCATTTGCATCAGGTGTAAGGCTCCTGCCTGCTCCCAGCCAAGAGACTCAATCAAAAGGAGGCTGATGACCCCTCAAATTCGGCCTTTGTTATGGGCCCAGCAGTAGTCTTAAATAAAAAAGCCCCATCCCCGGCTGCACGTTGTTGCTTGTTGAAGATGGAAAGCAGACAACGTGCAGACGCTGCTGAAAGTGTCCCATTGTACACCGGGATGAGTTTAGCACATTATTCAGTGGGGCCCAAAATCTTGGCAGGGTGGACGGCGTTCACCATGTGAAAATAAGGGGGGCATGCCGTCCACCCGCAACTACTCCCGACTCGTGCCTTGGTTAGAGGATTAGGGATTAGTAGTTGAAGGTGTCATATAAATCTCTGTCCACACTGCTTGAGAGTCAGGGAGGGTTTATTGACAAAAGAAAAATTAATGGTCTGTGACTCACAGATTTATTCGGCTAGGTTGCCCTCCTGTATTGAACGATGGAGGAGACATGCTCAACAAGAACAGTCAAGACCTATATTTACCCTCCACTACACACACATTTCTAGTATTGGCCACATGGCAAGATTTCACACAAAGAATATGAGCAGGTATCTGGTTAAAATCATAAGAAGAGGAATTAACTAGGAACAAAAATATATACTCCTTTCAGTTGAGCAAGCTGTTCAATTATTTCATTTATTTATTTCGGGAGCCAAATGCAAAGAACCACAACATCTGTGACTGACAGTTGCTGCGGGCAATATTTGGCTGAGCACCAAAACATGGCTGATGCTGGTTATATTTACGTCTCCAGAGACACACTGCGTCGTGAGGTTTTCATTTGGGTATACAGTAAAGACATTAGGTCTAAAAGTTGGGTACGGGATTATAGGTTGAAAGGTTTGAGTATTGTTTTACGGATTATATTTCATGTATAGGGCTAATGGTTTGGGGTTAAGGCTTTGAGATTGGTGTTGACACTTCAAAGGTTCAGGAGTTAGGGGTATGAGTGAGGGATAAGCACAATAGAGTTTAAGGGTGATCCAGTGGTAATTTCACGGAAATTTCTCAATATAAAACCTCATTTACCTCTATTTACCGCGGTATAGGTGAAAGGACCTTTGCCACCGTGTATCACCTTCAGGAGACTTTACATAAACATGAACATTCAAAATGCAATTATTATTTAAGCCAATAAAGAAAGTTGTGAGTATTTTAAAGGGTTTTATTTTCTAGTTAAAAGTTAAGGTTCTCTGACCCTTTATTCATTAGTTAAATATCAATCAGGTTACAGAATTGAAAATTTTAAAAATAGAATTAATACTGAACATTTTAATGACTGGATACAAAGCATCCCTTAAAGGAAGGGAATGGGGCATCAAAAGTCAGTCATAATTATTTAAAGAGTTCAGGAAAATATAATTCAAGGATGAGTTATGCAGGTCTAATCAATAATTACTAACTGGCAAAAATCTCCCATAAAGAGAAATAAATGCATAAGACAAATACATCTTGTCAAAACTAGTTAGTTAGTCAAAGCTTAGACTTGGAGTTTTAGCATCTAAATCTAAACCTGTTCTATCAGCTGCACTCTCTGCCCTGGTCTGGTTATCTGAGAGAGGCTGCCTGCCCTTCACAAGACCACAGAGAAATGTGATCTGCCTTGCCAAAAATATGACGTGCAAGGACTCTCTGAAAAAATATGAGCAAGAATTCCCACCTCCCTCTGTCTCTCCTCGGACGCAATCTCCTCCAGGCTGCACCGCGACGTTCACATACCTAACCCATATGATGTCTGTGTCAGATCTGCTTCTTCTCCTCTCCTCCCTCTAAGATTTCTAAGGCTCTAAGGCTGACGCCTCCTATGGGGTCATTTTGATACTCTAATTCTTGACTATACTAATAATGTTGCAGTTTCAGTAGAAACTCGCACTGTGATTGGTTAGCATAGATGACATGAGGGTCTCACCATCCTGTTCTCATTGCAAATCTAACCCATACCAGTTCTGACAAAGCAAGTGATAATGCTTAATACAGTCATATGTATCACCATCAATAATTCTAAATTTTCAAAATATTAAATAGGAAAAGTGTATCAGTCCATTTTCTCCTTGCTTTCACATCGCACGCAGGAATGATACTTTTCAACAAATATTGGTACATTGGCATGATGACAGGAGTGTACAGTTCACTGTGGCCTTGACCCATGTGTCTTCACTTGAGGCACTTGGCAGTTCATGCAGCTTGCGCATGCGCCTCTCATTCAGAACAATTCTCAGCCATGCTGGATTCTTAGGCAGCCATTTTATGATGGGCCCAAAACAAAACAAACACAAAAGAGTATTAATTTATGAAATAAAACCCATTATGTTTACCATTATGTTTACCTCCCCCATACTAGTACCCTGCACTAGTTATTACCTAGCAAAAGCTATTAGTTTAAAGCAGCTTTTCTATTAATTGTGCCCAACATGCACACATGTGCAATGTACAACATAGCATAAACATGCATCAGTGCAAATTTTTAAAGCGCACACACTTAATACATACTCAAAGCAACATGCTCTAATGTTTTAGATAGCTTTTCACGCAAAATGTGTTTGCCCCGCATGTAGTGTTGGTGCATGGTTAAATAATACACATTATAAGAAGATGTGTTATGAACTGAATATGCATTGTCTAAATATGCAACAAAGCCAAAGTGTCTTAAGACAGGAACAGGGAGTGTAGATTACAAGGAAAAGAAGCTGAGAGGAGAGAACACATTCCATGATTATCTTCAAGGCTAAACAGGAAACTGCAATCACGAGTTTCTCTACACTGCAAATACACATGTTAATTCAGCACAAGCATTTCAGACTGAAAGCATTTTGACCAGGCCTCATTTCATGTCTTTCACTTTGAATGCACCAAAGTGCCCCTTTTTGAAAGCATTTGGCTAGGCCTCATTTCATTTTTCATGTGCCATGTGTTGTCACTTGCACCAAAATCTGTGTGCCATTTTAAATGCAGTCTGTCTGAAACACAAAACAGAGCGATGCTTAATCTTGATGAAATCTAGCTCTATCAATGGTATAGCGAGTAGGGGTTAAGAGTTTGGGGCATATGTTTATTGGTATGGGCTTGTAGGGTACAAAGGCTAAGTGTATAGGGTTAGGGGTTATGAGTTACATGTATATGGTTACATGTTGGGGTACAGTGTTAAGGTTTTTGGGTTATGGGGATTGTAGAGTAGAGGTCTAACAAAATCCCTACGACTACATTTATTTAGGGACTTAGATGGAAACATCCTTCGATAAAGGTGTGTTGATCAGTGTTACAGGTATTTTGGCCTGTGTCCACTGTATGCTGACTTTGCTTTTGGGTCCCAGGCACTCCTCCTGAGGGAGCAAGTCGCATCAGGAGAGCCCCCCCGCCAATGTATGCAAAGTGGTTCGCTCACAAGCCTTTACAAATTCTATTACTTTATATTTAGTTTGGTATTTCGGATATTAGCCTACCGATACAAAAACTTGCTTTTCACAGTAACACTATATTGGATTAATTTCAATGGAAGACCCTTCAATTTTATCGTGCATAAAAACAACTGAAGCTATTTCTCAGTAAAAACAGATGAATATGATACCACCCTCTTAGCTTGTGGTGAGAGTACTCTATTTATTCTTATGAAGAGTCTTACTGGTGGCGTGAATACTTTGCGAGTGATGTGCACTCTTTGATACTATTGGGACTTCCTGACTGATGTTGGATACGATTTCTGATGGCAAGGACTCTTCAACATACATTCCCGTACATTCAAGAGAAACATTCTAACTGTGCGTCCCAATGTGCAATTCGTGAATTGTATTAAACACTCTTGTTTACCCTTCTACAATGACTCCAGTTGAGGTAAGACCATAATATATGTAGAAAATTACCCTGTTGATAGCAGTCCCTATTACATCTGTTATAATTGGTCTTATCCATTTTGCTAAGATCTCTGGGGTTTGATAAGGATCCTTAACTGTATTTGTTGGAATCCTTCTCTCATTGCCATGTCTCTTGGAACTTGCAAGGTCTCCTGTTCTGCATCTTTTAATGTACCCAGGTCTAGCCCCCCACCTTCGCCTTTATTTACACCAAGGGAATTGGAGAATTATTAAAAATGTTTCTAAATAAATGGATGTTGTTGTCTTCAATGGGGGCACTTTCTTCTATAATTGCATTCTCAATAATATGGACTCTGAGTGCATGCCGAAGTTGCATGTATCTGTATACTTCAATGTCTGCTAGTTCGTAATTGCTCCAAAGTGACTCCAGGGATGCCGGTTCACCTTTGTCCCAAATGTTCCAGAATTTACTAATTCCTAAAAGATCCTGCTTAAGGAAACTCAATAGTTTCCCTACTTCTCCAAGCCCATTACCGTACCACAGAGGTGTTTCCCTTTGTAACACTCCCTCTCATCCCAAATTCTTATTTGTCTCTCTCCAAGCTTTTAGTACAAATTGTGTATGCTTAGGGATATTTTTTAAAATTCTATAGAGAGCCTCAGGATATCTCCTTGACCCAGCATCTTTTGGCATATTTCGCCCTGTCTTTTTGCTTTCTGACCTCCCAGTTTTGTGACTCTGCGCACTTTCTCACTGCTGTTCAGTGTTAAAGTGCAAGTGCTCCTGTTGTAAATTGTTATTATGGATTGGTGTTTCCATGATTGACATATTTGATTTAGTAAAGTGCACTGAGTGTGCCAGGGCCTGTAAATCAAATGCTACTAGTGAGCCTGCAGCACTGATTGTGCAACCCACATGAGTAGCCCTGAAAAGGTATCTCAGACCTGCCACTGCAGGGTCTGCATGTTGTTTGTAACTGTCATGTCGACGTGGCAAATTCACTCACTTGCCAGGCCCTAATCTTCCCTTGTCTTACGCATAAGTCACCCCTAGGGTAGGCCCACGGTACCCCTGTGGGCAGGGTACAGTGTATGTTAAAGGTAGGACATGTACCGATTTTTGTGACATGTCCTGTTGGTGAATTTCAGTGTATTTCGTTTTTCACCACTGCAAGGCTATCTTTCCCATAGGAAAGAATGGGAGTTGTACTTATAACACCTTATAAGCATAACTTCCATTCGGACCAGATAGGGACATGGAGTTTAGTATGCATGGACTCAGTGTAAAAAGACATCTTATAGCAAAGATGATTTTTATGTTCTGTGTTTGAAAAATACCACTTTCAGAAAGTAGGTATTTTCTTGCCTAGCCTTCCTGTGTCCCTCTACTGGGTTTGTGGATTGACTGTCTGACTTTGTAGTGACAGGGGCCGGGGATGTGCATTCTCTTCAGACAGCCACTGGCGGGGTCGAGGTGTGTCCTGCCTTTCCTGGATGAGTCTGGGCTGGGCTGCATTTAGAGTAGTGGGAGGAGATTTCCTTGCACCTGAATGGGCCTGGTCTGCCTTGAACAATGCTGTCTCCACCCCCTGCCAGGAAGCTGGGCCAGAGAGGACCAAACTGGTTTGGACTAAGCACAGACACTTTCTGCCTGAGAGAACAAAGGAATTTTGAGTATAAATATTGGAGCCCAGAATGTTAGAACTCACTGGAATCAAGGATTCTGCTAAGAAAAGGAGCTGGAAGAGCTGCCAGGAGGAGTACTGCCCCATTTGCTGTGTTGTTGCTTTGTTGGGTTGGCCTGCAGTTGCTGCTTCTGCCTTGGGCAGTGAAAGGACTGGACTAACTTTCTTTACTTGTGCTGAGTATCTCCAAGGGCTTGAAGAAGAGTTTGCCTCCTGTTTTGAAGTCTCCGGGACTGCAAATAGTTCACCAACCTCTGGGTACCACTTCTGGACCCTCTGTTTCAGTTGCCCTCAGAGAAGGGAAATGCAACTGACTTCATCACTGGCTCTCTGTCCTGACGGGACTGCAGAGGGCATCGTCCACATCTCTCACAGCAACTCTGGTCTCACTGACGAACGACGCCACAGAGCCACTGCTCGCACTGTGGGCACCGCACTCTGCACCACCTCACTTCACTTTGCCATCCTGATCTCCCCGACGCTGTCGTTGCTGCTGACTTCATCACCCTTGACCACTTCGTGGCTGGTGACATTGACAAAGGTACCTACCTCTGCCAACTAGAGACCCCCATTTCTAACAACCGCAATGTGTGTTTGTTAATCCGCAAGGAAAGTTCATTCTGTGAAGCAAATGCCCATTCATTGACTGCCACTAGTTGGCTGCCGAGTGCCTTAAAAATAATCTTGTTACTCACAATATAGATAACTTTGATCTTATTCATATTGTTCATTGCTCGGAGGGGCTCTTTGACAAGAGTAAATATAAGAGAGTGGATAGCACCAACATCACTGATAACTCCATGTAGTTTGAAGAACGTGCAACTGGTCCTTTTCCCCAAAGACACAAGTTTAAGGTACCCTGTTTAAATTGTTTATGAGGACGATCAATTCTGTCATAATCCTTTGCCGCTGTAGAATGTAAACAAAGGATATCATTCCACGCTATCTGAAGTCTTCTTGGGTTTGACCGTAACCTTGAGGCAAACCTCTGATTTGACGTCTGAGTGAGGGACGATGTTGGTGAAATTGCAAATGTTATAGGAAGTGACTCTTCGCATACCAGAATCAGTCTGATCAGGTTTAAAAAGTGAGAGAAGGGCAATTTTCTACTTTCATGCCTAGAATATACAGTTTATTAATGTTTTTCCATAGCATGGTTAATATGCCTGAAATGCACGTTTCCTTGAATTTATATGTCATTCTTCAATATGTGGTTAATCATTCCAATCCTCACTTATTTTGCCTTCTTCCCTTGATGGACAAAAACACTAGGCCCAGATGAAATTTCCAGTATGCCACTGTAATCTCAGACAATTTTTCGAATTTGGGGGCATATTAACAAGAAGGGCGTTAACAATTATCGGCGTTTTAGCAGCAGAAAACTGCCGCTAAAGTGGAGATAATGGGCTTGATAATATGGCCTTGTGAATTCCAATAGAAACCCATGTTCTGGTGTGAACATGGGCTTCTATTGGAATTCTCCACGGCATATTATCAAGCCCATTATCGCCGCTTTAGCAGCAGTTTTCTGCCGCTAAAACTGCGATAATTTTAGCGCCCTGTTTGATAATATGCCCCTTAGTTTTTTGCTTCTAACAGGAAAATCCTGAAATTGTGCAACTACACCACATAGAAAATGTTAGTGCAGTAACACAGGAACAATACAAACGACCAGAATGCGAGCAGCTGTTGTTTGCATCACTTGTGTTTTCTACGCTAGTAATTTTAGCATAAAATACATCCTTTCATCCAAAATATACATGAGATGCATTTCTTCCTAAAATATAATGCAAACGTTGGATTTGCATTTGACATAAATTTTGCAGAATTTTATATAACTATGCAATCGCAAATTACGTACATTGCACACGCCCCTAGAGAAACAGAATATCTCTCCACCAGCGACAAGGCTGCCTTGACTATACTCCTATATTATACACAGCAACACCCTCTCCAGCTATGAATTAGCACTTTTAATGCAGCATGGGAGTTTCAATCATCTTGTTGCTACACATTACATTTATATGTGTCAGTAGTTTCAGCATATATAAGTGTTGTCTTGGTGCAGTAAACTTTACAGCATATAATATTTGTATACGCTTGTGTATGTAATTCATGTACATACCTATAGTTTCGTATTATTTATGTATAAAAGGACCCCAAAATGCAACACAGGAAACAGAATGGTGGCATTTCACGTCATAGCAAGACGGCTAAGGCTACAGGCAGCAGGTGAGAGGGAATGGAGAAGGGAGGAACAGGTATATAGGCAAAGGATTACACTCTTCCAATTGACAGAGCCAGAGATACTGCAGAGATACAGACTGCACCTTGATACCATCATGAACCTGATCAGGTACCTGCATCCACTCCTGGACCATCCAAGACCAAGGGCATATGCCATCCCACCCCATGTCCAGGTGCTCTGTAGCATACACCTCCTAGCATCCGGGAGCTACCAGAGTATAGTTGCAGCGGCAGGTGGGGTGTCCCAGAGCTGCCTGTCGCGTTTTTTCAAAAAGTTCCTGGATGCCATGATGCAAAGAATGGATCAGTACATCCACTTCCCAGACACTGATGCGGACTTGCTCAGGACCAAGACTGACTTTTACCTCATGGCAAACTTCCCACACGTGATTGGCTGCATTGATGGGACCCACATCCCCATTTGCCCCCCTGCTGCCACAGAGCACATATACAGGAACAGGAAGTCAACACACATGATTAATATTCAAACAATCTGTGATGCCAAGTTCATCATCACAGACATAGTGGCAAGATACCCAGGAAGTACCCACGATTCATATATCTTCCAGAACAGTGGGATCTATACCCGCCTGACAGCGGGTGAATTCGGGGAAGGATACCTGCTAGGTAAAGAAATGGGTGACATTCCCTTGATAGATGAAGCAGACGTATGTCACTGTGTGCAACTGAGTAAAGTATTTTTTGTCTTCCACTTTAGGGGATAGTGCATATGCACTCCGTTCCTTCGTCCTGACACCCTACCTCAACCCAACAACCCCCAGCCAGAGACGTTACAATGTGGCACATAAATCCACCCGCAACATCATTGAGCGCACCTTTGGCCTCCTGAAGAGTAGGTTCCGCTGCCTCGACAAAAGTGGGGGGGCACGCCAGTACTCACCTGTAACGTGCTGTAAGATTATTGCTACGTGTGCGATGTTGCACAACCTCGCTACTAAGAGGGGCACAGAGGTGGAATTGGAGGACTATGAAGACCATGATGATGAGCAGGCACTACCATCAGCCAACCCAGTAGGAGGACCAACACCCACAGACGGTAGACAGAGATGGGCAGAAACCACACACAACTACTTCTGAGTAAGTATAGAGACAAAGCACGTATTGTATTTCAAAGCACGTAGTTTAATTTAGCACTACGTCGAAATAACATGAGACACACAATACACGTACTAGTGTGCCCAGCACTACTGTGTGGACGGGGGTTACGTCACACTCACATGTCCATGAGCAAAAGTCTGACTCACTGCTTGCGTCCAAGAACACCCAGGCGTGCTGCCTGATGTTGATTAGGTTCAGAGTCTGCTGTGCCTGCGCCGGCACTCTGGCGTCTGCTGCTCCTCCTTACTTCAGGGGCTGGGGTGCTGCTCCTGCTACTAGGGGTATCTGTGTCCCCAACAGCTTCTACTCCTGTGGTGGCTGACTGGTTTGTCAGCAGCACTTCAAGTGCTGTAGTGACTCTCCCCATCCCCCGGGATAGATCAGTACAGCAGTGCACCAGGCCCTCCTGCATTGCAACTGAACGGCGACACATGAGTGAAGTCGCAGTTGCTAGTTGGCGCATTCCCCTTGTCTCATGATGTGTGCGATGGCTCTCCCTGCGCCTTTGTGAACGGTCCTCTCGCAGTTCCTCACACAGTGTCATCACAGACTGAGACATGTCCCTGACTCCCTCTGCCATTTCCCTCATGCTCTCTGCCATTGATGTGATTCCATTGTTAAAGTCTGTGAAGTTGCTGTTCATAATTCGCATCTGCCTGTGTACTGCACTTATCCCTCTTGCCTGCAGGCGCTGGACCTTCACCATTGTGGTCTCGAGGCCTTGGAACACACTCTCATCACGGCCACTGCCGCATGACTCCCGGACCCTGCGACGTCTTGTTCCTTCAGATGGCCTGACAGGAGTGGATGTGTGCCCTGGTGCATTCCCTGCCATAGACTGCATTGCCTCATCATCTTCCCCTTCCTCATCCGAGGATGTTTGTAGGATCCTATGAGGGGGTCCCTCATGCCTCACAGGCCTGAGGATTTCAGACACCTCTGAGTCAGCTGGTGTGTGTGACTGTATTTCCGCAGGTAGTGGTGAGCCTATGAGCACAGGAGATGCTTCCAGTTGCATGGTGTCATCTGCCTCTGGTATGTCTGCTGCTTGTGCGCATGGTGCTGTGGGTCTTGCACTGCTGGGCCCAGCATCCCTGCCTTCTTCCTCAGTGCTATCCCTTTGGGGATGTGTCTTCTCCCTCACCTGCTGTGACTTGCGTGATGTCTCTCCTGTAGACAGACATGGACAGTATCTTAGTGGTGCTTTCACCTTGTTCATCAATATTAAATTACACTTTCACATCACTATTTTCTGCTCCTCCCATGTGTCTGCTTGTATTGTGTGGCATGCCTGACGAAATTTAATGGTGACTGTTCATCTGGGTATTCTAATGACTACCACTCCCATAATGCATTGCAGGTGAGTACCAAAGTCAGGACTGGATTTCCTAATTACATAGACACATTGGGGGAGGTACACAGGCAGGGGGTGTGGGATGATGGACATGTCCCTTACCTTACTTAGCTGCAGCTCGGGCTGAGCTGTCTGCATCACCAATCCCCAGGATGCAATCTGGCTCCAGTGTGGACTCCACTAGCTCTTCAAGGTCTGTGAGTGGAGGTGCCTTGTTCTTCCCACCACCTGTTAAATTGGACTCCTTCCTTCTTGCAGCCAGTTTCTTCTTTGTGACGATCCTTAGATCGTACCATCGTTTTTTTAGGTCGTCCACTTCCCTGTTGGTGACTCCAATGGCGTTGATTTTAGTCTGGATCCCCAGCCAGGTGCTCCTCTTCACAGCCTCTGGTACCTGCAGGGAATGTTTTCCAAATATTCTTGGGTAGTGCTTCACTACCTCCTCCACCAGCACCTGCAGTTCTCCAGTGCTAAACTTCATCTTCCTCTTCCTCTCAGGTCCATCCCTCTGTGAGTCTTGTTGCTCCATTTGGTTTACCTGCAGGGATCTGCTTCACAACTGGCTGTCTCTGTGTGTCTGCTCTGGTGTGATCAGTTACACTGCACCTGCATGGGTGTGGCCACTTCCTGGTTGTGGGGTGGGGTCGATGCACAGGATTGGTCTATTGCTAAGTTGGTTGGCTGAGGGGCGGGATGGAGACACATGATTGGTTGATACTTCAACTGCCTGATATTTGTATCCCCGACTCGGTATATACCGACTCGGTATTTACCGGTCGGTAAATACCGAGTCGGTAGTTTCAATGCATTCCTATGGGCATCCGGGCCCATAGGATTGCATGTGACTTACCGACTCGGTAATACCGTGAATGGGTTACCGATTTTTACCGAATCTGTATTTTTTACCGGATTTTGACCTACATCTCGTTTCACTTTTCTTAAATACTGATTCGGTAAAAATCGGTATTTTAGAGTCGGTAAAATTTTGTTACCTACATCTGGCCCTTAGTCTTTTGCTGCTCCACTTGCATTCTGTAGGATGAAGGTATTCTATTTTGTTAAGTTCTATTATTGGGTTGCATTTTTTGCTAGATGTTGACAATTATGTACAATTACTAGATACCTATTGGGATTAATGTGAATTATACTCACTGTTTTCATTTATCCATCATACTTTAAAGAACCCAGTTCCATACTTTAACAGTATACATACATATCTGGTTGCAATAAGTTGAAGGTTTCAGTGCCTAAGGCTCACTACTTGTACCTTTTTTTTAGCTTAATCCATCTTTACCTAATTGTTTTTGATGATTAGTGGTCTAACTACTTTATAATTCCTAAGACAACTGTATGATGGCTCAGTTTTCCACTCTTTCACATTGCTATCTTTGTTATATCCAATCTCTACTTTATGCTTCTTCACGGATATAAATATAGTTGAGTATTTTCCTCAAATCTCGCATTCTAACATGAACCTGGCACAATTCACCTTTGCTGACCTTGCTACCTTAAATTGCAAAAGTATTACTGTCCGGGTATATCATTCATTGCTGGAGGAACAGCTAGATAATTTGCAGCACCTGTTGAAAAGATGGATGGTCCGACTAGGTGAAATGATTCCCGAAGATGAAGTATCTAAAAGTATAATTATAGCGCACATAATTCTCACTGTTTCACATCTCTAGATCCATCACAGCAAATGTATTCAAGATATATACATACTATTCCACTAAAGGAGTCGTCCATGGCTTTGTCGTAATGATTGTGATTTTGGTTCCTCACCACAGCTACTCAATTGACTCATTTATCAATAACATAACGATCCTGGTTTTTGGACTCCTGTGTTCCAGGAGCTCTGTAAATTGCTCACATGTTCTCACTATCCCTCTGCAAAGCTGATATTACTTGCCACTCGCAGCGGTGTTTTCGTGCTTCCTGGGACCCATTGCTGATTGCCTGCCTGGAGGGAGCAACCATCATCACCTGGGCCCCTCCCCCGCAGCCCTTTGCCTATATTTTCGGCAACACCCCCACTCCACGGGGCGCGCGCCGAGCGAAGCCCGGACCCGTTTGTGCCCGTTCGAGGACGAGCGAGGACGGGACAGGCCACCCCCTTTCATCTACAACCAACCTATTTCCAAGGTTAGTTACCATTCAGCACGGTTGATTGTGCAGATCGACGCCTTGTTCTTGGTTTATAAGGACGACTGCATTTGTTTCAAGGAATAGCTGCCTCAATTAAATTCTGTAATGGCTTCCTCTAAGGTGGGACAGGGTAGAAAGTCTATCCCTGGTGGGTTGATAGTAGGGATCTTGGACCAGTTCCTCAATAGGGCCTCCTCCGTGCTCGCACATGAAATAGCAATAACAGAAAGGAGGTTATCTATGGATCCCGCCTTTGACAAACGCTCGTCCCTGGGGCGCCTGGCTAAGGCACTATCACCAAATCGGCTGGGAACTAAAGCTACTGCCTCCTCGGGCGACCACAGAGAGGGTCGCCAACAAGTTCAAATAGAAACCGTACCCTCCGATCTCCCAGCCAACGTAGATATTGCATCTATTGTCCAATGTGTTTTCGCTCAAGATCCTGACCCTCAGGGCGCACCCATACCTAGACTGCAAACTCGATCTGCTAGCAACTCTAATGTGGGAGCCAAAACTGCTGCTACAGTCTCTAAGAGGAAGCGTGGAGGAGCTCCCGCATATAGCAGGAAAGCAAAAATCCAGAAACGCAATAACATGGGGGAAGGACCATTATCTACAACTACCAATAGTCCAGTGCCAGAAAAGCCGAACGACCAAGTGCTTACGCGCCCACCGACTCCTGATGTTGTGTGCCTTTCGGAGTTTGGAGAAGACTTTTGGGCTAAATTGGAAAATATTTTCATCAAGTCATGCCTTCCACTTCATGACAGACTGAACGTCATAGAAAGCAGGCTTTCGTGTTTTGAACAATTGCTCGCGGCAGTGCAGTTGGGGAGGGCGGCTTACGTGCAACTGCTGGTATAGACACTATTGAAAGACCAATTAGGTCTGAGAACATGGTTTGTCATCTTCCTGTCCTGTCTGAAATGAAAAATCTTGCAGATACATCCCCCCCAATCGCTACGGTCATTGATCACCTAGTTTTACCCAATGCTAGTACTGTGAATAACAACTTAGTGGGGCCAATGTGACTGAGGGGGGGGCAGAGGGACAGAACATTTACAACTCCCACCTAGTAGTAGTACTATCCTTGGTGTCCATGTCTTAGGACACAAATGTTTAGATCTCCCCCCTGAGTCTGTACCATATGTGATAGTTCTCGCAGGGGTTCCAGGTTTGCAACAGGGTAAAAGGGAGGACTATGGTGTCCTTAAAAACAAGTGTATTCATTGGCTGAACACCAATAGGCCACTTCCCCCAAACATATCCAGCTAAATTCTTTTTGCTTGACGCGTGGGCTGGGTGGGGCCTCAGGTAAAAAACATAAGGGGAGACTGCGTTGTAGTCAATTTCAGGAATAGTCGGGTGGTGGATTATATCTGTATCCGGGCCACAGTACCCCATGGAACACAAATTCAATCCCTCCCCCTAACGTATTTCTATCCTGCCTCCCATAGTGATTCTAGAGGCGGCCAGTCTTGGGGGAATGGTGATACCTTGGGGTACAGGTTGAGCAAGCTGCTCGGAAGGGAGCGAACACCTACACCTTTAGAGGTGATTTGCTCCCTTAGATATAGATATAGTGTTTTAGACCAAATTGACTGACGACCAAAGAGCTACTTGTCCCCTTTCCCCACACTGATGCGCAGGGCCTTTTACTAGCCAGAGAAGGCCTAGAGTCAAATGTCCGCTCCATTATTCCATCTAGCTCCCAGGGAGATGGGCCAGCTAGAGAGGCTACTAGGTGCCTGGGTAGGGGGTAGTGGGGTAGTGCCTGGAGTGTCTTTATCAACTATTCAGGAGGATACTAGTTGTGTGGCCTCCCTGCTGGAAGAGGGAAGGATATATGATAGGGTGACACAGGTGAAGGGGCCAAATTCCAGTGGGAATGGGAAGTCGACCGATGCCCTGCTTATCAGGGACGACATCCACAATAGAGCACAGATGGAAATTGTGGGAGAAAGCCCAACGAAACTATCAAAATCCTCTGCTGGAATGTAGCTGGGGTCAAGAATAAACTGGCATGTCCAGACTGGGGATCATTCATGGAAAATTGTGACGTATGTCCATTCCAGGAAACATGGGCTCTGGATGATATACAGTGGAGTGGGTTCTCTACCTTTAGCATATCGGCAACAACGGAGGGTAGGGGTAGCCCCTCGGGGGGACTAAGCATCTGGGTGGGTGTCCACCTGGGTGCTAAGGCAGTGCAGATTCCAACTTGCTCTCCTGATGTGCAGTGCGTCCTCCTAACACTTCCAGAAAATAGACAAACTGCCTTAATAAATTTCTATTCACGGCCCTCACAGAGTGGGAAGGAGTCTGGAGTCATTGACCAGCTTAGACAGTTCCTTTTAACCCTTGACCCAGCAGTTACTCTAATAGTGGAAGGTGATTTCAACTGTCAGTTCGAGCCCCTCTCCGATGTAAGTATAGATGGCCCAGACGAAGAGGACCTGTACTGGTATATTCTGGAACCACAGATTCCGGTAGTTAGAGCATGGACGCCGTTGGTCCTCCAAATCAACTCTCTCATGCTTGTGGCCTCTCTTAGGGCCTGCAATGGGAGGACCAAATCGGATAGACCTGGCCGAATGACTTTAAAAAGAGAAGGGAAAAACTCCATACGGGACTATATCTTGGTGGAACCCAGGTCATGGGATATGATCCTGGATTTCCAGATTCTTTCTAGGAAAGACAGTGATCATAACCCTCTTGTTATGATGCTTAAACCAGGGAGTCTGGGGTTACTTAACCCAAACTCTGAGCCTAACTCACTAGATCCACCGCTCATGTTAACCAACAACAGGCGGAGAGTTAAATGGCCACATATATACGGGGTTAGCCTAAAAAACTTGCTAAAATATACTAAAGGGTCTTGCCTCACTTAAGAGATATGGGAGAGGCGGAGGCAATTGCCCCATATCCAGGATCAGAGGATAAGCCCTTGGGAATACTCTTGGAACTCTCCGATGTGTTCCAGAAAGAAGGAAGCAAAAAGGTAAAACCAGTCTCGGTTCACCCATGGTACAATGCTAAATGCAGGAAAGCAAAAAAAAGACTTGACACTTGCGGTAAAAATAAAGGACAAGACAAGGATAAAGCATTGTTGGCTTATGTATAAGCAGGTTACCCAAAAACAAAAGAAAGAGTGGGAAGCTGATAACTGGGAAGACCTTAGAATTGCACTTATGTCCAAAGATTTAAAATCATTTTGGACAATTGTTAGTTGTGGGAGCAGAGAGGGCAAAATAGCAACAGCACCAAATATAGCTGCGACAGCCTGGGAAGCTCACTTCGGAGCTCTGTACGCACACTCGAGTGACGATGGCCCTACAACTCCGATCCCAGGCATCCTCCACGAGCATTGACTGGAGTGGGTCTGTGAGATTACTTCCCTGGAGGTAGAGGCTGCTATTTCAAAATTAGTTCCCAATAAGGCGCCTGGCCTGGATGAACTACCGGGGGACTTATTTCGGTCCGAACCGGAAATATGGGTTCCATATCTACGTGTCCTTTTCAATGCCATACTAAAAGGAATGGACCCTCCAGATACTTAGCGCGGTGCCGAAATAGTTCCTATTTATAAAAAAGGCTGTCCTCTTAAACCGTCCAACTACAGGCCTATTAGCCTGATTGACGTTACCCAAAAATTGATGGGACGAATCATTCTAGATAGAGTACAGAGTTGGATGGAGGAAAAGGAGATTTTGACCCCCTATCAGGCTGGATTTAGGTTGAGTACCTCGTGTGTACCAGATCGTTAGACTCCAGGTTATATACTGGAAAACGGTAATCGTTGAGGGTGGCAGCCTCTACACGATTTTCGTTGGCCTGCGGTCATCGTTTGACCTGGTCCCCAGGGACAAATTGTGGAGGGTACTATTAGAGCTTGGATTACCCTTATATCTCCTAAATGTACTGATTAGGCTCCATACTGGCATGTACGCGTAGGTTCGGTGTGGGAAGCAGGGCGTATTGTCATCTCGTTTTCCTGTAAACCAGGGGGTGCGCCAGGGGTGTGTCCTGGCCCCCACCCTGTTCAGCCTATACATTAATGGGCTTATTAACCACCTCAATGGAGTAAAGGACATTGATGCCCCGAGGCTAGTTACAGGTAGGGTGCATGCTATGATGTTCACGGACGACACCTTGTTGTTGTCCAAGACATCAACGGGCATCCAACGAACCTTGGATGGTTTTGCTGACTTTTGTGCCACCTGGGGTCTGGAGATAAACTTAGATAAAACTATGTTTATGATTTTTAACCCCCCCAGACAGGTACGCCCGAATCCCCTTTTATGCAGAATCCCTCTGGAGCGAGTTAAGACCTTCGAGTACTTGGGTATTACCCAGGAAGAACACTTGGAATGGGATACCCAGATAGCCAAGGCAGCACTTAAGTTAACTAAAGTAGTGAGGGGGATCCAGAAACTCCAGAAAGGGTCTGAGTTCCAGCCCGCTGCTCCTGTTATTGAAATCTATAACATGCAGGCCAGATCGGCCGCTCTCTATGGGGTCAAATTGTGGGGGCAGCAAAAATCCACCAACCTTGCGAATGTAGAACATGCATTTTTGAGGAATCCACTGGGGCTCCCAATGAGCACCCCTCTTGTACCCCTTCGCATGGATCAAGTGCTACTCCCTATTGAGGAGGTAATGGCGCTACGCCCGTTAATGTACTGGAGAAGACTATGGTCTGTGCCTGAACTTGTTTGCTATAAGAATGAATTCTGGGAAATCTGGGATGTTTTGAAAAGTAAGAAAATCTCGTGGTTATCCCACATTAAGGCTACTTGTATTAAGATTGGGCTACCGGAACTTTGGAAAACCCCCGATATAGCCTGCCCAGTGTTAGCTAAGGCCGATCTGGCTTCCCAGTTCAGGGACCATAATTTAGCAACCCTCCATGCGAGTTCTGAAAGGGAGAGATTGACTACTGAGTTTCTCCAAGTTAAAGTAGAGTACAAAAAGGAAGAATTTTTAGATCTGATCTACCTTTATTTAGCAAGAAAACTATATATGCAATTTAGGTTGGGTACTCTTCCATTAAGGGAGTTCACTTGCAAATGGGACAGTAACAAGAGCACTGATTGCCCAGCTTGTGAATACCACTTGGAACATGAAACTCACGTCCTTTTTTTCTGTCCAGCGTATCCAGTTGTAGGTAAAAGATGGGTGATACCTATTTGTAGAAATCTAGTTCCGCCAGTGTGCCCAGGCATCCAGGGTCCTTAAGTATGATACGCACCCTCCTTTCATCTTTGCTGTCTCGCGCTTTTTGAATGGAATGTGGTACAGACGTAGGAAATTTATTGATGCAGCAATCGGGCGCTAGGAATTATTTTGTTTTAAACTGTAATGAAATATTTCGATAAAAGAACTAAAATGTTTAATCAGGTATTAAGTCACTGGTTGGAGTTATAGTTTTAAAGCTCTAATTATGTGTATTTTTATGATGTGTTTGAATTTGAATTTGTAATGGTATTTATTATTTTAATTCTTGCTATGCACGTATTTTATTATGTACTTTTATGGTCCATTGAGACCGAAATAAAGTTATCGAAAGATATTACTTGGCTTTTCACTATAATTCCCACTAAATGTTTGGAATTGTCGTAGTGACTGTTGTCATGGCAAGACTCTATATTGAAAGATTATGACTAGATAGTAACCTCCACTTACGTATGAATGATGGAAGCAGTTCATAGACCTTTCTAGATTAGAGATGGGTATCATACAGAATAATGTTGAAAGTCCACATTTGATTTTTTTAACACATTTTATTATTGAAGTTTTTGTATCAAGTTTCAACTAGTAAAGAAAATGCATATTTTGACATCCATACAATTCAAAATCAGTTTACATAATACAGTTTCCAAAATTACTCAAAAAATAATTTCCAAATTTTATCAAATTTCCTTATCCCCCCAATTCGCTTTGCATAACGAAATTCGCTTGTTCTAACATTTCTCATTTTCTGAAGCCAAATATTAAACAAAGGAGCTTGAGTTGATTTCCAATTCTGCAGAACCAAGGACCTCGCAACTGCCATCACAATAAATAATAGTTTAACCGACTGTCCAAACAAGCCGAGTTCACTGTCATATCCATAAAGTATTAACTTAACATTATAATCAATCTGAATCCCACAAAACTTTTGTAAGTATTCGAATATCTCAGTCCAAAAAGGAACGATTTTAATACAGTGAATTGTAATGTGGGACCAATTAGCAGGACTATGTTGCTTACATCTAAAACAGACAGCACTAACGTTCGTATACATTTTTGAGATGACAGCAGGAGTTCGATAAAGAAGCCATTTAGTAAAAAAAATCATTCTTCTCCAATTAGATCCACAAAGAACACTGAAATTCAATTTGTTTATACAGTTCCAGGTATTCATGGTAAGAACATGATTTTCTTGTTCTTGCCATTTTTTAATGGATCTTACACTAAGGTCCAAATCAGTGTATTGAGCTAAATAACGTTTCCATGCTCCTGGTTTCTTATTCTGAGAAATCAGAAATAGATCATCCCACAGCTGACAAGGAGAATCAATCATTCTTACTTCCACTTGCCCCAGAGCTTTAAAAATCGAAACATATGAGTTAAATAACATAAACTTCCCTGGGATTAATTGTTGCATTTCTCTTGGTGACAGCCAAGTCCCTTCTCTTATAAAGTCAAATAAAGTACTAAACCCAGCTCGCTCCCATTGACAAACAATATCTGATCCGATATTAATTCTCATAAAAATGAGAGCATTCCTTAGAGGAGTTCTAGAATTAAACTGCGGAAGAGAATATTTTTTCAGGAGAGCGTCCCGACGTTTAAAAAACCAATACATTATTTTATATCGAGTAAGTTTTGGTGATTTAGGGATGTGCAAAGGAACAGGGGTGTGAGCCTCTTGACTAATTTTGTTAAAGAAAAAATTAATAAAACAATTTGGATTCTGTTTTTCTGATTTAAATCGTTCTAAATACTGAGCAAAATATGCGCTATAATAATCTCTGAGATTGGGAAGAGATAGGCCTCCCAGTTCAGTATCTACGTAAAGTATCTTTATTGCTATCCTGGGGCGTTTTTTAGCCCATATGAAATTCAAAAATAAAGATTCTACTTTGGAAAAAAGGCTACTGGGTAGAAAGCATGGGACAGCTGAAAATAAAAAATTGAATAGTGGTAAAACAGACATCTTTATCAGTGCCACCCGTCCCATAATAGAAAGTGGTAGTGAGCCCCATCTAGTAAATAAGGATTGGACTTTTCGTACAAGTGGGTCAAAATTCAACGTAAATAACTCAGAAACCAAGGTAGAAAACATAACCCCTAAATATCGTTTTGGTCTTGAATTGATACAGCCAGCTAAATCCGCGTGTAAAACCACCTCCCCTCCTCCACATACTAAAATTTCAGGTTTTTCTTTGTTAATTCGGTATCCTCATAGAGCCTCAAAATCTTTAAAGAGCTGCAAGACAGCGGTTTGAGAATGGATATCCGTCTTAATTATCAACATGATATCATCAGCATAGAGTTTAATTTTTGCCATAGATGTAATAGGTGGAGGGATATTTACAGATTCACGGATAGCAATGGCTAGCGGTTCAATAAAAAAAGCAAAAAGGATAGGGGATAAGGGGCAACCCTGTCTGGTGCCCCGTTCAACCGAAACTGCGCCCACCATACACCATAGCAGAATTTATAATTATATTTGCTCTAGCACCCGTGTATAAATTTCGAATTAAACTAATAATTTGTGAAGGGATACCAAAGTGTTTTAAAATAACAAATAAAGTTGACCAGACTACTAAATCAAAAGCCTTCTCCGCATCTAGTAATAAAATTAAGGCCGGGACTTTTTTAACTTGAAAATAATCTAACGCTTCTGTAAGAAAATGGGTATTAGTTGCTAATTGCCGGCCTGCCACAAAACCATTCTGATCTGGGTGGATAAGATCTGTTGCAATTGAATTAAAACGTATTGCTAGTAATTTCGTAAGGATTTTATAGTCGGTATTGAGTAGTGTAATAGGTCGGTATGAGTTAGGGTCTTTTGAATCTTTACCTTTTTTAGGAAAACTAACAACGGTCCCCTCCCCAAAAGAATCCGGAACTTGACCACCCATTAACATATAGTTGAATAATTGCAATAATAAATCAGAGAGCGGAGCGAAAAAACTCTTAAAAAATTCAGCCGGGCCACAAGCTTTACCAATTGGTAAGTTTTTAACCACTAGTTCTACTTCTGGTTTGGTAAATAACCGTTGCATTGAATCACTATCTATCTGTGCTAGGGAGGGCATATTATGCTTGGTTAAAACATTTTTGAGCTTAGAGTGATCTATAATTTGCTGCTGACTATATATCTGTTTATAGTGGGACAACATAATGGTACCAATGGCATCCGTCTGTGAAACTACAACTTGAGTGACAGGGCATTTTAAAGAATGGATTAATTTTGCGGCGGCTTGCTCTTTTGCTTGCCAGGCAAGGAGCTTCCCGGAGAAATTACTCTCCTCGTAAACCCTCTGAGAGTTTATTAAGAATTGCTGTTCACTCTGAGAAAAAAGGAGCGTGTTAAGTTCACGTTTAACCTCATTTAATTCTTTTTGCACATCACTCGAGGGGTTCACTTGACGCCGCAGAGTAAGTGAGTGGATTTTTTGATAGAGTAAGGTCTTAGTTTGTTTAAGAATACGCCATTCTTCTGCATCTTCACTAATTATGATCCCACGAATAAAAGCTTTTAGTGAGTCCCAAACAATGTGAAGTGGGGCTGTCTGTAGATTGTGAGCTATAAACTCAGAGATTTCTAACTCTAAAAAAGAAACCCAGTTACTATCCTGCAAGTGCATTTTATTAAATATCCATCTTTTTAATGATTTCATCTCTTCACCTATTTTAAATTCAATTAGCAGCATTGCCTGGTCTGAAAAACCATTATGAAAGCATTTTTGATAGGAAAATGTTAATAATCTTGAAGCTAAAAAAAAATCTAATCGCGATGATGATTTATGTCTCCCTGACCAACATGTAAATTCTTTTTTCTGTGGAAATTTAGCACGCCACGGGTCACAAAGATCCAGTAAAGATATATTCTGCATAATGGATCTTCTTGATTTTGGTTTAGATTGTTTTCTTGGCCTACTGCTGGAATCTAATTTTAAATCTATAAGGATATTGAAATCCCCACCTATCACTATGTCCCCCCTGACTAACAATAAGGATTGAAATAACTCGTCATAAATTGGGGCGCAGTCTTCCACGGGGGCATAGAAACTAACGAATGTAATTGGTCTTTTCCTGCCTTTTATTAGGCACGTAACCCAACACCACCGTCCCGTCCCCCCATCTTCATACTGTACAATTTCTACATCTAAATTCTGATTAAGAAAGATAGCAACCCCACTTTTAGACTCTTGGGCACATGAAAAACCTCTGTATTCCGACCAGGTTTTAAACATAGAAAAAGAGTTGATTTTAGCTGCAGATATAGGAGTTTCTTGAAGCAATACGACAGCTGGTCGTTCTGACTTAACCCAGTGCTCAATTGCTCGCATTTTTTCTTTATTATTCAGCCCATTAATGTTGAAAGAAATCACTCTAAGCCCCCCGATAGACATATGTATAACTCAATAATAGCTCAAAAAAACATGCATTTTTCCAACTTATTTTTCCATCAAAATCCAACAAAAACTTCAATTTTTTTTCTTTTTTTTTCCCCACCCCCCACCCCACAGCCCTTCTCAGGTGCTCCCCTCCAGCACCTAGTCCTGTGGCCTTGCCCATCACCCTCACCCCACGCTGGCCACCTGACACTCACCCCTCTCATGGAGGCGCCTTGTTGTTGCGCCTCTAACTCTGTGACCTCCCTGTTCCTCCCCCTCGTATTTACATTAACTCTGCAGTTGATTAAGCATCTCACGTGCCTCATCAACGTCTGTAAACAAATAGAATTTGCCTTTTATCAAGACTTTTAACTTTGCCTGCTGTGCCATTGATGCTTGGACACTTTTCTCTTTGAATAATTGTAACATTTTTACAAAGTCTTTTCTCCGTCTTGCTGCGGCCGCTGACATATCGGAGAAAATCCGACATTTAGTAGTAGGATTTGCATAGAATTGTCTCTGCTTAAAGGCTTGTGATAGAATAGTTTCTTTGACCCTTACATCAGCAAAGTTGACAATAATTGTCCGAGGGAAAGGAGAATTAAGAAATGGACGAGCTGGAACACAATTGAAATGTATTTTGGATCAGATTGCTTTGTGAATGCAGACATTGATATCTTGAGTAGGCTATATTTATGAACTCTCGTGCCATTCCATAATTATTATCCTCCATTTTTTGCACTTCAAATAATGTACTTTAGAAACAGAGCTAAGTTAAGAAAATGTGTTTTGTTTATTTATGTCATATAATCATGGTGGTTGCTGCTCTTACAAATTATATTGACCTTTTGTATATTTAGTGCAACAACGTTTCACAAAACGAAATAAATAAAATGGAAGGAAAAATCTTGTGCCCAAGGTTAAATCAGCTTGCATTGTCTGCTGGTTGTTTTGTACCTAACAGCATTTGGCGGCATTCAGTATCTAAAGGGCTAGCTCCTTGAGGGGTGCAGTGCCTTCGTAATATTATCATTCAGTTAGTCAGGTTGTGACTAACAGTTAGTCAGGTTTGAGAAACACAAAACTGCTTCAGACAATCAAATCATTTACACACCCCTGGAAGCCTGTGAAAGTCAAAAGGATCACTGGTTTATGAGCATTAAATGCACCATCAGCATGCTGTACCTACAAGAGTTAGCAATGTGAACCCTTGTGTAAGGTAATGACTCTTTAATTTCCCAGTTCAGTAACTTATTTTTCTGTCATTTGTATGCAGGTCTGCCATTTGATCCACATTTCAAAATAATCAATGCTGTCTCAAACATAATATGCTCACTCGTGTTTGGGAATCGGTTTGAGTACAGTGATGTCAAATTCCAAGATCTTCTTCAGCTGATCACAAGTAACATTCATCTTGCTGGGGGGATGGCAGCGCAGGTAAGGTTGGTTCAGTACATGTGGCATTTTCTTCCTTTTAAATACTTACGTTGTAAATTGTCGTTATAAGATATACTCAAAATACTCAAAATCAAGTACCTCTATTATGTTACATATTGTACTGTAATAATCTGTCCAACTGCTGAGATACAGTATTTATATATTTTTAAGTCTCGCGAAAGACAGCACCTATGCGCTCTAGCTTGCAAGAGATATTGTGTACAAGGAAGGGGCTTAGAGAGCGCCAATTGCTTACCATTCATTGGCTTCATTGTCACTCTTATTTGCTGTTTCCTAATTGGCCAGAATGTGCTGGCTTCACTTCCTCTTCTTTTGTGTGGCACATTGACCAAGTACTGATTGTTTCATCATGATTAGTGCCCTCATGCTGGGATTGAGGTACTCTTTTTTTTACTTTCTTCTTCCTTGTTGTCCATGCTGCTTCTTGTTTCTTCTTTCTCGTTATCCGTGTTCCTTTTTCTTCCTCGTTGTCCGTGTTGCTGCTGCTTCTTTCTGGTGGGATTGTAGTTTTTGTGCTGTCATCATCCAAGTTTTTCCCATCTGAACTCCCTGCTCTCCATCATATGTTCCTACAGTTATAACCCACACACCACATTGAGAATGTAAATCTTCCATTCAATTTTCTTTTTTAATAAACCTATCTACAGTCACTGGAAAAAAGATTAAAGTGAAGTTATGTCTCTTTTCTCAGGATTCACATTTTTTTTAATTAAAAAAATTAATACCCCTAAAAGGAATAAATTTTTTAGTGAGATTTTAAGATACAGAAGCTAACAAGCTGTGGCAAAGCCAATATGTTTTGACTATGCAAGAGGTATTGGCGTTGTTAATGTGTTTTAATCATGTTATACAGCTGCACAGCTGCCATACAACATGGCTTAAAGTAAAGAAAATTAAAAGCACTATGACGCAGACTGCATTTGCTCTTAATGTTGCATTAAAAAAAAAACTTTTAACCATGCTGTACAATCAGTGTTTGTTTTTCCAGGGGGGCAAATGGTTGGAGGGGAACAAGCAGTTAAAGTTCAGTAAGTATCCACACACACCCTGTACGCCCACAATTTGTCACACATCAGACCAAGTTAACGTGTGCATCCACATGCTTCATATATGAGTTTTTTCAATATACTGCATGTAACAATACCTTTTTTTCTATTTTGATATGCTATAGAGACTAGGATTTCTCCAGGTTTGGCTATATCTTGCATAATAATTTACCAGATGTAGTTTTATCAGGGAATTTTCGGGTGTTAAATGAAACCAGAAGGTCATAACTTCTTCTATTCTGACCACTTTTGCATTCCAAAAGGGTTGAATGATTCTATAGGATCAAATGATGTGAAAGACATTTCCGTAGAGCAACAGAGACAGGATGGTCTTGGGGCTCATTGCATTCACCATAACCTGTGTGGAGTCAGATAGATTCTATGTAAAATTTAAGAAGTATTAAGCGATATTGGGTAGACAGCCAAATCTCTGCGAGCCATTTGAGCAAACCTCCATTCCTCCTCACTTAATTGGGCGAGGTCCCTTTCCCAATCCTCTCCTAGTTTGCAAAATTAGTCATGGGTAATTATAATGACTGACTTATGTAATGCTGATATTCTACCTGTGATGTAGTGAGTTTGACGCCCAGGGCATTATGTTTACGAATGTCAATATCGGACAATAGGTATGGAAAGATTATATGACATAATTGCAAAGACCAGAAAAACTGGATATTCAGAAGACCAAATTCTTGCTTTTGGACTTTGAAGGATTTAATGCATTTATCCCACTTATGGGTGGTAAGTGTGACATACCCAAGCGATTCAACCCTGGAAGCCATTGAGTGTATGTATCTGTGTTAGATTTGCATCAAGCCAAAGTATGGTTTGGCCCGTTATATTACCAGTCCAATTAGTCTGCTCTGGAGAAGCATACCATATGTTTTTGACTGTTTTTGTTGCTGGTGACATTTCTAGTGGAGGGTAGTTCCATATAAGTTTTATATTGGGAGTTTGCCTTCCATAGATCATAGTTCAGTGCAGTATGCTGAGTCATCAATTGGGCAATAGATCCAATCATGAAGTATACTTAAAAGTGTTACTGTATAGCATGATATGTGGTCTACCATGCCCAGTCCACTGTCATGCTGATTGGTAGCATTTAATATATACTCCTCCTGAGGGATCACCCTGCCATACGATGCCTCTTAGACATTCAGTCATGGTTGTAAAAATATCTGTCCATAGTCAATGTCAATAAATCCAAAGTATATAAAATATTTTTGGTAAAAGGATCATTTTAATTAGGGCGACTCTTCTATGTAGCGAATCTGGGGGTTTAGATCAGTGCTTTGTGTCCCTATCAATGGGGTCCAGCAGTAGACTTATATTATCAGCTCTTGTTGCTTTTTTGGTCTTTTTGATATGTAGTCTAATATATTTAGGGCCATGGTACCCCACCACAAAGCCTTTGTGAGCAACCCACATATTTTCTTCAACTGTGTAGTTCACGCAGTGTAGCCTTTAGTGGAATTTTTCTTTAAGCCAATGTGCTCACCAAACATATCCAATATTTGATTTACCTTAGGTCTTGAGTATTCAGGTCTGTTGAGGTATCATAAGCGGTCTTCTGTATGAAGAGACACATCTGTAATTCTATCGGTCCATCCGAAACTGGGAAGGTATAGATCTAGCCGAAGTAGCAGTGCTCCTTGTTCTAATGCAAGAGCAAATAAAGAATAGAGGTGACAACAGGCATCCCTGGAACATTCCAAAATAGAGCTCTAATGGTTCAGACTGTATCCCTCCAATTCGTAGACATTACCTCGGTGTACTACATTGTAGTTTAGAGAATGCTATGAACATTGGTCCAAATCTCAATTGTCCTGGAATTGATAGATCCCAGACAGACAATTGAAAGCTTTTTGAAAGTTGATCAAAAACAGAGAAAATGGATATGTTGTTTTATAGGACTTATAAATGTACTTTTTTTCTGAGGAACCTGATATGTGAAGATTGGTTGTAGAAACAGTTGACTAATATTTTGGCACATATTTTAGTTTTGCAGTTGATTAGAGATATGGATGTGTACGATATACTTTGGTCTGGGGCTGATCAGACATTGGAGGCACACAATGTGGGATTCTTCTATATCTAAAGACAATCTTCCCTCCTCTTTTGCCTTTAAAAACATGGCATGTAGCGCTATAATGAGGATACTTCATAGGCATGTAAAGAAATCAATCAGGAGCCAATTGAAACTCTGTTATTTCTCAGTCACAAGTTGGCCAATGGCACTGGCAGTCCTCCTATATTTTCAGTGTTCCATCTAAGGTTTTGCTTTGGTCCGCTGTAAGTGTTTGGAGGGAGATTTTGTAGGGGAGAAGCATATAGTTTGATGTAAATGTAGAGTTACTGTTTAGTTTTCTTATACAGTAGAGGAAATGTATGTACTGTACGTGATGTGGACATACATATATTTGTCTCTTCACTTCTGAAACATGTAATATGTTGGGATTCTTCCTCTCTTCGGCTCATCCAGTGTAATATCTTCACAGTTTTGGTACAATGTTCGTACTATTGTGTGAGGCCATCCATAGCTTTCTAGCCTTATCCAGTTGTTTTTTGTTGGGATTTAATTTGACTTGAATAAACTGCACCTGCGATACTAAGAGAGCCCAATTTTATAATACTAGGTGACTTAAACTACAGTGTATAGGATATGATGAACATGGATAATACATACCTAGATTCCCTCAAAACTCTGGGATTTACACAAGTGATCATGCTACCCACGACTAGGCAGGATATATGCTACATGTAATCTCCAGCAATATTTTGACCTTGGTAGCCAACCAGCCTGACCATGCAGCCATACCCTTTCAAGTTAGGGTTCATCCCACCCTCATCAATATGGCCAAACCAAACCTTGAGATAAAGTCTTGTAACAGGTTAAACATCTCACCACATAATCTGAGCAAGGCCTGCAGGGAAACACCTTCCCTCTTCAATAAAATCATCAACAAAAGCATGGACAGCTTCAAAGCAAATCTAAAAGCAGCACTAGATAGCATTGCACCTTTGCGTAAATCAAACCCTAAGCAAAACAACTACATCTGCCCCGTGATTTAAGGATACCCTGAAGGAAAGCAGAAGGCGCTGTGAAAAAGTGGAAAGGGCTTGAAGAGAAGAGTATAATCAAGACCAAAAAAGCCTATAAAGAGATGAAATGAGCAAACACAAGAAGAATATTAAAAAACCAAAAGCAATTCTTACTCTACAACCTTTTTACAGGCCACAATTCCTCCTGGAGAGCTGTTCAAAATAGTACAATCTATCCTTAACTCACAGAGCTAAAGCATGTGGATTACCCCTTCACAACAGCTATGATATGAACTTGCCAGTTTTTTAAATGATACATGTAAAAAAAATTACTCTAGTTTCCTGGGTAATGATAAGAAACGCTGCAATATTTCGAAACTCACAAAGACATTTCTCTCAATAAATGTACTATATTGTCCGACTAAAAGACACAGAACCTTTACGCTAATGCTAAATCAGGTTCACCATTTGACTGTGCACCTTCAAAATCTTCCATCTAGTAGTGGACATCCTGTGCTCCCACCTTGTTCAATTAAGTAGTCCTTAAAATGGGGATGTGTCCTGCTAGTTGGAAAATGACATCCATGACTCCTGTAGCTGGAAAAGCTGAATGGAGACTCGAAAGTACCAGAAAATGATCAACCCATATCTCCTCTTACTTCGCCATCAAAACCTAGGAAAAAGACGGTGAATTCAAAGCTTTCTGCCTACCATTAAACTAGCAAATTGCCAGACGCCACCCAATCAAGTTTTAAATGGGGCCAAAGTACAGAAGCACTTTTTGGAAAAACAATGGTTCAAGGATGGCCTGATAAGGTCCTAAAAAAGAGTATAGCGTATGATTAATTAACGCTGGGGAGCTAGAGATGTAGGTTCATATAGAATCTTTTATTCAATTTCTTTTTTAATTTCTTTTTTTAAACAATTTTCATAATGTTTTTCAGGTGCTCAAATGAGTGACAAGGTGCTGAACGTGACACAAGTGAACATAGTGAAAAAACGAAATGTCACACAACAACAAGGTTAAAAACCACAGAGATATATACAATGAAGTGGGGGTATTTCCTTGGGTAGGTCGACGACGTTTCGATCTATATGAATTTAGATCATCATCAGGACTGTTGAGCCTCCTGAAGCTGCAAGGAAGTGATTAAAATTAAAATTAACATGTGAACCTACAGAATCATTTTCTTAGTTTAGTGATTCTTGTGCTCCCAAGTGGCATGATTTATTTCCATGCACATTTCGATTTAAGATAGGTGAAGGGGCGCCTGGCAGTCTCAACCAATGTGTGCTGCGCATATTTATTTATCTTAAAAAGGGGTAGCATGTAAAAGCATGCAATGTCCTTATCGTTGTGCAGATGACTTACTTTGTGCTTTAGAGCAATTGAACTGGACAGAAAAACTTGATTCAGAATAACCGGGTAATCGGTAATTTGCCAGAGAAAATTTCTAGAGGAGACAGAAAACCGGTGTCATTTCAAACATCCGTTCTGGGGATTCGAGCATTGGGCATGCAGATAGTTCTTAGTTATTGCAGAGCTCTAATGGTCATAGTAGTCGCTTTTTCCAGTGGTACAGTCTAGCCTTGGGCCAACGTTAGCCTGACACGATGTTATCGCTGCAGCAAATAGAGTGTCAATGACTATGCTCGATAGCGCTTCTAAAAGTCATGATAGTGGCTGGTTTTCAACAATATGGGGCAAGGCATGATACAGTATAATTGCCAAAGGAGGTATCAAGATTAATAGTAGAGCAGAGGCTCAATTAATGCTGGACTTACTGGATCCGAAGGGGTATCTGTTGCCGTAGTAAAGATGGCTGATCAATTTAGCTTAATTGAGGGTCCTACTGGAACCTACGGGGCAATATTTCAAGTATTTACACAAGGAGCTAGCAGTTTAAAAGCCTTTGGCAAAGTGAAAAGGCAGGGGGAAGGAACTTACTGAGTATATTAAGAAACGTAGTTTTTCTTGGGGGTCCGATTAGCGCTATAGTCGCTATGGAAGAGGGTAGCTTGTTGGTAGAGTCGGTCGCCTGGAACTGCGGGGCAAGAGTGCAGAAAATTAATTACAGTTCCATCGATTTAACCCATAATTAGAGCGCGGCCGACAGGGGACTTACTGAATCAAGGCGGGTAGGCGGCTGTAGGAGGGCATCTGAGTGCCTCGCTGCTTTCGCTGCTCTCACGCTGAATGCCGGGTCGCGACTGCAATAACAATGCTTCCTGGTTGCGCGCGCACGCGCTAGAGCGTCTTGTGTTCGCGCATGCGTGTTAGAGGACCAGCGTAAAGCGCCAGTGTTGTTTTAACGCACTTGTCTATCATTTAAGCTACTATGAAGGCATTTATTCTGTTTATAGTACCCATGAACAGTGCAGGTGTTTTTTTTAAAAAAGGTTACCTTAACGATCATCGGATCGGTATTGTGGGAATTTGTTAGAGATTAATTTATATTGAGGAAGGACTCCTTAAGAGTCAAGGAATCGAATTTATGGATTTTTTTTGAATTAACTAATTGCAAGTGTGGTTAGAGATGGGGTACAGATTAATTCCAACTACTGTATGTTCAAGCATATATTAAAAAAACACATTACAACTTTGCAATAAACAATAATAATAAACAATAGACAGCTCATTTTGGTCGCAGGTGCAGCATGAGAATATCGCATAGATAGTGATCAGATACACATGTTCCATTCGTCAAGGGAATTGAGTCCTTTTTCAATACTTTTGCAATAGTAAATCCATTTACATTCCAGGCGATTCAGGATAGTCTGTTGATTTCCACCCCTTGCATTTGGTGCAAGTTTATCGATAACTTGCCACTTGAGGTCATTTTCAGAGTGTCCTAATTCAAGGAAATGTTCGACAAGAGGAGCTGTTGTCACTTTGCATCGAATCCTGCTTCTATGTTGGGATATCCGTGTCTTAACTTGTTGGGTCGTTTGGCCAATGTAGAGCAATTTGCAGGGACATTCAATGCAATAAATGACATTTTTCGAGTTACAATTGGTGAAAAAATTGAGAGTGTGCTTACAACTTTCATACTCGAATACTTTAGTGTTCTTTGTGAATTTGCATGCCATGCAATTATTACATTTGAAATGTCCTAAGACAGGTGGTAGATTGAGGCTTGTTTCAATTGTGTTGTTCTTGGTAGGACAAATTGCTGCTCTCACGAGATGGTCTTTAAGGTTTCGGCCTCTTTTAAAAGAGAAAAGGGGGAGACCTGTATTTAGCTCTAGAGGATACAGTACAGTCCAATGTTTTTTAATAAGATTGGATAACTTATTGCTGACTGTATTAAAAGTGGTAACACAAGTGATTTTAGATAAGGCTTTTTTAGGGTGGGGTTCAAGCAGGTGTTCTCTATGTGTGTACCACGCTCTTTTCATAGCCCTTCTTACAAGGTTTCTCGGGTAGCCTCTGGATGTTAATTTTTTGCATAGGATTTCGGCCTCTGTAAAGAAATCGTTTTTATATTTAAAATTTCTTCTGATCCTTCGGAACTGCCCGTAGGGAAGGCCGTCCCTCAGAGCCCTTGGATGTGCGCTGTGGTATTCCAGGAGGGTATTTCGTTCTGTGGGCTTACGGAACAAGGTGGTATATAATTGTTCATCCTCGCATTTAATAGTCACATCTAAGTAATCAACTTGTTGTCTATTATGCGAGTAGGTGAATCTGAGGTCTGTTTGATTTGTATTTAGCCAGGCACAGAAGCTGTGTAATGCCTCCTCCTCCCCACTCCAGATCATAAGGACATCATCGATGTACCTGCGCCATAATTTAATCTGGTCATGGAACGGGTTGTTTTCGGTAAGGATGATGTTTGACTCTAGGTCGTCCACAAAGAGAATGGCAAAGTTAGGGGCAAAAATTGCCCCATGGAGGTTCCCTTGCACTGTCTATAGTAAGTGTCTTTGAATAAAAAATAATTCTTGGTTAAGGCTATTTCAAGGAGACTGATTATGAACTCTGTGGGCACTTGGTGAGGTGCTGGGCGGTTATTAAGGTGTTTCTTAATTACAGCTATCCCTTTTTGTTGCAGAATGTTTGTGTAAAGTGACTCTATGTCAAGAGTCACTAGAATTTCACTGTTGGGATGGAATGGCTGTGACTCAATAAGATTAATTAGGTGCGTGGTATCCTTAATATAGGTGGCGGTATGCTGGACTAAGTCTTTAATGAAAAAGTCGATGTATTTCCCCAAAGGTTCTACAACTGACCCACAGCCTGAAAGTATTGGTCTACCAGGTGGTTGTTCTGCGTCTTTATGCACTTTCGGGAGTGTGTAGAGTACTGGGGTACGGGGATCTTTGTTTTTCAGGAATAGGAGTTCATTTTTGCTAATGAAGCCTTGGTCAAGTGCTTCTTGGGTGATGAGGAGGATTGTCTCACTTATGCTTTTTACCGGATTGCCCCTTAGTCGTTCTTAGTGATCCTTGTTGCTAATTTGACGCATAATTTCATTTTCATAAGTAGTGCGATCTTGGATGGCGATCCCGCCTCCTTTGTCACAAGGTTTTATGACAATGTCAGTATTTTGTTTTAGCCTAGCCAGGCTATTTTTCTCCTCTCTACTGATGTTGTAAGGAGTGAATTTGTAATCTTCTTTTAGCTTATCTAAGTCTCGTAGTACTAGGTGTTCAAAGGTAAGCACTTCTGGCGGCATAGTCCCGCTAGATGGATTAAATGTGGAGGGAGGGCGAAGACCTGTAGCATCATTCTTTTTGGGGCCATCGTGGTCTTTAAAAAATGTTTGTAGCCTCACCTTTCTAAAGAATTGCATAATTTCTGACTGAATATTGAACCAGTTAGGCTTTTCAGCAATCACAAATGATAGGCCTCTACTAAGAAGAGCTATATCTGTAAAGTTTAATTGGTGCTGAGATAGATTGAATATGGGCATTGTCTCAATATTAGTGTTTGGTCCTGCCGCAGTGTCTAATATTGGTAGCCCCATTGGTAGTGCCTGTTCCTGGTCTGGCGTTCTCCCGGGGAAAGTTGTACCTGGGCCTGGATCGTCCTCTCCCTCTCCCTCTCCCCCGTGGGGGTCTGTGTTCCTGGGTTGGCCCCTGCCTAAAAAATTGGGGTTTGTATTAGAGGAGGTACTAGGGCCTTCTGTTCCCTCAGATCCGTCAGACTCAGCTGAAGACTCAGAGAAGGTAACAGGTGCCCTGTTTTTGAACCGACCCCAGGTGCCTGTGGGAAATCTTTGTTGATCTTGTGGGCCTACAGTGAAGAAGTCTTCCCGCAGATATGGATATGTCTTTTCTTTATTGTATTGGTTAATGTCTTTAGTGACTTTCGTAGTTTTTTTGTGGTGTTCAAAGCTTTCAAAGTCTTTTATAGTACGGTCTATTTTTTCTAAGGCAGACTTAGCGTCCGCTAAGCTATCTAAATCACGGATCGCTTGTTCTAGTGCTGCTATCTCTTCTAGTTCCTTTTTACTGTGTTCTAGAGCGGTATCGATGCCAAGCACCATCCAATGGCGTGAACACGTTGTGCCTATGTGGGAAAAACCTAGCTTAAATTTTGGGTCTTGGATGAAAATTGCAGGAACGTTGCATACCTGGAGGCCAATGGGAATGACCTCTGCCCTTAGGTAGTCTGTGAGCATGCGAGCGTGCAGCTCTGTACGTATATGTTTTTTCTTAAGGCGTTCTAGTTCAGCAAGTTTTACGCTCGCTTCATCTAGGGGGGCCCTAGGGTTGGTAAAAGGCCCCTGAAAAAGAGATGGACCTGTAAGTTTGCTAGCAATGTATTCTTCCGTATATGTTGTGCCTATATTTATAGACATTATCTAGGGAGGGAATACAATAAGTCTAGGTTTTTTGTTTAGAAAAATCACTCAGTGAGTGATACCCTTGCAGTGTAGCCACTGCGCATTAAGTGTATTTTCAGAACAAGGGTACCCCATAAAGCGAACCTGGGGTAAAAATGTACTTTTTGGAAAAACAATGGTTCAAGGATGGCCTGATAAGGTCCTAAAAAAGAGTATAGCGTATGATTAATTAACGCTGGGGAGCTAGAGATGTAGGTTCATATAGAATCTTTTATTCAATTTTTTTTTAATTTCTTTTTTTAAACAATTTTCATAATGTTTTTCAGGTGCTCAAATGAGTGACAAGGTGCAGAACGTGACACAAGTGAACATAGTGAAAAAACGAAATGTCACACAACAACAAGGTTAAAAACCACAGAGATATATACAATGAAGTGGGGGTATTTCCTTGGGTAGGTCGACGACGTTTCGATCTATATGAATTTAGATCATCATCAGGACTGTTGAGCCTCCTGAAGCTGCAAGGAAGTGATTAAAATTAAAATTAACATGTGAGCCTACAGAATCATTTTCTTAGTTTAGTGATTCTTGTGCTCCCAAGTGGCATGATTTATTTCCATGCACATTTCGATTTAAGATAGGTGAAGGGGCGCCTGGCAGTCTCAACCAATGTGTGCTGCGCATATTTATTTATCTTAAAAAGGGGTAGCATGTAAATTTATGCAATGTCCTTATCGTCGTGCAGATGACTTACTTTGTGCTTTAGAGCAATTGAACTGGACAGAAAAACTTGATTCAGAATAACCGGGTAATCGGTAATTTGCCAGAGAAAATTTCTAGAGGAGACAGAAAACCGGTGTCATTTCAAACCTCCGTTCTGGGGATTCGAGCATTGGGCATGCAGATAGTTCTTAGTTATTGCAGAGCTCTAATGGTCATAGTAGTCGCTTTCTCCAGTGGTACAGTCTAGCCTTGGGCCAACGTTAGCCTGACACGATGTTATCGCTGCAGCAAATAGAGTGTCAATGACTATGCTCGATAGCGCTTCTAAAAGTCATGATAGTGGCTGGTTTTCAACAATATGGGGCAAGGCATGATACAGTATAATTGCCAAAGGAGGAATCAAGATTAATAGTAGAGCAGAGGCTCAATTAATGCTGGACTTACTGGATCCGAAGGGGTATCTGTTGCCGTAGTAAAGATGGCTGATCAATTTAGCTTAATTGAGGGTCCTACTGGAACCTACGGGGCAATATTTCAAGTATTTACACAAGGAGCTAGCAGTTTAAAAGCCTTTGGCAAAGTGAAAAGGCAGGGGGAAGGAACTTACTGAGTATATTAAGAAACGTAGTTTTTCTTGGGGGTCCGATTAGCGCTATAGTCGCTATGGAAGAGGGTAGCTTGTTGGTAGAGTCGGTCGCCTGGAACTGCGGGGCAAGAGTGCAGAAAATTAATTACAGTTCCATCGATTTAACCCATAATTAGAGCGCGGCCGACAGGGGACTTACTGAATCAAGGCGGGTAGGCGGCTGTAGGAGGGCATCTGAGTGCCTCGCTGCTTTCGCTGCTCTCACGCTGAATGCCGGGTCGCGACTGCAATAACAATGCTTCCTGGTTGCGCGCGCACGCGCTAGAGCGTCTTGTGTTCGCGCATGCGTGTTAGAGGACCAGCGTAAAGCGCCAGTGTTGTTTTAACGCACTTGTCTATCATTTAAGCTACTATGAAGGCATTTATTCTGTTTATAGTACCCATGAACAGTGCAGGTGTTTTTTTTAAAAAAGGTTACCTTAACGATCATCGGATCGGTATTGTGGGAATTTGTTAGAGATTAATTTATATTGAGGAAGGACTCCTTAAGAGTCAAGGAATCGAATTTATGGATTTTTTTTGAATTAACTAATTGCAAGTGTGGTTAGAGATGGGGTACAGATTAATTCCAACTACTGTATGTTCAAGCATATATTAAAAAAACACATTACAACTTTGCAATAAACAATAATAATAAACAATAGACAGCTCATTTTGGTCGCGGGTGCAGCATGAGAATATCGCATAGATAGTGATCAGATACACATGTTCCATTCGTCAAGGGAATTGAGTCCTTTTTCAATAGTTTTGCAATAGTAAATCCATTTACATTCCAGGCGATTCAGGATAGTCTGTTGATTTCCACCCCTTGCATTTGGTGCAAGTTTATCGATAACTTGCCACTTGAGGTCATTTTCAGAGTGTCCTAATTCAAGGAAATGTTCAACAAGAGGAGCTGTTGTCACTTTGCATCGAATCCTGCTTCTATGTTGGGATATCCGTGTCTTAACTTGTTGGGTCGTTTGGCCAATGTAGAGCAATTTGCAGGGACATTCAATGCAATAAATGACATTTTTCGAGTTACAATTGGTGAAAAAATTGAGAGTGTGCTTACAACTTTCATACTCGAATACTTTAGTGTTCTTTGTGAATTCGCATGCCATGCAATTATTACATTTGAAATGTCCTAAGACAGGTGGTAGATTGAGGCTTGTTTCAATTGTGTTGTTCTTGGTAGGACAAATTGCTGCTCTCACGAGATGGTCTTTAAGGTTTCGGCCTCTTTTAAAAGAGAAAAGGGGGAGACCTGTATTTAGCTCTAGAGGATACAGTACAGTCCAATGTTTTTTAATAAGCTTGGATAACTTATTGCTGACTGTATTAAAAGTGGTAACACAAGTGATTTTAGATAAGGCTTTTTTAGGGTGGGGTTCAAGCAGGTGTTCTCTATGTGTGTACCACGCTCTTTTCATAGCCCTTCTTACAAGTTTTCTCGGGTAGCCTCTGGATGTTAATTTTTTGCATAGGATTTCGGCCTCTGTAAAGAAATCGTTTTTATATTTAAAATTTCTTCTGATCCTTAGGAACTGCCCATAAGGAAGGCCGTCCCTCAGAGCCCTTGGATGTGCGCTGTGGTATTCCAGGAGGGTATTTCGTTCTGTGGGCTTACGGAACAAGGTGGTATATAATTGTTCATCCTCGCATTTAATAGTCACATCTAAGTAATCAACTTGTTGTCTATTATGCGAGTAGGTGAATCTGAGGTCTGTTTGATTTGTATTTAGCCAGGCAAAGAAGCTGTGTAATGCCTCCTCCTCCCCACTCCAGATCATAAGGACATCATCGATGTACCTGCGCCATAATTTAATCTGGTCATGGAACGGGTTGTTTTCGGTAAGGATGATGTTTGACTCTAGGTCGTCCACAAAGAGAATGGCAAAGTTAGGGGCAAAAATTGCCCCATGGAGGTTCCCTTGCACTGTCTATAGTAAGTGTCTTTGAATAAAAAATAATTCTTGGTTAAGGCTATTTCAAGGAGACTGATTATGAACTCTGTGGGCACTTGGTGAGGTGCTGGGCGGTTATTAAAGTGTTTCTTAATTACAGCTATCCCTTTCTGTTGCGGAATGTTTGTGTAAAGTGACTCTATGTCAAGAGTCACTAGAATTTCACTGTTGGGATGGAATGGCTGTGACTCAATAAGATTAATTAGGTGCGTAGTATCCTTAATATAGGTGGCGGTACAGAAGCAGCCATTCCGAAAATGTCAGACAACGTAAAAATGATCCTGACCAAGAAGATTCTGTCGACTTGATCTTCCTAAAACTATCTACCCCGTTCCCAATGGTCTACCTACCTGGTTCTGCTCAGACTCCTCAGCAATGCACTGAAAAACCCTTGGCAATTGAATTTTTATAGAATTACACAATATAGGCTATGTATGAACAAGGTATTTGTGGTATTCATTATTTTTTTTAAGTGTCTATTTTATTTCTTATTATGTCATTTAACAGGTAAATCAATTACAATATGTATCCTATATAGAGTATGTCACAGAAATATTTTGATCAAAAAAGAAAAAAGGAAATTCCACACAAATAGAAAAAACAAAAAACGTAATAAGGAATACAAATAATACATCACCAATGAAGTGCAAACACATAACATCTCATATAATATCAGTAAAATTCCGAAAGTATATAGAAGTTAAAATCATAATACATTTGAGGAGTGATTACAATCTTTTATGTTTTATGCAAGAGATGATTTGCAATTATTAGAAATGAATCGTCATTCCATATTACGATTTTAACTTGTATATACTTTATGAATTTTACACACACCCACTCACTCATACAGATACTAACACATTCTCACTGCCCTACACAGTCACTGACACAAGCACACACTCACCCATACAGCCACTATCACAAACTCTTACTCACACATACAGTCACTCATATACTCCAACTCTTACCTAAACTGCCTTTCACGTATGCAGTTACTCATCATATACCACTGACACATCCAGACACTCAGCAACACAGCCATACACGCACTCAGTCACCTATACAGCCGCTTACTTATGCACTGTGAGGCGACGATCCACAGACCCCTACCAGAAGGGCGCCCTCCCCCTCGTGTACCTTGTCCGGCACCCCCGGGACTGTCTTCATGTCACGAAAACGCCGCAACCAAGGCAGGAAGCCGAACGCCAGCCATCACCAACGAAACCCCGCCCTTCTCTCTCCCACAGGAGCCAACCAGAATGACAGGGCCAGAGGAACCTTATCACGATGACCCCGGAAGTCCCGCCCCAAAGGCAGAGCCAGCACAGGATAAAAACAGGGATTCAACACAACACGTCATCGGAGTTTCGTGGCAGGACCCTCTGGCTGGAGACGGAGAAGGAGAGCAGACGTGCGAGGACGAAGTGTGGACCGAGGAGTGGTGGAGTCCCTTGGAGGTGGCTGGAGAGCGGCCGTAACTCGGAGGAGAGTTACGGCGGACCGCGTGAGTGCCTTTTTCCTCCTTTATCCCTACTCATTAGGAGTCCGTGTTAAAGTCCCTGTACATATTCCCTCTCTCCATAGTCTCACCGCCCCTGCACTGTATTATAAGTGTACAGCACTTCACTCGAAGACCCCTTCCGTTCCTCTCACGCCCCACCCCAGCACCCTCTCTATTTTCCCGACCTGTATTCCGTCCTCCCGGTACCTTCCTTCCCGCACTGTCGCTTTCCGCCCCTTCCTGCACTACCCGGGTGTCGGTAAACAGTTGAGTCTCGGTACTTGCTGGATAGGACTAACGGTCCCTTGTTTTTTCTCTCTTCCGGTCCTCCTGGGAGCCTCCCCGTCACCGGAACCTTCCCCGGACCATCGGTGGACGCCGAGAAGCAGAGAAGCACCGACCCAGAGTCCATCGCCTGGAGCCACACCTTCCGCCTCTTGGAACTATCTGTACTGTGCAACCGTAATAAAAGCCTACTATTGCCCACTACATACGGCCTCCTCGCCTGCTTTTCCGGCCCGCTACACCCACTCCACCACACCTGGTGTCAGAAGTGGGATCTGCTGGAGGTATGGAGGCCGTAGTGAAGAAAATGGTGGAATCCCAAGAACAATTCGGGAAACTCATGGAGCAGTTCCTGAAGACTGCCGAAGACGACAGAGGACAGCTCCATGATGTCCTGAAGGGTCAGGGGGCGACCCATGAACAGACCATGACAAAGTTAACAGACGCTCTGGGCCAACAAAGACCGATGACCTCTCTCCCCTCTGTGGTTCTTCAAAAGTATGTCCCCGGAGAGGATCCGGACTACTTTTTCACAAACTTCGAGAGGATCGCCCAAGCCGCTAATTGGCCTGATGATCGTTGGGGACAGTATCTGGGTCCGCTCCTCACCGGTGACCTCCAAGCCGCCTACCAACAGGCCAACATCCAGGGTAATACACCCTATGCAGACATTAAAAGGTGTATATTAGAACGCCTTGGCATTGATGACGATACCTACAGGGTGAAACTACGCCAGGCCAGGGAAAAACCCCAAGAGAACCCCAGAGCTCTCTCCTTCCGGATCCGGGATCTCGCAAACCGGTGGTTGCGCCCCGAAACCTCCACCAAGGACAATATTCTAGAGAAAATCTATCTGGAACAATTCCTTAACTCCTTGCATCCGGCCACCCAGCGCTGGGTGAGGCAGCACTCCAGACTCACGCTAGAGACAGCCATAGAGATAGCGTCTGCCTACAGCCGGGCACAGGAACTCCAACGGGGTAAGGACGACCACCCGCACAGGCCCTTGCCAGCTGCAACTACTCGCCCGATCCGTCCTCCCCAGGGACGCCGACCTGAACCCACGCCCCTCTTTCCTTCTCCGGTAGTGTTCCGAACCCCCACTCCTGGACCCCAGTGCTATTCCTGTGGAGGGTTCGGACACATCACCCGGATGTGCCCGCAGAAAGAGGAGCCAATGGAGGTCGGCTTTGTCAGAAACTATCTGTGTACCCCTCCTGGTTATACACCGCCGCCGTTCTACTGTCCAGTATCCATCAACGGACAGCCACTGAGGGCCCTCGCCGATACCGGATGTCGGCAGAGTGTTCTTCGACCACAAGACCTCGCACAACCCCTCAGCAATCCCACGGGGGTGGTAGCCATCCAGTGTGTACATGGGGACACCAAACAATACCCCACGACTCAGGTACGAGTCCAGCACTCCCAAGACCCCGGCACCTCTCTCACCGTGGGCCTTGTCCCCGCCCTGCCAGAACAAGCCATTCTAGGGAGCGATTATCCGGGACTACCGATGCTCTTACAAAAGACTTCCGACTCTCTGACCCAGTGGTGGAAAGATGCTCCCTATCCTGAATATCCCGATCAAGTACCCGAACCTAAGCCCCACAAACCTAGGAGTCAGAAAAGAAGAGAAAAGAAAGAGCACGTCAGCGCTTATCCCGCCATCATTGAAGAGCACCCCTGGCAGACCGACCGTGAATTCAGGGCCGCTCAGCAGGAAGATCCTCTCCTACAGGAGGCCTGGGGAAAAGCACTTGATCACGAAGACCCCTTACAAGTAGGTCCTTACTTCGTTAAGAAAAACGGGTTGTTATACCGAAAAGGGGGGCCCCAACAGAATGCACAGTTGCTTATCCCCGGCCCCTTCCAAAACAAAGTCCTATTCCTGGCACACAGTCATCTTCTGGGAGGACATTTCGGGGACGAGAAAACCAGCCAAGCCATCCTGGAGAAGTTCTATTGGCCCGGGGTGTATCAAAGGATCAAGACTTACTGTCGGGAATGTATAGTATGCCAAAAGAACAGTCGACACAGGCCACCCCGGGTCCCTTTACAACCCCTCCCTATCATAGACGTGCCCTTCAGCCGCATAGGGATGGACATAATCGGTCCCCTCTTGCCCTCCCGTAGCGGGTGTCGCTAAGCGTTGGTCATAGTCGATTATGCCACCCGCTTTCCGGAGGCCATACCTCTCCGTCAACCTACTACCCAGGCTATAGCAAAAGCCCTGATCTCCTTGTTTTCTAGGGTTGGCTTCCCCCGGGAAATACTCACCGACCAGGGCACACCGTTTGTTTCAGCCCTTATGAAACGGGTATGTGCGGAGTTGGGGATCAAACAAATCCGGACGTCTGCTTATCACCCGCAAACAGACGGGCTGGTGGAACGATACAACGCCACATTAAAGCAGACGCTGAAAAAACTCATAGGCCTAGAAGCAAAGAGATGGGAAGATATGCTTCCTTTGGCCTTATTTGCGATTCGTTGCAAAACCCAGAGCAGCACCGGATACTCCCCATATGAATTACTGTACGGACGACCCCCTCGTACCCTGCTGGACATGGCCCAGGAAGCGTGGGAAGCCGAACCAGACTGGACCCGTCCGCTCCCAGAATATGTGGAAAACCTAAAGACTCACCTGTCTATGATCCGTGACATCGTCAGACAAAATCTAGAGACCGCCCAGGTTAACCAAAAGAGACAATATGATAAGGGCACTCGTAGTCGGGTCTTTTCTGTTAACGACCTAGTTCTCCTGATGATGCCCTCGTCAGACCAGAAATTACTGGGACAATGGCAAGGACCCTACCCCATCCTTCGGCAAGTGACCCCAGTCACATACGAGGTGGAATTGGATCCCACACGGGGCACCTCCCAAATCTTTCATGTCAACCTGCTAAAAAAATGGGAAGGACCCCGCCCGGTGCTGTCAGGAACCAGTAGAAACCTCCTGTTCTCTTTCGACCCTTGTCTTGACCCAGAACTAAACTCCGTACAAATCCAGGAAATACGACATGCCTTGGAACCCCTAAAAGACGTCTTCTCCTCCTCCCCCGGTCGAACCACGGTCACTGAACACAAGATAGAAACCGAACCGGGGAAAGTGGTCCGCCTGAGGCCTTATAGAGTACCAGAAGCCCGTAGGAATGTTATCCGTCAGGAAATAGAAGCCATGCAACAAATGGGAATAATCGAGCCCTCAGTCAGCGAGTGGAACTCCCCTATTGTTTTGGTACCGAAACCCGACGGCTCGGTCCGTTTTTGCATCGACTTCCGGGAGGTTAATAAGGTCTCTAACTTCGACACCTATCCCTTGCCCCGGGTCGATGAAATGATTGAAAGAATAGGACAGGCAAAATTCATTTCAACACTCGATCTCTGCAAGGGGTACTGGCAGATACCCCTCCGGGAACAAGACAGAAAGAAGACGGCCTTTTCTACCCCTGATGGGTTATACCAATTCTTAGTCATGCCCTTCGGACTTCATGGCGCCCCCGCCACTTTCCAACGGGCTATGAACCACGTCCTGAGGCCCCATACCCCTTACGCAGGCGCCTATCTAGATGACATCGTCATCTTTAGCGACAGCTGGCCCCAACACTTAAGACACCTGTCCAGTGTCATCACCTCCTTAGGTTCATACGGATTCGCCATCAATCCAGCCAAAACCACATTGGCGGCGAAAACGGTAAAATACTTGGGGTTTCTTCTGGGGGACGGCCTGATAAGACCCCAAGACAGCAAAACTGCAGCCATCCGGTCTCTTCCGTTTCCCCAAACAAAGAAAGATCTCCGAGCCTTCCTGGGTCTCCTTGGGTATTATAGGCGCTTTGTGCCCAATTTTTCCCAAAGAGCGGCAGCCCTTACAGACCTGCTTAAAAAAACAAACCGATCAGATGAAATGCTCCGGAATCCCTCCTCTGAAGCCTGGCGGGCATTTACCGACCTTAAAGGCGCCTTGACCTCAGGTCCTGTGTTGGTACCCCCAAATTATTTGGTCCCTTTCATCCTACAAACGGATGCGTCAGACTATGGGTTAGGGGCCGTGTTATCCCAGAAAGACGCCCTGGGGAACGAACGTCCCATTCTCTATGTGAGTCGCAAACTATTCCCCCGAGAAAAACAATATGCAGTTGTTGAAAAAGAAGCCTTAGCCATCAAATGGGCTGTGGAAAGCCTGAGGTACTACTTAGAGGGTAGAGACTTTGTCCTCTACACAGACCACGCCCCTCTGGAGTGGATGGCTCGGAACAAAGGGCAAAATGACCGGGTACTACGTTGGTTTTTGTCCCTCCAGCCCTTTCATTTCCAAACCAAACATAGAAAGGGCTCCGACCAAGGTAATGCGGATTTTTTGTCCCGGTACCCACATTCTCCCTCCTCTACCAGAAGGACAGCTAGGGGAAGGGGATGTGAGGCGACGATCCACAGACCCCTACCAGGAGGGCGCCCTCCCCCTCGTGTACCTTGTCCGGCACCCCCGGGACTGTCTTCATGTCACGAAAACGCCGCAACCAAGGCAGGAAGCCGAACGCCAGCCATCACCAACGAAACCCCGCCCTTCTCTCTCCCACAGGAGCCAACCAGAATGACAGGGCCAGAGGAACCTTATCACGATGACCCCGGAAGTCCCGCCCCAAAGGCAGAGCCAGCACAGGATAAAAACAGGGATTCAACACAACACGTCGTCGGAGTTTCGTGGCAGGACCCTCTGGCTGGAGACGGAGAAGGAGAGCAGACGTGCGAGGACGAAGTGTGGACCGAGGAGTGGTGGAGTCCCTTGGAGGTGGCTGGAGAGCGGCCGTAACTCGGAGGAGAGTTACGGCGGACCGTGTGAGTGCCTTTTTCCTCCTTTATCCCTACTCATTAGGAGTCCGTGTTAAAGTCCCTGTACATATTCCCTCTCTCCATAGTCTCACCGCCCCTGCACTGTATTATAAGTGTACAGCACTTCACTCGAAGACCCCTTCCGTTCCTCTCACACCCCACCCCAGCACCCTCTCTATTTTCCCGACCTGTATTCCGTCCTCCCGGTACCTTCCTTCCCGCACTGTCGCTTTCCGCCCCTTCCTGCACTACCCGGGTGTCGGTAAACAGTTGAGTCTCGGTACTTGCTGGATAGGACTAACGGTCCCTTGTTTTTTCTCTCTTCCGGTCCTCCTGGGAGCCTCCCCGTCACCGGAACCTTCCCCGGACCATCGGTGGACGCCGAGAAGCAGAGAAGCACCGACCCAGAGTCCATCGCCTGGAGCCACACCTTCCGCCTCTTGGAACTATCTGTACTGTGCAACCGTAATAAAAGCCTACTATTGCCCACTACATACGGCCTCCTCGCCTGCTTTTCCGGCCCGCTACACCCACTCCACCACATGCACTCACTAACGTATACAGCCACTGAGTCACTCACTTACTCATCCATGCAGGCAGTCACACACCCTCTCGCCCACCAACTGACCATGTCATGAGTGATGTAATATGTGAATTCATAAGCAGTTCATTGCGGAGGCATGTGTTATAGTTAGCTAAGCTAACTATAACTGCTGAATTTCTCTGGTTTTGTACAATTGAAATATCAATCTAACTATAACGTCCCTGTAACCATTAGTTTTTTGAGTGAATATATATATATATATATATATATATATTCACTGAAAAAACCATAGGTTATAGACCATATATAGTTAGGAATTAGCATTTACAAAACCTTGAAAATTCACTGAAAAAACCATAGGTTATAGACCATATATAGTTAGGGATTAGCATTTACAAAACCTTATTTTACTCACACAAAACCATTGAAATTCCATATATAGTTAGTTGTACTAACTATATATCGCGCACCCGCAATCCACTGCTGATCATGTCACATATTACATCATTCATGACATGGTCAGTGACATCACTGATGACATCACTGATGACATCTCAAATGACATCACTGATGACATCACTGATGACATCTCAATGACATGACTGATTTTTCAATGGTTTTTTAATAGCAAATATCAAATCCTTTACAATGTATTCTTCTTTAAATCGAAAAATATTTTTTACATGTTTTTAATACAATTTTTTTTAAATTATTTTTATTGTTTCGCTCCCGGTACGCGAACCGGTTAGCTTCCCGTTAGCTCAATTCGGAGCCGCGACCCGGTCCGCGAACCGGTAAACGTTCCGTTTGCGCAACTGTCGCGTTAGAAAACAACATCGTGACGCGTCGCGTCAGCATGACGTTTCGCGTTTTCGCGTGATACGTCATATGACGTGCTACGTTAGCGTACCCGGAAGCGCACCGGTACGCGAACCGGAAGCGATCCGCGGCGCGGCGCGGTCCGCGTAACGTAAACACAGCAGGTCATGTGACTCGGTAATAACACTTTTCATTGGTTCATTTCAATTTTGGTTTCCTAATGATGTAATACTAGGTCATGTGATCTAAAATTAACACTTTTCATTGGTTTAGAACTTTTGCTTCTCCCAAATGATGAAAACCCCTCCTTCTTTCCTCACTCTGACTTTCATCTTGGTGAGAGAAAGACCCTTTATTTACATTGTGACATGGCTTCATTAGTAGCTTCAGCTGGTTCTAACCCACCACCTCCACCAAATCCAAAGAAGAGAGGACCACCTGCTGAAGTAATTTTACAACAAGAAGAGGAAGAACAGGAAGAGGAGGAAGAGGAGGAAGAGCCAAGGTTTTTGCCAGAGGAGCCCAGGAGGTTTAATCGAAAAGAGAACTACATTTGGCAATTCTTTAAATTTCCTGAGGGGCAAAAAAAAGTAAATGCACTCTACGTGTTTTGCTGTATATGCGGTGATAGACTGTCAAGGGGGACTGAAAAAAAATACAGTTACGGCAATTTCACTATGCATCGGCATATGAGTAGGTGGCATCCTAATAATTATAGTGCTGCCCAGCTACGTGATGAGCAACAAAATCCCCCTGCGATGGCAAGAAGATCGGTTGTTCCAGAAGTGTCGGGACCAGAGGCGAGGGAGATGATCCCAAACATTCAAATGTTGTTTGGGGAAGTGAAGCAAGTGTGCGTGCACTGCAACCAATTCATTTGCTACAGGGAAAGTAGCATCATTTTGATTATGAGAGCTATTGAAAATCATGTTTGCCCGAAACGCCCCAAAAAATAAATTCTTTTTTTTTTGTTGCTCCTGTTGAGCCCTTTACAATGGATCATTTCGTTTCCCCCCCCAAAAAAACCAAAAAAAATATAAAAACGTTCAGAAAATACAAAAAAAGTAAAAAACGTTCAAAAAATACTAAAAAAAAATAAAACAACAAAAAAATTAAAAAAAAAGTTCTTTTCAGAACTACCTCCCCGTTATAAAAAAATTGGTAGAATATTTGGAACTCTGCCAACCTCTATTTCTTTTAGTTCGTTCCCCGGAGCGCTACCCGGTACGCGAACCGGAAGCTAACCAAAAAAATTATTTTTTTAAAAAAGAACAGTAAGTATAAGGGAAGGAAACAGACAGTTATGTGAAAAGAAAGACAGCTCTAGGGAGTAAACAAGAGATACTGTTACCCACAATCCACTGCTGATGATGTCACATATTACATCATTCATGACATGGTCAGTAACATCATCAGCAGTGGATTGCGGGTAACAGTATCCTTAGTTTACTCCCTATAGCTGTCTTTCTTTTAACATAACTGTCTGTTTCCTTCCCTTATAGTTACTGTTCTTTTAAAAAAAAAAAATTTTTGATCAGTCAGAAACAGTGACATTAATAGAAACAGAGAGAGTGAACAAGAGTGAAGAACTATGGTCCTCCTCAGCCACCCTCAGAAAACCAAGGGGGTCAAGATACATCTACCGTGCCCCCTTCTACCCATTCTGAACATTATTTGCCCTCCATCTTGTATCTTGATTCGACCGAAACACAAAATGGTGGACTCCCGTAACGCTGCTGGTTTGCGAACCGGGCCGCTTCCCGGGAAGCGGTCCAAAAAAAATGGTGGGAAAGTAATTCACAGACACTAAGAGTAATAGAGACGGAGTGAGTGAACAAGACTGAGGAACTATGAGAAGAGAGGGACTGAGAAAAAGAGTGGAAGGAGTTGAGTAAGTAGGTAATAGAGAAAGGAATGAGGAAAGTAGCAAAGGCAGGAAACTGAGGGTTAAAGAAATGAAGCAGTGGAACTAATAGTAGGTGAATGTGATAGAAATGTAACGAAAAGAGTACAAAATATTTACCTTATAATTGCCGTTAAATTACTCACTTTTTGTTTTTATACTTTCAATCTGTGAAAGAGAGAACCAACATTTGAAAAATATTAAAACATGTATTTAAAAATTACAAAAGACAAGGGAAAAGATTGAAGGACAAATAGTTTTTCAACAACTTTGACACTGACAGAAGCTTCTGCTTCTCCAGGCCCCCTACACAGTCCTAAAGATATACATTTTAAACTAACAGTATCTTGATGCATGAAGTGAGGCCTATCTTAAAACATGGTGCATCTTTTGCATTGCTCTTGTTTCAGAAAAGTGTCGCTTCAGGATGCCAATAACATGTCTCCTATCCAGAGGTTTGTTTGAGGTGAGGCCTACTCAGAGTTCAAGATGAGATTTACACTTGTTGAAGTGTACAGAGGAGATAATATCTGTGAAAGTCTACCAATGAAGTGAGTCATGTCCACTGCACTCTTCAACAAAGTACAAACCTCCTATGTTTCCCTGGACAGACCTAAACTTGATCTGCACAATGTGATTCGTAATGATAGGAAACACAGGTGATGTAATTGAAATACGTGCAATTTATTTTGCTCATTTCACAATCACATCACTTGTGTTTCCTTTGCTTAGGTATCTCATTGTGCAGATGTAGTCTAGCATATGAAAGAATACGCAGAAGTGCAGCACTGTATGCAACACCTTTGACACTTACAGAAGCCTCACCTTCTCCATGCCTCCTACACAGTTCTACATGTACATCATAAATGCAAACAGTACAGAATTAATTATACATGTTAAATGGTTTATTTTTGCTGTTCTCAGAATGTATCAAATTTCACTAAAAACAGTGACTTGAAGGTATTCATCATGTAACAGCGGGGAAAAAAAAACACAATCAAAATGATTGTGTTTAAAAAACCCATACAACATCAGAAATCAAAATTCAGAACTCCTTAAAGTTAACTTACTTTCCATGACGTCCAAGGATGTCCTATGAACAGCTTACACTCTTTTGTGCTGTTATTACTTTCAGCCCGCCACTTTCTGAAAGAAAATCTCCATCGTTTTTAAAAACACGTTACATGCAATAAATGACTTCTTGCTCTCTACCACAATTTTCCACAAGGCCAAATCTGGTCAGAGCCATTTATAACTCTTGGATTTCCTGTAAGCCAATCCCGTCATTTGGCATTTCCGCAACTTTCAGAATTAAAATGTTGAAGATCATTTTCACAATCCTGGAATAGTAATATCTTCCCCTTCTTGCTCAGTCATGTTCTACATTTCCTATGACACTGATACTGCTTACTATGAAGCAGACTTACACTACCTCTATGACTACTACAATTATTTAATTCTCTACATCACTTTTAATCACAAAGCAATGTAAAACAGTAGACAGCATTGCAGACTTACATTCCCTCTACTCCATGTTTTGATTGGCTGCTTCAATTAGCTTATAAAAAGAAACAGTTTTTCTGAACTCATTGAAAGTGCACTTATTTCTTCATGACGTCCAGTCCTATGGTTAGAAGTTATGTCTCTGAACTACACTTATCCTCAAGGCCAAATTGTGTAGGAGCCATTAGAACTTCTTCAAATTCCACAGAGCACATCCCGAGATTATTTCCCTAAAATTTTGGTTTTAAAAACACCAGGTAAGAGTTTTTAAGGTCATACGGCAATTTTTTTTGGAAAATTAAAACAGAATCATTGCAGAATGACCAGCCATTTCTAGACTTTAAATAAGCTGTGTAATGTCCTGATGTTATTGAAGGGCCGTCATGATATATAATTGCTGCAGTTACAAAAGTCCTTCCTGATATTGACAACTGCGAAGCTACAAAATTTTTAATTAAAGTTGTCAATTTTGTTCCATCAGGCCTACATCGTTGGAACATTAAAATGACATACTGGCCATATGTTCGTATAAATAATGTGGACATCATTTCAGATTTACATTGGCTACACTCCATGTTGTGATCAGCTGCTTTTACTAGCTTATTAAAGGAGACTGATTTACTGTCTGGCAAAGTTAAATATATAAATCTTTCTGAGTCTACACTAGTAGTACTTGATACCATACAGTTCTCGCAGTCATGCTGCCATTGATAAGAAAGCCCAAACAGGTGATCTACATCTACACCTTCAGCATGCAATACATCAAGCATATACATTAAAAACTCCTGACAATCTTGCTGAATATTTTGAGAGAATTGTGTTTGGCCTGAACATCTGTCTAACAGATTTCGAATTTCAGACACACTTTCTATGTTTCTTCTATCAGTGCTACATTTCTCTAACACAGAATTTAACAAACTGCAAAATCTTTGATCAGAATTGACCACAATCTCTTCTTTTACATTTTTTAGAGAAAACAAAACATTAACCACTACATTAGCATAGCAGTTGACACCAGAACTGTTTTCAAACTGAAAACCAACAACATCTTCAACAGAATCCTTTTTGTTTCTGCTTGTAATTTTAGGTTCATTGACTTTTTGTCTTTTTGCTACAACCTCCCCAGTATTGTTCTCATTTCTTCGTTTCCGGCCTACCACACGTTTCTCAAACAAAGGATACTGAGGCAAATGTGGCGCATACTCTCTTCTTAACCTATTGTATTCCTTAACACAATCTAGATCCGCACAAATGTTTGTGACATCACACTCAATCAAGTACAATCCCGATAAAGTTCTAACTCGTGACAATGCCACATATGCCATACCCTCCTTGAACACAGAACTGCCAATATTCACCAATGCACTGTCTACACTTAAACCTTGCGATTTATGGATTGTCACCGCATATGCCAAGCAAACAGGAAACTGCTTACGGCGAACATATAAGTCTTTTACAAGCAAAAATCTAGCAGAACAACGACCAATTAGCTGTACTTCCTCAATGCCATCAAATTTAATTTTTAAAAATTCAATTCCATCTCTATTTCTGTATTTCACAAAATCAACAACATTACCCATTGATCCATTTACCAGACCTCTTTCAACATGTAAATTCCTTCTTAAAATTATACGGCAGTTCAAGCACACATTCAGAGTCTTTTCAAAACCTGCAGTTTTAGATATACTCTTCTCTAATGAATCCAATTTTGTTTTCAGATTCTCAGACAAAATAATTGTTGATCCCATATGCTCTACTCTATCAATAGCTTCCAGTTTCACAATCTCTTGCTTTTCTAAATGCAACATTTTGTTGTTAAATTTGGCACATTCTGCAAGAGTTGGCATCAAACATATTCCAGATTTCTTCTCAGTAATTTTCTGAAAAATATTCTCAGGCACAACATCTTGTTCTGGATATAAATTTGACAGTAATCGTGCATGTAAAGCTTCTTTCCCATGCTCGGTCACTTTTCCAATTCTAACATCTTGTAGAATAGTCTTGTAAACTTCATCCTTCGCCTGACGCATATTTTCATGCAGTTCAGCATAATTGAAGTTTAACCATATATTGACGTTGCCAATGCTGCCTAGGCACTTCCTGGTATCTTCATGCGTGAGCATTTTGAACACAGGTTGCCCTTTCACTGGTGTCAGCTGCAGAAGATCTCCGAAAACAATGATGTGTTTGCCACCAAATAACACATCATACTCTGTTTTGAGAACTTCTTGCATCCTCAAATGCACAAAGGCAAGCATGACATTGGAAACCATGCTTACTTCGTCAATGATAAGAAGTTTCATTTTCCTCAAGATTCTTGAAACTTCAAAACAAGCATCTCCAGATAGCTTGTGATATTGTAATTTGTTGTCATGCTCCACTGGCAGCATCAGTAAACGATGTAAAGTAATCCCTTTAATATTATGTGCTGCCAGTCCAGTTGGAGCAGTGACAACACAAGACAGTGATGACTCTGTCCTTTCCTGCAAATAGCATGAAATTGCTTTAATGAGGAAACTTTTTCCAGTTCCCGCTTCTCCACTCACGTACAGTCGGACAGGCTTCAACGACGTACATGAGCACTCTTTCTTATCATGACTTAATCCATGATCAATTTGCATGGTAACTTCGTCATATATTTTCCTCTGCTCAACGTTGAGTTGTCTTTCCAACTCTTCTAAGTTAACCGCATCCTCTTGAGCATGTGCCATGGCTCTTTCCACTTCATTCATAGCAGTGGCAGCTTCATTTTCAATAACAGGTCCTCCTAGTGGATCCTGACTCAATGAAGCAGAACTCTGACTGTCCTGAGAACTGTCTCTGGCAATCTCGGCTGCAATCGTTGCTTCCTGCTCAATTTCCGCATTCAACATTTCTACATATTTGGGAAAAGCAGGACATTCTATGGTCTCCTTGGCGGCATTGAAAGAGTCTTCGTAACAGAGGAAATCTCCAAGCAGTTCCTCTTCTGCACGCCAAGGCTTGAAAAGTTGCAAAAGTGCTAAATAGAAAAACTCCTTTTTTTCAGGAGATTCGCCACTCAATTTTCGATGGTTTACCAAGTGGCATTTTCTTTGCTTGACCAGACATCCCTCACTTCCTATTACAGCATACACTCCTTTCTCAGTATCTTCTTTGATGTTCCTCTTGAATATGTAATTTTGCAGAACCTCATACAGACAAGCATTCTCGAGGTGACTGCTTCGATTTGGATAATATGTATCCAACATGTTTGTCTTCAAAATGTCGGTACTGTTTGGCTCCTTTTCCGCCAAATACTCAATTTCCCGCACAGGTTTCAGAACTCGATTACGCGTTGCTGCAAGACCAAGACTCGCCCAAACGATACTCCTGGACTTGGCATAGAGACTTGCTGAAGACAACCGGTCAGAACATTCGTACGCTCCGATTTCTCGATGCGACAACATCTTCAGACTGAAACTGTACAACTTCTTGCTGAGGCTCTTTTCATGGGAAATGTCCTCCCACATATCCTTCAATTCTGTCTTCTCTTTTTTGGTGATGTAAGACGTCACATACCGAGCCACAGCCATACAGTTATCAGCCACAAACTGTATATCCATGTTAGCATTCCACATGGACAAAATCACCGGGTTGTAGTCGTTAATGTACTTGGACTCTTCGTTCCTCTTCAAATTGTAAGTGTTTTTAGGTGATTTCTTCATGACATTGTGTCGCAGCGAAGACATCAAACTGTTTACTCTTCCTTTAGAAATCACCGGTCGTGGAAAGCCGAAACGACATTTAGTGTAGAACTTGTCCTTGTTTCGGAATTTACGACGGCAGTACTTTCCACATCGATGGCTTTGGAAACGCAGAACTTTTTCTCTTAGGCTTTTCTTCTCCTTTGCGTTTGGAACAGCACACGTAGAATACTGTTGGATGAAACTCATCACTGAGTCTTCTGGATCCGTTCCAAATTTAGGTGCATCCTTGATCCACAGCAACATATGTATATGAGGAGCACCTCTTGCTTGGTACTCCTTTCTCCAGAAGAAATCCAACACCTCTCCAAGAGGTGGATTCTTCTTATTCATGATGAAAGACATCATAGCTTCAAATCTATGATTGAAGTACCTACATACATTGACTGGATCCAAAGAGCACAGTTCTCCGGGTGTCTTGAATTCGATGTTATCTACGTTAGCATTTGCCTCTCGTAGAAATTCAAGTAAGTCTTCCCAGCCATACTCGGCACAGCTCAGAGTGAGGAACCATGTGGGAGTACCTAAGTTCCTCAGCATACATTTTAAATCACCATGACGACGGTACCAGTACTCATTAGTACCACGCTGACACGCCATGAGATTAATCAGGTGAGAATCTAAAATACTGTCTTGGACATTGACTTTATCCATAAAGTCACTTGCCGAGATGTTTTGCATGTGTATACCACTTTTCAAGATGTGGTTCACTGCATATGACAGTCCAGACAGATCGCTTTCAAACAGGAGATGAAACAAATAAGGAATGCATTGTCGAAACCTAGCATCTCCTGCATACAATCGCAAAGTCCGGTATTCAGAAGCAGGAATTTGATGAGGTCGCTCATCATATCTTCCTCCCTGACCTGTTGGAAAAAGCTGTGGGAAACACCGAGCTTCCAAAATTTCCTCCCAAACACTAATGGGACTCCCTTTGGCTTGTTTCATTTGAAACAACTCAATAGCATTCCCCATGACTTCCTTGGAATGCAAAGGATGAACACTATAATGTTCATATATTTCTTCACTAGTACAGGGTTCTACTTTCTCAATTTGACCAGCACACAAATCGCTATCCTCTTCCTCACTTACTTCCTCTTCTGCAACATATACATTTTTATAGTATTTATTATATTTTTTCAAATACAATGTTGCCCTTTTGACTTTCCTAACATCTACTAAATCTTGCCATATTTTCTTATTCTTTGTCGGAACCCCATTAACTAAGATAACCAGAGGTTCCTCTTCCACTTTTTCTACTCCAATTGTGTTAATGTTTTTCTTCAAATCTAGAGGCAAATAAACAACTCTTCCCTTTAATCCTCTCTGTAAATCTGATGGAGGCAATTTCCCTGTCTTTGGCTCCATTCTTACAATAGCCTGAAAGGGATGGATACTTTGAATCAAAATAGATTCATAAGTATTTAAATCCTTCAATTCAGAAGGAATCTCAACCAATTCCAGATTATTATGAACTGCTCTAGCAGGCATCTGGTTTTGATTTAATTTGCAACAACAATAACTACACACACGTTGATCCAATCCCAAATCAAAACAATTTTCTACCATCAAGTATGTTGCGAAATCCTTCCATTCACTATTATTTTCCCTTTCACTTTTTGCATATAAATCCACTAACTTAGTCTGATTCTTATAATAAGTGCGTCGACAACACACACAAGTGAAATTAGGCCTCTCACTTGATTTCACCTCAAACGTCGCAATTTCCCTCTGGAAATTATCTGTACTGGAAACCTGTACACTATCTTCCACATGACCCTCTTCTTCTTGCTCAATTTCAACATTCTCCTCTTTACTTCCAAAGTAACAAAACTCAATTTCTTCACATATATTCTTCACATCTATTTCAGAACCATGCAAAAGAGCATCTACTATTTCTTTTGAAATCATAAATTGCCTTGTTTAGCTTCCTAATTCTATTGATTATCAAAATAAATAACTTACGTTTAATTTCAAATGCCTGATCAATAACTTTCTCAATTTTTTTTTTTTTCTTATAAAAAACCAGTTTCTGTTGACCTTTCTTAATATTTTTTAACAAATTGCCAATTATCCTGTTGCGGAACATTCGTTTACGAATCTCCCTAAACTGTTGTTTCCTTCTACTATCATGCACAGAGTTATCTCTTGCTCTAGCAGTAACATTTTTCATTGGCCTTTCCTTTCCATTTGAATTCCTTCTCGTTTTATGGACTGAAACATTTTCTGTAGTAATATTTTTTTTACTACACATATTTCTTATGAAATATTTTGTGGTCTTACCCGGTGCTTTCTTCGTGACTTGACAAATCTTTTTGTTAGAGGACTGCTGCTCATTTTTTTTCACCTGCTGTCTTTGACGTTTTGCAGCCTTTCTCTGTCTTTCTATTGTAGGCATGGTGAAATCTTGAAATGATCTGCAGTTGAATCTGTGGTAAAATATAATAAAAAATGTTATTAACCAGTATTACCAAACAGTAAAACAATAACAGTGATCAAAAACTTAACACACTACTTGACATTTTAAATAAAAGATTTTTTAGTCCTTGCAAATTTACAATACAGAAATACCAGAAAAGAAATGACATTTATATTTATGTTACCTATGCTATTTTATATGTGAATCTGATCTAATTTTATGAGCATATTTTAATATTTTATTGAAGACACTACACATAACCTGCTTTTGAAGGTGTCTTTATTTTTAAATTAAACGGTTTACCTTTTTACTTTTTATTAATTATAAATTTTAAAAATAAATGTTTATATTTCCATAGGCTCAAGCAGGTCAGCTTCCCATCCTATGTCATATAATTCGGACAAATCTGCATCCTCATCACGCTCTTCTTCATCCTCAGGATTTAAATCATCCAAGGGATCAACATCCACTGATGTTTCAATTACAAGTTCAATGATGAGGTCAAAATCAACTGATTGCAGATTGTCGCTCATGTTGAGGTTGTCTTTATCTTTAAAGAAAGATAACAACAATGAGATGTTGCAGAGTAAGAGACAAATCTCAGAGATTATAATAGTAAAATTGTTTAACAAGAGTAACATTTTGCAGCTATTATTTAGCCATGTCCAGCGATGCTGAGCAGGTGAAGCCTATGTCTAATTTTTCACTGAACAGGACTCATCTCTTCTTAACCTTGGATAAGCCTCACCGACTCTGTGTCCCCTGCACATACTTAAATGTAAAGGGGCAGATTTATGTTAAATGGCACATCCCCAGGCATGCACCAGTTAACGTGCACCACTGCTCTGCCACCCATGGTGTGCCGCATTTACAATCAGATAGGAGAAACCTGCGTCAAAACCCTGCGCCTGCTTGAAGCAGGCATAGGTCTTGATGCAACATTGTGGAGATGGTGCACCCCTGAGCGTTGCTGGAGCTGCATCGCACTTGCGATACAACTCCAGCAATGCGCCACCTTAACGGCACAGATGCGTCACGTATCTGTGCTATTTTTGCCCCATGCTGCGCCGCATTGTAAATGCAGCACACCATGGGTGGCGGAACAGCGGCGCAGGATGACTGGCACATCCCTAGTGATGCGCCAGTCATCATAAATCTATCCCTAAGCTTCTTATCTTCTTAGAGATGAACTGCCATATGTATCATCAAAATATTTTGTATTTCCTAAATAGCGAATTTTAAGGAATAAATAGCGATTCTTTACCATTCCTAATTTGCAATGAGCAAATTGCTAATTGCAAGTTACCCATTCATTTCCATGGGCTAGGAGGCTCATAGGAATGAAGGTTTAATTTGCGATTAGCAATTTGCTCATCACAAATTAGGAATTTTTCCAAGGGTGCAGGGGTGTCTCAAGAACACCCTGCTGCACCCCTGAAAAAGAAATTTGGGGGCATATGGCACACATACATGCCCTAAGGGCATGTGTTGGCGTCATATGGGACCTTTTGTTTTTTTAAAAAAAAGCTTTTTGAAAAGAATTCACAAATTACCACCAATTTACCACAATAGTTTCCAAATCCTTAATGTCATTTTTACATATTTTTTGTTTGATACATTGCATTTAAGTAGTCACAAAATTTGCAAATCCTTCAGTGCAATTGCAAAATAAGGAATAGCAAATTTTGCTACTCCTTATTTTGCATCAAACTTGTTTGATACATACCATTTGTCTAATTTACATTTGCAAAGGCCGAAATTCGTAGAATTTTGATCTTTGCGAATGCTAATTAGCTTGATACATATGGCCCCAAGTGAGGCCTGTCTTGCGACATGGTGCATCTTTTGCATCACTGCTGCATTGGTTTCATGTGGTACGTTTTTTTTTGCACCATGACACATCTGCCTAAATGCATCAATTTGTAATTTTGTCGCCTCATACCAAATCTTTTGCACCGCCGCTGCATCATAAAAGTGACGCACAGTGGCACAAAAGAGGCATACACCTATCATAAATCTGTCCCTAGCATTTTAAATGATTAATCCAGGATGACGATAAGTTGTGGCCTATCCAGAGGTTTGTTTAAGGTGAGGCCTACTCAGGATTGCAGATTAAAGTTACGCTTGATGAAGAATACAGAGGAGATAATACATGTAAAGGCCTACCAATGAAGTAAGTAATGTCCACTTTATTGCGCCAGTCATCATAAATGTATCCCTAAGCTTCTTATCTTGTTACAGATGAACCACCATATGTACCATCAAACTATTTTGCATTTCCTAAATAGCAAATTTTAAGGAATAAATAGCAATTCTTTACCATTCCTAATTTGCAATGAGCAAATTGCTAATTGCAAATTAGCACCGCCGCTGCATCATAAAAGTGACGCACAGTGACACAAAAGAGGCATACACCTATCATAAATCTGTCCCTAGCATTTTAAATGATTAATCCAGGATGACAATAAGGTGTGGCCTATCCAAAGGTTTGTTTAAGTTGAGGCCTACTCAGGATTGCAGATTAAAGTTACGCTTGATGAAGAATACAGAGGAGATAATACATGTAAAGGCCTACCAATGAAGTAAGTAATGTCCACTTTATTGCGCCAGTCATCATAAATGTATCCCTAAGCTTCTTATCTTGTTACAGATGAACCACCATATGTACCATCAAACTATTTTGCATTTCCTAAATAGCAAATTTTAAGGAATAAATAGCAATTCTTTACCATTCATAATTTGCAATGAGCAAATTGCTAATTGCAAATTACCCATTCATTTCCATGGCCTAGGAGGCTCATAGGAATGAAGGTTGCAATTTGCGATTAGCAATTAGCTCATCACAAAATAGGAATTTTTTCAAGCGTGCAGGGGTATCTCAAGAACACCCTGCTGCACCCCTGAAAAAGAAATTTGGGGGCATATGGCACACATACATGCCCTAAGGGCATGTATGGGCGTCATATGGGACCTTTTGTTTTTTAGAAAAAAATGCTTTTTGAAAAGAATTCGCAAATTACCACAAACTAGAAGTTGGTGGTAGTTTCCAAATCCTTAATATCATTTTTTACATATTTTTTGTTTGATACATTGCATTTAAGGAATCGCAAAATTTGCAAATCCTTCAGTGCAATCGCAAAATAAGGAATAGCAAATTTTGAATTAAGGACATTTTAAGTAATTTCCACATGTGCAGTGTTTTCAAATTATGATTTGAAAATCGTTTTTGGGGAAAAGTAATGGTTAAAAATTTATGACAAGGACATAATGGTGTATGCTTCTCTATAAGGCATTTCAGTGTCTCTGATGTCATTTTTCCCATATTACATTATAAGACCTTTCCCCATAGAGCACATTCCTTGTAAATATGCTCCCACCTGTGCATGGTGAATTTAGATTTTGACTGTTTGAGTCACATAGCCATGTTAAAAGTCACCCCAAAAAATTGCAAACGCTTTAAAAAAACACATTCATGTGTCTTAAGGACATTTTAAGTCATTTCCCCGTGGACAGTGTTTTGTAAGTGGCACAAAAGAGGCATACACCTATCATAAATCTGTCTTTAGCTTTTTAAATGATTAATTCAGGATGATGATAAGGTGTGGCCTATCCAGAGGTTTGTTTAAGGTGAGGCCTACTCAGGATTGCAGATTAAAGTTACGCTTGATGAAGAATACAGAGGACATAATACATGTAAAGCTCTACCAATGAAGTAAGTGATGTCCACTTCATTGCGCCAGTCATCATAAATGTATCCCTAAGCTTCTTATCTTGTTAGACATTAACCGCCATATGTATCATATAACTATTTTGCAAATAGCGAATTGTAAGGAATAAATAGCGATTCTTTACCATTCCTAATTTGCGATGAGCAAATTGCTAATTGCAAATTACCCATTCATTTCCATGGAGCAGGAGGCCCATAGGAATGAAGGTGCAATTTGCGATTAGCAATTAGCTCATCGCAAATTAGGAATTTTTCCAAAGGTGCAGGGGTGTCTCAAGAACACCCTGCTGCACCCCTGAAAACGAAATTTGTGGGCATATGGCGCACATAAATTTTAACAACATTCCTTAACCTCAAAAACGATTTTCAATTCATAATTTGAAAACACTGCCCACAGGGAAATTACTTAAAATGTCCTTAAGACACATGAAAGTGTTTTTTTATTGCCTTTCCAGCATGGTTGGGTCACTTTTAACATGGCTATGTAACACAAACATTTAAAATCTAAATTTCCCATGCACAGGTCGGAGCATATTTACAAGCAACTTGCGCCACAGAGAAAGGTCTTACATTAAAATGGGAAAAATAACATCAGGGACAGTCAATTGCCGTATGAAGAAGCATACACCATTATGTCATTGTCATAAATTTAAAAACAATTCCTTTTCCCCAAAAACGATTTTCAAATCATAATTTCAAAACACTGCACATGGGAAAATTACTTAAAATGTCCTTAAGACACATAAAAGCGTTTTTTGATTGCCTTTGCAGCATGTTTGTATCACTTTTAACATGGCTATGTAACACAAACATTCAAAATCTAAATTTTCCATGCACATGTGGGATCATATTTACAAGCAATTTGCGCCACATAATTCATAATTTTCTCCTTAAAGCACACTATTCTCTATCTAAATTAAAGAAATATTTTCTCACCTTAGCAAATACTTTGAGTTTGAAAACAGTCTCAGAAACACACCAATTTGTCTTCAGCAGAGCAAAAGGTATGCACTCCAGAGTCTGCAGCTATCAAAAGCACAGAAATGCTGTAAATCTTCACACATATCTCTCATGTCACCCAATCAAAACTCTTCCCTCACTTTTTTTCAAATGAAAACCCTTCCCCCCTCTGCCATTTCATGCCTTTTCTGCATGGCAACCACCTCATTGGAAGACTTCTGGTGTTTGCAAGTTCACACAACTTTGTTGCAATTGAACTCTGAACTCTCAGTGCACCTGCATATCCAGTGCATTCTTTCATTTAATGATTTTTTTTTTGACCATTCAAAATACATCTTTCAAAGAACACATCCGTGCACCCTAACTTTCTGTTTTCAGCAATCAAAATCCACCAATCACTGTTACTGCTTCATGAACACAGAAACTCCACAGTTTTTTTCATTTTAAACTCTCATTTTTTCAACTGCCATTTCATTGCCACACTTCATCTGACTGCAGGAGAACCTTCTCTCACCATGTTTTCTGTCTGGATTGTTGGACATAGTTATATTCACTGGGCTCAAAGGTACGTTGAAAACAGGAATTTACCTAACCTCAATTTACAAGATGTGGAAATTAAGTGGTTTGGCCACAGAGGATTAAAATGTCACCAATTGATACCATTGGTGAAAACCTTTATGCATTTGCCCAAACCTGACCTGTTAATTGTGCACTGTGGAGGTAATGACTTGGGCACTTTGACTGGGGTAGGTCTGGAAATGCTTTTAAAGGACACCTTTGAGCAATTGATGGCACTTTTTTCTCAGACTGCCTTGGTATATTCAAATATATGCCAAAGACAGAAATGGAGGTGGTCAAACCAATTTTGTCCACAAATTGAGAAGTCGAGGAAGCATGTAAACAAATCTGTTTCAGCTTACATGAGAGACCATGGAATGGGCTCCCTGTACAACAATAACTTGCGTTACTACATGCAAGATATCTACAGAGGAGATGGAGTTCACTTCTCAGATGAGGGCAACAGAGTTTTCACTCTGAATTTAAGAATGTGCATTGGTACCTACTTATAAGTACCTAAATGTACCATAAACCCAAAAGCTCTTCTCAGAGCTACCCTACATCTAATCACTCACAATTATTATTTTACTCTAACATTTTTCAAAATTTTCAACAAAGTACCCTCCCCGGGGCGCTACCCGGTACGCGAACCGGGAGCTAACCTCGCGAAATTTTTTTAAAAAATGGGTTTTTTCCGCACATATAAGCCTCCTCAGCCACCCTCACAAAACCTAGGGGGTCAAGATAAGTCTACCGTGCCCCCTTCTACCCATTCTGAACATTATTTGCCCTCCATCTTGTATCTTAATTCGACCGAAACACAAAATGGTGGACTCCCGTTACGCTTAAGGTTCGCGAACCGGGGCGCTCAACGGTTCGCGTACCGGGTCGCTCTCTGGGAAGCGCACCATCAAAAAAGGTGGGAAAGTAGTTCACAGAAAAGCCACTGGAGACAATTTCACCAAATATAGATTAGCTCATACTACATACCAATCCCTACCATTTTCACAAATTTGATTGGAATTCCATTTAGTCATTTAGCCTGTAGACCTCTCTAAATACCCTGAGGTAAATTACTTCACAAAACACATCTGAAGTGTTGGAATTGACAACCAATGAAAATGTTACTTTCATTTTCTATTTTTTTTACCTGACATTTCTTTGGTTATATACCTGAATATATATAAAGGAAGAGAAGAAAACACAGCCATTTTGACTACTACTTCTTGCTGTACATTTCAATAGTATTTTCACTAATTCCTTCAACTTCTTTCTAAAGGTAAGTTTGTATTTTTAAAACTGAAGTATATTGTGCACTATAAGTTAATATGGTAAACTTTTTCTGATAGATATATACTATCCCTCTGTAGTAGTTATAGATTTAGAGAGACTTCTCTGTTATAGTTATGAATGGAGTTAGGCTTCTCTTGTATAATTATGAATTTACTTACGTTAAATCACATACACTTTTTTAAATTCCTACTTCCACTCTGATACTATACACTGCCCAAAGATAAATTCACTGATAAAAAATGCCTATCTAAAATTATTCCCAACATTGCCCTATCGCTACTAATATATATTTTTTTAATCCAAATTTCAGGCAAAATGGAAGGCGAAAACCAAGTTTCTTTTGAAATGGACCTGCAAGAGAGCAGCCAAGAATTGATTGATACAATTGATCAAATTGACATTGAATTTTTCGATGAAACTTGGGACAATGAACTACTGCAATGTGTACAAGCAGTAGATAACCTCCTTGCAAATGAGGACATTTTACACCCTCAGAGACTACAATGTATATTCCATGATAATTATGAAATTTCTGACAATGAAATGTTAGAAAGTTTAATAAATTATGAAACACAATCACATTAAAAAAAATGCTTAAAAAATAAAGAAAATAAAAAATAATCAACAAAAACAACAATCAATTAACATACAGCATTTGAAAAGTCTATCATTCATTTTTCATTGCAGTACGCTGCCCAGAACGCTTCCCGGTTCGCGGACCGGGCGCTCCCCACGCAAAAAAAACAAAAATTTTTTTTTGTTTTTTTTGCCCCGCAGGGCCCTTTTAAAACCTCCACATTAAACCTAGGGGGTCAGGGAGGATCTAGTATGCCCCCTTATGGTCATTTTCGCCTTTGTTTTGGCCTCCTCTTGTCTCTCAATCCTACCGAGAGACAAGATGGCGGCCGCTCCGGACTGTTTAGAATGTTGACAGACACCGGAGAGCCAATCAGCTTAGCTACGCGAAGTTCCGGTACGCTTAAGGTCCGCGGACCGGAGCGCTGCCCGGAGCGCGCTTACAGATATATATCTTTTTTTAAACGTTAATTTCTCAAAATCCACTGGAGCACATATATTGAGACCTAGAAAAGGCACATCGGGCTACCAGTCCCTACAATTTTGCCAAGTTTCATGGAAATCCATTCAGCCGTTCGGGCTAAAAGTGAGGCCAACCGCCCTATGGAAAACTCAATGTTAAAAACACGTTTTGGGACCCCCCTTTTTTCTCGGCCCCCCCTTGACGAAACCCCCCCAAATTTCCAAGGGCTGCTCAGAAACAAAATGTTCCATTTTCCAGAAAATTTCAGCCAATTCCGTCCACAAACGCCAAAGTTATTACACATAGAATTTTCAAAAATCCCATAGGGAAAAAATCCTAACTATATATACCTACTGGCGACCGCCAGTAGGTAATATATATATATATATATATATATATATATATATATATATTTATATATAAACACAGACTGTTGGCTGAACCTTTGCCTCTGTGTCGGCGGGCTCACGGCAGGGGTAGCCACCCCCAAAAATCAACACACTCCACCAGCGTCGTCTTTCTCGTACTTTCAGAAAGAAATAACACAGCCGTGATGAAGGAGTAGGCTTACTCCGAAACGCGTAGGACGTTGTATCCGCATTAAATCTGCACCGTTTATTGAGGCCACGGCTCCTGTGTTATTTCTTTCTGAAAGTACGAGAAAGACGACGCTGGTGGAGTGTGTTGATATATATTTATATATATATATATTTATATATATATAAGCTCCAACAAATACGGGGCACCCACGTGGTTGCCTGGATGTTACATTTTATTAAATGCAAATGCGTTTCAGCAATGAGCCTTCCTCAGTTGTTTAAATGTGTACAGAGTTCAGTTCATTAAGATAGTGAGCACATCCTCCTCATTGGCAAATTCAAAGTAGTGGCAAATAAGAAAGGACTGTGATAATGTTCCTTCTAATTTGGCCACCATGTTTGTGAGGCAATGTACTGGTACTAGTCGTTATAATTCCATATCGACTTTGAGGCCACAATAAGTCGTTACACTTCAATAAATAAGCACAGGTCATTGTCCTCACATCAACTGCTTGCTGCACTGTATACCAGTCACATCTTTCACTTCAGCCCATATGGGCTGCCACAATGTCACAATGCACTGCATACCCCTTGCCAAACTGCTGGATTTTACACCAAGATAAGTACGCAGGCAATAGTCAAAATACCGTGTGCCATGAATTTGGATGATTCACGACCATTTGATTGATAGAAAATCTTTCAGGGACGGGTCTGGCAGCATGGTAATTAAACTTAAGCTCAGACCACACCTGTCACTGCAGAACTCTTAGAGCAGGAGCCTCCGTGATGTGTTGCCTGGATCATATATTTTATTTAATGCAACCCCGTGAGTGGCCCTTATTTGTTGGAGCTTTTATGTAGAACATGAGTACTACCATCATGATCACAGAGGCACCCGCCTTAAGAGCTTGGCAGCCATGGGACCATGCACACTGTCAGTTGGAATAACATATGGTAATTAAATATTACTTTATGTTTAAAAAAACGGTGCATTCACTGAAAAAACAAAATTTACAGGATGCTATAGTTGGTAGCACATTTTACACCCACAAAACCACACCAATTCAGCAGTTATAGTTCTACTTATCTTAGCACTTATAGTTATACTTATCTGAATTAACTATAACTTGTGCCATAAAATAAGTTTGGCCATGAGTCATGGTTAATTAAAATAATAAATGGGGGGCCCCGGGGGCTGAAATTGGCCTGGGGAGGGGAGCTACGCAACCCTCTCACACATTGAAAAAGATGCCGCCCCTGGGGGATGGGGTCTTTGGAGCCAAAGTTGGCCCAGGGCCATGCCCCCTTCACCACCACTCTGCAAACGTGGTGGTTGGGGGACGAGGTCCCCTTAGAAGCTGAGGGTCCTTTGAGTTCAGGAACCCCTTCTGTTACCTCCAGTAAGTCCTACACAGCATTTCTGCTGAGAGGACTTGGAGGCCATGCCCCTTTCTTCACCACTCTGCAGACACACCTCCTGGTGTGCTACTGGTTGGGGAATTAATTCCACTTTATGCCTGACGGCCTCAGGATTAAGGTGGACTTCTACCCCCAACCAGTAGGGTACCAGGAGACATGTTTGCAGAGTGGTGGAGAAAGGGAGCGTAACCTCTGACGACCTCTCAGCAGTCCAGCTGTGTGGGTCTTACTGGAGGTAACAGGAGGGGTAGTCAGCCCCCAAGGGCTCTCAAGAGCCAATGGGACTTCATCCCCCAACTAGTAGTGTGCCACTAGGTACATTTGCAAACTGGTGGAAAAAGTGGGTGTGGCCACTGAAAACCTCTCAGCAAACCCACTGTGTGGGACTTACTGGAGGTTACAGGAGGGTACATTTTCCCCAATGACCATCAATAGCCAAATGGAGTTCATCCCCCTACTAATAGCACACCAGGAGGAGCGTTTGCACAGTGGTGGAGAAAGGGTGGGTAGTTGGCCCCCAAGGACATCCTTGGAGGCCAGTTAACCCTCTTGTTACCTCCAGTAATTCCCACACAACACGATTGCTAAAATGTCTTTGGAGGCCATGCCCCCTTTCTCCACCACCCTGCAAACACGTCTCCTGGTGCACTACTAGTTGGGGGCATGAAGTCCATTTTATTCCTCAGGGATCTTGGGGGCAATAAGCCCTCCTAATACCTCCTGTAAGTCCTACACAGTGGGATTCATGACAGCTAATCGGAGGCCCAGCCCCTTTTCTCATTCACTCTGCAAGTGCGACCACTACTTAAACAAGCATTGGAAATGCAATAGGTCTCGCATTAGAAAAGTTGGAGCTATTGGTCTTGTAAATGTAATAATTTTTTAACTTATGTTTAGGTTGTTCAAATAGCAAAATTAATAATTTTGTTATTTTAATTGCCAATAGTTATAACATTTGGACCTCGGAAATACAAAGCCTCGGAAAACGAGCTGAAACCCCACTTTTTACAGTAAGCTTGTTTTCCTTGTCACCGTGTGATATCGGCTGCTCGTCGGGATACCGTGTGATGGGAGCTGATATGCGTGTTGTAGCGCTTGAGCAGGTTAAACTGCACTTTTGTGTTGAAAATGACCGTTGTTCGGCCGTTGTGTCCTCGCAAATGACGGAAGATGCAGGCGGACAAGCTTTTTATCTGTCCGGTCGGTGGAAAAGACACGAATTCTCACTGCTGGCTGGTCTGTGGCCGGCCTTCTGTCACCTCGGTGGCTCGCCCACTCCACGCCGGTATTGATGCCTAGTATTCTGTTCACTTTAATAACTGACATGGAGGCATGAGTGGCATTGCAGGGGAGGCTGGTGCCTAGCAAGGGACTACCCCCTCGGAGTCGGTTACTGTGTGCTACCACCGCGCACCTGATCTGCAAGGAAATCACATCTCACCAATAGACGCGAGCCGCTCTAATTGACGGCTCTCAATTGCCATCCACCGGGAATAGGGGAGGGGGTTCGGGTGAGAGCAAGGGTGAGTCGAGAGTGAATTACCAAAGATGTCTTCACCGCTTGCCACCCACCTAAAGTCGATAGTCTTACACTCTAGCTCGAGGTAAATGTAAATGTAAATGTAAGGAATTTATATAGCGCAAATCACCAAGCGGTTTCTAAGCGCTTGCTTAGGGAACCCGTCCTGGTATTCCCCTGTGAGATAACCCCAGCAGGGTATCCGCAAGGTGAAAGCCAGGCATCCCGCGGCGAGGGGCCATTGTGGAGATTAAGCAAGCTATTGCCCAGAGTCGCAGAGTGTGAACCCGTGAATCGAGTAGGCACCGGAGCGAGAATTGTCGAGTCCATGGACATTTTAGGACTCAAGACCCCGCCGAGCCGGGAATTGAACCCTGGTCCCGGGCTGACCTCTGCTCCCAGGTCTGCCTCCTCTAACCAGTGATCCACACTTCCCCACATATATATATACGACAAGTGCGTGGACTGCGAAGCGCAGCACACCAACTGGCAGAGCACGTCCTGTGTGCCGACTGGAGGGACCGGAGCATCCGCTGCCTCTGACAACCGGCCTAGAAAGTTTTGCGGATTATCAGAAGTAACAAAAGTTCCTCATCGGATCGTCCATTCATTAAGGTGCATCAATAAGGAGAGCCAACCACAGAGGGGATAGGCGAACCTGAAAAGAGAAGAGGCTGTTAGGGATGGTGTTAGGAGTGCTGGGAGGGGGAAGGGGAAAAATGAAGGGAGAAAGGGAGGAGTGATGAGTGGAAGTAAAGAAGAGGAATATGGATGAAGGAGGGAAGAAAGAAAGGATTGAGTAGGGGAAGAAAGAGGTGGAAAAGTGGGAGGGAAAGAGAAACGAAGGGACGAAGCACAGACGATTAATGAGGGGGAATATAGAAGGAAGGGCAGACGGAAGTTAAGAAAAGAGGCCGATTGACGATTAAGGTGAAAAGAAAGAAAGCAAAATGAGCGGATTGTAAGGAGTATGAGTGGATGGGGAGGTTGAGAAGGGGGTGGAGGCGCGGGGGGTGAAGGCTCATATTAAAACAAGTTAAACAAGTCGGGCGGCACAACAGGGGCAGAAAAAAAAACGCGGCCGCGAAATGAAAGCCTTTGATGTAGCAAGGGGCGGAGCGGATACCTTTGAAGAGCTGCTGGAGGCACCAAGCTGGGGAACAGATGGCTGGCTTTGATGTGCACTCGCTTTTTATGTCAATGCGCTTGCGCATTGAGCTTGCTTTTCACATGCACTGCATGGAATCGCCCGATGGTTAAGCTCTGGATAAGCCCCTATATTCTCGCAAGCTCAATGCGCAAGCGCATTGACAGGCGAGACCTAAAAACCTTAAAAATTCACTGAAAAAAACAAAGGTATAGGGATGTTATAGTTAGGTTCAGATTTCACTCGTACAATACGGGAAACATCATTTACATTTACAACGTGGATGTTACAATGCGTTGCCATTACAATGTGGTTGTAACAACGCAACTACTATTACATCGTAATGCCATTACAACGCATATGCTTTTACCACGTATGCCTTTACAACGAATTTTGTTGTAAAGGCATGAATGGTATATATGTGTTTTACATGTAAGTATAAGGTGAGCATGGGGTTTAGGGTGGGTTTGGGTTGTAGGGGTATAGATTTGGGTGGTGTCAAGGTTAATTTATGGGTTCAGGGTGGATTTATTTGTGGGGTGACAAGGGTAATTTTAAGATTTAGGGTGGGTATGGGTTTTGGGGTGTCAGGGGTAATTTTAGTGTTCAGGGTGCAAGGTTTAATTTTAGAGTTCATGGTGGGTTGTGGTGTTTGGGGTGCCAAGGGTTAATTTAAGGGTTCAGGGTGTTTTTGGGTATTGGGGTGCAAGGGTTAATTTTAGGGTTCAGGACGTGTTTGGATTTTGGGGTGCAAAGGTTAATTGTGGGGTTCAGGGTGGGTATGGGTTTTGGGATGCAAGGGTTAATTTTGGGGGTCGTGGGGTATGGGTTTTGGGGTTCAGGGTCGGTTTGGGTTTTTGGGGTGCCTGGGGTGATTCTAGGGTTCAGGGGGTGTTTGTGGTACACTGGTTCATCTTAGTGTTCAGGGTGTGTTTAGGGTTTGGGGTGTAACGGTCATTATGGGGTTCAGGGTGGGTATGGGGTTTGCGGTGTCAGGAGTAATTTTAGGGATCAGGGGGTGTTGGGGTGCCAAGGGGTAATTTTAGGGTTCAGGGTGTTGGGGTGCAAGGGATAATGTGTGTTCAAGGAGGGTTTAGGGATGCAAGGGGTCATTTTGGGGTTCAGGGTGGGTGTGGGTATTTGGGGTGTCAGTGGTCATTTTAGGGTTCAGGGTGTGTTTGGGTTTTGGGGTGCAAGCGTTAATTTTGGGGTTCAGGGTGGGTATGGGTTTTGGGGTGTCATGGGTAATTTTAGGTTCAGGGTGGGTTTGGGTTTTGGGGGCAGGGGTAATTTTAGGGTTCAGGGTCGGTATGGGTTTTGGGGTGTCTGGGGTAATTTTAGGGCTCAGGGTGTGTTTGGGCTTTGGGGTGCAAGGGTTAATTTTGGGGTTCAGTGTGGGTATGGGTTTTGCGTGTCTGGTAATTTTAGGGTTCAGGGTGTGTTTGTGTTTTGGGGTGCCAGGGTTAATTTTGGGGTTCAGGGTTTGTATGGCTTTTGGGTATTGGGTAACTTTAGGGTTTTGGGGTGCAAGGGCTAATTTTGGGGTTCAGGGTGGGTTTGGGGTTTGAGGTGGAAAGGGTAATTTCAGGATTTTAGGGGGTATGGGTACTGGGGTAGTAGGGCTAATTTTAGAATTTTAGGGTTTTAGGGGGTGTGCATGTTGGGGTAATAAGGGTAATTTTAGAGTTTTAGGGGGTAAAAAACAATATATATCAAATATCTCTCTCTCTCTCTCTCTCTCTCTCTCTCTCTCTCTATATATATATATATATATATATATATATATATATATATATATATATATATATATATTTATTTACCTAAAACACTTATGCCAAGTGCATGCCTTTACCAGGCATGCCCTTGCGTTGTAATGGCATGCCTGGGAAAGGCAAATGTATGGCAAAAGTTTGCAATGCAATAGCAACTTGTAACAACACTTGCATTTTAACAACTGTGTTGTAATTGCATGCGATGTATCGTCATATATTCGTGCAACACCAGTGACATTCAGCAGTTATAGTTAACTAAGCTAACTATAACTTGTGCCCCTGCAATTGACTGCTTATGACCTCATATATTACATCACTTATGACATGGTCAGTGACACCACTGATGACATCACAGATGACATCTCAAATCACATCACTGATGAAATAATCCAATGACTGTGAGTGTTTTAAAAATGATTTATTTGGTGAATTTCTATTTTTTGTATTCCATTTTCCTAGCTATAACATCCTTGTAACCTATGGATTTTTTGGGTGAATTTCTGAGTTTTTTTTAAATGCTAATTCCTAACTGTAATGTCCCTGTAACCATGTTTTTTTCAGTGAATTTGGATGTTTTTTAGGTTTTGAATTCAAATCACTTGCACTGTGCTTGTGAAATCTGTTGTTTTAAAAAAAACTTACAGAAGGCTTACATCCCATCCCGCCTTTCCATTGGTTTGTGCTTGGCACATACTTTTCTTCTATTTCTATTGGCTGTAGTATATTTTACCGCATTTACCAATGCTAGTTTCTTGTCTGCTTCTCCTTATCAGTTTCCAGTCGCTGATATACTGCTAACATCCACTTTGGTGGAACTATTTTTGCATAAAGTTCTGCCTCTTTCTGCTTTTTCGTCTTGCAGCAGATTTATATAGCGCCACTTATCACCGGGAGAGATTAAATGATGTGCCCAGAATCACAGGATGTTGCACTGCCGAGACTGGAACTGGAATCCCTAGCTCTTGAGTCAGCAGCCACTGGGCCGCATCCTCTCCACTCCTATGATGCTTGTAAGGGAGCTCTATCCTTCATCCCGGACGGTGATTGAGAAAAACAGCTTATTATTTGTTACATAGACAAAAACAATGCATTACAAATGTTTGTTTATATATTGCACTCAATGCTGTTCAGACTCTTCTTAATCGCTAAATTTTCAGTTGAAGGATCATAGTAGCATTACAATATCTTCACGGAATCTCATACTTTTGATCAAGCGGGGAGCTACAATCACATCCCCAAGTCCCCTATTTCCGAAGTCCTAAATTCAACCACTTAATTGCAGCTCTTTCTATGGCATATCTAAATGGGAAACAAGCTTACAGTTTCACATGTCAAATAAAGAAATCCTGCAGTGAGCCCTGCTTCCACTTGAAAAATGCATTGTGCAGATTTTCACTGTATTTGGCGTTCATATGCAGTGGAGACCTTTCCACAAGAGGGTGGAGTATATCATTTTTTTGAAGATCTGTATTTCACGAACTTGGACCAAGATTGCTTTACTTGCGAGCTAGGTCAAATTACTTTTTAAAGGCACGGGGACATTTTGTGTTTTTCCCAAGATCACAAGATGCTGAGCCGAGGCTGGAACTCGAACCCTGGCCCCCTATTCCAAAGCTTGCAGCTCTGGCTGTTAATCCGCTTCTCTTTCCTCTGTGGGGTTACAAGGAGTATGCAATAGCGTTTACACCTCTCAAGGATGTTGGATTAATTGGACAAAGGAATGGGACGAGAGAGAGAGTGGAGGTGGCACTTTGCTTATATCTCTGTAAGGGGATGGATGACTGGTGATCATTGTAGATGAGCTTGAGAAAACCAACTAAACCTCAAGTTTAATTCCAGATTCCTCAGCAAACTGGCTTCCCACTGCAGTCCATTCCAAACCAACATTTACTTTCCTGCCAGTTTGAGCAAATTGCATGAATTAAAGCATTTCAAATGTCATTCTGGCTGTGGTGCAAGGTCCGCGCAGGTCATGAAATGGGATTAGTGTCCCTTCCCTGAAATACATTCTGCCTTGGAATATTGTGTTGTGTGGGGCCAGAGGCTTTGGTTACCACGCCCTCCTTCTTGGTTGGTTGTAGGGTAAGTGAATATTTGTCTTGGTTAGTCTGTGGTCAAGCCTGATATTCTGCCCTGCTTGCTGAATGGCATCCGTAGGAAAGGATACAATTGTATTTTTAAACAGTTGTTATGGAATACAAAAGTGTGAGCCACTGAGCACACTAACAATTCAGGGAAAACAATATTATTGATTCCGCACGACCCCCTGGCTCTAAAGCTGGGGTACACTATGAACCCTCACTTCACTTGGAGCACAGGGGGAAAAAAAGGAAGAGACTGCCCCCCACTCAAAGCCTATTTATACAAAAAGAGACTCCTCCTACCGGGCACATCTCGTATGAAAGTGACTCTGTGGGAACATCAATTCTTCTTGTTTCCCTTTTATAAGAATTTCATTTATTCATAAATGTCACTGTGTCCATTTTATAAAAAACACATGCACTGTCCACCAGTTACCACCTTCAAACCCCACATTACATCCAGTGAAAAAAATGTGAGGAGCGAGAGAGAGCACCTCACGGAAGAACCGCCAAAAGGGGTTACTGGCTGATGATTTACCAGTTTACCCACTTATCATCATCGGTAACTCTCTCTCACTCTTGAAATGAAGAAGAAAGGAAAGAAACAGAACGTGAAGTCCACACATCAATTCACTCCACAGGGACAAAAAATCATAATTCCCATTTGTGCACAGGTCTACACACACACACCCCTCGCGAGAAAATGACAAAAAATGCGATTCTCATCAATAAAATTGAGAGGCTCACTTAGCCACTCTGACCTTTATTTTGGGCTGTGAGCCTATCAAGCTAAAATTGGTTTATGTTTTAACCAACCTACTATTCAATTGCCAACACTATGAACCCAACAGGTAGTGGTTTACATGCTCAAGACTTGGAAAAATTAGAATAATATTTTTTACATCACACATGCCTTTTCTCCATTGGGACAAATTAGCCCACTTGACGTTGTGGTCTAAATCTTTGTCTGATTCCAATAATGCTAGGTTAGTGGCCTTACCTAAACAGGCGGGATGGTGCAATAACCTTACTCCTTTGTCCCTGTGATAACTCTTCACAACAAAGTACCTTGCACTTCATCCTATTTTGTACACGTTATAAGGATCCAAGGACCCGGTTCCTTATTCCACTTTTAAGAGAACTCACCCATACAATCAGCAGGAGGCTTTTAATTTCCTATGCTCCTTGTTTACTGAAGCTATTTGCATGGCCGTACTAAATTTTATTAGGATCGCACTTTTAACAAGGAAACAATACCAAATGTGAATGTAATGGGCGCATCCCTTTTAGAATCTTGTATTTTAAATTTCTTTTATAAATTGTGGAGTTTTTGAGTCACGTGACATTTTATTGTACTAATTTGACATGGAAATTTTCTGCACTTTGTATGTATGATATACTTTCATGGTTTTCTTAAACCGAATAAAGTTATTCTTGACTTGACTTAACTTGACTTGAACTGGGATCCCCAGCTCTCGAGTCAGCAGCTCTGCCTGGTTTGTCACATCCTGTCTACTCTTGTGATGCTTGTAAGGGAACTTACACCAGGCGGTGATTGATAGAAACAGCTTATAATTCCTTACGTAGGCGAAACCAGTGCATTACCAGTTCTTGTTTAAGTAGTACTTGCATTTACAGAGTGGTGGAGAAATGGGGCAGGTCTCTGACTAGCTCTCAGGAATCCCTCTGTGGTGGACTTACTGGAGGTGCCAAGAGGGTTTCTTGGCCCCCATGGTCCCTCATGAGTAAAGTGGACTTCATCCTCCAACCAGTGTTGCGCCAGGAGCTGCATTTGTAGAGTGGTAGAGAAAGGGCGCATGGCTTCCGAAAACCCATTAGCAATCCCATTGTGTGAGACTTACAGGCAATACCAGGAGGGGTGCTTAGCCCACAAAGACGTCTTAGCATCCAACTACCCCTCCTGTTACCTCCAGTAAGTCCCACACAGCAGGATTGCTGGACCTGGTAGGAGGCCATGCCCCCTTTCGCCACCATTCTGCAAAAGTGCCTCCTGGTGCACTTCTAGTAGGGAGATGAAGTTCCTTTGGCTATTCAGGGTCCTCCAGCAATTCCCACACAGTGGGTTTGCTGAGAGGTTTTTGGTGGCCAAGCCCCTTTCTCCACCACTCTGCAAGAGTGCCTCCTGGTGCACTACTAACTGGGAGGATGAGTTTTGGCTCTTGAGGGTGTTTGGGAACAACTAACCCTCCAGTTACCTCCAATAAGACTCACACATCTGGATTGACAAGAGGTCATCAGAGGCCATGCCCCCTTTTTCCACCACTCTGCAAACGCACCTCCTGGCACACTGCTGCTTGGGAGAAAAAGTCCACTTTTAGTCCTGAGGCCCTCAGAAACCAAGGGGACCTCATCCCCTCTACGATCAGTGCGCTTAGTGGCACGTTTGCAGAGTTGTGGAGAAAGGGGTATGGACTCCAACCACCTCTCTGCTATCCCACTGTGTTGGGCTTACTGGAGGTAACAGGAGGTCTTGTTGGCGCCTAAGGACTCTCAGAAGCAAAGGAGACTTCATCTCTCAACCAGCAGCATGCCAAGAGGCAAATTTGAAGAGTAGTGGAGAAAGGAGGAGGGGGCCTCTGGCGAGTTGATGGCCTTTTTTTCTATTCCTATTTTTTAGGAAAGGGGCCTGCGGGGCCCCCCTCCCGTGCCGATTTTGGCCCCAGGGACCCCATCCCCTGAGGCCTGGACTTTCTTTTTTTTTTAAATAAAGAAAGGCGTCCCTTCCAAACCTGGGTCAATATTTGATATTGTTATTTTTACTTGGGGGTACGCATGGCCCCCTACCCCAGGCCCAGTACGACCACAGGGTCACCAACACCCGGAGCCAGCCTTCATGTTTTTTGTTTTAAAACTGGGCAGGGTCCCTGTCTCTGGGCCACCTTTGGCCCCAGGGACCCCATCCCCCGAGGCCTGGCCTCTCCCTTGGGGACCCCGGAGGGAGTCGCATGGCCCCTGCAGTCCCTGCCGGCTCCCCACTTCCTGCCACAGCCAGCATTGCTGTGGGATCCAGGGAGCTGCTGACATGCAGCTTCCTGGATCCCAAAGTAACGTCTGTTCCCCTGCATGCTGCACCATGAGCAGGGAAACAGACATGATCTGCTTTCAGCAAGCAAGAGCCTTCAGGCTCCCCAGTGTTCACCAACAAAAGCCACTGGGTGCCCTGGGTAAGTCCCACATTGTGGGATTTCTAACAGGTCATTGGAGGGCACACAACTCTGCAAACATGCCTCCTGGTGCACTAATTGTTGGGGGATGAAGTCCCCTAGGATGCAGAGGTTGCTTGGGGGCCAGGAACCCCCCTGTCACCTCCAGTAAGTTTTACATAGCGAGACTGGTAAGGGGTCTCAGGAGACCACCCCCCCTTTCTCGACCACTCTGAAAACATCGCTCCTGGTTCACTACTGGTTGAGAGATTAAGTCCTCTTGGATGCTGAGGGTTCTTAGGGGTGAACAACCCCTCCTGTTACCTCCAGTAAATCCCACTTAACAGGATTGCTGAGAGGTCTTCGAAGGTTCACCCTCCTTCTCCACCACTCTGCACACATGCTTCCTGGTGCACTACTGGTTGGGGGATGATGTCCCCTTGGATGCTGAGGGTCCTAGGGTCCCAAGAACCCCTCCTGTTACCTCCAGTAAGTCCCACACAGTGGGATTGCTGAGAGGTTGTGGGAGGTCCACTGTAAGGATCCGGTTTCAGTTTCCGCAGGAGTGCCAGGAGCCGATGATAACCCCAACCCTTCCACCCTACACCACCTGTGCCTATCAAACTCTAGGACACTGGGATGATATGGAGGGAAAGGAGGGAACAAAACAAGGAAAGTAAGGGGAGACAAAACACTGGACTCTTCGGACACTGCACTCTTCTGCTTCTGTCTGACGATGAAGCTACAAGGAATAAAGGGGTTAATACAACAACAATCCACCTATCAACCCCTTCAATGGTTATTACATAGACCAATAAACACCTGAGAGTATACAGGAGTGACAAGGAAAACAACTACGATCTCGTCTGGAACCGTATGTGTAAAAACCCCTTTGGAGATTGCATATGACCTGATTTGTGGAATAGGTTTTGTAATTCCCGGTGTGACCTTAATTTGTACTTATCTACAGGTATGTGTATCTATCTTACCTCATCAATGTCACTTCTCAACTAATGGATAGATATGGTACAAGGTTGGAGTCACAATAGTCCTTGCCTGTAGGGTAATGCAAACGTTCATAAACACCCAAGAGAAATCAACAAGAACAAGAAGTAAATATAGTGCGCTACAAGCGCTTTACCAGGTCTTCTTGTCCTTGCACTGTGATATATGCCAGCATCCGGGAAGTCCAGAGTACGCAAATTAATAAGGTAAATGGGGAATAAATAAAACTCGCCAGGCGGACCACAAATCCCACAATGCCATGCAATGCCACACTCCCCTACTCCGCAAATACCGGCCGTCCGGCGGGACCGTAGTCCGGCCCAACGACGAGTCCGCAAGCAGCAGGGTGTATGAGATCACTCTGACCCCTGGGTAAGATAGCCGGCACTGGTCGAGAGAAATAATAAATAATAGCACCCACGTTAAACAGCACACATGGGTCTACCGGGTAACTGAGGTAAGGAAACTCCGTACAACCTGTACAAAGCTACTACCGAGAAACACTCGGCTTGTAGAGAATGGGAGTTCCGTGTCTACGAACTGCCTGAACAGAGGTCCGTGACAATACGACCCCAAGCCGGGATCAAACTAAAGAACATCAAAACTGCTATGGAAAGCAGGGATCCGAAAATCAGGAACAAGTGTCCACACCCAAACTTAGGTAGAAGACTGAAAGCGGCTAAGCGGAAGTGACGTAGTATCCAACGGGGGAATTAGAGCACAAAGCATTAGACGCCGAGGGAAACAAGCTTATGTTCCTGTCTGATTCCCTTGCGCATGCGCAGTTCCTCGAGGCCATCTTGCATTGGTCTCGATATTTCGTCTGTGCTATCCGTGGATGCTCGGCATGCATGACATCCACTCCCTTTCTTCATCACTCTGCAAATGTGCCTCCTGGCGTACTACTGGTTGTGGGATGAAGTCTGCTTGGATGCTGAGGGTTGTTGGTGACAAGGAACTCCTCCTGTTACCTCCAGTAAGTGCCACACAGCGGGGTTGCTGAGAGGTCTTTGAAGGCCCTACCCCCTTTGTCCACGACTCTAGAAACTTGGCTCCTGGTGCACTATTGATCGGACGATGAAGTCCTCTTGGATGCTGAGGGTCTTTTAGGGCAAGAAACCCTGCCTGTTACCCCCAGCAAGTCTCACACATTAAGACAGGTAAGAGGTCTTTGGAGGCCTTGTGGAATGGCTGAGGTCCCCTAACCTGTCTCTATAACTCTGCAAATGTGCCTCCTGGTGCACTACTGGTTGGGGGGAGAAGTCCCCTTGGATACGGAGGGTCCTTGGGGCCATGAACACCTCCAGTTACCTCCAGTAAGTCCCACACAGCAAGACTGGGAGGAGACCTTCGGACGCCATGCCCCTTTCTCCACCACTCTGCAAACATGTAAATGTAAATGTAAATGTACAGGAATTTATATAGCGCAAATCACCGAGCGGTTTCTAAGCACTTGCTTAGGGAACCCGTCCTGGTATTCCCCTGTGAGATAGCCCCGGCAGGGTATCCACAAGGTGAAAGCCAGGCATCCCACCGCGAGGGGCCGTTGTGGAGATTAAGCAAGCTATTGCCCAGAGTCGCAGAGTGTGAACCTGTGAATCGAGTAGGCACCGGAGCGAGAATTGTCGAGTCCATGGACATTTTTTTTTTTAGGACTCAAGACCCCGCCGAGGCGGGAATTGAACCCTGGTCCCGGGCTGACCTCTGCTTCCAGCTCTGCGTCCTCTAACCAGTTAGCCACACTTCTCCACATCCCTCCTGTCACACTACTGGTTAGGAGATAAAGTCCCCTTGGCTGCTGAGGGTTCTTGGGGGTGAACAACGCCTCCTGACACCTCCAGTAAGTCCCACACAGCAGGATTGCTGAGAGGTCTCCGGAGACCACAACCCCTTTCTCCACTACTCTGCAAACATTGCTCCTGGCGCCCTGCTGGTTGGGGAATATGTCCCCTTGGATACGGAGGGCCCTTGGATGTCAAGAGCCCATCTTGTTACCTACAGTAAGTCCCATACAGTGGGATTGATGTGAGCTGGTCAGAGGCCCCACCCCCTCCTGCACCGTTCTCCAAACGTGCCTCTTGTTGCACTTCTGGTTGGGTGATAAAGTCTCCTTGGAAGCAGAGAGTCTTTGGGGGCCAAAAACTCCTCCTGTTACCTCAATTAAGTCCCACACAGTGGGATTCCAGAGAGGTTGTGGGAGGCCCCACCCCCTTTCTCCACCACTCTGCAAACATGCATCCAGGTGCACAAATGGTTGGGGAATGAAGTCCCCTTGGCAGTTGATGGTCTTGGGGGTGAACAACCACTCCTGTTACCTCCAGTAAGTCCTACACAGTGACATTGCTGAGAGGATGCTGGAGGCCTGCCCCCTTTGTCCAACACTCTATAAACATGTCTCCTGGTGCACTACTGGTTGGGGGGATGAAGCCCCCTTGGATGCTGAGGGTCCTTGAGGGGTGAAGATCCCCTCCTGTTGCCCCCAGTAAGTCCCTCACAGCGGGACTCCTGAGAGCTGGTCAGAAGCGCTGACCCCTTTCTCCACCACTCTGAAATTCTCTTAAAAACCCAAAGGTTACAATGAAATTATAGTTAGGAAATAGAATTTAAAAAAACCTTAGAAATTTACTTAAAAAAGGTTAAAGGGACATTATAGTTAGAAAATAAAATTAAAAAACCTCAAATTGTAGTAAATTGCTGGTACCAATAACTAATGATTTTTTTTTAAAGCTTTCATAAATAATTGTTGAAATGAATAGTCAAACCAAGAAAAGTTATTGTAACTAAAGTTAAGGTGATTTCGATCATTACTAAATGCAAATATATAACGGCTCCCATTAGTTCACCAACTCCACGCACTCGCAACGGGTGCTGTGATGCGGGCGGTGCGCCCGCTAAACATCAGCTTCCGAACCACACTCCTTAAGGTGTAAGAACAAAGCACTCCTGGGGGCAAGTCCAAAGATGTTTATTGACAGACTCTTGCTGCAACCAGACAGGTTTGGACAGTCGCCTTTTTCGATGGTAATCAGGCGTGCCGGAAGCGGCTACATTTTATTTCCTTCAATGCCGACTCTAATAAACATAGAGAGGTGACTAGTTTCCATACAATAACATCACCATACACCCAACAAATTAATGCACGTTTAAATACATAATATCCAATCTTGCATTCTGATATATCATGCCCACTGATGGGCTTTTTGTTAACACATAGTGCGGTATTTCAATCCACTCCCATGGAAATTCATTGTATCAATGCATATAAGATGCTTAAATCCAGTTACACCTAGTTTTTACCATGTGCCCAAAGTACACAGGGATGTCGCATTGCCACCGGGGAGACCGATTGTCTCCTCGCAGGGCAGTCTCTGGAAAACATGTTTATATACATAGACCATTTCTTGTCTGGTTTTGTGATCAAATTAAAGTCCTATATAGAAGACACTAAGGACTTTCTTCAACACATAGGTGACGTACAGTGGCAGGAGGGTGACACCATGACTGTAATGGATATCACTAGTCTATACACATGTATAGCGCATCAGGAGTGTCTAAAGGCAGTTCAGTACTTTTTAATGAACAGACCACTGAAATTCAGTGAGCATAATGAGATGCTGTTAGAATTCTTGGGATTCTGTCTAAACAACAACATTTTCTTGTATCAGGAACAATATTTTAGGCATTTATCCGGGACAGCAATGGGCACCTGCTTCGCCCCCAGCTACGCAAAATTATTTGTGAGCTGGTGGCCTGGGCTAATGTGAATTAAATCTGAACAAACAGGATAGTTGGATGGTACAGATATATAAAATATTGTCTCTTTCGCTCAACTATTATTCTCATAGTGCAACTATGTCTCCAATTTTGTAATTAAATATATAAAACAATTTCTAAAGTTCATGGTTAGTCACTTATTTAAAGTCACATAGTTTGTGCCATTTTCTTGTACCTACACATGCATGTATGTGCTTGAAAAAGGACAATTAATTTCCAATTTCTCAACAGCCATCTAGATCCACACTCCCACACCATTCTTGGTACCACTGACAAGTGTCTCAATGCATATTGGTTTGTAGGACTTACTAACAAATCTGCCACTCCTCTAAAATCTAATGTAATGGTTCAGTAGTCATTTTCTAAAATTCTAATTTAAATTTAAATTTGAAAATACTAATGCAATTTAAAAGATCAATCAAAGTGCAAGTGCTGTAAACTTTGTTCTTATCCTATTCGACTGACCCAAGAGATTGTCAAAAATTTTGTGTTGAATTTCATTGTTATATACATACTTCACGCCTGAATTAAAGAGCTAGATGCATTGGTGCAAAAAGTTGTAAAGTGCAAGTGCTTGATGGAACGTATTCACTACTCAATCAATTTGTAGTGTAACTACAATACTTAATGTGCAAATTACTTGTAAATGTATTTCAATTAATCCTAAAATACAAAATATCCTATTTCAATCTCATGTCTCCTAAAAGAGGGTGGCGGAGATGACCTAGCTGACCTGCTTCTATAATGGCATATATTTTTTAGATAGCATATTTTAAAGAAAATCCTAGAATGGCAAACAGTCTCCAAGTATCAAAAATTCACTGTTAAGTAAAATACAATATACACAGCTCATTGGTCATTTTAAATCTTCCTATTGGTTACCTGCTTCTTCTGTTATACATCACCAGTATGTTATTCCCTTTTGGTGAACACACCCTGCAAACACTTAAAAACTTAAAGAATGCTGATATGTATATATCTTTTATATATTAGAGAACACAGTAACAACTCCTGAAGTGTGAAAATGAGCCCACCAACCGGTCTGTGAATCAACATACTTTTGCAGAGTTACATGACACGTTTCAACCTACTTATCAGGGTTAATCAAGTGTAAAGCAATCAGGTGTTCACCTTATAAACTTAAAGTGCATAAACACTGTCAAGAGAGTTGAGTCAAATAAAGTGCAACATAATAATGATGATTGAACAATCAATGCCGTAGTGCTCTGTGAAAGTTTTTAAATACAGTTGCCAGTAGGTAGGTATAGTTAGGACCAAATTTTCCATAGGAAAAGCATTTTTTGTTTTGCCAGTATCTTTGACGCCACTTCACGAATCTCCATGACATTTTCACAAAACTTTCCCTTTTTGGTTCACCTGCTGTGTTGAAAGTTTCTGGAGCCAAGGGGACTTCATCCCCTAATAGTAGTGCACCAGGAACTGCGTGTGCAGAGTGGTAGAGAAAGGAGGCATGGCCCTGACAACCTCTCAGCAATCCTGCTGTGTGGGACTTACTGGAGGTAATAGGAGGGATAGATGCCCACAAAGACGTCCTTGGGGAGCAAGTACCCCTCCCGTTTTCTCCAGTAAGTTCCACACAGTGGGATTACTAAGAGGTCTCCAGAGGCCACACCCCCTTTCTCCTCTCCTTTGAAAACGCACCTCCTGGCCCCCTACTCATTAGGGGATGAAGTTCACTTTACTCCTGAGGGACCTTTGGGGCTTAGAAGCCCTCCTGGTACCTCCTGTAAGTCCTACACAGCGGGATTCCTGAAAGCTAGTTGGAGGCCCCCTTTTCCACCACTCTGCAAACACGACTACTACTTAAAAAAACATAGAAATTCACTGAAAAAAAATAAGATTACAGGGACGTTATAGTTCAGACATGGAATTAAAAAACCTTAAAAATTCATTGAAAAATACAAACGTTACAGAGACGTTATAGTTAGGCTTAGGTTTCACTCATAAAAACTGTGAAATTCAGCAGTTATAGTTAGCTGAGCAAACTATAACTCGCGCCACCTGCCATGCACTGCTCCTCACAAATTAAATCACTCATGACATGGTCGGTGACATCACTGAAGACATCTCAAATGACATCACTAATGACATCATCTACAGAATCACTGACACACCTACTCACACCCCATATAATCTTTCATGCACCCACGCCCACACAACCATTTGAAAACCCATGCCTAGTAATGTCATGCTTCATCGTAGGAATCCTCTTCCTACCCTGGTAGGACAGTGTACCAGGGCGGACTCAACCTCCTCGAAGACTGACTAAATAGGAGGGAGTTCTTGCATAAATCTTGCTGGACAACACCAAAGGGATGGGGATCCAGATATATTCTTAAAAATACCTTAGTGTGCCCAGGGGAATACCTGTATTTATGGGTCACTAGGTATGGTTGAAGAATCACACTTGGGTGGGTATCTGGAGTATGATTCACACACAACCGCTAACTGCCAACATGTTTCTGCCCGTTGGTACTAGCCTAAAAGGTCTGGGGCATTCACCAGGGTGTTAGGATCCCTAAAAGGGGTTTGCACATAAACAATCACTATTTTTGACTGGGTGTCATTGAACCCATCCGTGCCATTCTCATGCATAAAGCTACAGGCCTGTTGGGGTACCCATAGATTTGTATAAGCTGAAGGTGGATCTGTGCGCTCCAATTCTAATAAACTATGACAATCTGGCCGGTCAAACTGGCCGGCCCAGATCGTGGTGCTCGGCCATTATCCTTCCTGTCTTTAAAAAAAGGAATTCTGTTTTTCCTTACTGCTACAATCTCTTTTGAATTCTGTGGTGAAAATTATCAGCAGGGTTGTCCCCAACAGATTAATTTAATGGGCCTCTGACAAACCACATTATTACTGATATTCAATATGGGTGGGGCACCCAAGAACAGGGCCTTAATTTATATCTTTTAATTAACAAATATGCTTTGGCCATGGGTGAGCCTTTTCATCTTGCTTTTATGGATCTGGCTAGCGCTTTTAATAGCATTGTCAAATCCAAACTATGGAAGGTTCTTTTGGCCCTGTGTATTGACCCTGGTTTGGTGTACCTTCTACGAGCCTGCTTTTTGATCTCAGTGCCAAGGTTAGATATGGGCTGAATGACGAGTGTACTGGGAATTTTACCTTAGACTGAGGTGTCTGGGAAGGCTGAGATCGTGCCCCTATTATCTTCTTTAGTACATCAATTGCCTGGGCCTGGCCCTGGTGGATGGCGGAAGAAATATGCTGACTGTGTATGGTTGGCATGACCCAGTTCTTTTATACAAAGACAATGTGGTTTTAATGTTTCATACACCAAATGCTCTTCAGTTATTGTTAGACTCTTTTTTGTATTCATTTTATGGATGGTCTGGGCCTTCACACGAATCTTGCTAAGACTTTTATTATGTCCTGTGGCCAGAGGAACCTGAAAGTGCACCGTTATGTTCTCCTGGGAACATCCATTGGCTGAATCCTTGAATTTCCCTAGTTGGGGGTCACTTTTGATTCCAGAGGGTCCTGGGGTCCCTGTCTTCAGCAGAGATGCCTCAATTTCTGTAATTCTATAGGTTTTCTGTTTAGCCGGTCCTCAAAACAGGTACTAAGCCTGTAGTGACGCTTGTTGAGATTTGCAAAAGGACGTGTGCACCAATTCTTTCCTATGGCTCTGGCCTATAGAGGTAAAGGCTGTCAAGCAACTGCAGGACGAGGAAAACAGAGTGTGTAGATGTATCCTGGGGGTGTCTCTGGGGTCGCCAATCTATTCCGTCTTTGAGGAACTTGGTCTTCCATAAGTTGCCGACTCCGTCAATGTGGGCCCATTGATGTTATGGTGTTCCATTTGGCGTTACCTGCAGGCCTCCCTGAACAGGGAAATGTTTATGGATTGTCTTGCTTCTGATCGGGACCTTCATATCCCCTGGCTCATGTAAATTAAAGATATGTTCGCTAATCTGGGACGACCCAACATTTTTGCATTGCCATGTGACATCACCGCAAGGGATAAGAATCAGTTCCAATTTTCATTTTTTGACCATAGGATAAGGGAAAGAGAGCTGTCTGAGTTGAGGAAGCCCACTGTCCGAGATTACCTGCAGGTACAAACATCACCTGGGTTGGAGCCCCATCTGGACATGGCCCTGAAAGACAGAGACAGGGTCATCTTTACTAGATTTAAATTGGGTCAGATAAGATATCAGCTTTCATTCTCACCGGGCAAGTTTGACCCGAAAGGGATTTCGGAGTGTCCCTGTAATGAGCCCTCACTGCAAACCTTGGCGCACTTTGTGTTTTTTTGGGGGTAGTATGGTAATTATACCAGGAAGTTTTTAATTCCGCTTTTTTGGGACAACCCTAATTTCCGCCATATTTTTGCACTTTTATACTTGCAGTCTCTTCGCACACCTGAAGTCTGAGAATGTGTGGCACATTCTTTTAAGCATGCATTATGGCACAGGCCCGCTTATGGATTTTTTTTTAAACTGCCGAGGCCATTGTTGGATTTGCACAATTTGGGTACTTATAATTTTATTATTTGTCATTTGCACCTTCTGGATGGTCTATAATGCAATTGCAAAATTTTAATCATATGAACTATTTTGTTGCCACTGTTTTTAACGTATTATATGTTTGTGCTTTTATGGCTTGATTTTATGAGTCCAATAAAGCGAATTGAATTCAATTCAATTATAAGAATGTTGGCTACATACCTTTGGGCACTCTTAAGGATTGGACTCCTTTTCATTTTGTCTCGGAGAATGTTAACATTCCAAGGTAACCTTGAAGAGATTATTATGCACCTTATATATGCATTTGATTCGGGTTCATTGTGAAGTAGTATGTTCTTCAGTGTGATGTACGAACAGTAATCATCACAAATTAACATAACATATCCAGTAATGAAAGTGCAGACCCTATACTTGTATTTAGAAATTATCTGTTCAAACTAGGACAACATGTTCAACATCCTGAGAGAAGTTTAGGCATGGCTGATCCCACCCAAACCCTTAAAATAGTCCTTATTTACTAAAAACACCAACAATGAAGGCTGTGGTGTTTTTGTCACATTGTGCATATATTTTGTTGTTTTTTAATATCTTTATTGAACTTTATGATTTTATGATAACACATGTCATGTAGCATACAGAGAAGACAAGGACTACATGAACATAGTTCAACAGTACATAACATGTGTTTGGCAATTTTCATTTGTTATCTTATCTAGCACTGGCTCTGTGGCACAGTTAAAACTATACATTGGGCCGAGAGAGTCCATGGGATTCTATTGCCACCCTCTCATCGTCCTCTTGCAGATAGGAAGCAGGAGCTCTCCAGTATTCCCATCTTGTTCCCAAACCATACCATACCATTCCATCCAATCCCTCATATTTTAAGGAGTTTTCGAGGCTATCCCTGGCTTCATATGTTATTTTTTCCTTCTTCCATATAGATATTCATCCCAGCTCGCCACAGGGGTCTGAGATCAGTCCGATCCTTTTTAATGTTTACATCCAACCCCTGATGGGCATCTTCAAGGCCCACGGCATTAGCGTGATCAACTATGCGGATGACACGCAGCTGATGATTTCTCTTGATGGTGCTCATGCAGATTCACTCGAGACCTTCCACACCTGCATGCTGGAAATGGCATCTTGGCTAAATAGTAACTCACTACAGTTCAACAGTGGTAAAACCGAGATAATGCACTGCAAAGTAGGTAGAATCGCTAGAAGCCTGCCTGTTGACTTTTGGCCTCTGGAGTCAGGGGAGTTACTGACTCCAGTAAAATCGGTGCGGAACCTAGGGGTCAGCTTTAATGACAGCCTGAGTCTAGAGACCAACGTCAACAAGCAGGTGAGCAGCTGCTTCGCCTTAATGCGAGGCCTTCGAAAGCTGCTGCCCCTCCTACCAGCACAGACTAGAGCCACCATAGTCAGGAGCACTTTTCTCAGCCGCCTGGATTATTGTAACGCTCTGCTACTGGAATCTCCTGCTTACTTGATCTCCAGACTTCAGAGCATCCAGGCGGCAGCAGCAAAAATGGCACTTTCCCGAGGACGAAGATCCTCCACCACTCTTGCATTGGCTGAACTACACTGACTGCCCGTGCATCAGAGGATCCTCTTCAAATCTCTATGCACTGTCTTCAAGGCAGTGCTCGGGATGGGCCCTATACCATTACAAAACAAATTTAAATGGTATGAGCCCGCTCGGACCCTCCGATCCTGCTCCACTAATCTCATCAGTATACCTAGGATCAGGAAAGCCACTTATGGTGGCAGAGCCTTTAGTATAACTGCAGCCCATCTCTGGAATAGCCTCCCTATTGCAATTAGGAAAACAGGCGAACTGATGGCTTTTCGAAAAAAGGTAAAGACATGGCTCTTCCCTAAAGTTTAACTGCCCCAGAAGCAAACTGATCACCCCATCCTACCCATGATGCACATTTGTTTCAGTTATACTCTCACAGCGCCAGGATGCCCGTAGGGTTGCAGAGCGCTTTATAAATACCATAAATAAATAAAAATGTTGTGGGGATTCTTGTGGATCCCTGTGCCCTTGCAATATCTCTTTTTGCTATTACTAGGCCCTGCATGCTCAGTTTGACCATGGCCTGTGTTAGATCTTCATCATTGGGGATTCCCTCTACTACAAACTGAAGCAGTGGGGAAATGTCACTTTGTAGAACCTGTCCTTATTCATATAGTATTTCTCTCCAATACTTTTGTGTTTTAGCACAGCTCTAGAACCTATGTATGGAGGTACCCTTCTGTTGTACATTTTAAACAATTTAGTAAAAGAGCTGGTCCCTTTTATACAGCCTACTGAGGTTGTAATATGTTCTGCATAGAACCTTTGTTTGGACCATACACAATCTAGCATTTATTGCCACTTCAGTGGGTGTCCTTGTCCCAAGCTGCCATTGTTGTCCAAGTGGGTGGTAACAGCTTCTTCCTCCACGCCCCATTGTTCATAAAGTGCATGTATGTCAGCGAGTCCATGGCCGACCTCTCAACCCAAATTGAGGGGTAGCCTCCTGGATCATAAATTGAATAGTTTATTGGCATAATTTGGGCTGGCCTGCAATAAGTTGTGTGTCCAGCATAGAAATACTTCCATTATAGACAGATCTAGTAGGTGCTTTTAGTGCAATTCTTGGGCAGCCTCTATCCCACAGTAGGGCCTGTATCTCTTTATCTAATCCTAAGAAAAAGCCTCTGGTATTGGATAAGGCGTGTTCTGCATACTATAAAGCAGTTTCAGCAATGTTATCATTTTAAAAATGACTGCTCTACCCCTTATCATGGGAAGCACGGTGGCCTCCATCAGGTCGGGTCTGTCTGAAAGTTTGCAGGTATTTGCAGTATTCTCTTTCACATAAATACTCCTGGTTTTATTGTTACATGCATCCCACATTACTTGCAGATCATTTTCTGTAGTCTTAATTCCTGGAAGTAGAATTCCTGTTTTTTCCCAGTCATTTTGTTCATAAATGACAGACTTCGCCGAGTTGATTTTTTTATCCCTTATATCTGCTGTATTACCTAAATAACTGAACTTTTTTCAGGATAGTCACTCAAGGTTGCCCGACATATTGGAGGATATTATAAGCATGTAAAAATAAGATAGCTGTTCGATGTGGTGGGCAGTCAAAATATTGAAAATTAAATATAGACCCACATTAATATTGAGTTGAAAATATCGAAGGGACAGAATATCGATGGACAGAATATCGATGGACAGAATATCGACCCTAAGGTAAGTAATATCGATTTTTTTTTTATATCGATGTAAGTAATATCGAAGTTAGTAATATCGATATCAAATATATCGATGTTACTAATATCAATGTTACTAATATCGATATTTATATTATTGTTATGTATTTTATTATGTATCTAATATGTATGTGTTATATGATTTTTGTTAAGTGTGCTACTGGTTTTAAAATATATGTATACAATATTTATATGTTAATAATGTTTTCTTAAGTCAATTTTGTGTTTTAGTACCGTAGCGGGTTGTGGGTTTATAGGGGAATAGGGTGGGAAGTAATTTAATTATACTAAATTAATGATTAATTTTTAGGAATTATAAATAAATTGTAATTTATTTTTGTGTTTAAATTCTGTAGCGGGTTGTGGGTTTATAGGGGAATAGGGTGGGAAGTAATGTAATTGTAATCAAGTAATGATTTATTTTTATTTATTGGTATTGATAATTATATGATTGTTAATTAATTATTAACTGGTAATTAATTTTTATTAATTGGTTTATTGATAATTATGTTAAGTGTATTATTTTATTATTGGAGTGTGTTGTGTGTTTATAGGGGAATAGTGTTGGGATGAATTGAAATCTAATTAAGTAATTGTTAAATTTATTGTTGGGTATTGATAACAATTTATTGGAGATTAATTATTAATTGGTAATTATATCAAATTATAATTTGTTAGTAATAACAATTTATTTATTGTTGATTAATCATTAATCAGTAATTACATATTATTAAATATTATGTATTGATATTTTAATTAATATATTAACACATATTTATTAATGGCTAATTAATGTTTAATAATTGTTATTTTTGGGTATAAACAATTATTTAATTCTATATTTTTTAATTGGTAATTACTTTTAATTATTAATATGTTTTTGTTAGGAAAAATATTTTATTGTTAGAAACTTTATTATTTGGTAATTAATATGTATTCATTATTATTTATTGGTATTTATTATTAATTTACTGTTAATGAATTATTCATTGATAAATATGTTTGTAATAATTGTTTATTGGTGTTTGTAAATAATTTAGAGTTATTTAATAATTAAATCATTACTTATTTAAAAAACGTATTTGATTCATACACTTTCCCTACTGTTGCACTCTCTGGAGTGGGAATAGTAATTTTTACCCCTACCCTAGCCAACACTTTCCCTAGTGTTGCACTCTCTGAAGTTGGAATAGTAATTTTTACCCCTACGCTTTGCAACACTTTCCCTACTGTTGCACTCTTTGGATTTGGAATAGTAATATTTAACCCTACGCTATCCAACACTTTCCCTACTGTTGCAGTCTCTGGAGTTGGAATAGTAATTTTTACCCCTACGCTATCCAACAGTTTCCTTACTGTTGCACTCCCTGGATTGGGAATAGTAATTTATACCCCTACGCTATCCAACACTTTCCCTACTGTTGCACTCTTTGGACTGGGAATAGTAATTTTAACCCCTACGCTATCCAACACTTTCCCTACTGTTGCACTCCCTGGAGTGGGAATAGTAATTTTAAGTCCTGCGCTATCCAACATTTTCCTTACTGTTGTTCTTTTTTGGAGTTGGAATAGTAGTTTTATACCCTCCGCTATTTAATATTCTTTGTAATATTTTAGCTAATGTAGTATATATTTAGTTGTAAAAATATTAAAAATACATTTAATTTTTTGATTTGTTATACATATATATTACATTTTTATTTATGTTATTGTTTTATGTGTATAGATGTATTGGTAATTTATAATCTTTTTAAATAATTAATAAGTTATTAAAATAATTATTAAGTAAGTATATATATTATACTTTATATGTATATGTTTAAATAATGTTTTATTGAATTATATATATTATTATCAATTTTAAACATTATAAAAATATTTTTAACTATGTTTATGTTATTTATAAGTATTATTTAGTTTATTTTATATATTTTTTTAACAAAAAAACTATATTTTTAATAATGTTATTTTTGACACCAATATTTTTTTCCGATATTTTTGTACTTACCATGTTGTAGTTAGGATGTCGATATTCTTGCTCCGATGTTTTAGCAGGTCGATTATTTGACCTTCGATATTTTGTCAGTGATCCGTTCGATGTTTCATAGATTCACATGTTCTAATCATTCCCCATCGTCAAATTGGGAATGCCATGGTTAGATAGAAAGCAGAGGTCAAAGACCTACGTAGAAGTCAATGTTAAAAGACATTCACTTTAATAGCTTATTACCATCAGTTAAAAAGACCCAAATTCCAGCCAATCGGGTGACAGCACCCTTTATAACCCTCAGCACAGAGACTCCAGTCCGTCAGAATTTCTACCGCTGTGTGATGGGAGTCTGCATTGAAGAAGAATTCTTTTCAAGTCAAATTTATATTTACAATTACATGTATCATATTCAGACTACCTAACTATGCCAGAAGCACCTAAAAAAGGACTGCTGAGGCCATGTGGGACCTGTGGCAAAAAAGACTCCACTCAGAAGATCCACATAATGAGTGCATTTATTGTCTCCATCCTGAAGACGAAGTTAAAGACTGCAAGATATGCCACACTTTCTCTTGAAAAACTCTGAGACATAGAGGGAAGATTGTTGATTTCGCTACAGAAACTGAAGTCAAAAGAAATTCCTCTATCTGAGGAGGACAGTGATGACACTAAAACAGATTTTTCCAGTAAGAGGGATAGGTCTTATGAAAATGTGCTTTCTTGGGTCTCCAAAAAAGGCTTTGAAGAAGACCCACCATGGGTTCCATGAAATCTGAGGAGCGTCAACATATTTTAAAAAGGAGAAATTCTCATCAGAAGAGGTTTCCATCTTAACCCACAACTCCATCTCTGAAGGAAGTCCCACATAAGAAATCTTCCAAATCCCTTCCTTCAATGACAAAACCTGTAAAAATTACTTCTGTACCTCAGTTTGAGATCTCGTCAATGATGACACTGTCACCGACAACATCATCGATGACAGCGTCGACGGTCACCATCACTACATTGACACACCACATTCACGTCAGTGGCATCACCAGTGATAATCACACCATCGCCAGTAGCATCGATGACAATGATAACATCTAGGATACTTTCAACTACGGCACTGTCGAACAAAGGGTGTGGTTTCTTACCTGTAATCCCAGTTCTCTCTTAGGGAAGTCTCCATTGAAGTCATAAGTGTTTGAATAGTTCCACCAATGTACAGAAAGTCTGGAATATTTTCCCATAGATAGCTTCTTAAGTGTAGATGTTCGCCTTTCTTCAGGAAGGCATGTAGGCCTGTAGAAACACTTAAGAAAGAACATATTATACAGCCTGTAAACATAGGCTACAATGGATATTCTTCAGTTTGTACTTACAAAAAGGTCAATATACCCATATATATGTACAATTTTATGTTAGAATTTTTTACAATAGATTAAATCTCTTTCCCAAACTCTTTTCTATAAAGTCGAAGATGAAGGAAAGCAGGACAGTGGTTTCTTATAGGCTGCTGTTATGTGAGTTTAAACTAGTGTTTGTGCCTTTAAGGATCCAGACCCCACCCATATCCCATCATGCCTAGCAGGTGGCAGTTGCCTCATTTCTTTTCGATTAGATGCGTTAGTGATGGGTAAGTCTAATAATGCCCTCTGTTATGTTCACCGGGGATGCAGAACGTTTGCTTATTATTTCAATGGAGATTCCCATAAGTTAGAACTGAGATTACAGGTAAGAAGCCATACCTTCTTTCTTAGGGGATCTCCATTGATAGTCATAAAAGTTTGAATCAAATAGCAAGCTCATCCCCACCAATAGGGGTTGAACAAACAGAGGAAACTATAGGACTGAATTAGGCAAATAGGTTTCTGAGAGGGGCTTATCCGACTTGAGCATCTGCTCAAGCATCCAAATGCAAACAATAGTGCTTAGTGAATGTGTAAACAGATCTCTAAATAGGTGCTTTACAAATCTCCACTATAGGGACATTTCTCATCAAAGCAGAAGTAGCTGCTTTTCCCCTAATGGAATGAACCTTAGGTCTAGCTGACAAAGTCGTGTTGGCTTTTTGGTAGCATAACAGTTTGCAAGATACTATTCACCATGAGATGGACTGTTTGGAAGTGGCTAAATCTGTACAAACCAGGCCATAATTGACAAACACTTGGTCCGATCTCTGTATGTGATGTGTCTTAGCTAGATAAAATGTTAAGACCTGTCTCACATCCAGGGAATGAAGAGTGCTTTTAGTTGTGGTGGAAGTATGCTGAAAGAAGGTTGGTAATTAAATTGACAGATTATTGACATGAAAATCCGCAATAACCTTGGGAAGGAAATTCAGGTGAGTCCTCATAACTACCTTGTTAGAATGAAAAACTGTGTAAGGTTAGTTAGAATATAATGCCTGGATTTTGCTAACCCTACGAGCAGATGTGATTGCTACGAGGAAAGCTGTTTTCCATGAGAGGTGTTGCAAGGATGACTTATGAATGGTTTCGAAAGGATCCTACATGAGTCTTGTCTTGAAAGTCCTATGTTAGGCTCCCAGGGAGGGAAGGATGCCTAATAGGAGGAAAAACGTTCTAAAAAAATAATTGATCATGGGGATTTAAAAAAAAAGGTTTGTGAAGGACATTAAGGGTTGCTAAGTGAACCTTTATGGCAGAGAATTACAAGCCAGAATTTGCCACATGTAGAAGGTAGATAAGAATAACATCTTCCTGGCAAGTTGTATTATCTAAGTTCTTGGAAGAACACCAAATGCCAAAGCATATGTTGAATGGGTTAACAGCTACTTAGTCTATTTAAGGATGTCCATGTAGTGTTGTGGCAGGTTCAAGTGTCCATACTGCACTAGCTCAGGAGCCATGCTGCCAAATTCAAGGAGAGGAGATAGGGGTGAACCATCTGGACTCTGAACTTCGTTAGCTGGTCTGGTCAGCATGGCAGCTTGAGATGTGGATGCTCTGACCGGTGAACAAGGTCCCTGAACCACTATTGACATGGCCACTCTGGGGCTATGAAGATCATTCTGGCTCTCAAGTAGGACTGACAGGATCTGTGGGATCGTCGGAAAGGAGCGCAGAAATATGCCATACAAGTCAGTTCATAGGGCATTTCCCAGAGTTCCTGGTTGGAAGTACCCTGAGACAAAGCCATGGCATTTTTTTGTTTTTTGTGGAAGCGAACAAGTCAACGTGTGGAATGCCCCACAGCAGAAGATGCCGTGGTCGATGTTGTCGTGAAGGACACATTTGTATTTTTCTTGCAGAACTCCGCTAAGGACGTCTGCCTGCACATTTTGTACACCTGGGTGGTAAGTTGCTGTGATACGCAGGTTCCTGGCAATGAGCAATTTCCAAATTGATTGGGCTTCATGGGATAAGGGTTTGGAACTAATTCCCCATCCCTGTTGAGGTAGTACATGGTGGTTGTATTGTTCATTTGAACAAGCAGAGACTGAGTCTTGATTGAGGGCGAAACACTTTTAGCACTAGGTGGACTGCCCGTAGCTCGAGGAGATTGATATGATATGTCATCTCCCTCGGAGACAATGTGCCCTGAATTTGGAAATGATCCATTTAGGCTCCCCATCCCAGTAAGAATGCATCTGTCCCCATGGTCTGAGAGGGAAACTATAGTCAGCTCCCGGAGCTGGGGGGTACCTGCGTTTGCTGTCATCTACCATACGTGTAAAGAACATCTTCAGCTGTACGTATGTGGTCGTGGTATAGCCTCTGTGTACATATGAAAACTATAACTATAATAACTGAAACATTTAGCAATTCCCCATCCCCCAAACTCCCAGCCTAATACTGCCACCAACAAGGAGCATCTGTTGCGGAGGAGGAAAACCTGGGGCCCACACAGGGTACTCCAGGGGTCCTTGTCCAATCATATCCCAACTTCCCATAAAATATGAACATAAAAGTCCAGGGCATAGGCAATGAGAAGTCCTTGGAGAAAGCTAGAGCTTGGATGGCACTGTTAGAAGACTTTCGACGAATAGGGGTGGAGATGGATGAGGAGACAGCTGCAAGGGAGGGGACCATTGTGGCTTCATAGGGAACAAGCGTTACGATGCATTGTAATGATGACTTGCATGATAAAACTCAATAAAATTTGTTGGAAAAAAATAAAAAATAAAAGTCCAGGGCATGGTAGTTCCTTGAAATGATGTCCAAACAGAAATGATGCTCCATATGATTTAGTGTTTAAATGGAGAAAGTTTACTCGATCTTGGTCGGGGGACAGTGGCGGTTGGCCCCACTACGACTGCTCGTCTGGGGCCTGAGAGCGCCAGTTTGATCGTGATCTATGTCTTCTTTTGAAATTGTTTCTCTACTGTCTATTGCGCTGCGAGCCCTGAGATGAGTCTGATTCAAGTGGAGGCGGTGTATGTGGTTTGAGATATGTCGTTTCGTCCGCCCAGGGGAAGTCCACTTCTGGTGCGTCGAAAAAATTAGGATTTTGAACTATACGTGACTCTCATTCGAGCCGGATATAGTAACATATATTGTATGTTGAGTTCCCGAAGCCTGCGCTTGGCTGCAGTGAAAGACTGGCGTTGTTGTGGTACCAGCCTGGTGTAGTTCAGGAAGACCATTATCTGGTGTGACTCGAAGAGTAATTGATCCTTGTGGCTCCTGGCATATTGTAAGATGGTGTCCCAGTCAGCATAATTCAACAACCTGGCTATCACAGGTCTCTGCCTTTCTCCAGGTGGTGGTTTCTTAGACAGCGCTCTATGTGCCCTCTCAATGACAAAGCAAGTGGACAGCGAGTCTTCTGGCATGAGGGCATTTAGCCATTGTGTTAGGAAGCAGTCCATAGAAGAGTCTTCACACCCCTCCGGGAAGCTAATAAAGCGCAGATTATTACACCAAGAGCAGCCCTCTCCGTCCTCTACATGGGACGCTAGTTCCTGTGTAACGACAGTGTGCTTATTCACTTTCTTTTTCAGGGCTGTTATTGTGTCCTCTACTGTTGAGACACATGTTTCTGCCTCCGTGGTGCGGTCTACAGCCTTGCAGAAGTCCTAGGGTAGAAATTACACCTCTGTCCTCATGGCACCAGTTTTCGACCTCAAGGGTGTCTCGGGATTGAGTGATTGCTGCCAAGAGCTCTGCATTATTCTTGATCAGGCCTCCGGTCTCTCCTCCAGCAGCGCTGCCCGGGGCGGTAGTAAATTGGTCCAGGGTACTTTGTTTAGGGCCGAAGCCCCCAGGCTTGTATTTACCCATACAGGCACGGGGAGGAGGAGCGGCTTGTTCTAGTCACCGTGTTCACATGCCACCCTCAGTGTCAATATGAGGCCAATCTATCCTAGACGCAGTCCACGGGTCACCCAGCCGTGCACCCTGCGAATCTCGTCGGGCGACGACGCCACAAGCTGGGCTTCACGGAATCTAGCCGGCTCTGACCTAAAGCTTCACCAAGCCTAGTCTGACTGATTCCATAGTCCTAGACGGCCAGGCAAGAAGACCCCCTAACAGTATCAGACTCGCCGGATCCCGACCTGCAACGCACCCAGCAGGGCCGTATGTCTAAGATGTATTAACTGCCACAGGTGGACTTCCACAGCCGCCTCCCCAACTGCCCGTGCCTGCGTCATCTTTAACTGTTTCTATAACCTCAGCAGGTAGGAGATAATGGCCCAGCTCTACAGAGTGGATTGCACAGACCACGAAGGAGAATCACCATGTGGAACCCCAGCGGAGCTTATTGTGAGCCTGGTAGGTGCAAGTCTTTTATACCGCATATGGGGCTGAGTTTAGCCTCCCCATCCTCTTCGTGGGGTCCTGGACTCCTCCCAGTCCCTACGCCCCTGCAGGCTCTCTAATGCTGTTATTTATTGTCGCCCATTTTAGTATTTTTTATATATATGGCCCCAGGATTGATTTAAATGTAGGGAGGGCTGAGACGGGCCGGACTCATCCGTCCCGGTGTCTCCGGCCCTGGGCAGGCTCACCTCCACTTGCTGCCAGACCCACGGTCTTGTGGTCAGGATAGGGTGGGCCAGGCATGCCATGACCCAGCACAACCAAGAAATCCGGGCCTCAGCCTCACCACGTGACCCGCCACCTCCCTGTCGGGCTCCTACCAGCTGTGTCCTATAATGCGGGCTGCCCCCTTATGTCATTTTTTGCCACTCTGCAAGAAAATGAGATATGGAAATGGGGGAAGGAAAGAGTCATGGCTAGGCACCTGTTGTAGGTTTACACCCTTGGGCAGGTTGTTGGGATGATCGTCCTCTAGACTGCCTTCACTGATGGTAAGGTCATTGCTGTTGTGGCTGCTGGCGACCTTGATCCCAGGAAGGGGTTTGAACCCTCTGAGGGTCGAACCGGCACTGGTAGGGCCTGAACAATGTCTCTGCTCTTTGGGCCTTTCTAGTCCGACCACCTTAAGAATCTCCATCTCCAATTTCATGCGAGCCATCTCATCATCAGTATGGCTGCTGGAGAGCGTAGTACCTAAAAAGGAAAGATTGAAGATCCTTTCTTGAGTTCTTGTTTGAGAGTAGTAAGGCAGAGCCACGAATGTCTTCTTTAAGCTATTTCATGGCAACATTCATGTGCAGTTAACAAGGAAGCGTCCAGTGTGGCACTTATGACCTTAATAGATACCATGACTACTTCCAGGCAGTCTTCCCGTCTGTTCCTGGGAAGATCATCTGCAAATTGTTGGATAGAGTCCCAGAATGCTCTATTGTATCTATCAAGGAGGGCAGTAGCACTAGCCGTTTTCATGGTGGTTGCGGCCATGTTGCAAACTTTGCGGCCTACAGGGTCCAGCTTTTTGCTTTCCTTATCAGGTGGAACTGAGGCAGCAGGGGTGGTAGGATGGTGCTTCTTGGCTGCCGATATGACTACTGAGTCAGGAGTTAGAGCCGATCAGAGGAATTAAGGACCTTGCCCAGGAGCCTCAAAAGAGTAGTCTTAGTTGAGGTGGTCAGAAAAAGCTCCTTTGGTGTCTCAAGAGTCCTGGCACCAACGGAAGCAGTGGTCTTGACGCTAACCACTGGTGAAGCGTCTCAAAAATAACGAATGTAGACTGTGTGGGTACCGACATCTGTATATTAAGCTTCGGAGCTCCTCTTACCAAGATCTCCTGGAAGGTGGTGATGTCATCCACCGGAGAAATGCATGGAGTGATTGATTGATTGATTGATTGCATGGAGTTGGTGAATCTGACAATGTTGGTAAATATCGCCCTGTAGAAGAAGATGAGGATGTTGTATATCTTGAACAATGCCTAGATCTTGTGTGTGAATTTGATCAATGGCTTCAATGAGGAGAGTGCCTTGAGACTGAGCAACACCTGGAATGACGCCTGTGAGGATGTATGACATTACAACGCATGCTTTTACATCGCATGCCTTTACAACGCGCTATTCACAACGAATACCTTTACAACACATAGTGCTTTGGGGCGCTGGATAGTGAATAGTTTAATTTACTATTCCAACTCCAGTCCCCGTGGATAGTAGGGAAGGTGTTGGATAGTAAATTAAACCTATTCCCTATCCTAGAGCGCCCCCCAGCGCAATGCGTTGTAATGGTCTGCGTTGTAAAAGTTGCGTCGTAAAGGCACTGCGTGGTAAAAGTTGCGTTGTAAAGGATGTTTCCCGGTGTGAATGGAATAGGTTCAGGAAGTGGTGGTGGTGGTGATGTTGTAGGCAGAAGTAGAGGAGATGGTGGTGGAGGAGAATCCGGTAAGCGGGAGTATACCCTCTAGTGTTCAGAATCTGGAGAAGAATACATCTGTGTCTTCTTTCTCTACTTTTCCTGTGTCCTTGATGTCGAAAACCTTTTCTGCGTCAACCTCAGTCATTGGCTCAATGTCAATCTGCTCCTCTACGGCGATTTCCTCCAATGCCTCCACATCGGACTGCTCCTTGGCGTTGATGGATCTGCACACCTTGACATCGATACACTTCTGGACGTCAACCTTACTCTTTGTGTCAACGATGTATACCTTTTAGGTGTCGGCCTTCCTTGCTCCGACGTCAATCAGCACTTCTTCCTCAACATCAAACCAGGCCAGGATGGGTGAGCAAGTCAGTGGCATATCCAATTTCGACGTCTACCCCTTTTGATGTCAACCAGACAAGATGCAGTTTCAGGCCTTGAACCCTCTTTTTTGGACCTTCTATGTACCTCAGAGGTAGATGGTAGAGTCCTTATAAAGGACTGACCCTCTCCTCGCTCTGAGGTCTCACCTTGAAACTAGACTTGCTGTCTGCGCCGTTCCTTCGTGCCATGAAGGCATTTTTTTCCCACCCTCGCAGGGTGCGTTGAGAACATTTCTTGCACTGCTGACAATGCTCAAGAACATAAGTAGGTGGAAGGCAAAGAATACACAAGATGTGGGGTCTGATTTGGCCTTCTTTATTCCACAGGCATGGCACTTGTCAAACAGAGAAGTTATATTAAATGACAAAATGCCAAAATTTTCTGTCAGAAAAAGGCAGAAATAGTGAGAAAATGATAAAAAAATCATCACAAAATTCCACTGGAGAAATTTGAAGAGAAAAAGCCTAAAAGGCCGAGCTCAATTCTCCAGGATCCTGTCACCAGGTGCTGAAAAAATGAACTGAGCCAAATACCAGCTGCTAGGCATGATGGTATGCTGGTGGTCTCTGGGTGCTTAAAGGCACAGAGAATAGTTTAAAGTTACATAATTGCAGCCTATGGGGCTACACTGTCCTGCTTTCCTTCAACTTCTACTTTACAGAAAGGGATTTGTGAAAGAGATTTCAGCTGTTCTAGAAACTTTTAGCCTAAAATTATACATGTATATGGGTATATTAACCCTTTTGTGAATGCAATCTGAAGAATCTTTCCACTGTAGCATGTGTTTATAGGCTGCATAATAATATTTTCTTTCCGAAGTGTTTCTACAAGCCTTCCTGAGGAAAGGCGAACATCTACACTTCTATGGGAAAGTGCTCCAGACTTTCCGCACATGGAAAGAACTATTCAAAAGCTTATGACTTTCAATGGAGATCCCCTAAGATAGTTAGGAAAATATACAAAAATCATCATCAATGACACCGCTGATGGCATGAATGAAACCGTCGACAATTACACCGTCAATAAGGACAACACCCGTGAAAGCCCCTTCAATTGTGACAACGCCAACGAGAGTCCTATTGATGAAGACACCTCTATTATAAATCTCGTTATTGACGGTGACAACAATGGCACCATTGACAAAAGGCACCATTAACACCTCTGAGGCCTGTCTCAATAATTTCTACTAAAGGAAAATCTCCAACAGAAGCAATATTACCTGCTCACACGTTGCCTAGTAAAGTTTCACCAGTCCCGCCTGCACTCAGAGTACGAAGCCTCCTTTCGGGTAGGATAATAATGAGGACGACCAATACTATGGGGACCAAGTTTATTCATGTGAACAAACAATACAGTACAGTCCTGTTATGGTCCGCAGGATCACTATATTATCTAGGACTATTATAAAAGCTTCCCAGATCCTGCAACAACTGATCTTCTACAGCAACTACCAAAACCCATCCGATCTCCTCAGATCCAGACACCATTTACTTGCGTACCACCTATATTACCAGTGCCAGTGACCCCTTAACCTACTCCAGCAAGTACATTGGCTGAACCACCAGCGGACGATCCACCTTCCTCAGACGAGGTTAGCGAAGAAAAGGAGAACAGAGATTCTGCTTCAGTACCTAACGAATGGGATGATCTGATCCAAACATCATCCTCCCTGAACCACCACCATTGGACTCACCAATAGAAATCGTGGGTTACCACAACCCCATAGAGAGAACAGCAAAAAGATTTTACCTTCCTCTAAACAGTGGTTCCCAAACTGTGCGCCGCGGCGCCCTGGTGCGCCGTTATGAGTAGCCAGGGGCGCCGCGCACGAGGTGGGAAAGATAGCATTTGGACGTGTGTAGGCAGTAAAACATTATGCGTCTTTTGACGCCCTAGCAGGGCCTGAATGCAGGATGAAGATTATTCCAGCCGCAACATACGGGGGAGACACTCCTCGCTCATTAACTAATTTATTTAGTTTATTTTGAGAAGCTGAGTTTGAAAGGGACAAGTTATAAATGTGCAGTTTCCCCCGCAGTCACTCGAACAGATTCTGAGTTAATGAACACGTAGTAGGCCCCTCACAGAACGCGATGATTTTAAATAATGCTACAACTTGAAAACGTAAAATACCGGCATGTATAATTATATCCTGGCTGTTGTTCCCGCATTTTGTGTGAACTTGAAGAAACACTACGCCTGATTTTATAAATCAGAAATTCAAGTGAGCAAACTCACATTACAGTCCAGTGAACGTAACTAGGCAGTCTCTGCAAAAGGGTGCGTGCAGTGTGCAAGGCACGAGTTAAAGCCAGTCCTTCAATAAAGATAAGGTTAACAAATGGATTTATTAAGTGGCAAAACAAGTTTGTAAAACCCTGAACACAATTTAAGGCACATTGTTATCACTCACTGTCTATTTCCTGAAAAACGTTTCTGAATAAAAAAGTAATGCAAGTATTAGAATAAATTCGCAGCTGGCTCGAAAATGAAAAGACAATTTGCACCAAAAGCAATATTTCTCAGAGAAATCTCCGAAGTATGACATCAGCTTTGAAGCAGGAGTGGGCTTTTAAGCGTGGGGGAAGCAGACCTATGTGATAAAAGGCACGTGGGCAGGGACTGGCAGTGGGCCCACGTGTGGTCAATTCAAAGTCATTCATGTCCTGTGCCCCATACTGACCTGGGATGTAACTGGGTCTACCACCTCTACTTAGTGCAACTGACTCTACCTTATCCAGACCAGCACGCTACAAAACTGCCTCTTGCCTGTCCATTCTTCCGGCCATGAGACTGGCTCTACCCCAGCCCCACTGAGCTGGCTGGATCTTATGCAGCCCTGTCTTCTGCCAGTCATCTCGTTCTGCCCCCAACCTTACTGTCCTGCCCTGCCTCAGCCCCTGTGACCTGAAGTGTGCATACTTATAGCTCTACCAATGCTCGCTGATCTACCCCCACTGACAGTGTATATTACTTGCTGTTCACCAGCCCTCCCAGTCTGCCACCCAACTGACTGCCCCATCACTACTGTACTAACTTTGCTAGGCGACTAACTTTGCCCGTGCGCAGTGACATGGCATGCGACTGTCACTGCATCACCCCGCGTACTACCATCTTTCTGGTAAGTAACTTAACCTGACCTGTTTTGGCCTGCCAGGGAAGCTTTAATGATCACAAATGCTCCAAAACATGACTTCCTCTGCTTGTCATCAATTGGAAAATAAAAAAGCGTCCCAATTAATTTAAGGAAGACAACTGGAAGTACTCCCGAGGTCGGGCGTACACCCCCCCCCCCCCCCCACGGTAAAAAATGGCGGGGAGCCACGGCCAACTGCCAATTTAGTCAAGGGAGCCACAGGTCAAAAAAGTTTGGGAACCACTGCTCTAATAGCTAAGCAATCTGATTGCTTCTTCTGTGATTTTAAGGAACCCATGAAAATGTCAATCAGAGACATCCCTATTATAGACTTTATTTGGGAAGGTATACAGTCAAAATATTGAGTTTTTAATATCGATTTGCATTAATATCGAGTAAAAAATATAGAATGGACACAATATCGACTGGACAGAATATAGACTGTAAAAATATCGAATAGGATAGCATTAATATCGAATCAAAAATATAGAATGGACATAATATCAAATGGACAGAATATAGACTACAAAAATATAGAATGGACAGAATATAGACTACAAAGATATCGAAATTGAGGTAAGTAAGTTAATATCAACTTTTAAAGTTTTTTTATTTTAGTATATGTTTGAAAAGTGTATATTTATTTTATTATTTATATTAATTAATTATTTTTATGGTATTTAATTTTTGCGTAGTATAATTCAGTAGCGGGTTGTGGTTTTATAGGGGAATAGGGTGGGAAGTAATTTAATTATAATTAATTAAATATGTTAATTTATTTATTGGTATGTATTTTGAATTAATTGTTAATTAATTATTAATTGATAATTAAAATATAATTGGTAATTAATTTGAATTAATTGCTTAATTGATAATTATGTTAATTTTAGTAATTTATTTTCTGTAGCGGGTTGTCGGTTTATAGGGGAATAGGGTGGGAAGTAATTTAATTATAATTAATTAAATATGTTAATTTATTGATTGGTATTTATTTTGAATTAATTGTTAATTAATTATTAATTGGTAATTAATTAAAATATAATGGGTAATTAATTTATTAATTGATAATTATGTTAATTGTATTAATTTATTTTCTGTAGTGGGTTGTGGGTTTATAGGGGAATAGGGTGGGGAGTAATTTAATTGTAAGTAATTCTATTTTTAAAATCTTTTTTTGTAATCTTAATTTTTAATTATTTTTTAATTGTTAATTAATTTATTGCTAATTGGTAAATAATTTGTATTAGTAGGTAATTATTTTTATTAATTAATTTGTATTTCTATTTTTAATTGATTAATTAATATATTATATAAAAGTGTTAATTATTTTAATTAATTTGTAATTGGTATTAATATTTATTTTATATTTATTTATATATGAAGTATTTACTTTCCCTACTATTGCACTAACTGGAGTGGCAATAGTAATTTTTACCCTCCTGCTATCCAACACTTTCCCTACTGTTGCACTCTCTGGAGTGGGAATAAGTAAGTAAGTAATGATTATTGTTTAGTTAGTTAAAACCATAACAATTTAAAACAAGTAGCAAAAGCACAATATTACGATAAGCAGTTAAAAGCAGAAATTTAAGTATAAAATAATGTTGTTTCTTAAAAGTTCAATGCAGAAAGTTAGACCTCGTTTGCCCAGCTTCCGACCCTTTTAACAAAGCTTTTTAAAGGCTTTATGAAATTTGATCAGTCTGCCATGCAGTGGGGGGTCTGAGGGGCTTAGGCATGCCATTATTGCGGCTCTGCAGGATCTAATACCTCTTTCGTTGAAACTTGTCTTTAGAAAGATTGCACGTTCAGCCCGCAGTTTTATACATGTGCAAATTATATGGATAAAGTCTTCTTTGTGATGATTGCACAGCTGGCACGATTTAGGGCCTGTATGCAGCCAAGCTGGCTACTCAGCCTGGGATGGTAGTGTTCCAAAACACAGTGCCATAAGTTGTTTTTTTACGTTAATTGAGTAAGTTTCGCATAAATAAGCTGCCGGTGCAAGGGACTTATAGTGGTTTATCACCATCCAGGCGTGCGACCTTGATCTTAGGATATTTTTGTCCAGTAGCAGTGAATGGGTTTTTGATGCTTTATTTACAACTCGTTTAAACGATTGGTATGGCAAGTTTTTGTTCCATATTTCCGTTGTACATGTGGCCGAAAGGGATTTACAAAGGTATTGATTGAAAGGAGAAGATTTGTCTTGGTTTAGTTCAGACCAGATGGCCTCGTTGATTTTTGATGTAGCAGCGTTTAGCTTGAAGCGATACCAGGTTTTCACCGTCGCGTACGTTCTGCCAACTTCTTCATTTGTAAGGCCGAATTCCAGGCGAACCTGGGCTGGGGATGCTGACCTTGGAATCTGGAATACTTTTTTGTAGATGGAAGCTATTAGTTGGTTTAGGTGCTCTCCATCCTCGCCATGGAAGGCCGCGCTGGCATATGTTAGAGTTGGCAGGATTTTTGCCTTCATTACGGCGAGCAAAGGTTTATAGGAGGGACCCTTCAGCTTTTTAGCTAATAGGCTGAAAGCAAATGTTAGTGCGCTTGATCACTGAGACATATATTTTTTATGCTCCGTAAGATTTCTTGAGTTGTCGATGTAAAGGCCTAAGTATTTGTATTTTTTTACCTCCTCGAGTTGGATTCCATTAAGCCAGATTGTCTGTTTTCTTAACAGTTTTTTTCCAATCACCATAGTTTTGGTTTTTGGATGTGTTTATTTCAAGTTTGTTTTCTGAAATGTAAACTGGCATTTCATTCAGGCATCTTTGCAGGCCGATCTTTGTTTGGCTCATTAGTACCACGTCATCCCCGTATGAGAGATGCGAAAGTCTCAGTTCGCCAAGCTTTGGTGGATGGGAATTGGTACAGTCCAGCCTTTGAGAGAGGTCAGATAAAAACAAATTAAAAAGATGGGGGGGCCAGAACACACCCTTGTTTTAAGCCTCTGGTGGTTGTCAGCTTCCTTGAGAGTCTGGACCCATCACCTATCTTAATCCTTAGCCAGGTGTTTGAGTAGAATAACAGGATGCCTTTTGAAAGCCTTTCACGGATACCCCAGGCTCGCAGCTTTTTCCACAAAAGATGGCGATCAACACTGTTGAAGGCTGCTTTTAGGTCTATAAAGCAGAGGTAAAGTTGCAGTTTCCTCTGCTTACACTTGTTTGTAATTAGCGAAAGACCTAAAATGTTCGTCGTCGTTCCAAAGCCTTGTCTAAATCCCGTCTGGTTTTCCCGAATTAGGTTAAGGTCGTCAGACCATGCCTTAAGCTCTTCTAGTACCAGGGAGGCATAATCTTTGGCCTCTACGTCCAGCAGGCCTATCAATCGGTAGTGCGCTGGGTTTGCTCTGTCTCCTCCTTTAAATAAAGGTGTCAGAATTGAACCTTGCCAGTTTACTGGTATGATGTTTAGTTTCTCTATTTCTTGATATAAGTTGGAAAGGTGTTTGCCCCAAAACGGAATATCATATTTGAAGATTGCTTGGGGGATTCCGTTGGGGCCTGGTGCACTGTCGTTTCTGCCTTTCTTAATTATACGTCTAACTCCTTCCGTCGAAGGGGACGAGTAACTTATGGCTGGGATCGGGGAGACATTTTCCTCCATTGGATTTGTGACCACGTTCAATTGCTCCTTCTGTTTTGAAGTTGCGGCGTCTTCTGGGCTGGTGCTTTCAAAGAACCCAGTGGGATTTACATGAACTGCCCCTCGATCATAGGTGTTTCCCACGATTGGTTCTAGCAAGGGAGCTTCCCAAAACTTCCTGGATAGAAATTCCACCCACTCAGATTCTTGTATGTTTGAGGATAACACTGTAACCGGTCGGTTCAGATTGTTTATGATGATCCAAAACTGTTTTGAGTTGAATTTCTTTGAGCTACAGAGGAGTTCGGCCCAGAATTTGTCGTTGCTCTTTCTTTTTTCTTCCCAGAGGTCTTTTTTATAACATTTCCTGAGCTGTCTTACACTGTCCCATGCTGCTGTGTCTGGAGTTGTTCTTTTTAGCATCCTTATGCATTTTTTGAGTTTATGTTTCAGGGTTCGCAGACCTAACGTTGTTGTTTTTTACCGGGAGTTGGGCTGATTTTGTCCTGACGGCATTAATGTTTTTACCTCAGCTGTAAAGCTTTCCCATGCATATATTTTGTCCTGGGCTCCAATTTTGCTAGTAAATTAACAAGTTTTTTATTTTTAACTGCAATGTTTCAATTGTGTCATTTGACCATTTTAGACGTTTTAGGTCCACTGTGTGTATGTTGCCATCAATAGTTGTATTTACCTGGTGTTTGGGAATTTTGGACCTAACATGTATCAGCTGATATATATGGTCACTCCTGGTTGTGAACTCTATCGAGAAGTGCGATAGGGATGGTATCAGCGATACTGAGATTGCTGTGTAGTCCAGTCTTGACCTTGTCTTCCCCCCATGGAATGTAAACTTAGGGGGGAAATCGTCTGGAGTTCTACCGTTCAATACTCTTAGCCCAATAAACTCTAAGGCATTAACCAACCCTTGTCCTACGCGTTCCACTTTTAGCCTCATTGGCTGGTATTGATGTGGGACGGACCAATATATGTTGTCTGCTGATGTAGATTCGTCCTCGTCGGGAGTATAAATTAGGTTTGAGTTAAAGTCCCCTGTGAGTATCAAGTCCCACAAGGGAAAGGTACTCCGGATGTTGGTAATGATTCCGATTAGTTGTTTGTTATGGACCAATTTTTTCCTGGCCGAAGGATGTGTGTATGTGTTCATCAAGAGGACGATTTTTGATCTATTAGCAGGCCCTAATGTCAGTTTGATCAATTGAATATTTGGTCCTTCTGAATCCATTTGTTCACTTTCAATCTTTGTGGGAATAGTAATTTTTACCCCTATGCTATCCAACGCTTTCCCTACTGTTGCACTCTCTGGAGTTGGAATAGTAATTTTTACCCCTACACTATCCAACGCTTTCCCTACTGTTGCACTCTCTGGAGTGGGAATAGTAATTTTTACCCCTACACTATCCAACGCTTTCCCTACTGTTGCACTCTCTGGAGTGGGAATAGTAATTTTTACCCCTAAGCTATCCAACGCTTTCCCTACTGTTGCACTCTCTGGAGTGGGAATAGTATTTTTTACCCCTACACTATCCAACGCTTTCCCTACTGTTGCACTCTCTGGAGTGGGAATAGTACGTTTTTACCCCTATGCTATCCAGCGCTTTCCCTACTGTTGCACTCTCTGGAGTTGGAATAGTAATTTTTACCCCTACGCTATCCAACGCTTTCCCTACTGTTGCACTCTCTGGAGTGGGAATAGTAATTTTTACCCCTACGCTATCCAACGCTTTCCCTACTGTTGCACTCTCTGGAGTGGGAATAGTAATTTTTACCCCTACGCTATTCAACGCTTTCCCTACTGTTGCACTCTCTGGAGTGGGAATAGTAATTTTTACCCCTACGCTATCCAACGCTTTCCCTACTGTTGCACTGTCTGTAGTGGGAATAGTAATTTTTACCCCTACGCTATCCAGCGCTTTCCCTACTGTTGCACTCTCTGGAGTTGGAATAGTAATTTTTACCCCTACGCTATCCAATGCTTTCCCTACTGTTGCACTCACTGGAGTGGTAATAGTAAATTTTACCCTTTCCGCTATCCTACGGTAAAAATATTGTACATTTTTTAATAATATTACGTTTACATATATATATGTATTAACAAATCAATTTGTATGTTTTTTTTTTACTTACATTAATTATTTATTAATTTTAAGGTTATTTAAGTATGTTAAGTTAATTATATTTATTATTTCATTAATTTTTAATTAATTTAAAGCATTTTAAAAAAATCGATATTTTGACTAACTATTTTTTATATCGATATTTTTGATTCAATATTTTTGTACTTACCTGTTTGGAGATAGGAGGTCGAAATTTTCGTATTCTATATTTTTACCTCGATTTTTTGGTAGGTCGATATTTTGGCATTCTATATTATGTCAGTGATCCGTCTTTGGGAACACAGTATCAAGACAATAATGAATCCAGCTACAGTGTCGGCAGTACTCTCTAGAATAGATAAAAAATACAAAGCACTAGACGATTCGCCGGCATGTTTTATTAGTCATCCCGAGCAAGATTCCGTCATCACAGTAGCGGCCCAGCGATGCTCAAATAATCCATCAACCCCTATCACAACACCACCAGATAGGGATGGGTGTAGACTGAATAATATCAGAAAACGCTTTTCACAATAGCAGCCACCACTGTCAGAGCGGCTAACTCCCTTGCATTATTGGGAAACTATGGCAGGCAACTGTGATCTGATATAGCTCCATACCATGACCTCTTACTGGAGGATGCAAAAACTGAAGCAAAGAAGGGTCTCTAGGAGGGAGAGAGGACTTCTGTGGATAACTGACTGCAAAATTGGCATTTCCTCAACTGGATTTAGGCAGCTGGCTAGAGCATGGGTGCTTAAAAGACAAGGTTGACTGAAGGCAACATCTTTCAGACCAGACATCCAGAGAAAAATCCTGGATATACCGCTTGACAGTGAAGCGTGTTTGGCAAGCTTGTCGACGATGCTCTTCAAACTATAGAGACAGGTACGGACATGCCCAGGTCCTTGGGAATGCTACAAATGCAAAGACAGCCCTTTCAAGGAGATGGGGCAGGGGTGCATACTCTTATAGAAGAGACTTTCAACCTAATAGACAACGATTTCAACCCTTTGAAAGCCAGTATTGCCCCCAGTATACCCAACAATATAAACAGCCACCTCCAGCAGTGTACAAACAAAAAACAAGAGGTAAACAACCTCCTAGAGGGAGAGACACTGCCATAAAGCAGCGACCTTTTAAGGGTGTCTGTTACCCTCCACAATTCACAAAAACAGCTTGGAGGCTGTATCTCCAACTATCTTAATTGGTGGTCCCTTATAACAATGGACAGATGGGTTCTAGATGTCATAACTAGAGGATACACACTAGAGTTCATCACCAAACCACCAAATATTCCCCTAAAAAGGGCACCACTTCCCCATCTAAAACAACTTTTGCTAGAAATATTAGTCATGGAATAGAAGAGGTCGAAAATACTCAAGAGGGGAATCAGTTTCTACTCCCGTTTCCTCCTGATATGAAAAAGTCTGGAGACTGGCACCCTAACTTAGACCTTCGGAAACAACAAATATTTTAGAAAACAATCTTTTTGCATGGTCACCCTACAAGATATTTTGCAATTCCTCAATCATGGGGATCACATACCTGGTTTAGATCTCCAAGATGCACACTTCCATGTCCCGATTCACCCAAAACATCAAAAATACCTGTGATTTAAGGTGAATGATACCCACTACCAATTCAACATCCTTCCTTCTGGTCTAAAATCGGCTCCTTGCAACTTCACCAAGTGTCTGGCTCCAATGGCAGCTCATTTGAAACAAAAGGGAATGCTGGTATTCCCACAGCTGGACCCCTTGTTAATAATGGCTGCCACGTCTTGGCAGGCAACAACAGTTACATCAAAGTGCCTCACACACAAAATCTGGGCCTCACAGTCAACAAACAAAAATCCTATCTCACACCAACAACAATGCTGACTTTCCTGAGAGCAGTTCTAGATATGAACTTGGATAAGTCATTTGTCTCACAAGATAGGCAGTCAAGGATTAAGCAGCTGGCTCAGCATCTAAGCAGAAGAAAGTCTGTTTCAGTTTGACTGTACAAATCATCCTCAGAATGGTATCCTCTTGCATTCCATTAATCCCCAATTGTTGACTTGACAGGCAACCATTGCAGGAGGAACTAAACAAACAATAGGTGTTATTCCTAGGGTCATTTGACGACATCATTCAGATTACCCCAACTCTGATAACATCCATGCAATGGAGGTCTCAAAGTAGAAATTTAGGCAAGGGGCTAACATTCCTCACACTGATCTCAGACTTTGTAATAACAACAGCTTTGTCCTTAGAGGGATGGGGCACATATCTTCAGAATTTGACAATCAGTGGGAGGTGGAACAACCTCCAAAAGAAAATGCATATAAACTTGCTGGAATTCAGAGCCATAGAACTGGCCCTAGTCTTTTTTTTCCTTCCCAGAGTAGCAAGATCATCCTTGTTAAACCGCATGAGCAATACCACCAGCATGCATTACATAAACAAACTGGAGTAACAAGGGCCTCAGCTCTGTCATAGCAAGTGCAAGAAATATATAAATGGGCCCTACACAGCCAAATAACACTAAAGGCAGAACAGATGCCTAAAGCAACCAATTTGTTAGCCAACATGTTAAACAGAATGACTGCCAGGTGCCATGAGTGGGACCTCAAACAGTAGATTCTAGAAGACATCTTTGATCACTGGTGCATATCAAACATGGGTCTATTTGAGACCAAGGGCAACTGAAAATGCCAGTAATACACACACTGGCATCAACAGGGGGGGTCGTGGTGGAATGTCTTTTCGATCAAATGGTCAAAGATCTTTGCGTACGCTTTTCCCCCTATCCCATTTTTCCTGAGGATCCTCAGAAAACTCAAGAGGGAACCCTGCTGAGTGATCCTGATTGCTCCTAGAATCAGCTGAAGCCCATACCAACATTGAACAATGGGCCAGGTACGTCATCCGAATCAACATCACTACACTTGTTAGCCGGGCTCCTGAAATCAATGAATTCGCAATGTTGAATATTTCAGTGAATTGCAGGAAGATCCTTGCAAAGGACAGGGCCAACACCATCAATAAGACATACAAGCTCAAGTAGAAGCATTTCAGTTTGTGGTGTCAGGAAAAATGTGTTCATCCTATCTCATCAGCCCCAGAACAAATTCTCCCGCATCTTCTTCAATTAGCAAAATCTGGTCTAGCTCACACATCCATTAAAGTGCATCTGACAGCTATATCACGATTTTCGAGATCAGATAAGTTACCTTCCCTATGGTCAAACAGAGTGATCAAACACTTTCTCAATGAACTTTTCTGGGTGTTTCCCTCCTGTGAAGAAACCTCCTCCTACTTGGCATCTAAATATAGTACTGAGCCAATTAATGAAGGCTCTGTGTGGGCCCATTCACAAGACAGATTTAAAATATCTGAAATGGAAAACTGCACTGTTTTTGGCACTATCCTCAGCAAAAAGTGATAGTGACGTCCAAGCATTTATAATTAAAGAACCATTCATGCAACTCAAACAAGACAGTGTGGTATTGGAAACCAATTCTAAGTTTATACCAAAGGATTCTTTGGATTTCCACCTTAATTAACCCATAATACTGAGAACATTCTTTTCCAATTCCCAAACTATGCCAGAAAAATCACTACATACTTTGGACGTTAAAAGGTGCATTAAGTTCTACCTGCACAGGATTAGACAACCCTGCAAAACAGATCAATTGTTTGTGGCTTATGGAAATCTACGAAGACGTTCCCCAGTTTCAAAGCAAAGCATACCAAGGTGGATTGCAGCAGATCCAATAATGTCACAGACAAGCAGGAACACTCTTAACACACAAGGATAAGGTTCATGCTACCTGAGCTGTTTCTACTACCACAGCTCTCTTTGCTGGTGTGCCTCTTCAGCAAATATGCTGAGCAGCAACATGGTCAAGCAGGCAGACCTTTACACAGCATTACTGTCTAGATTACTCTGACAAAAGCGATGTGGCTGTGGTTCAAGCAGTGTTGTGTCTGTTCAAATAAGTTGGTACATTTTATTTTTAGCTATCTTTCCCACCATCTGCTATGATATGATAATATTGTTCTTTCCAAATACTAACTGCTGATTATTCTGATACAAGCATGTGAATCCATGAAAGATCCAATACTGGAGAAGAAAATAAGTTACTTCCATGTAACAGTAGTTCTCCAGTATTGGTATCTTTCATAGATTCACATGTGACCCATCCTCCTACCCATAGATGCCCCCTTATTTCTGTACAGTATTATATCCCAATTGTGCTGTAAAATCTGATGGAGTGGAGCCTCTGTGGTGAGTGTCCTAAAAGGTGCTGTTGCTTGATTGGTTGGACTTTGGGTCTTTTTGAATGATGTTAATAAGCTATGTCTTTTAACATTGGCTTCTATGTAGGTCTTTGACTACTGCTTTCTGTGGTATTGTGGGACTCCCACTTCGACGACCAGGAATGATTCAAGTATGTGAATCAATGACAGATCAACTACTGGAGCTCTACAGTTACAGGTTACTTATTTTATTTTAATTCAACTAAAGTACCGGATTGCATAGGACTGGAACAAGGGAAAACCAGGTGGCAAACAACTGACACCAACCTTTTCACATGGGCACCTCCTGGTTATGAAAGATGTCTTTTCCCTGTGGAGTAGCCCAAGGTTCCATAGTGTCTCCTGTCATCTTCATGTTTTACATGGAACTGCTTGGTGCTCTACTCCCAGATAACAGCATCAAAATTCAATAATGTGCCGATGAGACACAGCTCTAATTGGAAATCGCCTCAGCTTCACACATCCAACACTGATTGCACATCATCCAGATCTGGACAGCCAGTGCCTACCTGAAGCTCAATCCAACCAAGATAGAATTTCTGGTATTGCCAAGGCCAACAAACAAAATATAGAACAAACCTAGCTCAATGACATGAACCTTAATGGTTTCGAACCCCAACTTTTACTGAATGCTAAACCACTTGGATTCTGGGCAATAGCTCGCTTAATCTTCCCGATGGCCCCCAGCGCCTAGAGACCCTTACGGGTGATTGTGCGCTTTACAAATGTGGACTTTACTTTAAATGTGGACTTTACCCTGGACACTAAACTCATCCTAAAGAGACACATTGCCCGAAAATAACTAAAATGGCCTGTTGCTGTCCAAGGTCTCATACTCTTGCATCTGGATGGTGGTAATTCCCTTCTCTAGGGTCTCCTAGACTCCACACTGATGTCCCTTAGGGGCATCTTTCACACCGAGCATGTGTTATCCAGGACCTAAATAAATATGATCACATCACCCACATCCTGATGGAACTCCATTGGCTGCGCTTGCCAGCATGTACCATCTTCAAAACCAGCTGCATCATTTACAAAAATATCATGGCCAGCACACACCCCTTACCTTGCAGACAAGCTTAACCATTTTTGGTAGTTCTCGGCACACTGTACTCAGGACACCATCACACTGCAGACATGTAAATCACGCAAAAACTAGATAGCAAGCCCTATCTGCAACATCTCCTTATCCATCAGAACAGCCCCAATGCTGCTTCAGTTTAGGCAGGAGCTGAAGACTCACCACTTTAAAGAACGCATCACATTATATTAACCATCCATAATCCAGCTTCTTCTCCTATGACCTATTGATCTTATGCTTGTCTTTGACAATGTACAGTGCACAACTGCCTTTTGGCTGGGGTCATACATATTCACACATACATGATTTCATTAGGAAGATAAAGGCATAGCAATCTAAATATGTTCCTATGATAGTCTACCCTCTGCCCTCTTGCAGGCTTTGTCAAGGGTTTTCACACCAGAATTCAGGTTTTGCTATTCACAGAGAATAGTACTATACTAGGGGTCATTTAAGAGTCAATTGTGTTTGAAGGAGACAGGAGGAAGTTGCTGTATGAAAGTTTGGTCAAGGCAGTGGGTTTGTATTCCTCATGTGTTCTTCGTTTTTTCAGATGGTCAATATGTGCCCTATTTTGAAATACTTTCCTGGACCACACCAAAAACTCCTGGAGAATGCTGCCCAAATCTTCAAGTTCATAGATGAGGCCACAGAGGAGCACAGAAAAACACTTGATGCCCAGAATCCACGAGACTACATTGATGCCTACCTTCTGGAAATGGACAAGGTGAGGAGAAGGTCTTAAAAGGGTTGTAAGTCTGCTATTCTTTGAAACACACCACTGTGCTTGTCTCTATATGTCTTAACTCAAGAGCTGTGGGGTCGACAAAGGAGAGTGCAGATGATGATTCAAATCATGAGGACCTGTAGAAATAAAAAAAATATTTAATAAGCATAACATAAGCAGAAGTATTAGTTATGTGATCTATATGAATTATGACTTGTTGTGCCTGGAAATGCATGGAGTCTGGAGCAGATGGCTCTGATTGGTAGAATGAGATAACGATAAGTGGGCATTCTAGTGCACAGGATTACGAAGTACATAAAGAATGCTTTTTGCATTGATGAAACAGCTTTTGGAGACTTTAGTGCAGACAATAGCTGGTTTTGGTGAGTGAGCGGACATATGAAATCCAATTTCTCAGCAGACCCCATGTAAGTGTGGGACATGTACAGGCCTTTCACATTCCTCACCAGGGTTCTGGAAAGAAGATTCACCAACCAATTAAAAGAGCACACCAATAATAATCACCTCATAGGAGATTTCCAATCTGCTTTCCTATCTGTCACAGCATTAAAACTCCATCCTGAAAGCTGAGGATGACACTTTGTATTGCTTCACACTCCCAGATAATAGAAAATACTGCCCTCCTACACGGAGGCTTAAACACGACGAAGCAATAAAAACAACTAAACACCTCCTGGAAAGGGATTTCACTTTTATAAAATAAAACACATCAAAGAATAAGGCATGGGGTTTTATTTATGCAACGCTCTCTAACAGAAAGGCTGTCCCAGAAGTCAAATGAACAACATTCAAATGTATATGGGGATATATATATAGAATGCATGGAATATACATGAAATAAAATGCAAGCAGATAACAATAATAAAATAAGATGCAATCAGATAATAATATGGAATGAAAAGAAGCAGATTATGCTGGAGGTCCTGCAAGAAATCAGAATGATATATACACTAAACACATCAGATGTTACAACCACTGAAGACTTGGATATGCACATAGGCACTCACACATCGCAATGAAAGCATCTCAGATGATTATCACCACTGGGTACTTGGATGTGCACACAAACTTACTCACACATCACAAAGTTAATACTCAAAAACAAAACATCTCACCAATTGTTCAATCAAAATCCTTGCCAACTCAAGCTGGAGGAGCCCTTTAACAGCCAGATAGGATTCTCGATCTGGGCACAAATTCCCGTGTGACGACACGTCTGCCCCACAAGCGAGCTCCCGTCTGGGTACCAAGATCCCTCGACTTTTATACCTTTTACTCAGCCTGAGGCGAAGGTTCTAGAACCCTCTGGCATCAACAATTTCTGCTCTGAAAGGCACCAAGAACACTTCCCACACATTATCCCAGCGAAGCTTACGAAAGCCTCCATCCAGCAGAAACAAAAAAGCCTTGAACATGAATAACCTAAAAAACTTGAGTAATCTGGGGCCTGCCTGTGTGCGCAAAAAAACTCAAGCTAGACAGAGTCAGAATTCAAGATGACATAGGGGCATGTCAAAACCAATAGTAAGAACTTCATAATACTTCCCAATGTACAATACAATGCACATTTGTGCACCAGTGGCTAAAGCATCAAGCACTTCATCTCCTAATGTACAACATGATGCACATTTGAGCACCACTGCTTATAACATTGCACTTAGAGACCAAGAAGTACATTCCACATCTCTCTCTCTCATGCTTTCAAACGCACATCCCACGCTTTCTATTCCTGGCAAACTGTTCTAGTCTGTGTAAGCCCTCCCACATTAAAACTACAAGATTCCACGAAATACACCTCCAAGGAAACATGCACATTCAGTGAAAAATGATGTCGTTCATTCATGCTAGGGTAAAATAAAACACCAAAAGTCAACTAAAACAATGGTAGTCAAAGGTGAGCATGCAGTTTCAAAACATAGGAGTGCCTCTAGCACTACACACAATACATGGTACAAAGGCTGATATGATGTTCTCTGACCAACATCAGGACAAACTAGCTCAGAAAACAGACACGTTCGACATAACAAAGTTTTGGTCAGTAATTAGTGGGAACCGGAAATATATATGTGGAAATTTTTTGTGTGATGGTTGTGGGAACATTAACTTGTAACAAAATGTTCTACTGATTATGCGATGGGAATCATTTCCATCTTCCGGGGCCTTCTTTAGTAAAAGGATTTAAAACTTATAATCCTTCTGCAGTCCCAGTTTTCCCAAGGAACTTTTGTATCTTATAACCACAACCTCTCAAATATACAACAATTTCTCCAGGTGGGAAAAATTCCAGGTTTGTCAAGGTGCATTACATCCCTTGGAAGATCTGATCTTTCACTGAACTTCTTTGTGGGGTATGCAATTGGATTCCAATGTAGATCTTTTCCCAGGTTTGGCGGGGATGTACAATCTACAGGCCCAATGTCATTATCAATTTTATATGTCGGATTCAGTCATCTAATACCTATGGGGGTGATTTATGAGAACAGGGAATAGCACTACAGAAGTACTCTGTTGTATACTGCCACATGCCTTTGAAAATCAGCCACAACCCATCCAACTCCATATTTAGTAAAAGTGCAAAGAGGGCTCAGTCCTTTCTGTTTCTACTAATTGTACATGAATATTCCATTAAGTGTATACTACTTTTGCGTACTCAAAAGCACCTTTGTGAATAAGTCCCAATATTATTCTTAAGCAGAATTTCAAATTCGGAGTGGCCGAACTGCTCCTTGCTCCACCCCAACAGGCTGAATGGCCGTTACCCTCAGCACAGTATTTATCACCAGGCTTAATCACATTGTGTTCATCCTATTCCCTTTGAGGTTGCGCTGTAGTCTTCAAAGTGATTGACTTTGACGAAACACTTCCATCAGTTTCACAAAGAACCTCAATTAAGCGTACGGTAATATTTTGTGATGTTGTGGCATGCTGACCTACTTTTACATACAGTGTCTGTTGGCTCACTGGACTAATACATCAACTACAAGAGTCTCTGTTTATATTCATGGGCACAGATTTGAATCCTGGTTGATCCACTCACCGTGTTCATCCTTCTGAGATCAATATACTGCCACTGAGTGGGTAACAATAAACATGTTGTCCACTGCCAATATAACCCAAGGGTGAATTTGCTCTTTATAAACACTCTTTCATAATATATAGAGCTGTACATAGTTCCTTAGATCCTTTACAATGTCATCAAACAATTTTGGGCATTCAGACCCCTATATCTTTTCCTTGATCTTTTGCAACTGCATCTCCCAGCTATTTTAGGTCCTTCTTTGTTAAGGAGAATTGAAACAGGATTTATGATCTCCATGAATTCCCCAGTGAAAAGTGATATATTTTTAAGAGTTCAGATTTATTTTGTGTGTTTGTTTTCAAATCTTATTTGGCAACATACAAATTTATATGATAAAGCACAGATTATTTAAATATTTATGTTCTGATTAAGAGGGTGCCATGCAACTAATTTTCCCTGTGTATTTGTGATTTGTCAAAGAGATCACCATCTGAAATGAGGGTCCACAAGTGAGCTAGAGCCTTGGTAATAACACCAGCAATGTTTCTAGACTGAATTGTGATACTGTTACCAGTTAGTTAGAAGGACATTTCCAGGGGGTATGCAATAGCTTTTTAGGTTTAATGTGTACTGATGCCTGTTTGGGAGAGGTTGGGGAGGTGAGTCTTAGTTGACTTTGCTTGCCATTGTTTGGTCAGGATTTTGCTGCTGGTTCCAAATGGGTTCCTGGATGATGCTGTTGGTAGGGGCCCTGGTAATGTTTGAATACATTCTCTCTTTTCTATCTAGGGGACTTGGGCAGTTGTATTAACTAGCAGAGTTCAGATTAGAGTTGCAGCAGGAGTTTTAAGATCAATGTATACCATGAGTCCATTTGAGATTGAAGCTGTTTGGCAAGTGTATGCTTTCGATTCACTTTGACCTGCCCCGTTAGTTGTGCCAGAATGGCTTATAGAAGTCCTTACTCCATGTCTTAATTGATCTCTATCGATCGACTGAGATGCACCTACAGCTTCTTCACTACACTCGTGTCTGATTTTATCCCATCACCCGATAGTACATGCCCCAAATTTGTAACACCTTGTTCTTTGAGATGACACTTTATTGTTATTGCCCTATTCAATTTTTCGGGTCATTCCATTACTATGTCAACATTTTCTGTCCTCCCTAGATGTTGTTTTGGAAACACACTACTACACTCGTACTTTTGAAAATATTCTGCATTAAACTCTGAAAATCTGCTCTAAGCCAAAAATGCATTTTTCATTATCAATAATCCCCTATTAGTTTCAGAAATAATGTCAATCATCCAAAGTTGTCCTTTTTGTTTAGGCTGCAGGACTGTTTTTGAGAAAATGTCTTTTTAATTAGACTTAGAAGGTTACATGGATTTTGGTGTACTGTGAATAGATTATAGAAGATGAGGCCTAGGGAGCAGCTCTAAATACCTATGTTCATGTTTGTAATTATGCTTATGACCTTTGATTTCAGCGAGCCTCTAATCCAGACTCTACCTTCTCTCCTGAGAACTTGCAAGTGTGTGTCGCAGACCTTTTTTCAGCTGGGACAGACACATCTACCACCACCCTTAGGTGGGGACTTCTGTACATGATTGCATACCCAGATATCCAAGGTAAGATGTGTAAACTGATAACATGGTGCTCATTTATGAACTCTGATACCTGACGAACCATAAGCATACAGGATGATGAGAGTGACACACTTTTTTTTTGTTCTTTTGCAAAGATAAGGTAAATGCGTCCTTCCACTATTGTGGCTCCCACAGTGAAAAACAGCTGAAAATTCAGACCAAGCATAGCAGTGATAACTGAGAAGAAAATAGTCATTATCGAGAACAAAGTTTCTTGGGAAAGGTGATGGGGGTGCAGACACACATTAAACAAAGCCTTTTGCAACCTGGTGACTGTTATTGTAACATAACCCACCCACCATTATGCATGGTAGGTGAGATGAGGAAAACACTACCACCGCCTTTGGACAAGGTAGTGGTACGTATTGCAACAAACTACATCCCACCAGTGAGCAAGGTTAGGTATATATACACCTGTATTGCTCACCCCACCCCCACCAATAGTCAAGACTGATGCAGGGAAGAAAAGATGGGGCTGCTACTGGTTATCCCATACTCTTTGTTTTATGCCCCCTTTCTTTGCCTTTGGGCAAAATGAGAGAAACACTCTACCACTGTCCTTGGGGACAAGGCAGGCATTGCAAACCAAAAACGTATTCCTTAACCGTTGGCCAAAGGAAGGATGTGGAGAACACACTACCGCTGACATTAAGCAAGACTGGAGTTAACAACTACCCTCTCTGTCATTGGGATGCTGTGGTGAGAAAGGCCTATAATGGCACAAGCCATTGGTCTTCCACCCTAAGCCAATGTTTTTATTGTCATCCTGCACCAATGCATTCACCTTCATACATCCACAAAACCAACATTACACTGTATACCACCATCAAAACACAAAAGGGAAAACATAAAATAATACATTCCCTACAAACAATACAAAGGTGATAGGGAGTTAAGGTTGACTGAAATGTTGACAGTGGCTATGACACATAAATTTGGATGCCCTGATACAAAAAAAGTTGGGATACTAGCTTCCCATAATCTCCAAATCACTGTACTAACTCCACCACCACCATCAATTGTGAAAGGTGTAAATGAGAAGTGAGAGACGTGTGTGTGTGTGTGAGTGTGTGCGTGTGCGTGTGTGTGTGTTTGTGTGTGTGTGTGTGTTGGTGTGTGTGTGTGTGTGTGTATATGTGTGTGTGTGTGTGTGTTGGTGTGTGTGTGTGTGTGTGTGTGTGTGTGTGTGTGTGTGTGTGCGCGTGTGTGTGTGTGTGTGTGTGTGTGTGTGTGTGTAAATGATTGTGGGACTATAAGGTGGAGAAACACCAAAGAGAAATGGAAACAGCTAAATATATTTTTTTCATGGGAATCTATTTTGTGAAATCATCTCACAAATGTATTCCACCTCAGTTTTGGTTCCTGTGGGGCCTTGATTGGTCGAGTTGCAATGGCTCAGTAGATGTCTGGTTGGTATGGCAAAGTGCAGCATGAGCATATGAGAGGCTTGTGGCACAGATCTGTAAGAGAAGAGCCGATTGAACATAATAGAGAAGCGCTCATGAGGGTCAGAAGAGACATTGTAACAGCACAATGAAGAAACGTATTGCACACATCCTCGTCCTCATGCAAAGCGGTGATGCATTTTACTCGCCCTTCTTGTACCGGTCACTCGCATACTAGTAATTAAAATGTCTTGAACTGCAGTAGTTATAAATGCTCACAAAAGAAAACAAACCACCTCTATTTATGTACATGAGCTGATGCAACAGTGTTACAGAGTAGTGCAGGTAGTGAATGCACATGTTTATCTTGTGAAATAGTTGCTCATCTTGATAAATGCTGCCAGTATTACTAGAAAAACACACAAGATGATGGACGGAATGTTGCACAATGGCAAAGCATTCACCTCCAGTCACATATATGGATTTAATCTATTGTTATTTTGCTCACCAAGCCACCCCAGTTCAGACATGGCCGTATGCAAATCAGTCTTGACCCTGTGCCTCATGGGAACAGTCCAGCCCGAACTGCCAAGCCATGTCTTTCCTGGACCGGAATCAAGCATCCTAGGACCGGTTTCTGGCTATCAGCCGTCTTCAGCCAGGATAGCTTGACTCCAGTGGCCTAGTGAGCACGGGACCCATGTCTGGGCATACCCTTCCCACATAGGGTGAACAGCAAAACACACAAGATGATGGACGGAATGTTGCACAATGGCAAAACATTCACCCCCAGTCACAGATCTGGGTTTAATCCATTGTTATGTTGCTCACCAAGCCACCCCAGTCAAGCTATCCTGGCTGAAGACGGCTGATAGCCAGAAACCGGTCCTAGGATGCTTGATTCGGGTCCAGGGAAGACATGGCTTGGCAGTTCAGGCTGGACTGTTCCCATGAGGCACAGGGTCAAGACTGATTTTCATACGGCCATGTCTGAACTGGGGTGGCTTGGTGAGCAAAATAACGATGGATTAAACCCAGATCTGTAACTGGGGGTGAATGTTTTGCCATTGTGCAACATTCCGTCCATCATCTTGTGTGTTTTGCCAGTATTACTAGAGGCTCAGAGTTGATAGTCTTCCATTTCTGCCGACTGTGCAGAAAGCGCATCGTCAGATTTCCACAGTCCTTCCCTATATGGAAGGTCCAGACGGCCTGTATTTTTGGATATATTATATTTCAGTTTAAGAACCTTTTTTATGTGGCTAAATGTTTTTGATATCAAGGAACCTATTAGAGCTTATCAATCATTTGAAAAATGTTTTTGGAGTGTGAACCCTATCTAAATTCACAAGCTCCGCATTTTTTTCACCACCTAGAGAGACCTGAGAAATTTCTTTGAATAGAAGCATAGACCGTAGTTTAGCCCTTGGAGGATGGAGTACCATCCATCAGAATGGTGAAAGACTTAATGTCTGCTACCCTGATGGATGGCAGTCTGTCCTATTAAGAGATGGCTGCCAGCCCTATGGTCATCTCAGTACCATGAAAGAAACCATTATCATGGCAGCTCTTTTCAACTTTTGGTGGACTGCTACCATCTGTTTTCATAGCCGCCCACCAAACTATTAACATTTCTTGTTTTTCAAAAAAGTAAACTAACTAAAGACCCCCACACCATGGCAGTTTTCTCTCAGGGTGAGTGGGTTATTATTTGTTTTCTGTCCGTAGAGTGGGTCTAGTGTAGATGGTGTGACAGCTTTACTCCGACTCAGCCAGATATACCTTCTCATCGATAGAGCCAAAGGGGTCTCTGTTGCTGGAAAGCTGACGGTCCTACTGACCATAAGTAGGTCAGGACTTTTCAGTTTGGCAAAAAGGTTACTCTCACATTTGCAATGGAGTACCATGCCCACCAAACTCTAAATTACAGCAAAGTTTTAATGTTTAGGCATCAACAATGTGCACACCCAGTATGACATCACCCATAATCCCACATACCCCAGTGTCATGACTCTGGGACAGTACAGGCATGATTTGCTGACTTGAAAATTAAATATTTAGGAGAAGCGCAGAAGGAGAAGGCTCTGAGTATAGCACATTTGGAGACTTGTTCATGGCAGGATGTGGCTGAGGCACAGGAGCAGGTCTTCTAGGTTAGACTGAGAAAGTTAGATAATCTCTCTGCAGTAGGATCACATCCAGTGTAAGTAACTTAAGCAGCCAGATGGCAGTAGCAAGTTGACTTGCAACTGCTTAGTTTTGTAGATCCTGCTCGCTTAGTTCATTCACCATTGATTGAGGTTCTGTTGCAGGGTGGAATATTAGGTGGTATGGCTAGGAGGCCATACCTTGCAATATTCTCACAATGCAAAGAGATGATCCTTGGATTCAACAACAATAATCCTTAGCTCAGTCCTCGTAGTGTGGCAAAGAGCAGTCTGGTATTACTGGAGGGAAATGTGTAAAGCATTTTACAGTAAGATTATGGTGCATAAGTAATTGAGACAAAACTCATTTCAGACACCAATTTATAAAAATAGAGCTTATTTTGAAATATAGAAACAAAAATGAACTTTGTATCAGACACACAACTGGAGTTGTGGATTTGTAAAACGTTCAAAAATAAATGCAGTAAATCCGTCAAACTGGTCTTGTTGAAATGAATGGGGTAAAACACAGGTGACACTCGGTCACTTGCAGGCTGAGTTCAAACGAGCCCTCTTCTGGAAAAGGTCATGCGGATTCCTAGACCAAGTTCCAACTGTCGTTACTTCGTCACCTTGCCCTGGAAGTCCTGGTGCAGAGGTGATTTGGCTGTCCTTGGTACTGAACGGGATCCGAGGGAGATGTCAAACTTCCAGCACTTGACAAAACCACACATGGAGGTGGATTTCCACATTACCCAAGGAGCAAAGAGGCCTTTGAGATCCTGGGACCCTGGTTCAACAGCTGGATTTCTTCTATCTTGCGTGGCGGCTGCGGGTGCAGAGGTTGCTGGCAGCTGTCAATCACCCGGGCAGGTCGCGCCAAAGATGCTTTACCACACACTTGATGACTCTAACTCCAGGATGCAGGAACACAGCAGCAGGGTCGTGGCCAAAGTCAGTCGCTGTGAGTTGCTCTCGGGTGGAGATGTCACTCCAGGGGCTGATCACCCGACTGGCGATCAACAAGCCTTGGTTCCGGCAAATGTAGTCCAGGATACTTCTGCAGCTGAAGGTCGACAGGAGTGGAGTAGTGGCTTAAAACTTGGTGAAAGTTTAGCTATTACTCTGGGTATGTAGGACTGCACTTCTCTTCTGGCTCACTCTTGACAAGCCCAGCTGGTCGCAATTCTTGTCATGCCACATGTCGATTTTCCTGCAGATAGCAGGGGACTGGTCCCATCAATCCAACTGAGTCTTCTTCAGTTTCTGGTGTCCACTGCAGTCCCTCTTGCTGAGAGCAATGAGCTTTTGCCGTAGACACACTTAGAACTCTCGGTTCCAATATATGGTCTCTTCAGGGCACTTAAGTGTCCTATCTGCGTACTGTGATAGAATTCAAAGTCCTGTTGTAAGTGACATTATCTTCTTTGTGGCTCTTCTTGGGTTCAATGTCAGAACTGAGGTTCTAATGTCAGGGGAGCACCTTAAATCCTAGTTTAGGGGGCATTAAGGGCACGAGGGACAGTGGCCAATGAGCTACTGTTTCCTGCAGCTAACCCGCCCCTAAGATGACAACATGCTTTGGGTGTACATCACCTTTCTTTTAGGGTCTTCCAGCATGGCAGAACCCTTCCTTGGCTGTACATACCTCCTAGCCCATTCTAAATGTGTGGCTAGCCTTTTGAAGGTGTACGCCTCCTGATTAACAACTTTTCCCACCTGCTAGGCTGGACAGGGAAGGAAGGGCTTTGTCCTCAAGTGGGGGACAAGGTAATTGCACATCAAGGGCAGTGAAATTCTTTGAGGCTCACTGCCTTGATAACTGTAAATACTAGCAATCCTGGAAGGGAGGAGGTGTAACCTCCTTCCTGTCCATGCCGTCCTGGGAAAGTGCTAGCACATCTCAAAAGGAGTGTAGACTCTGTCTTGGCAAACTGCTCATGGATCACTGTATCCTGGGGGTCACCCACTCAAGGGTGGCACCCCTGGGCATGCCAGCTCACTCTCCACATGAGAATGATGCTGGGTGAATAAACACAGTGTTTGACACCAAAAACAACACAATTTGGTTGTTCTATAATGGAGCTGGCTATCTCAAGTTTTATCGGTAGCCAGCCCATGTTACTCTATGGACGGTCAGTTACTTACAGTTAAATCTTGTTTACAGGATTACTGTAGGGATATATATGTATAATCATGTATATTCACACCTTTAATATAATGCACTCTACCTCCTGGGCTTAGGAGGACAACCTTAAGAGTGACTTACTTACATTTAGGCATTGGTGTGGCTCTACAGCACGTGATGTGTGCCAGGTCACTCTTGAGCAGACAGGCTGCTCATTTAGGGCTGCAATGGCAGACCTGCAGGGACACTTTTAGTTGGGTCACACAGGGTGGCACAACCAGTGCTGCAGCCCTGGTGACCCCTTTACCACCCTTGCCCTGGGTACCATTGATACCGTATACTAGGGACTTATAAGGAGGAAAAAGTACTTTGTCAATTGGTTGTACCACTTCACATCACTTTTAGAGGAAATCACACAGGCACAGGGGCCTGATAAGCAGGTCCCAGTGCACTATCAGTCAAAAACCAGCATCTAATAGTCTGAAATGGGGCAGAAAGTGGGGGCATCTGCAAAGAAGCCCAGTTTCCAACAGGTCCCCATTACCTTTGTTTTGTTCTACCTTCTTCGCTTTTCTTCCTTCATATGCCTCTGAAAATCCATCGTCCATTGACTTGCACATGCTGGATGATTTTGGACTTAATCGCCAATTCTCAGTGTCTTCTGGTGACTCAAGCTTGTGGAAGGTATTTGGGTACTTCTGGGTTTGTTATTGGCTTTTTCTTATAGCGCATCAGGTATGAGCAGGAGGGTTGGGAATTGTTATGTATTAGTCTACTGGCACTACTACTATTATATACCATCTGCCTTTTGTTGTTTTGGTGCGACTTTCTGTACCAGTGGTGCTACAGTTCTTTTAAAGACCTCCCCGAGATTTTATGCCGGCCTGAATAATCTAAAATGCTTGAGAGACATGACAATCGACTTCAGTATGTTTTCCTCTCTCATCCCAATCCCCATTTACCATCTTACGAATAGTGGGTTGGAGATTCCAATTTCTTCGCTGACTCTTCTTAGATGGTGGAGAGTGGTGGACTAGCATCAGAATTCCCTCCTCACACACGGCTCCCAACAAGATTGTGACTCCCAGTGATGGACTTAATCATTAGACAGAGATTTCCACTTGAAGGTCTGAAAACAAGTAAAAATGATGCTAATATTTTTCAAGGGTAAACACTACACTGGCTTCTTAAGCTTGCAGACTTCCGCATCAAACGAAGACAAATATTGCTTCAGGGCTTAATACTTAAAAATCTGAGATTGATATCAATATTCAAAATTCTTCACCCATATGAGGTCCACATCATTTAGAATTATTAAGTAGAGATGCATTGTTTTCTCTGTGGTTTCTGTTATTTCTCAGTGTCTTTGGTTATATAGAGTACTGTTTTAGGTGCTATCCTGGTCGCTATTAAATGTTTGCCTCGAATGATAAGCAGTGTGTGCTCAACTTCTTTCTTGGGCTTGAAAATGAGGCAATTGGGTGAGTCTTGTTCTAAATTCAAGCTAAAGGCAATGAACATTAAAGAGTGATAATTAAAAAGTAACATTGTTGGCTCAACAAGCAATTGTGCAGCCATCTGATCTTGAGAGGAGCGGATTTGACTGGATATGGGTATAACCACTGACCTAGAAGACTCCAACGATGTGGAAGAAGAGGTTGAATTGCAGGGAAACTTCTCCAGCTCAAAGATACTGGTGCATTAATAATTGTTGATGTCCATCCAAAAAACAGTATAGAAAGTCATTAGAGCAGTGTTTAAACAACCTAAACCTACTGGCATTCTATCTGACCATCCACATTTGAAATTATTGGATGCTAAGGACAAAATACCTTCATCAACATTAAAAATCCCTGTAATGATTGAAATGAAAAGAGAAGACATATTCTTAAACCCTGGTTAGAATGTCTCAACTTTGAAATGTTATAAGTTGAAAAGAACTCTAAGGAAGACTCAATATATACTACATCCAATCATAGACCAAAAGACAAAACCACTGCATTAATATCCCAACATTATCAACCAACATCTTTTTCAAGGTCATGTGACATCTTGCTCCTAGAATTATTATTAATACTAATTGACAAGATTCATCGAGGTTGTCCAATACTCACTCGTTAGGCACTTTTGTGACTCACAAATCTATTACTCGCCTAATAGCATCAAACACACCCCACAAGTGACTGCATTTCGCCAATACCAAGGTATCTGTAATTGGTACTATGGATCTCCAGTTTGCATGTAACATACCATCCAAGCATTTCAAAATAATTTCCACAAACTGACTTAAATAATGCAGACAAGTATGGACAACTTAGACCAAAACATATAATAATATAAACAGCATAATCTGTGGAGTGTTGAAGAACACTGAAGCTATATAAACATATCTAAATTTCTGTGTACATTTAATGAGACATCAAATAAAAATTTCATAATCCAGGCATCAAAACAAATTCAGTCTTTTATCTGCATATAGATACTCATATTGTCCGACTCTTTACATAGAAAATATGTCTACTCTTCATCCAAATTCAAACATATAGGTCTTATTGTATGACACTTTATAATGAGTCAGGCTGCTGTAATTCCAGTTCCCAGTTCGCCCACCTCTGCGGTGTCTTTCAGACTGCACATTTCACGTTGGATTAGTCACTGTCATTATATTATTTTTAATGCATTGCAATAAGATATTTGTTTTCTCCCTTTAGATGATATCAATATGTTACGAAATTCTAATTCCCAATTTCCAAATTGTGCTGTCTACATAAAGCTGGCCACAAGGGCAATCCAGCTGATTGCAGTAAAGCCTGGGCCATCTTCTTTGTATTCTTGTTTGAGTCATATTTTCTGTTGTTCTAATTAGAACTATTATGTTTCAGGAACATACTTTCACTATAAATTATAGCTCTGTATCTATTTATAGCATTTCCTAAGAGAACAGAGGTAGAGGATATTTCCTTTAAAAAGAAAGATGTTGCAATAATGTTCTCAGTACCAAAAAACAGTGGTCCAATGGACTGTTAGTTCAAATATAACAATTAATTCAACATTTTATATTTCACATGGTAGAATATTCTTAAAGCAAAAAACAGCCAGAACACATAACCAGTGGTGATAAATTTATTCTCTACCACTAATCCTCATAATATTATTTTTTATATATTTACAAGTAATACAGGGTCAAAGGGTTGCCCCAATCAGAGCGTGCACAAATAGAAAAGTTGAGTGGATTTAGTGATGAAGAAGAAAAGAAGGAAATTGGCAAAGATGGTGATATAAAAACAATTGTATACTTCAAATACAAGGATCAATAATCATCCCCACATCAAGACCTGACCATATATCAATGTGGCAACAAATCATTCAAGTTTTTTTAAAACCTGTTGTGACTAGTACATCCTGTGCACATAAAAAGGAAATAATAATGGTCCAGGTCAATAATCTGTAATAAGCGTCGACGTTTCGACTCGACTAGTGGCCACACGGTGAATTATGCCTGGGCCGGGCGAGTCTTCATCAGGACTAGATGGGCAACTGAATATTCTTGGGATGACCCTGAAGAGACAGAGAATAATCTAAATAGGCTGTTGACTAGTGGATAAATTAATTGATAATGACAAGGCAGGGATCATATGGCTTACCCTGACGTGGATAGATGTATCTATGTTCAATTTTCAGTTTCAATTAATGAAGATACCGTCCTCCTAAAAGAATATAATTGCATTCTAGTGAGGACCAATTTACAAACGATATTAAGCATTAAGGCATAGAGACAGGCAACTCAAAACTAGTTACCTTGATGTATATATGTATATCCCTCCGGCAAATTCCCATGAGGTTCTCATCTTGCCCACTCCACAAGGGCAATCCAGCTGATTGCAGTAAAGCCTGGGCCATCTTCTTTGTATTCTTGTTTGAGTCATATTTTCTGTTGTTCTAATTAGAACTATTATGTTTCAGGAACATACTTTCACTATAAATTATAGCTCTGTATCTATTTATAGCATTTCCTAAGAGAACAGAGGTAGAGGATATTTCCTTTAAAAAGAAAGATGTTGCAATAATGTTCTCAGTTATAGAAATATGCAAATCCAAGAAGATTTTCAGCCCTAATGAAGTACAATACTGATATATTCTAATAGTCTATCCATCGAAGAACTGAGGGAAAGGTTAGTCAAATTATCTGATCCGAACGCCAGAAACAACCTCCCAAACCTCTGAGGGACTCAATCACTCCGAGGACATCACAAAGCACAGGAGAAGGAGCTTTATTGTGCTAAAAAGCACCCAAGACACTCGTGGCCAAGGGCCCCAAAACCAAACTGACAAACCTCTGAGGGATTCCAGCCTCCAAAGGACATCACCAAGCAGGAGGAGGGGCTTCATTGTGCTAAAAAGCGTTCATGACGCCCGCAGTACAGTATGCGCCCGGGCCATCAGCGAGCCTGTTTGTTCCCATCAGAGATCGGGTGAGACCTGACTGAGCCTCCCTCTTTCTTTTATAATAAGTATTGGAGGTCTGTTTAGACCTGATGGGGAAACGGAAGGCAGCTGCTTGACTTGGGGTATCAATGGTGAAGGACTTGGACATGGCTAAGCCCTCTTGGGGTAGATCCAGTAGCTTATGGTTCTTGTCGTCAGCAGTAGGGGCCCCTACTGATGAGATCACCAGTATGGAGGATGCTGGGGCAGGATACTTCTAATCAAGGCTTTACTCCCTCCACTTGTCGCAACTCTGATACCCCTAGTCTGTCATCCATGAACGTCCCTGTTTCCGTCATTGCTCTAGTGAGTACCAAAGAAGAAGCCTCATTTTGTGAAACTAATATTGTGCAGGTTAAAGTGGTTATTCACCAGACACTCTTTAAGGCTGTTTCTTTACATGAGCAGGTTGTGACAGAGACTTCAACAGATACCCTACCCCCATCCCGGAAGAGAAAAACAAGAGAGTTGTATGCTCTTGAAGGAGATCTGCATATAAGTACTTTGAACAATGGCAATTGTAAGGTACATTTGGTGGAAACCTTGGTCAACAACAAGGTCTACATTTTTGTGGACAAGCTTTATGTTAAACTTGAATTGCTTATCAGAGCCTTTTCGTGACCTATAATCATTGTCCAGAAGTATTGAACAATCAATTATGGACATTAAAGGGGAAGCAAAAACCTATGTTCAAACCCAGCTCGATGTAACGCCTCATACCACAGACGATCCACATTAGAATAAATCTAACAACGGACCTACCAGGGTGCGAAGCAAGGTGGGGCAACTAGTTGACCAAAGGGTGTTGAACCCTGCTTCTGATTATAATGACCTTCATGCCAGTCCAGATTACGCAGGGGGAGACCCTCTCTCACAGGATCCCAAGGGAACATTATTAGATCCAAGATTTTTCCTGGGACAACCCAGATCCTGCAAACAAGGGGTGTTGCTATCTCAGTTCCAGAGTCTACCACCATTAACCTTCACTAGCCTAACCCAGATCACTCACCCAGTCTGAACTTAGGTGTTGTTATTAACTTACCTCCTGAAGCCATTCCCTATGTGGTCATCCTAGGAAATGTGCCACCTCAGAGAGAAAATGTACTCGAAAGTCATACACAACTCAAAAATAAGGTAATGCACTGGATAGGGTTGCACTCTAACTTGAAGTCTAATATCAATAAGCAGGGAAATATGGTAATAATAGTGAACTGACTAGGCAAAGACACAACAAAATTTGCTGGATACTGTCTGGTGATAAACTTTAATAGGTCCACAGAGGCGGATCATGTTTTGGCTTCTATTGGTTTGCCAAAGGCAAGCAAACCATCATCTATACTGGCCCTTCTGTTAGGCAATTTTTATATGCCTGAGATGGTATGCCCTACATATTGGAAGCGTATACAACATCAGGGTAATGCTTCATCCAGGGGGTCCCTATCCTCCCCCACACTAAAGACCTCCAATTTATATGTGCCTTTGAACTTCCTGAACTTATGTGATTGACTCAGTTTGTAAGAACCTCATTGTGATGTTATTTACAAGCGTGTTTCTTCTTCTCCTAAAAGTCCTCTTGAGGGCCCATTTGTTTTTACATTTTATGAAATTAAGCTCCAAGATCAAGCACATGAATTGGCTCAAATGTATTTTGAATTATGATGTGATCTGTACACAAGAGACTTGGGCCACCACTAACCAGATTTGTTTGGAAGGGTGTAAAGCCTATCTTAATCCTGCAATTGAATCTCCTTTTTAAAGGGCCAAGAGGTGTCTAGCAAGTTTTATGTCATTGACAGTTAATGATGAGATTTAGGAGTTACCCACTGGGATGTCCGTATTGCAGGCATTGAACATTTTCTTTACAGGATTTACGAAGATAAGTTTGTTGAACTTCTGTAATGGGAGAACTGCATCACATAATATGGTCAATCTCCACGCACTGTGCTCTTTGATTAGTAATCTTGAAGGAAGGAAAAAGGTTGTGGCCAACCTATTTGTAGCAGGGGATTTTAATATCTATTTATGCGAAAGTTTCTAGGTTGCTTTAAGCAAGCCCTTAAGATGTATGATCTCGGAGGGACTACGCATGGGACATTCTATTAAGGGGAACCTATTAAATGCCACCAGAAACAAGTTTAATCTTGTTTTCTCCATGGATAAGTTGGTCATTTCTATATCACCATATTTTTCTCCAACTTTTATTGGTAAAGGCTGTGACTCAATGACAGATTTTATTTTTGTGTTCCGCCCCTTTGTGTTTGAATGTCTAATATGGAAATCCTGCATAGCTCTTATGGTGACCACAACCCAGTTTGTCTATCATTGAATTGGCCGCTGCCCATTATTATGAGACCAGGGTAGAGGACTTACATGGACCCAAGTGGAACCCAATTGTTTTAAGCCATCTCTCTTTACTAGCTGTGTAAACGATTTTTCTGCTCAGCATATGACTTCTAAAAGGTGAAGTAAAGGATTTATGGGTCTTTGGAGGGAAATAAGCCAGAGGAACTAAAGAGTGCCCCGACATAAGAGCTTTCCTTCTTCCTTACTAATTATGTCATTGTCCACACTCTCTTGAATAAATGACTGAAGTTGTTTTTCTAGTAAGTACACAGAGGGCTGAAATATTAATTATCAGTAAGTTGTCTGTAACCTTGTTAAAACAGATAGCTGGGCAAAGTAAAAGTTCTGCTCCCTTAATGAAGGCCTTATTACAAATTGAGACATCTATACTCAGTTTTGTGTGACATTAAGACTTTGACTAATTATTTAATGACTAGACATAGGCAGGTATGATTCTCAAAAATGTGTTAATACATTCTTCCCATACTAGTCTTTCAAATACATTAATAAAAGGATCTTCTACTTGGGGACAGACTTTAGTATTGATTTTCTTGACTTTTTCCACACCAGTCTGTCCATTTACCCTTTCATCAGGAAGAATACTTGGGGCCAGATGTAGGTCGCCAATTACCGGTCGGTAACGGCCGATTTCGGCCATTACCGACCGGTATTTGATATTTGGCATGTAGGGGGCATTTTATTTACCGAATCGGTATATTTACAGATTCGGTAAATTTACAGAATCAGTAAAATACCGAATCGGTAAATTTACCGATTCTGTAAATCAAGATGTAGGTGGCACAGGCCCTTACCGAATCGTTATTTACCATGGAATACTATTCCATGGTAAATAACGAATTCCAGTGTACATGCACATCTGTGCATGTACACCTGTGCCATGTGGCACACAGACATGCCCTAAGGGCATGTATGTGTGCCACATGGCACACAAGCCAGAAACAGGGGTGCAACAGGGTGTCAAAGTGACACCCTGTCCCTCTTGTAAAATCGGTAATTTTACTGATTCGGTAATTACCGAATCGGTATTTGCTATTGAATCCTATGGGCTTCAAGGCCCATAGGAATCTATGGCAAATACCGATTCGGTAATTACCGAATCGGTAATTACCGAATATTACCGATTCGGTATTTTTACCGAATTATTTACCTACATAGCAATTACTGAATTGTAAATACCGAATCGGTAAAATTCGGCATTTACCATTCGGTAATTTGCTATTACCTACATCTGGGCCTAAATCTTCACCTATGTATGTAGTTCTATTGCTTAATTTCCTTGAATTTTAAAAGGGGCAAGTGTTGCCTATTTTACATTGTAAGCATCAACAAAATACACACTACAAATAAAACCTAAAAACTGTGTGATTAAGAATAGATTCCAAATTGGGCTGCATCAACGGTTCTGGAAGTATGGGGATTAATGCCACAACTACTGCTAACAACTCTAGCACTAGTAAAAGTACTAGTGGTGGTTATAGTAACAGAGAACTAGCAATAGTAAAAGCAATGATGGGTCTGGCAATCTTACTAGTATCAAGAGCAATGATTCTAATAGCACTATCTGGAGGTTTCTGACTAGAACCAATCATTATAGCAGTAATCAAACTAGTAAAAGTACTACTCAGAGGAGTAGCGGTATTGCTGATAGTCATATTGTGAACAGGAGTACTTGTTGAGTGCTGGGTGTGATGATCTTTCCATGTATCTTAGGTTTCTGGTTTTGAAGACAATGTGGCTTCTCTTAGAGGCCTCTTAGTCAGCGAGTAAGCTAACATGACGCTGGAGAGTGTTTTTTAAGAAGCTGCCATTTAGAGGATAAAGCCTGAGGCATAAAAAACCTCCAACCATGGTTTGGGGATGACAACTGCACAGATGTAGTAGCAGGAAGGTAAATGACGTAATGGCCAATTAACAACCAAAATAAAGAGATGGAAGGTTTTGAATAAATGCCCACTGAAATAAAAAGGAAGGTATTGAAACAGGTAGAAGAATATTAATTCCAAGAACCAGGAGAAAACCAAAAGGCTATGACTAGAAGCGTTGGAGAGTCAAACATCATCTTTATATAGCTACCAAACAGAAATTGCACTCCTTTACAACCTTGCAAAGGAAGAGCACCATATTGGATTGGAAATGGTCTTTAAAGAAACAACCTTAATTAATTGGGCAGTATAACTACTAGCCCCTGCTCTCTGATTAGAGTCACACTTTATGGAAACTTCTATCGGTGAAGGGCCTTCCTTGCTTTAATCTCCCCCTTTCCCCCTTTGCAGTAAGAAAGGAATCCCTCAGAACCATTTCCCAAGGTGAATTGCCTTAGATTGGTTCTGCAAATCCACAGACTTTGAGGTTAGAGACCACCAGGGAATCCGAGTCCCCGTAGATCAAGTGTTTCCTAATATGAACAACCCCTACTACAGAGCCCTAGAAAGAGAGACAGTAACATAATGGCACAATGAAAGACAATGGGTTTTCTATGATTCAACATGTCAAAAGGTCACATACTCATTTTAAACATACCACTTCTTTTAGGTCACTATTTTTCAAAGCTCTATTTTGTATGTGCTGTAATTATTGTAACCAGATGAGAAGAGCTAGATAGTGTCTACTGCTCCAAAATATTTGGCAGTTCTGTAGATCTAGATCAGGACTGTGGCGCAGTCCTAGAATGTTGTATGTCAATACTGCGATGAATGGGTATTGGGTATAGTCGATCAGGATCTCTGACTGACTACTTTGAGTCAAGATACTACAACAATGCTAGTGATAGGACCGGTGGGGTCTGCTGCAGCTGAGGCTTGAGTTGCCCTTACAAATGTGTGTGTGCCTATTGTTTTATAATACATGGACATTGTATCTGTAGATTGAGGTGCATCTTTGTTGGGCATGGAATATTAGGTACCAAGGGCCAGATGTAGGTCGGCAAATACCGGACAGTAACGGCCGATTTCGGCCGTAACCGACCGGTATTTGCAAATGGAGATGTAGGGGCCTTAAAATTTACAGAATCGGTATATTTACCGAATAGGTAAAGTTACTGATTCGGTAAAATACCGATTCTGTAAATTTACCGAATCGGTAAATCAATATGTAGGTGGCACTGAAAACAGTGCCACAGGCCCTTACCGATTCGTTATTTACCATGTAATACTATTGCATGGTAAAGAACGAATACCTGTGTACATGCACATCTGTGCATGTACACCTGTGCCATGTGACACACATACATGCCCTTAGGGCATGTATGTGTGCCACATGGCACACAAGCCACAAACAGGGGTGCAAGAGGGTGTCAAAGTGACACCCTGTCCTCCTTGGCAATTCGGTAATTTTACCGATTCTGTAATTACCGAATCGGTATTTGCCATTGAATCCTATGGGCTTCAAGGCCCATAGGAATCAATGACAAATACCGATTCTGTAATTACAGAATCTGTAAATACCGAATCATACCGATTCGGTATTTTTTACCGAAAAATTACCTACATTAGATTTATTGATTCATGAATACCGAATCGGTAAAATTCGGTATTTATGAATAGGTAAATCTAATTTACCTACATCGGGCCCCAAGTTTGTAATCCGTTTATAAGAAGAATGTATAATTTTCAGATCTTGAAGCCCTCAAGTCGCTGCTCTTTGCACCTTTCATATTGTTAATGGAGATGAATTTTGATAAGCAGTACTGGTTATCACTTCATTGATAATGAGGTTCTTGTATTCTCCCCGACTATGCCTGGATTGTACCAGTGCGCTGCCAGCAAGAGATTGAGCAGGTGGTGGGATGGGACCGGCTTCCTTGCTGGGATGACCGGCTCAAGATGCCCTATGTCGAAGCCACTATCAATGAAATCCTGCGCTTTGGTAACATCGCGCCCACTGGGATTTTCAGAGCGACTACCAAGGACACCACTCTCCGCGGATACTACCTAACCAAAGTGAGTACCCAGAAAATCCCTAAGGTTAAACTATGGCTCAGGAAATGTAAAGCACTAATCTGGACTACACAGTTATGTCTCAAATAAACTGGGTTGTGCATTTTCAATCCCACCAATGGCCTACTGCATGGGCCTATGTCTTAGGGATGTTGATCAATTCACGATAGTACTTACTTTTTCCTTACATTGATTCCGTAGGAAAAAATATATGGCATAAAGTAGCTCATCAGTTCTTATCACAATTTTGTAATTCACCTAGGCGTTTTAAGGCCATTATAGAGGCACAAGGAAGCAGCACATGCTTTTACGAGGTCATGGACCTTTGATGACTTACTATACCCTCAAAATGCACATGTGGGGATTCTTTGTTTATTATAATGCATGGCTCCTCAAATACCTTGGGCATTGGGTAGATATAGAAACAATGAAATATGTAATCCATATAATAATTCCATATTTGTAAAGATCAAACTTATCACTCCAGTCGCCGTTGGGGAGATTAAGTGAGCTATTACTCAGAGCAGCTGTGGTCCATGCAGGTAACAGCGGTGGGGCCGCATTGGGGGGGGATTTTGAGGGACGATGCAGAGGGAAAATGTAATATTTAATACATTTTCCCTCTGCATCGTCCCTCAAAATTCCCCCCTCACGCGGCCCCACTGCCCCACCGCTGTTATCTGCACGGACCGCGACCTGCCCAGAGTCACATGATGCTGAGCTGAGCTTCTGCTGGGGTTGGAACCGTGAGCCCTGTGGTCCAGAGTCAACTGCTCTGGCCTCTGCGCCACACCTCTCCCAAAGTATATAACTATTAGATTCCATAGAAAAGCTCATTGATAGGTGCACACCTCATTAAGCAGCTGATTTAAAAAAAACATGAGCGATATATCAAATAAACAGCATTGTGGGAATGTAGACCATTAGGCTTGTGGTTCACTAAAAAGGTGTTTACAATGAGCATTCTATAGTGATTGTGTGCCAGAGGACTTTTCGTAAACATGGTAGTTGATTATGGTTTAAAAGTCTTTTTTTCATTCCAGAGACTCTTTCAGCAGTCTTACAGGGCTGTATTTATTTTATCGATTCACCTAGTAGGGCACTGGCCCTTTGATAGGTCCTCAGGCACGGGCCATTCACCGGGACATTTCAAGAATGAAATACCATGATCTTCCAAGTGAATCTGGTGAGATAGCAAGCATTGGGCCTGATTCCCAAACTGCAATTTGCAGTATGTAGAGTAGAGCTACAGAAGTTCTGTTTTCTACTATAAAATGCAATTCACAAACCTAAAAGTGTAAATCTCCACCTCCCCTATCTATGGTGAGATCCTCACACTTGTAAAGTTTCTACCTAAGGGCCGATTATGATGTCGTTCGGAAAGGCTCAGAACCCTTGTTTCCGAACGAATCGTACACATTTCCCAACAACCAATTTGGATGCCTTGAAACCGTTAGAGCAGTCCGAATCGGTTCTGAAAGGCATTCGGACAGCCTGAATCTTTCGGAACTGATTCCTACAGCTCTATGGACACAGTTTCCAGACAAGCGATTACGATGACCGATTCGAACAGCCGTTCCGATTCGGTCTGCCCGAAACGAAACAGCTGTCAGAATCTGTATTTGGGGGCCTGTTGTGGGCCCTCCTTCACCGGAGGCATCCAAATGGGGACCATGGGGGTACCCAAACGAACCCTCTTCACAACCATGCACATTGTGGCAGGCACCATGGGGTGAACCCCACAGAGTGCAAGGTTTTCCCCACCCATCCCTTTTTTCAGTGGAGGCCTGTGTTGTCGTTGGGAACACAGGCTCCCATTGAAGTCAATAGGAATCCGACCGAACAAAGTTGGGAAGCATCATAATCGGTCGGTTGGACTCGCAGAACCTGATTTGTCCAGAAATGATTCTGAAACCGATTCGGTCGGAAGAGTTTCCTGATGAGATCGTAATCGGCCCCTTAGTAGTAATTGTGGAAAGAACAAGAAGAGTGGTTCGAAAAAGGGGCATGAAAACTACAAAATGGGAGGCATTTAGTGAGCAGTAAGGAGGGGGGTCAGAGAGCATTTTGAATGGGTTTAAAGAGGGACATGCACCCGCGCACAAAAGAGTAAGCCCAATTCAGAAACTGCACTTCTAAAGTTACTATAGACAAAAAGGACAGAAAACAATAGTAAATGTACTCCAGCACAGAGCTAGAGTAAGTGACTACACATGGTGAGGCACTCGTCCTGCAACACCCTCCCATAGAAAATGATGGAAAATAATGTAAGTCGGAACTTAAAATACAATGGCGGTAGGAACTTAAAATACAACTCGATAGCAAATAATATTAAATGATGTAAACTAGTTACATTTTTAACAATTATTACTAATACATAATATAAAACAGATTGTTTTGAAAAACAATTTTAAGTTAATTTAATGTATTCAAAAGAATTACACTTTAATTTAAAAGTAGGTTAATAGTGTTAAAAATATATAACATTAATGTATATTAACATTTAACCCAAAAATATTTTTACACATTTTATTCAAGTTCAATAAACTTTTTTACTTTTTCCTGTACTTTACCAAAGAGAGATCTCTGCCTTCAGGGTGGAGATTTTGCATATTTTATTCAACTTTAATAAACCTATGGCAAAGTCTAGCATAAAGTAAAAAAGTTTATTAAAGTTGAAAGAAATAGTAAACAATATTTAGGTTAAACATTCATGTAAATTGGGGTGTGGCTTAGCCAGCTGAAAGATGGCCGGACCTTGAGTGGGCTCTGCCAGCCAAGCTCAATATTCGTTAAGATCCCGCGGACTGGGGGTGTTATTCAACCCACCTGATGGACGACTGCAGTGTCCACGTCCCTGGGAGTAAAAAGCTGTGAACTTTCCCGACTTTGCTAGTTGCCTGGGAGTGGAAACCCTCGTTGAGGAATTGCCGCCTGCTCGCAACCTCACGACAAGGCCACGCGGCCTGTTCCCATGGTCGTTGGTGCTGCTGCTGGGCTGCGCTGGGCCCAAGAAGAGATGGAGAGACCTGCACCTAGTGGGCCCAGAGAACTGAAGGTGTGTGCAGAGCTGTGACAGCGTGGGGCGACCTGCGGTCATGACGGACGCTGAAGTGAGGGGCTGGGCCACTATCGGAGGCCCCGATAGACGTGCTGGGCCGGAGGACTGGGAGCGACTGCCCAAGTAAGCGAGGCAGTGACGCTGGGGGTCACCGGAGTGGAGTAGGGGCATTGGCCCTTCACCATGTGGCCAGGGCATGTACGGGACGGGGCCATGGACGCTAGTCTCTCCGACGCTGTTGCTGGCGGCGCTGCGACGAGGCCGGGCTCACTGACTGTGATGGCTGTAGGAAAGTAGGATCTGCTTCTTATGGTTACTCCCACTTCTTGCTTGAGGTTGCACTGATTTTGACTAGTCTGACTGGGATCCTTCTAATCAGGACACCAGTCTCTCTGCTTTCTCCCCTAAATTGCCATGTATGTACTTTGGGACACTCCCGATTGGATTCTGGGGTACCCTTATAAGTCCCTAGTATATGGTACCCATGTACCCAGAGACCTCACATGGGCTGAAGCATGTATTATGCCACCCATGAGAGGCCATGCAAAATGGAACTACAGGTCTGCTACTGCAATTTGTGTAAGCTGGTGCTTGTACCACTTACTTTAGATCTAGGTTCCCTATATCTATATGTCACTACACTTAAAACTTATAAGTCACCCCTATGGCAGACCTTATCAATCCTGAAGGCAGGGTGCTGGGTTTTAGGTGAGAGGGTGCCCCTGCATGGGAAGAGCCTCTCTGCAGCCTTCGGAGACCATTCTCCAGGGTTGTCTGTGACTCAGCCGGACATATAGGTAGAGGTGCATTATAACCTCGCGGTAAATGCTATCTTGAAAAGGACTTCATAGAAACACATTGTGTTTTTTTGTATCAAACAGCTTGGAATCATACCTCCACACCGGTAACTGGTGTGGGAGGTATGATTCCACGTTTCTGAAGTAAGTTTCTTGGGGTCACTGGTCTATCCGATGCCAGCCTTCTCGAACCAGACAGCACAAAATGGACCCAAATTCGTGTCCCTCTCCGTCCAAAGCTCCATCTGTGCCCTTGCACCATACAGGCTCTGTGCAGGACCTGTGGTGCACTAAGGACAACTGAAAAATCTCCCTTGGGGTGAAGGAGTCACTCCTCTGCATTTGCAGGCACCTCAACACAACTGACCGGTCTGCTGCTCCTGAGCTCCTGCGGACTCCAAAGACTTCAGCCACACAGGAGGTGGGTTACGAAAGTCCCTGATGTTGATTTGCACTCTCAGCAAGTTTTAGGCCAGTATCCCTCGTGGGGACTGCATAACCTGAACCCCTGTGCACAAGGTTCATTTGCAGTTGCATATGCTTGTTGGCAAATCCCGATCTTGTGCATTGGACTCCGTGTAGTCCTGACCCTGAGCAGTATTTGCACCAAAGAACTCTGACCTCTTCACACCGAGTGCTCCGTGGGCTGGTACTTTGCAATCTTGCTCGAGGTCCAGTCGCAACTCCTGGTAATTCGGCCTGTGGGTCCTCCTGAGGGTCATCTTGATTTCTGTTGGGCTTTCCTGGTTGCTCCAGAGGCCTCCTTATGTATGATTTGAACAGGAAGTGACATCAGATGAATAGACTATTTTATCTTGGACTGGGAACCTCAGATAGATTCTCTGGACAATCCACAATTTTGGGATGGGCAGTTTATAAGGCTTGTACAAGCCCCTTTCTTGAAACAAATAGTGTTGGTTTTGCACACAAAGAGGAAGCCCCCATTTGATGTGGTTTGCACAGAACTGAACTCTGCTACCTTCCTTCTTGCCAATACTCTGCTCCCCTCTTGAGCCTCCCCTCCAAGTTAACATGAGCTCAGAAACACCAGAGCAGCCTAGGGACAGAGGACATTTAACCATGTGGTAAGCACGCAGTCCAGCAACATGCTGCCTGCCTGAGCGAGGAGAAATCTGACTTCACTTTAATGCTTGTAAACTTGTGGCACAGACGTGAGCATGAGACAGAATCAAAGATGTTAACATCAGATAGGTCCTCCCTCCATATGACTGTACAATAAAATGTCTTTTAATCTTACACAGGAAGTCCAATCTCCTTAGGACAGTTAAGCGGTAAAGTAAATTCAACACTTCAATACATTCAACCACAGGTCTCACCTCTATAGGGATTAATAGGTAACTCCCAGGTAAGTCATGTGTCCATGTATTTGTGCCATGGAAATCCTGTAAGATATTTCCTCTCCATCTAAGATCCAAAGTCTGAAAGGGACTCTGAGTATCCTTCTGTCAGGTTCCAGCCTGATTCAGAAGGATCTCAGTGTTTTGGGTAGGTGGACTGAGAAAAGTTTTAAAGGAATTTCAATCAATACGTTCCATTAAATATAGGTCTCTCCACACAAGATTGTCAAAGGGACAACATCAGATCACATGTACAGAGGGTTTGAACACTATTAGATCAGGAAAGATTTCACTGGGCAGATGTAATGTGACAATTTGCAGCTTCCAATGTCCTCTCTAGAGATAGGAGAGGGATCCTCAAGATGTAGAAGGAGGGTCTATATAAGCCTGTGCCAGAAATTATGCAGTTACGGGGACTAAGGTGTTCTCTTGGGGCACTGGTCACCATAGATTATGCATGAAAATGCCAGGAAGGTTATGGAGGACATGTCTCAGGCGGCTGGGGCATCAGGATCATCACTGGTAGAGTTTAAGGGGAGGGACCTTCAGGTCATGAGCGGCAGCAGAGCTTTATATGCAGTCCACTTCTTTTAGGAAGGTGCTTGGCAACTTTTGGTGTAGTATTAGCTTAGTCACTATTACTTCGGTTCCTTCAACATTACTGCACCTTTGCAGTAATGCTGAAGGAACCAAAGTAATAGTGCATCTGCACTTTGTTGTTTTGTTCCCTTCTCCATAGTGCAAGGGTGCCTGCGTTGAGGGAATGATGGAATGATTGTTTATGTGCAGGAAGGTGTCCCTTCCTGCACAGAAGCAATCTAGATCAGCAATTTGCAACTCCTATGTGTGCAGCATTGTGCAGCACACATAGTTATTGCAAATCATAATTTTTTTTAATGATTGTTTATGTGCTGGAAGGGACACCTTCCTGCACATAAACAATCATTTATGGCAATTTGCTATTTTTATGTGTGCTGCACAATGCAGCACACCTAGAAACAGCAAGAATTAGGCGAAATAAACCATTTCTCCTTGTTTCGCCATGTTATGACCAGGTTTTCCCTGGTCTTAATTATAGTGTTGCCTCCTATTTATGCCACCCTTGTAAATAGGAGGCATCTTCAACATTAGTTGGTGTTGTGGCGGAACGACCACCGCAACACCCATTGCCCACCCCTTTCACACTAAATATAGTGTGAAAGGGTTCCTTATTTAGAAGGCGGTGTTCAACCATGTTAATTGGCTTAACACCGCCTTATAAATAAGGCGAAGCCCCGGTCGCCACAAGATCGTCTCAAAAAGTGACATTCCTGTGGCGTTAGGGGCTTGTAAATATGCCCCCTTGTGTCTTACCAATATAGTTGTGGACATCTTGATCTAAAGCTGTAGTGCACTGCACCGGATGATTAACTGGTGACAGTACCTTCTCCTATTCTTTGACTCTAGGATGAAAGTGATGTTCTTTAGAAGAGGTTTGCCAGGCAGACCTTATAAGGCAACTGGCCAGTGGATAACGTTTGCCTTGCAGCACTCCATTGGTAAGAAGGAAAGTCATTTATACTTAGAAAGCTGATTTAATTGTTTTAGTTTGAGCAGCCATGATGAGTGTAGGGCTCTTTATGTCTCTGCAATGCAATCTCTTAATTAATGGCCACAAATAGAGCACAAGTGTGATTTGCGGACATCTATCCTAGCCAACAGTTTTGACCAGAAACCGGCATACAGCCAATTACAGTGGTCGAGCTTGCCAATTAATTACAGCCTGTTGTAATTCAAGGACGTCCCATAGACCAAGGTAGATTACGATAGATGTTTACTTAAGTAGATGACATGAAGAGCCCCACCAGGAGCAGCCTTCCTGCTGCTCAGCCTATTCTCCAACTGACTCTCTAAGACCTCCACATTCGACAGCATCACCACACCAACATTCCACAACCCCAGTCACACTGGCTGAGCAGCAGGTATAACATATCTCCTTTCTTTACAAACACTGGAATAACTTTGGCAACTACTGCAAAACTAAGTAAACAACAAATCACCAACTTTAGTGCAGAGATGGTACACGTCGCAATATAAACTGTAATAAAGCATACAAGTTAAATATGAATTGTAAAGGAGCATGCATACTATTTACAGAAATTAAAAGAAAAGATATAAAATTACACCAAAATACATGCAAATAACTTGTTGAGAGTGTGATAGCAAATTGCCATTATAAACATAGAGAGAAGGTACACGTCAACCTCCCCCCTATGAAAATACACTCAATACATAGCACAAACATGTCTCGCACATCTTTCCCCATTCCATTACAAAGACACAATACACGCCTCCATACCGCAGGTCCTCTAACAAACCGTTAATGCCACAAACATGCCAGCTGGCCAGGCCGACATTAAAGACAACACGCAGAGAATAAAATAGCAACGGAGCATTGGGGACCACCCCATATCAACACCGATGGTAAAACCCTCTCAATCCCAGCACACCAAGCAACACCATTCCACTTGCTAGACCTGAATGACTTCTACTCATAAAGTAATCACAAACAGACTCCAACGGTGGGTGATATTACTGCACCAACCCACAACAACGTAAAATTGGTAGACTTCTACTCATAAAGTCATCACAAACAAACTCCAACGATGGGTGATATTTCTGCACCATGCCACAACCACGTAAAAGTGGCAGACCTGAATGACTTCTCCTCTTGCAGTCATCACACTACAACAACAAACACCAAAACAAAATGAGAGACTTACGACCGAAAAGTGATCCCAAGCACACATCACTAGTAATCTTAATGAGCTTATTTTATGAGAACAAAAAGAAATAAAATGACAACCCAGAGCAGCACATATAATCGGTATCTCCCATGCCCCTGTCATGCTCAATTCATCCATACATCATTACATCATACATAACACAGCACATATGAAGTATCTCACATCATTCATAAAACCGCACTAAGCGCTAACATAGAAAACCCTGTCAGAAGACTATGGCAAACACATCACATCATGAAGTCATAAATGCACGTAAAAATGTTCAATATGGGAAAACATTAGAAAGTAGTTACAAACAAAAAAGGAAACACTGTTCCCCAAGAGGGAAAAGAAATTGAAATAACCAAGCGGAAAAATTAGGAGGGGGGAATCCCCCTTTCCGAACTAAAACCCTCACACACCCAGCAAGCTAGGTGTCATGCTTCATCATCTGGGTTCTGCTCCTCGTCAGACTGGCGCTGCAATGTCTGACGGGCACCCGTAAAGGTAAGGTAAGGTAGGTAAGATAGACACCACTGGATCTTAGCACCAGCGTGCTCTGTCACCTCACTGTTTTTATTAAGGTAGTGTACCACACCAATAAAACATTGTCGTGGACTCACCAACCTTTTTTAATCTTGCACCACTTCACGTCTACACCTCACCTGAAGCCCTCATACCCACATGCACCAACTGGCAGGAACAAAAGATCTCCGATAAAGAGCCCCTTTACGGGTGCCCGTCAGACATTGCAACGCCAGTCTGACGAGGAGCAGAACCTAGATGATGAAGCATGACACCTAGCTTGCTGGGTGTGTGAGGGTTTTAGTTCCGAAAGGGGGATTCCCCCCTTCCCCCCTCCTAATTTTTCCGCTTGGTTATTTCAATTTCTTTTCCCTCTTGGGGAACAGTGTTTCCTTTTTTGTTTGTAACTATGGCCTAAGGGCTGAGACACTGGACCCCGTTAAATATTGCCCTCCTAAACTCCCCCTTGTTGTTGATACAAAACATTAGAAAGCACACCATAATAACTATATGCGGTACAAATACAAAAACACAAAATATTGGTCAGCGACCTCTCACCCGAAGCACAGCATAGTCCCCATACTGAAACGCCATAAAGTAGTAATGTTACAAAGCTTAAAATAAATATCCGAGTGTCACAGAATAGTTTGTGGACGTTGTACAAAGTGTCCCGACTTCACTAATGAACATGTGAGACTAAGGGCTGTGTTGTCCAACAGCCCACGGAAGTCACTGCTGGAGCCTACAGTAAGAACTTTCACCTGCTACCTCCACGTTGCAGTGACCGAACACTGAGCCCCATCCGTAAATGTTCGCATGCCACTTCACAATCTTGGAGCAGAGAGAAATGTTGAAATTCCCTAGTGACCAGCAAACAGCAAGGAAGAGACACACCAAACAAAACAAAGATGGCGGCTTGTTTCGAAGATCCCTGGCGGAGGGCTCTGGCACGTCCATGCACCAAACGTCCGAGACCAGCCCAGATCCCTGGACGGCATCGAAGGAGCACTGCATGTCATCCCGCACGACCTCCGCATGACCCAGGCTCAGGTAAACATGTGAGCGAATTTTACATTCCAGCCAATGGGAAGAGGAGAGAAAAAAAAACACGCCCCCGAATCCGAAAATGAAGGGGCGTTTTGGAGATCCATTTTTGCAGGAGCTCGGAGAAAGATGGTGTGCTTCTCGCTGGTTAATTAGGCTTTGACGCTTTGTTATAAAGAGCATTCACTCGCCGCCTCTATTGGTAAACAACCGTTTTTACTGCTGCGCAACAACCCTATTTCTGAACATTCTGTGGATCCCGAACGGTTGCAGTTAAATAGTTTCCATTTGTGGAACATAGGCAACAATCCTACGCTCTTATGGAAGTTAGTGTTCACTAGAGGCGGAGGTCCTGGCTGGAGTCGATCGCTCCAGGAATCTCGCGATGAGCAAAGCACCAGGGGACACGAGAGAGGAAGACCGGGCCACCGGGCATCATGTAACTTTTGTTGCTGGCACCACAGACTCTTCGAACAGGGCTCAACCTGGGGGGACAGCCACCGCTGGAGGCACTTTGTTCCATGGATGCCCAACACACACTCAAGGCACAAAACTGCCCGGGCACATAACACTTCCCGGTGGCAAAAAGCAAGAGGACCCAGCTGTGCTTCTGGCGAAAAACATGTTGCCACCCAAAAGGAGGGAAATGACTCGGATCCTGGACGTGCCGTGGATCAGGGGCATGGTGACAGCTGCCGACCAGGAGGCGCGGGAGGAAGAGTCGCGCTTGATGGCGGCCATGACATTCCGCCGCAGATGTTCCTGCCAGTGGTGGGGAAGGCCATGATAGTCTTATACCAGAGCCGTGGGGCAGTCTATCGTGAGAGGTGGCGTATTAAAGCAGCCGGTAAGTTCCTCATCCACCCGTACTCTTCTTTCAGGTAGATTTCCGAGGGGCGGGTGCAGCTTCTTCCCAAATAGGAGCTGGAGAAAAGTAAGAGACGCTATTGACAGGCTCTAGTGCAGGAAGATGCCCTCACTCAGTGTGTGGGAGGCATGGCAGTGGTTATGAAAAAGCATACACACTCTACAGATGTGATTACAAGAATGATTGTCAATGTCACAATTACATATGTACTATTTTAAAGAGTATTTGCACAGAACCATTACTTTAATTGTGAGTAAACAGCTCAAGGTTCACGAGTAAGGATTTTTTTGGCTTTAAACCTAAAAAAGTTACTGCAGATGCGATCACGTCTTTTGTGCTTGATCATGAAAAATAAAACGTTTAGGCTGGTATGTTATTCGCTTGCCAGACGTTATAGTAGTGTTGCTCGTGCTCACAGTGTTAAATTCTGCTAAAAACATGGGTGGCTCATTTGACTGTGTGTGTGGCTCTGTGTGTGTGGCTCTGTGTTTGTGGCTCTGTGTGTGTGTGGCTCTGTGTGTGTGGCTGTGTGTGTGTGTGGCTGTGTGTGTGTGTGTGGCTGTGTGTGTGTGTGTGTGTGTGTGTGTGTGTGTGTGTGTGTGTTTGTGTGGCTCTGTGTGTGTGTGTGTGGCTATATGTGTGTGTGTGTGTGTGTGTGGCTCTGTGTGTGTGTGTGTGGCTCTGTGTGTGTGTGGCTCTGTGTGTGTGTGTGTGTGTGTGTGTGTGTGTCTCTGTGTGTGTGTGTGGCTCTGTGTGTGTGGGTCTCTGTGTGTGTGTGTGTGGCTGTGTGTGTGTGTGTGTGTGTGTGTTGGGCTCTGTGTCTGCTATTACTCTCTACTCATTATTTCTAATGCTCACCTATTGCCATTGTAAATGACAATACCATTTATTTATGTTTGAAAAAACAAAATGAAAAAAATGCCATTTGCAATGCAAATAGCTCTAACTTTAACAAAGAGGAGACCATTGCATTGTAAATGCTTGTTAGAAACAGCAGCCATGTGCTAATCGACGCTAGTGTTGAAGATAAACAGAGAAAAATTAGACCACTCCAGGACTTCATGGCAGAGTGCTCTACTTGTGACAGTACAAATACGTTTTGATTCTCTACCTCAGAACACAGGCCCCAGATCTAAGAAGTGATGCAATTAGAGGAACTACAAAATCAAAACCATAACTATTATTAATGCTATATGATGCGTTATTGCCAAGAATCTTGCAGAGGTAATGCTTTTATTTCAGTCTGAATTGTTGAGTTAAGTTTACCCACAATGCACCTTGTCCCTTGAATATTCTTGATCACTCCTGACTATCTCAATTCTTCTGCCAAATACCCCTAAATTCTTCCTAAACTTTTGCGAACATCACCCACGTCAGCTGAGTTTCTTTTAATGGCTTTCACACGGTCTTTTTATTCCTAGGGCACATCAGTGACCGTTAACTTGACCTCCATTCTTTTCAACCCTTCGGTGTGGAAAGACCCCGATCACTTCAACCCCCAGAACTTCCTGGATGAGAAAGGGCAGTTTGTGAAGCCTGAATCTATGATTCCCTTCTCCACAGGTGAGCAGCTCCAGGAGTAATTGGTTGATACTTTTGGTGCTAGTCTGTGACTGCCTAGACACTGCATTACTTTTCTTCAAAGGTATAGTTTGCAGAAAACATCATTAATGAATTTTCTAAATATATTGTAGTTGAGCTGCACATATTTCAATAATTACTCTCTTCCTCCATTTGCTTCACGCATAGATTCCTCAAAACGAGACGCACGAATGACACTTTTATTACTGCCTGTTTCAGTTTTTACATATAACCCAGGTAACATATAACCTATACAGCCCACAATATACTTAACATAATTCTTAAGAAAATCTTTCTCCCTTTATATGACCTACGTATTTTCCTGAGGACCAGCTGCCACACAGAAAAGAATGATTAATTTCACAATACATTTGGAAGAGGAAAATGCTCTACTTCAAACTGGAAATTGGTTTGTGCATATCACAGATTAAAAAGATGAATTAAATATTTAAAAAAGACTTTGCCTCTATACGTTTGAGAGTATACTTCTTCCAACTGTATATTTTGTGGGACTAAATATTCGGATGTATGATGTTACAACGCATACTTTTACAACGCATACCTTTACAACGCATTTTTTACAACGCAACATCCATTACAACGCATCCCATTACAACGCATGACATTACAACGAATTTTTAAAAACTACCTTTACAACGCATTCCATTACAACGCATACTACCTTTACAACGCATACCATTACAACGCATAACTTTACATTGCATGTATGGTAAGTATTGGATAGTGTAGGGGTAAACCTTACTATTCTAACTCCAGGGGGTGCAACAGTAGGGTAAGTGTTGGATAGTGTAGGGGTAAAAATTATTATTCTAACTCCAGGGGGGTGCAACAGTAGGGTAAGTGTTGGATAGTGTAGGGGTAAAAATTACTATTCTAACTCCAGGGGGGGCAACAGTAGGATAAGTGTTGGAAAGTGTAAGGGTACTATGCGTTGTAATGTTATGCGTTGTAATGGTATGCATTGTAATGACATGTGTTCTAGTGGTATGCGTTGTAGTGTCATGCGTTGTAATGGTTGCGTTGTAATGGATGTTGCATTGTAAAAGTTTCGTTGTAATGGTAGTGCGTTGTAAAAGTTGTGTTGCAAAGGTTGTTTCCCAAATATTCTACCTTTGGGATGCACCTCGTCTGATACACATTAAGAGGTCAATATTTTTTTAGGAAATATGTAAAGAATATTGTTAGCTGGATGGATACTAGGGAAATTCTTGTACAACACTGTTTTCTGTTAGCACTGGCCGTACATGCATCTTGGTTATACTGGCAGTCTCTTTGCCAGAGCAGCTGAGGTGTAGTGCAGGATGCTGTCTGGTTTTGCCAACAGTGTCCATGTAAGCCTCATCCACAGTCTTTGAATTTCTGAGAGTTTGGTCCACCTTATTCACTTTATAGATTCCTGGGCATTTTTGTCCTCTCTCTCTCTCTGTAAAGACTCTAGTTTGCTGAGTCTCCGAATCCTGTCATTCACAGCTTTCTATTTCTGAATATTGCTGCTCTAACAATAAATTCGTTTCTTTCCTGGCTATAACTATTTTTAAGTAGTAAAAACATTTTTCTGAATACTTGCAACCACCACATGCACTGCTTTTTACCTGAGCACTGAGGGTCTCTCTGCAACTGTATCCATGGTTTGTTTATTACCGCACCCTCACGATCTACCTCTAATTCTCTTGGTTCTTTGCCTTCAACATACCGTACCCCCAGGCGTCTGATTAATTGGTACACTAAAGCAGTTCCTCTGATTTCCTAGGTTTTGCAGACACACTGACTCTTTTGGAACTTTAAGCTCCTTCATTGTGGCTCTCTGTCCGTTGTAAATTATGGGTCACAGCAGAGCTTCTACAATTCAGAATATTCCTCGATACCTCTCACTTATCTCTTTTATCATTTTGTGGTGACTTCAATTTCACTGCCTCCTAACATCATGAAACCATCTCCAGTGCAAGCCCTTAGCAAAAAATAAATAACATAATAATATATAACAACTCCTAGGAGAAAGAAGAAATCAGCTAAAACAAATTATAATTTTGACCACATCATCCTCTTTTTTTTTAATAGTGTGAGGTCACTTGCTGTAAGATTTAACTTTAAAAGTACAAACACAGCTTTCAATTGGCCATATCCACTGAGCAGGGTGACCTCCCTCAATGTCGGACATAATGTTGTAGGAGGGACATCAGAAATGTGTGGGGCTGAGCTGAAGAAGACAAACTCAGAGCACTATCAATCAATCAATCAATCAATCAATCAATCAATCAAAGCATTTATATAGCGCACTACTCACCCGGAGGGTCTCAAGGCGCTGGGGGGAGGCGGTCCGCTACTGCTCGAACAGCCAGGTCTTGAGCTGCTTCCTGAAGGCGAGGTGGTCTTGGGTCAGGCGGAGGTGGGTCGGAAGGGAGTTCCAGGTCTTGGCTGCCAGGTAGGAGAAGGACCTTCCTCCCATGGTGGCTCTTCGGATGCGGGGGACGGCGGCGAGGGCGTGGCTGGTCGATCGAAGCTGGCGTTTGGGAGCGTAGAAGTTGAGGCGGCTGTTGAGGTATCCTGGGCCTTGGTTGTGTAGGGCTTTGTGTGCGTGGGTGAGGAGCCGGAAGGTGATTCTCTTGTTGACCGGGAGCCAGTGCAGGTCTCTCAGGTGTCCGGAGATGTGGCTGCGGCGGGGGATGTCCAGGATGAGTCGTGCTGAGGTGTTCTGGATCCGCTAGAGTCTCTTCTGGAGTTTGGCGGTGGTTCCGGTGTAGAGGGAGTTGCCGTAGTCCAGACGGCTGGTGACGAGGGCCTGGGTGACCGTCTTCCTGGTCTCGGTGAGGATCCATCGGAAGATCTTACGTAGCATGCGCAGGATGTTGAAGCACTATGAGGAGACGGCGTTGACTTGTCTGGTCATGGAGAGGGAGGAGTCCAGGATGAAGCCCAGGTTGCGTGCGTGGTCCGTGGGTTTGGGTGCGCTGCCCAGGGCGGGGGGCCACCAGGAGTTGTCCCAGGTGGAGGGTGATGATCCCAGGATGAGGACTTCCGTCTTGTCCGAGTTCAGTTTCAGGCGGCTGTTCGACATCCATTTGGCTACGTCTGTCATCCCTTCGTGCAGGTTGGCTCTGGCGGTGGCGGGGTCGTTGGTGAGGAAGAGGATCAGCTGGGTGTCGTCGGCGTAGGAGATGATGTTGAGGTTGTGCTGGCGTGCGATCGCAGCGAGGGGGCTCATGTAGACGTTGAAGAGTGTTGGGCTGAGCGAGGAGCCTTGAGGAACGCCGCAGATGACTTCGGTGGCCTCCGATCTGAACGGGGGGAGGCGGACTCTCTGTGTCCTTCCGGCGAGGAAGGAGATGATCCACTCCAGTGCCTTCTCCTGGATTCCGACGTTGCTCAGGCGCTGTACTAGGGTACGGTGGCAGACAGTGTCGAAGGCCGCGGAGAGGTCCAGGAGGATGAGGGCCACTGTTTCTCCGTTGTCGAGCAGGGCTCGGATGTTATCGGTGGCTGCGATCAGGGCGGTCTCGGTGCTGTGGTTGGCCCGGAAGCCAGACTGCGAGAGGTCGAGGGAACCGTTCGTCTCGAGGAAGGCGGCCAGTTGCTTGTTGACGGTCTTCTCGATGACTTTAGCCGGAAACGGAAGCAGCGAGATGGGGCGGTAGTTCTTGAGGTCGGTGGGGTCGGCTGATGGTTTCTTAAGTAGAGCGCTGAGTTCGGCGTGCTTCCAGCTCTCCGGGAAGGTGGCGGTGTCGAAGGAGGTGTTGATGATGTCCCGCAGGTGGGGTGCGATGACCGCGTCGGCCTTGTTGAAGACGTGGTGAGGGCAGGGGTCTGTCGGAGATCCGGAGTGGATGGAGTTCATCGTGTGGATGGTGTCTTTGGTGCTGATCGGGGTCCAGGCGCGGAGGGTGGTTGTGGGGGGCGGTGGTTCGGTCGTGGCGTGCGTTGGTTGAGTGCTGAAGCTGTTGTGTATGTCCGCGATCTTGTTGTGGAAGTAGGAGGTGAGGGAGTTGCAGAGGTCTTGCGAAGGGGTGATGTCGTTGTTTCCGGCGTTGGGGTTGGAGAGCTCTTTCACGATGTTGAAGAGTTCCTTGCTGTTGTGTGCGTTGTTGTCCAGTCGTTCCTTGAATGCGGTTTTCTTGGTGGCGTGGATCAGTTGGTGGTGTTTTCGGGTGGCGAGCTTGAGGGCAGTCATGTTGTCCGGTGTTGGGTCTCTGCGCCAGGTTTTCTCGAGTGCTCTGCAGTTCTTCTTGGAGCTCTTGAGTTCGTCGTTAAACCATGGGGCTTTCTTGCTGCCGGGTCTGCTCGGCGGGGTCTTCAGAGGGGCGAGGTCGTCTGCGCAGTCGCAGATCCATTTCGTGTGGTTGGTGGCCGCTTGGCTGGGGTTCGTTGTGCTGGTGGGAGGGTTCTTGCTCAGGGAAGTAGCGAGCTGGTCTGCAGTGATCTTGTTCCAGCTTCTGCGCGGAACCTGTTGCTGGTGGTGGTGGATCGTGTTCTTTCTGTAGCTGAAGTGGATGCAGCTGTGGTCCGTCCAGTGGAGTCCCGTGGCGTGGCTGAAGGCGATGTCCTTGCTGGAAGAGAAGACCGGGTCGAGTGTGTGTCCGGCGCGGTGGGTGGGGGTGGTCACCAGTTGCTTGAGTCTGAGGTTGGCGAGGTTGTCCAGCAGGGTGGTGGTGTTGCGGTCGTTGTTGTTCTCCAGGTGGAAGTTGAGGTCCCCGAGGAGGATGTAGTCGGCGGAGGGGAGGGCGTGTGGGCTGATGAAGTCGGCGATGTCTTCGCTGAATTGTGTGCGTGGTCCCGGGGGTCTGTAGATAAGGGTGCCTCTGAGGGTGGTCTTGGAGTTGACGTGGATCTGGAAGTGCAGGTGTTCGGCGGGTGCGAGGGTATCGTCGGTGTTGGTCGTGATGCGGATGGTGTCCCTGTGGATGATGGCGATGCCTCCTCCGGTCTGGTTGACGCGGTCCCTCCGGATGATCTTGTAGCCGTCCGGGATGGCGATGGCGATGTCGGGCGCTGAGGAGTCGTTCATCCAGGTTTCCGTGAGGAAGGCAGCATCTGGGGCTGTGGTGTCGAGCAGGTTCCAGAGCTCGACGGCGTGTCTGTGGACGGAGCGGGTGTTGAGCAGAATGCACTTCAGGTGGGTGCTGCTGGAGTTCGGCTTGGTGGGTGCTGGTGTGGCGTGGGTCCGGTTGCAGGTGAACTTGCAGGAGTGGCAGCTGAAGGGTCCGTGGGTGCGTCTCGGTGTGGATCGGTAGCAACCCGGGGTTCGGCCGGTGTTGAGAGCGTTGAGTTCGGTGGCGTCGTAGGTCAGTCGGGTCGGCTTTTGTCGGTGGGGGCCAGGGGTCCTGGCACTGGGCGCGGTCCAGGCGCGGACGGGCGCAGACGGGCTTACCTTTGGCATGCCTTCGGCGCACAATCGGCGCGCCCGCTGCACGTCAACGCTGCGCGTTTGCCACTCTGCCATATGAGGAAAGTCGGGGGGGTGGAGCGAGGGAGGGGCAGCTGGGAGGCGGGAGCGGGGCGGCGAATGGGAAGGGTCCAGGTGGAAGGGGGCGGGGCCGCAGGGGATCAGCGGCGGGGAGCGGGGAGGTGGCGGAAAACGCGGCGGGGGCACAGCGGGTCAAAAACGGCGGACAAATAAACTAAACTAAAAAGAGAAAGGCTGGGCACAGAAGGGAAGCAGGGGAGACAGCACCAAACACAGGGGATACAAACGTGCAACAGGGGAGAAAGTCGAGCAGACAGCAAGAAGCGGCGCTGCGCTACAGAGGCTGAGACCACGCCTAATGGTCAGGGGCACAGCTGCGGCCAGCGGCGGGAACGGGGCAGCCTGGGCACACCCACGGGGAGTGTGCGCGGTGCGTGGTGGTGTGACCGGCCCAGAGGGACTGAGGTCACACCACCTGTTTGAAGTTACCTGAGCTCACACTTTAATCTTAATTGAAGAGAAGATGATCCCAGGAGTCAGATACATAATACAATATCTTTAATTGGCCATATACATAGTCTTAGTGAAAGTTATGGACCAAAGATATACAAATTCAGTACCATTATTATGCTACCGTGCTGAGCTTATTACATCACAATAGGCATACAAAACAGCGATGGATGGAATGGCTGAATTAATCTCAGCCACTGGTAAACACTCGGGCCACATCCCAACCTAGCTATAAATCAGTCTTGACCCTGCGCCATTAGGAACTGGTCCTAAATTGCTTATGTTCCGGTTCAGGGAGGACCTGGCTTGACAGTTCGGGTTGGACTGCTCCGATTGAAGCATGGTTAAGACTGATTCGCGTATAGCTGGGTCCAACCTGAGGTGTCATGGTGTGCAAAATAATGACGTACTGGGTGGCCTGAGTAATTACCAGTGGGTGAGTTTAATTCAAGCAATCCATCCATCACTTTTTATGTACTTTGTGCCACCCTAAGTGGGGCAGGAATGCCCAGACATGGGTCCCGTACACACTGTGTCACTGGAACCAAGCTGTACCCAGCTGATGACCCCATAACTAGGGCAAAACCGGTCCTGGGTTGCTTGTGTTCTGCTTCAGGGAGGAACTGGCTTGGCAGGTTGGGCTGGACTGTTCCGAATGGAGCAGGGTCAAGACTGATTTACATATATCTGAGTCCAAACTGAGGTAACATGGTCTTCAAAATAACAATGGATTGGGTTGCAGCCCAAGTAATTTCCAGTAGTTGAGATTAATTCAAACATTCCATCCATCACTTTTTTCTGTATTTTATGAGTGTATTACTGCAGTAAGTATTTAAAAAATATTGGTACTTTTATTTTCCGTGAGTCTCCATATTTGGTCCAATGAAGATATTTTATTTCGGTCATGAGGAAGCGACGTAATGTATTTGTGTAACCAGTGTTGTCGGTCAAAAATCTTAATAAAGTCTTTACAAACCTCTCAAATGTAACTTAATACTATTGAATTCATTTTTGATGACTACATTGGGAGAACAGTTTTGTTGCCCTCAACTAAAGTCATGGCACAACACCTAACAAAGTTTTCCCATCCCTGAAATCTGTCACTATATTGCATTCCCTCGTCACCCCTCAGATTTCAATTTCCAAACCAGATTGCACAATCCGAAGATTTCTTCAAAGTTATTGTGCAATTGTGCACGATGATTCAAAATATTGTGCTGCTTCTTGGGCTCTGAATGGGTGTGGGTATCTTCTCATGTGCACATTGTTTTGGCTTTTCTCTCAAGTCCCACTCATTTTATGACAGGGTTTGGGGCTAATTTACAGACCGTTTTTAAGGGTCCTTTTCATGCCTTGTTTCTTGTTGTAGGTTCGCGGGTGTGCCTGGGAGAACAACTCGCCAAGATGGAACTCTTCATATTCCTCACCTGCTTACTTCAGAATGTGGACTTCCTTGCGGACAAGGAGCATTGTCCTGATTTTTCTTACAAAAATGGTTTTTTGCGTACCCCACTTCCATTCAAGCTGATTTGTCAGACAAGGCGTGAATCATTTTTGCAAAACGCGGAATGCTATTCCTGAAGCTGCACCCTTTTATGACATAATAATGACATAAAAAATATTGTGCTATAAAAATATTGTATCAAAAATATTGGGGTCTAAAATACATAGTTACAATGTAAACTATACAATGTAAACTATACGATGTAAACTATATATATAGATATATAATATATATTAATAGTTATAGTTAGGACCACAGTTTCCGTAGGAATTTTTTTTTTATTTTGCCAATAACATTGGAGTTGCTTGATGAATCTTCATGACATTTTCACACAACTTCCCTTATTTGGTTGAGCTCCAGTGTTGAAAGTTTTGGAGTGGTTTGTCAAGTGGGGGGCAGACAAAAAGGGGGATCCCAAAACGTGTTCTCCTCATGTCATGGCTATAGGGATTTTTCATTTTTTGAACATGACTACAGCCCAAACCGCTGAACAGAATTACACCAAATTTGGCCAAATGCTAGATGTTGGTTCAAAAAGCGTGCTTTTTGTGATTTAGTGTAAATCTGTTCAGTAGTTCAGAGACATTTAGGTTTAACAAATATAGGGTCAGATGTAGGTGGCCATTTACCGACCGGTAAATGGGTTTTTGGTATGTAGGGGGCCAATTTTACCGATTCTGTAAATTTACCGAATCGGTAAATTTACCGAATCTGTAAAATACCGAATCGGTATTTTTACCGATTCGGTAACTTCCAAATGTAGGTGGGACTCTTCTGAGTCCCAAAGGCCTTTCAGATTCGGTATTTTACCACCCAATCCAATTGGGTTGTAAAATACCGAATCCAGGTGTGCATGCACATGTGTGCATGCACACCTATGCCATGTGACAGACAGACATGCCCTTAGAGCATGTCTGTGTGCCACATGGCACACATACCTGTATTTGCGGTGCTAGAGGGTGTCAAAGTGACACCCCCTGCACCCTTGCTGGAATCGGTATTTACCGAATCGGTAAATACCGATTCGGTAATGCCCATTGATTCCTATGGGCTTCAATGCCCATAGGAATCAATGGGCATTACCGAATCGGTATTTACCGATTCGGTAAATACAGATTTTTACAGAATCGGTAATTCAATTACCGATTTTACCTAAATCTCCCCCCTTCTATTTTACCGATTCATAAATACTGAATCGGTAAAATTCGGTATTTATGAATCGGTAAAATAGAATTACCTACATCTGGCCCATAGTGTGCTCCTATTGCCTCCAAGTGACTGTTTACTGTCTGGATTGCTTTTGATGCATATTGCCCTACTTGTCATTCTCACCCAACCTGCTTCCTATGCCCACCTCAATTTCCTCTTGTCCCTGTTGTATATTGTCCCACTGTTTCTATGATTTCTCTCCCCTAGCTATTTTCCTTTGTCTACCTATACCGTATGTAAAGCGCTCTGATACCCACCTGGGTCATGTTCGCACTATACAAAACTTAAAAATAAATAAATAATTTAAAAAAAGATATCTTGGAGCCCAAAATCCTACTGAAATTTGATTGGCTGCCAGCACTTCACCAGAAAATGTTGGCAGCCATCTTGGAACCAATATACATGATAGCACCCTACTGAACTGCATTGTAGTGAATGGCAAGTTTTGAGGGTCACAAAAAGGAGAACGTATAAAGGGTGATAACAGATTTCAGTTACACTTTAAATCCTGTGTTGATGGTACCATACTAATTTTAGGAATTGTGGTGTGTTCTAATGTAATTTTACCCTTTAGAAAAGCCTTCTGCTGGAATTTCAAGAATCATGTTTGAGAGAAAAACTTTTTTCATGATTTCCCAATAGAGGTTATGGAAAGTGCTCCAGAAGCCAAAATGAGAGCATATTTTCTGTAAATTCACATTATCTTTTTCAGCCATATGAAAATGAAGTCTGACAGTTGATTCAAGTGTGCTATACTGCAGCCTCCCAGAGTGTTCAGAAAAACAACTAGATTGCTAACGGTGTTACTTCTGACAATAGTATGGCACACCTGAAGCCATGTTGGCTGAATCAAACTGGCAAAATGTAAACCATTTAATTTAGAAAGGAACAAAATGAGGGTGTTCAGTTTGTCATAGAAATTATAGTTAGTGCTTTAGAATGAAAAATGATGGCACATTTTAAGTTCCTAAATATCTTCCTCTTCTATTTCATTGAAGCATTCTGACATGCAGACTGGAACATGAAGACTTAAACATGTACTTTCGACACATGCTGACTGAAACATGCACTCGGGACACCAGCAGCAGACTGCCAGTTATCAACCTGGTGATCAGCAGTTTACTACAACGTTCTAATGAGCAACTAGAGTGCTAACATTCTGAATTTCTGCCAAAGGTGTGGAACATATGACCACCATCTTGGTGGAATCAAAGTAGAAAACCGAAAGCATTTTCTACTGAGGATACTGCAGTAAATTATGAAATATACAATTTTCTGACTTATGTGATAAGAATTTTCAATTCTAGTAAGGACTCTGAGGTGAGGATTATGCTTTCTATTTTTACTATTAAAAATCACAAAAAGAACAATTGGTGGACAGAATGCAGAACAATGTCATACATTCACCTCAGTACAGAGATCTGGGCCTAAATCCATCTTTTTTTGCTCACCATGCCATTCCAGTTTGAACCCAACTGTATGCAAATCAGTCTTGACCCTGTGCCCATTGGGAACAGTCCAGCTTGAACTGCCAGGCCAGGTCTTCCCTGAACTGGAAACAAGCACCCTAGGACCGGTTTCGGGGTTTCACCCCTCATCAGCCAGGATAGCTTGACTCCAGTTGCATGGAGAGCACATGATCCACGTCTGGGCATAACCGTCCCACTCGGGGTGACAAATGCAAAAAGAACAATGGATGAACAGAATGCAGAACAATGTTATACATTCACCCCAGTACAGAGATCTGGGCCTAAATCCATCGTTTTATTGCTCACAGCAGCCAATTAAAACAATAAAGAAGAAAACTACATAACCCATGAACCTTCAGTAGTCACATGCACCAATCACATGAAATCCAGTCCTTCAATACCAGGAACCTCCATCTTAGAATCTTCTTTCTTTTTAATCGGAACCAACAACCAAGAAGAAACATTGTCCAAACACATAGCAGGGATGACCTAACAGCACCACTCCCGAAGTGGTCCTCCAAATCGTGCAGTGAGGAATGAGATCGCCTTCAGACAATCCGGAAATCTTGCTCAAGATAACTTCATATGCAGCCGTTCAGCTTAGGCCCGTTTCTAGTAGTTTCCTGTGAAACCAGAAAGGAAAGCCATAAAATCCTTTCTAGAAAGACAAGTTTATGCATAAGACAGCCAGCAAACAGCTTACAAGTCTAAACATAACGTACCGGGTGGGAAAAACCCATAAAATCACATATAAGTAGTGTTATCACTAGAAAGTATACTTAGACCTTACGTATCTGCGTAATACGCAACACATCACGGTGGGATAATCCTCTGCCCGAATCCTTCATAGAATTTAAAATTATTATTGCGTAAGCTAGAAAAGTTTATATTCTATGTCAGTACCAGAGGCTCCTATTATGCTTGCTCAAAGCTGTGCAACCACCACTGAGGCGACATCCACAATCAGCTTGTAGTAAAAGGACTTGAAGGTTGATTCCAAGGACAAATCGGCCACTCTCAAGATGTTCTCTAACCTTGAACCGAATTGAAGGATTGGAAGCCATAGCGCCTCTGGCAGAGTGCGCACCAAATATAGAAACATCAATACCAGCTTCCGACAGTAGCCACCGCATCCATCTTGCCAACGTAGCAGCAGCCAAAGGCTTGAAAGGCTTCTCCAATGTAATGAGTACTTGCCCACCCGGGTCTGTTCGGAATTCACTGGTGGATAATTCATAGACCTTAAGACAATTTACCACACACAGTTTTGTGTTATTAGGGAAAGCCGGGTAAGATACTGTCCTAGTATTGGACTTAGTCCGTCTAGAAATGGAGAAAACTACCCCATCTGGGGAATGAACTCTGCTCGACAGGTCAAAAGCGCGGACATCGGATACTCTCTTATACGAAATTAGGCACAACAACATTGTAAGCTTGGCAGATAATTGCCTACGTGAAAGAAACATATTCTTCGGCCATCCCTCCAAAATTCTTAGGACCACATTAACATCCCAAAGCACTGACTATCTTGCCTGCGAGGGTTTACATAAGCGAATGACTCTTACGAATGGAGCTTACATAGCACTGGATGCTCCCCCACCGGTTATTTTACTATGGGAATATGTCCAGCAGATATAGCTGACCTATAATTGTTAATGGACCTATAAGCTAAGCCGATTGATTGCCAACAAAGAGAGGAAATTGATCACCAGGCTAATATCCGTTGCAGTGGGATAAGCATTCCATTTGTCACACCAATGTGACCATCATCGCCATGCCGAAGCATATAGCTTGTGGGTACCTGCAGCTCATGCCTGGGTTGATAAAGAACAAAGTTTCTGGCTAAATACCCGGAACTTGCCATCAGCCTCTGCAACCCTCCAGGCTTCCAATCTGAGTTGCCTTGAGCTGATTAATGGATGAGGCTGGCCTATCGGGTCTAACAACAGATTCCGGCGAACTGGAATCAAGAGAGGGCTGTCGCACGACTGCTCCAGAGCCACAGGGAATTATGGTTGTGCTATCCAGAAAGGAGTCACTAGAACAACCTCAGTTTCAGACGCTGCACCTGAGCCAGAACTCTGGGGATCATGCTGAAGGGGGGAAAGGCATAGCCCAGTAGAGGAGGCCTGTCCTGTAAGAAGGCATCCGTTGCTACAGCTTCTGGATCCATCCTCAAACTGAAGAACAGAGGAAGTTGGCGATTGAGACATGAGGCAAAAAGATCCATTGAACATGGTTCCCATCTGCGATTGAGACTGAAAAAGATCTTCGGGAGAAGTCTCCAATTGCTTAAATCTCTGGGAAATCTGGAGTGCCAGTCCGCCACCGAGTTCCTCTCCCCCGGCAGGTATTTTGTTATAACTGCGATCTGGTGCTGAAGGCAAAAATGCCATAAATCTTTGGCAATCTCGCCAACAACCGTGACCTTGTACCGCCCAACTTTTCGACAAAACAGAGTGTTGAGATGTCCATCCTCAGCAGAATGCAACAGTCCGTCTGAGAGGGGGAGAGGCTCTTGATCGCAAAAGACGCCACTAAGAAGTCCAGGCAGTTTATATAGAGCCGGAGTTCGCTCTCCGACAAACTACCCCCCGCCCCCCTGTGGTCAGGGCTCCAAACCTGGCTCCCCCAGCCCCACCTGCTGGCATCCGATTCCAGGAGGATATCCGGGGTGCTGCCGAAGATCACTTTGCCCTTCAAGGCCTCCATGTGGTCGAGCCAACACGTCATCTCTGTCTTGGCCTCTTCCGAGAGGCGAACTTGAATCGTATAGAACAGGCCCTTCTGCAAGTGTTGGATCTCGAGTCTCAGCATAGCCCTGTAATGGAGAGGACCCAGAAAAAGGGTTTGAATGGATGAGGCTAGGAGACCCACAATCCGAGCCACAGATCTCAACGAGATTGTCGAGCTGGCTAACACCACCCTCTACGCCTTGATATTCTGTATTTTGGAAGCTGGAAATACCAATTGGGATAACACCGAATATGTCTGGAACCCCAAAAATTCAATGCGCTGTGACGGGATCAGGCAAGATTTCGGTTGATTGGTGATAAACACCAGGTCTTGGAGTAGCTGAATTGCCCAGTTCAGGTGCTTGGTCACAGTTTGGGGCTCTCGAGCCAGAATGAGGAGATCGTCGAGGCAGACGATCAACCTCACTCCCTTGACACGAAGGGCCCCTACCATGGGTCTCATCAGCCAAGGACCTGATGAGAGACCTAAGGAGAGGACCTTGAACTCGAAACAGTAACCGAGCCAAGTGAATGGGAGGAAACGCCTGTGAGGGGGAAAAATGGGAATTGTCAAGTATGCGTCTTTCAGGTGCAATAAGACCATCCAATCATCTTCTTGCAGAATATCCCAAAGTAGATGGATGGCCTCCATCTTGAAATGTCTGTATACTATCCAAGTGTTGAAGTCCCTCAGGTTTAACACCATGCAGGACCCGCCCCCTCTCATGTTGACCAAGAAAATGGTGCTGAGAAAACCCCGGGATGAGGGGAAGCATGACCTATGGCTTCCTTTTCCAAGAGCGCCTGAATTTCGGCTGAGTTGACCTCTTGATCTCGTAGGGAAAAAGACAGTTCCTGAGGGGGGTGTGGTTGGGTTGGGTTGGAGGACCACCTCAAGAAACCAAGAGTCCTGGGTGAGACCTTACCAGTTCTGTAAAAACAATCTCGTCCTACCCCCCAACACCACCTCGGACGGAGGAATAATTCTCACCTCCATTAACTTGTGTCCTGGGAGGCTCCTTGGTTACCCCTGTTGTATCCCTTGCAGAAACATTGTTGTCTCCCACAAGCTCAGGTGGGGTAGAAAGTATTGTAGGCGGACTGACTCTGTGCATAGCTATGTCCGCGGTAGGAAATACCTTGCTGGGAGCCCAGGTAGGACATACAGCCTGACGATAGACCCCTGAATCGTTCAGCCCTGCGAAAAAGAGCGTTTCAGTAAACCTTCTTAAGAGACAGAAGGGCTTTTTCCGTAGAATTGAAGGTAGTTACGAATTTCACCAAATCCTTAACATAGGGGGCACCAAAAAGGAGACCCTGCACCATTGGGCCCGCTTCTGACGAAGCCAACTCACTGAAATGTGGATCCATCCACATCAGGATGGAACGGTGGCACTCGGTGGAGATGGCCGCATTAGCGTTTCCCAGTTGGCAAATCGCCAGCTGTGCCCAACCGACAAGGAGATCAGGGTCCATGGGCGTGCTGGATTCCTTAGCTTGAAAAGCGAGCTCTAGAATCTTTGTCAGGGGCCCTGTGACATACATAAGCTTGTCCTGGCAGTTACGCCAGGCCCTATCCAGGCCTTTTTTGGGGTCCTTGGCCCATTTTTTATAAAAGTCACCGTGGTGGGGTCCACCTCTGGAGTCTCAGTGACCTTCCCCGCCAGGTCGGGCCTGGGGCATTCGGGGTGCAACTTGGCACCTCCTTATCAAAACCCTACCAGATGTGCTCCTGCATGTAATCAGCCACATCTTAGGGAGGGTCCAGTTAGAAGACCGAGGGTGGACGATATCCCTGGGATTGAAGGTAAGCCCCTTAGGGGTCTTAGCCCGTGGTGTCGAAAGGCGCCCAGAGCGCTTCCTCTTGCTGGGCCCAGGAGCATCCTTCTCATCACCATCACTGGAATCAGTGAATGATGGGTCTTAGTCTGTCAGGCTGGAAGCATTAAGGAAGTCAACACCCTCCCCGGGTTGATTGGATATCTTTTCAAAGGAGCCTGTGCGCGCCTACCTTTTTACCTTCGCCTTCCCTTTAACCGGATTGCCAAGAGGGACCTATAGAGCCCCAGGTGCGCGATGGGTGAGCCACCCCTGCTTACGGGCAAATTCCTTAAAGGGGGTGAGGGGGCCCAGAGACCAGGCCAGGGCCTTATCGACTGACAGTTGGACACTGTTATCCAGGGCATTAACGAGGTTCTCTTCCAGAGAGGCCTGCATGTCATCCTGGTAGTACTCATCCTCCTCAAAGGGTTCGTATTGGGCCTTAACAAGCACTCACTGGGGCCAAAAAAGGGAGGAAAGTGCCAAAATCAGGGTAGTTGTAGGCTACAGTCAGGGAGCGCAGAACCCCAGTAGGCGTATGAACAAACAATAAAAAGTGGAGGGAGCCGCCTGCAATGCACTCTAGGCAGAGCCTATACAAAATGTTACCTTCCTTGGCAACCCAGATGCACCAGGGCGTATTGGGAGTGTGAATTTGGCAGTTTATAGGGCACAAATAATGCTAGGTAATTAGCGGTACAGCTTGCAGCTAGACACGTCAATACTCAGCCGCCGCTTCAAACAAAGCGGGCGGCCTCACGTGTTTGCCCTGCCCAGAAGGGCTAGAATTGGGACTGTGTGTCCCTGCTCCTTCTCCCGCTCCACAACAGAGCACGTGGAGGAGACAGACGCACTCCCCCTACAAGGAAATAGTCGTTAACAAAAGGCAGGGTCAGATCGCACTCTCAAGTGAGGCTGCGACCACCCGCAGACGTTCTAAAGCTGTGGGCGGCACCATGCACCATGAGAGGTGCTTTGCCCCACAATAAATGACAAAGACAATCACCGAGACAGCGGAGCGCTGGTATTGTGTTCCGGGGAGGGGAGCTTGCACCTAACCAGTACCATACGCAGTGCTGAAACCTGCAAATAATCATATAGTGTACAGATATATGAAGAAAATATTATTGGCAATTAACTGGGTGCAAAGCAGCAAAGATCGTGGAGGTTACTGGTATTGAAGGACTGGATTACATGTGATTAGTGCATGTGACTACTGAAGGTTCATGGGTTATGTAGTTTTCTTCAGTATTGTTTTAATTGGCTGCTGTGATTTTTAACAGTAAAGAGAGAGAAGCATAATCGGAGCCTCCGGTCCTGACATATAATTAGTGAGCTTCATAACAAATAAGACTCCCAAGATCGCCACCGGAGAAAAAAGAGCCCAAATATAGCACAAATATCACCCAAATGTAGCCCAATGACAGAGGTGTGCAAAACACTTAATTGTTTTGTTTCTCTGCAGTTTTATATAGCATAGACTTGACCCAAATGAATAGGAGTGCTTTACATGAGCAACAGTTACATTACACAAAGGCACATTCATTTTGGTTTTAGGCATGGGGAGAGGAAGTGATTATCCCAGAATCACAGGATGTCGAGCTGATGCCGAAATTCGAACCTGGTTCCCCAGTTGCAAGGTCTGCAGTTCTAGCTCTAACCCCACATCCTCTCCTTTAAGTGTAATATATAATCAAGTGATTAACTGGATAAAAATCCATAAAGATAGCAAATATTTAAAAGTGTGTTGCCGCTATTTGAGAACTCACAAAATATGATCTAATTTTAGTTGTTTAGAGCACGAACCATAATTTTTATGGGAATAAGGCCTTCTCATGTAGGTGGGTGCAGAGGCAACAAGTTGACCACGCTGGGAAGGCGGGAGTGGCAGTGGCAGCACAATGGACCATGGAGGTCAGGGAATAGAGGGCAGGGGTAACAAACCAACCATGCAGTACAGGCAGGCGAGGCTTTGGCAATAAAAAAGACCATTGATGGCAGAAGGAAGAGGCAGTGGCAGTACAACCACACATGCCAACAGACCCGATTCAGGCAGGAGACTCCTGATGGTTTTAAGCCCAAGAGACCTTTATTTTATTTGTGTCCTGTCTAAAATCTCCTCTTTTCCAATGTAAGTCAATGGGGAAAATCATTTCCCAAGGTTGTTTTTCAAAATTTCCCTCATACAAAGTTCAAATTGTTGGCAATTTTGGTACATTGGATCACAGCGGGCAGGAGGAATGGTGTAGGGACATGGACTTAGATAAGAGAGGACAGGAGGGAGATGGGCAGAGGCACCAAACAGACCTTACAGGGCAGGCGTTTAGAGTTGCAGCAACACAATATATCACGGAGGGTAAGCAGGTCGGCAGTGTAGCAAAAGGACCATGGAAAGCAATAGGGAAGGAACAGGGTCAAGCACATGGGCAGCGGAGAGCAGAGGGGAAAGCGGCAAGGGCAGCAAGCTGACCATAGCAGACAGACAGGATGGACAGTTGCAACATTATGGACAATGAAGGACAGGAGGGAGGGGCCAGTTGAACGACAGTGGAACAAACAAGGCAGGAGGAGGTGATAGGGGTCTGCACATGGAAAACGGAGGGCAGGGGGCAAGGGAGCAGGTGTAGCAAGCTGACCATGAAGGGCAGGTGGGATGGGCACTGGACGCACTACACACCATTGAGGGCCACAGTGAGACTATAATGACATACACAGAGACAATGGAGGGAAGGTTGGAGGGGGTCAGGGGCAGCAAGCTGACTACAAAAAGTAGGTGGGAGTGGATGTGGCAGCACAGAAGACCATGCATGGCAAGCGGGGGGGTTAGTGGCAGCACAAAGGTCAGGGTGGGCAAGAGGGAGGGAGCAGGGGCATGTATAAATAATCATGGAGGACAGAAGGGAGGGGTCAGGGTCGGACACAGATAAAAAGAGGGCAGGGGAAGGGTCTTCACAACAGACCATGCAGGGCAACAAGGAGGGGCAGTTGCAGCACAAAAGAGCATGGAGAGCAGAAGGGAGTGGCAGCAAAATGGACCATGGAGGACATGTAGGAGGGCTAGGGGCATGGAACTTGGACAGGCAGGGTTGAGGTGGCAGGGACAGGTTGCAGCCATCTGACCATGCTAGGCAGGTGGGAGGGTCAGTGACAGCTCAACAGAACACTCAGTGTAGATAGGAGGGTAGTAGATCCATGGAATATGGTGGGCAGAATGGAAGGAGCAGGGTCGTACACAGACATTGGAGGGCAGGGGGAAGGAGAGTAGGGATAGCAAGCTAAGCACAGAGGCTAAGCAGGAGGACAATGATACTGCATAAAATTGGGGAACAAAGGGCAGGAAGAGTGGGCAGGGACATCGAGCTAAATGGAAGGCAGTTGCAGCACATCGGACCATGCAGGTCAGGAGGAAGGGCCTGGTGCATCGACTCAGAGAACAGAAGGTAGGGAGGAGGTGGATGGGGCAGCAAGCTAACTGTTTAGGGCAGGCAGGAACGCAGTGGCAAAACAACAGCCACACACGGTTGTAATGAGGTAGCAGGGTCATTGACAATAGATGCCAAGGAGGGGGGCAGGACAATGCCAAACCAGGCTTTGCGTTCAACCCCATCTCACTGTGCATTGCGATGGCATCTTACTTCACGTTAAAAAAATCTTTGAAATTCACTGAAAAAAAAAAAGGTTACAGAGACATTATAGTTGAGAATTTTTTTCAAACTTCAAAATTCACTGAAAAACCAAAGGTTACAGGGACATTATAGTCAGGCTCAGATTTCACTTATTCAAAACCAATAAGATTCAGCATGTATGGTTAGCTGAGCTAACTATAACTCGCGCCCCCACATGCCCTACTTATGACCTCACATATTACATCACTCATGAAATGGTCAGTGACATCACTCATGACATCTAAAAGGACATAACTCATGATATCAATGATGACACTGATAGAGCGCGCGAGGTCACCCAACCAATAATTTTGCCGCTTCCGGCTTCGGGCCCATATATTTCAATTCACCATATACATTGACCGGGTGACTTCACGGGCTGCTACCAATTTGTGTGAATTCCCTACTGTTATTCCTCAGCGTACCCGACTTACCATCCACCGACACGGGTACCTATGACCACAATGGATCAGGGAGCTAGCTGTAAAGGAAAGGCAGCAAAATACAACTCAAAATGACATTCAATACTTTTGTAAAATGACCACGGACAACTGGAAGTTTTAAATTGTTTATCTAAAGTTCGTCCTCTGAAAGCATTAGATTTACAAGAATAAGACAATCAATAATCAAGATAATGAAAAGTACATAACTATAGAAAAATAAAGTCAGGGTAATCATTGAAATTCTAATATGAGATGCAACGGGAAACGCTATGTATTTTAGGGCAAAAGTTCTTTAGACAGTTTAAGTAAGGAAGTTCTAGACCATATCAGAAAATGACAAACTGCAATGCAAAATATGATTTCTAACAGGAAGGGTAACATGGGAACATGTTAAGAAAATATGCAAATGACTTTACGTTTCAATAGTTGCGGAAAGCATGGAAAATTAACATATGCAAAGGTGTGTCTTTATTAAAGCAAAAGACAGAAAAATAGAAAGGTGCAGTTTCAAGAGATTTGAGCAATATTTACCTAGACTGGTGTGGAAACCAAACCCTGGCCAAGGGTCAGTTAAGGACAGGAAACCCTCAAGGAAGGATACCCCTCAATGGACAGCAGGTGCAGAATGGACACCCAGGACAGGACAGGAAACCCTCAGATTAGGAATCAGGACAGGACCTCAGGACAGGACAGGAAGAAACCCTCAGGACAGGACCAGCACCCGCAGTTCGGAAGCAACGCCTGCGCTCCACCCTCTCTGCAGCTATCGATCAAGACCCCGATTGGGTCAGCGAACTCCCAGCAAAGTGCTCCGCCAGCACTTTAAGGTTTAGTAAAACCTTAGTCTATGGTCAATTTCGGACAGAGTGCTCCGCAGCTCTCTGTATCTTCAGTCACCTATTCAGTGCGTTGGGTCAGTGACAGGTCAGCTAAACCAGACAAGTCGGACAATTTCCCTGGGTGAACCCAGGGTAGTTATACTGTTTTGGGGCAGTGTACCACCCCCCAATGTTGCAAAGTGTCAGAATCCCTCAATTTGGATTGGTCCTAAGGTAGGATTTGGGTAACACACCAATCAGAACACACTATTTGGATGCCTACTTTGCATCTCTGGGTACCGCCTAGCGAGATTGGGGTTCTCATGAGAAAGTCCAGGGAAATACAATGACAAATTAACATTGTTTCAGAATAGGGACACATGACTCTGTCTTGCTGAGTTCGCAGGTCATTTTCTCAGGAGCATCTTGCCCGTCCCTGCCAGCTGGCTGAGTTCCATCAGCCACGGTTGTCATTTCCCCAGACGGACGGTCTTGCGCAGAAAGGACCTCCAAGATGGCTTTCAGCTCAGTCAGACCCCCATTTCCCGCGGTACATGAAAAGTAAGCGAGAACAAATTAATACATAGAAATAACGGTATGAAACCACATCATTGGTTTTGTACTTGCAACTTATCACTATAAAAATATACTATGCAGTCTAAATGTTAGCTACATATACACAGACACAAGAGCAACTGCACGAGCAGTACCACGTTATTGCCAAAGCTATGTATTACGCATGCACAATTTTTCCCTCCAAGCCTGCAAACACGTCAGGACACGTGAGTGTGACTGACGCATGCGCAGAAGCTATTTAAAAGCAGCGGCCATATTATGGACTCAAATTAATCGTATTAGAAATACACATGTGCAAGCTTCATCGATTACGTTCAAACATGAAATAAAGATTAGTAAGACGTACAATTTATTACTTGATTACACATATGCGAGGTTCATGACTAAAGCAAGTCGCAAATGCGAAGCTTTGCTTCATCAATCCCCTCTTTGATGATATTTACTATCATCACAAAAATAATGGAACCAGATGCCAACTTCTCACACTCTATACAACTCTATCTCTTCCAGCAATCGATTCAGCTTCTCTTTTTCATCTTTGGTAGGGTGAGAATTCTTCACCCTTTTGTATATCTTATTATTTATTTCCTCCAATTCAAGCTCATCCACACTTCGTTTCACTCCTCTGGCATTCACTTGATGCTTTCGGGTGTGCTTACGACATTTGCAACAGACAAATATGAAGAATAGGATAAGACCTATAATTCCAATTGGCATCAGTACCTTGAACAATAAGCTTTTACCTAAGCTAGTAAGCCAATGACCTACATTTGAGAGACCATCTACCAGTCTCTTCCAGGCACTATCAACCTCGAGTGGTTTGAGTTCCTTTTCCAAATTAGTAATGTTTTTCACATATCTTTTGAGCTGCACACTTTTGTCCGGAATATAAGTGCAACAATGTTGCGACTTCAACATCCGGCAGACTCCGCCCTCTTTTGCTAATAAGGTGTCAAGAGCAAGTCTGTTCTGCAAAACCATTGATCTGATCGCAACCATTTCGGTATTGACCAGCAGAAATCCATGAGCTGTGTCAGTAGACAACGCATCCACTATAGTGGACAATTTACAAATTCTGTGAGTGTTCAGAACCACTCCCACTCCAGGTATCAGTGCACTGAAAATACTACCCATTATTTCACCTACACTTTCTCTTTTACTACGCACTAAGCCATTAGTATTTTCACTGCTTCCAGCAACTTTATTCACATGGTATATTTTCGGGAAGACAATGCCAAAGTAGCAGCTTCCATACCAGTGATCCGGCAATTTGAAATAAGCCTTGTCCCCACAAATATAATAAATTCCAGGAAACACAGGCTCTGACCCATTTTTGAAACCCCATCCTCCAATTACCTTGTAATTATGTTCGCATTCACTGGAACCAATGAAAATGTTATTATAATAGCTAGTCTTCTCGCGGTGAAGACATAGCTTGCCTTTCTTTTCAAAATCCAGCAACAGAGCAGGACCCGCCCCACCATTTGAGGTGCCTTCCATGTTTTCCGCCCATTTTGGCCTTTTCTGTTTCTCATCATCTGCCTTTTTCTGTATTTTTATTCTCCTCTTCTCTGCCATGTTCAGGAACATCTTTTCCTGCTCACGCAAAGAACAGGTCAAGTTATCTCTGTGTGCGTCACCTATGTCGATATTACCTATAGTCAGAAAGTATTCACCCATATAGCGAGTAACGTCACTTTTTGTATGTACAGGATTCAAGTTCCCACGTATAGGAAGTTCAGAAAAGATCACGTCATTGTTAGAGTAGTAGTACTGTAACGGTCCTCTTTTGTAAAATAAGCTTGCCAAAATGCTACAGGAGATTCCATATGTCAGGGGCAGGTGATGGTATGTCACGCCTTCAGCTACAGAGGTAGGTAGCTTCATGCAGACATAGCAATCTTCAATTTCCATAGTCTCTACATAGTGTATTAACAAGTTTGCGAAAACATTTAAATGTGTTTTATTCTTAACTCCATGATAATGTAGTCCTCCCTCATCTGATGCTTCTAAGTCTCGTTTTGTTTGTTTCAGTGCTCTCTCATGTCTTGCTACACTCTGTGTAGTCAGCTCCTCACTGTCAGTATTTACAATTTCAGTAGGGTAAATATTAGTATTTTTGCTCACCGCAAAGGGAATGAAAACTGTTAGTCCTATCCAAACTAATATCAGTACAACTATACTACATACACATATCCTGCAGCATGTTTTGCAACCACTGCGACTAGGTCTACCATTCACGCTTCAATCAGACATTTCGGCTTAGAAGAAGTTTCTCGACCCCTCTTTGTGTCTTTACACAAGTAGCTTACTTTGTGCAAATTCACGGTGGCTCGTCTTCTTCTTCGGCAGAGTACTCAGGGACTGGTTCCCCGTCGCTTTCGTCAGTTATATCAAGATCTTCAAATTCTTCCAAAACGAGCGTCCATTCAGGAGACTTGTACTTTTTGTTTTGTTTCTTTATTCGATCATTCCTTCTTTTGGAAGTACCTTCTTGTTGCTCAGCTATGCGAGCACTTCTCCTTTCTTCAGCACGTTTTTCTTCCACTGTCTTTATCCTCAGCCTCAATTTCTTTACGAAGCCATGCTCAATGTGCTTTCTTTTCTTAAGTCTTTTAGTTGGCACTTGGACTTCGTTTTCTTCTCTTGCCCTCTTGTTTTCATTAGTTTGTGGAAATTCTGTTTCAGTTTCTTCTTCTCCTATCTGACTAGTTCCAGGGCTAGCATCTATTTCTTCTGCCTGGTTACTAATCTGGCCTTGTTCAGGACAGTTTTGTGTTTGCCTTTTAAATGTCTCTGTTTCTGTTTCCTGAACACGTTCTTCTAATCCTACCTGATCCTGTTCAAGCACTTCGATCTCTGGATTTTCTTCTGCTCGAACTATTACACTATGTCTAGTCTGTCCCTTCTCGACATCAGGAGTCAGTGGAGGAGTATCAATCACTTGTTCTGTCCCTGTCTGACCTTCTCCTTCCTCAGTTTTGATGTGAATCTCAAGATCCTGAGGTTCTTCGCCTTTGCCTTGCTTTTCCTCTCTAGTCCACTCTCTACCTTCCAAAAGTCGCTCTCTTGTTCTGATTGGGTCTTCTGTGAGATCAATCAATGGTATCCACTCCTCTGGCCATATGCTCGGCAGCTCGTCTTCAGCTACTTCTGGCTCAGCTTCTTGGACCCCTTCAGCAGGCTGGACTCTTGGTAGTTCGTTATCAACTATTCCTGGGCCAACGTCTGCTGTTCCTGCAGCTTGACTGGTACTGGGCTGTACGTCGTCAGCTACTTCCGGTCTGGCTCCTGCAGAGTCCTCTGCTGGATGCCCTTCTTCTTCAGGCTCTTCGTCTGGTAATACCTTCTGGGTGTGGCTGGCGTGGACCCAATGTGGAACCCCTGCACACTTTACTGCTGTGGTTGTTACCAGGATCACCTGACGCTTCTCTCCCCACCTGGGCTCCAGGCAGCTCTTCCGAGTATGCTTCTTTATCTTGACCCAGTCCCCCGGGACCAATTTGTGGAGGGGAGTCGTTGGATTGAGGATGGCGTCTTCTCCGATCTGGCGAGAGATAGAACGCACTTGGTCACCTAATCTCTTGCAGTATTCAAGCACCAAATCATCAGTAATACTCAACAGTTTGCTTCCTGGTACCCATGCTTGTCTCATCACTCTTCCCATCAGGATTTCATGGGGGCTTAGGCCTGTCTTTCGGTCTGGAATACTTCGGAGTCCCATCAGGACCAGAGGCAGGGCCTTCACCCAGGTCATACCAGATGCATCACACAGTTTTGCTAATCTGTTTTTGATAGTTCCGTTTACTTGTTCCACTATTCCAGAAGCTTCTGGACGATATGCACAGTGGAGTTTTTGTGTGATTCCAAAGGCCTTACAGAGTTCGTCGATTACTTCATTCTGAAAATGTCGGCCTCTATCTGATTCAATAGTGACTGGAACCCCGAACCTAGGTATCAGTTCTTTCAGTAAACACTTAGCTACTGTCAGTGCGTCATTTTGGGGAGTAGGGAAAGCCTCCACCCACTTTGAAAATAGGCAGACCATGACAAGGACATATCGCTTCCCTTCACAACGGGGCATGGTGATGAAATCGACCTGTATTCTCACAAAGGGACCACCTGACCTCCCTATTTTTCCCAGTTCCACCATTGTTCTCTTGCCTGGGTTCATCTTTTGACATGACAGGCACCTCTGGCAGAGGGACTCTGCTACTTTCCTAAACTTTTTACTGTACCAAGTCTGTTGGAACACTAGAATCATGGCGTCCCTACCAATGTGTGATCCTTCATGTATCAATCTCGCCATTGTGCCAAGTAAATGTCTGGGTAACACAGGCATACCAGTTGGGCCCAAAATGACACCATCCACACGTCTTGGTCTACACCCGTCTTCCTTCCATTTCTCTCTCTCTTGCCAAGGTGCCGCCTGCTGCCACTCTCTCACTTCATCCCATGTAGGCACTTCTTCAAACACTTGAAGTTGGCAGCTGGTTCCGGGCCCTCCCCGTTTTGGATTTATGATATATCGATCTCTGGCGCACCATTGGGCCACTCGATCAGCAAAATCATTCCCCAGTGACACAGTGTCAATGCCCTTCTTATGAGCGACACATTTTACCACTGCCAGTTCCTTTGGCAACTGGATTGCCTCTAAAAGGTCTTAAACAACTTTTCCATTTCAAATAGGGGTACCTGATGAAGTCAGAAACTCCCTCTGTAGCCACAACTGGCCAAAGTCATGCACAACTCCATAACAGTACTGACTGTCAGTATACACTGTTATGCGTATGTTTTTCCCAATTTTGCAAGCTTTTATCATAGCAATCAATTCGGCTACTTGTGCAGACTTTACGTCATATAGATAACCTGCTTCTTCAATTTTTGTTAAGGAGACTACCGCATAGGCAGCACTTAGGCCTCCTTGTTCATGTCTTAGACATGAACCATCCACAAACAATTCCTTGTCATGTATAGGCAATGGTGTTTCTCTAATGTCTGGGCGTGGCTTTGTGTTGAATTCTGTTAAATCAATGCAATTATGCTCATCCTCCTCCCCATCTTCCATATCCATTGGGTCAGGGAGCAAAGTGGCGGGGTTCAGAATACTGCACGTGACAATGTTTACATTTGCAGCACCCACCAGAATCCTTTCGTATTTAGTCAGCCGACTAGGAGTGAGATACTGAGTTTTCGTTCTGGTCAGCAAAATTACCACTCCATGTGGGACATACACAGTTACAGGATGTCCCATGACAATGGACTCACTCTGCTCTAAGCTTGTGCAAGTAGCAGCTACTGCTTTCAGACATCCTGGTAATCCAGCAGCCACTGGATCCAGGGTGGCAGAGAAATATGCCACAGGCCTTCTGGTCATGCCATGGTCTTGTGTCAGGACTGACAATGCACAGTTATCGCGAGTGTCGCAGAACAGGGCAAATTCCTTGGTATAGTCTGGCATTCCCAACGCAGGTGCTGTACACAGACAATCTCGCAATTTTGTGAAGGCTGTTAAGCTTTCATCATCCCATTGTACAATATCCGGTGTTCCTCTCTTGGTCATTTTTATCAAGGGCCTAGCTAGGACTGCAAATCCCAGAATCCATTGCCTGCAGTATCCTATCACTCCCAGGAACATTCTGATCTCTTTCTGAGTACGGGGTAACTGCATCTTTTGAATTATTCTCACCCTTTCTGATGTTACTTTCCTGACACCTTTCTCTATCTGGTGCCCCAGATATTTCACTGATTTTGCACAGAACTGTAATTTTTCAGGGGCCACTTTATGTCCCTTCTCACTCAGGTGATTCAGTAGGGCAATGGTGTCAATCACACAATCCCTATGACGTTTAGACGCCACCAAGAGGTCGTCAATGTATTGCACTAGGACAGAGTTTCCAGGTAAGACCAAAGTTTCCAAACATTTTTTCAAGATCTGATTAAAGATAGAGGGGCTCTCTGTGTACCCTTGACGGACCCTGTTCCAGGCATACACGTGACCATTGAAGGCAAATGAGAAGAGAAATTTGCTATCTGGATGCAAGGGAATGGAAAAGAATGCATGACACAGGTCTATCACAGTGAACCACTCAGCATCCCAGGGAATCTGATACAGAATCACTGCTGGGTTCGGGACAATAGGGCAGCAGGGGACCACTATCTTGTTGACCTTTCGTAGGTCCTGCACTACTCTGTACTTGCCACTAGGCTTCTTGATGCCCATAATCGGTGAGTTACATGGGCTACTCATTACTTCCTGTATGATGTTTCCTTCTAGCAATTTCTGTATTTCCAGGGTAACACCAGCTCTCACTTCTGCATTCATTCTGTAGGGTTTAGTATTGGGGTATACTGCATTGTCCTTTATTGCTATCTGTATGGGGTCCACGTTTTTCATTAACCCCACATCTTTCCCAGTAAAGTCCCATACCTCTGGCTTCACTGCTTCTTGAAGTTCTTGGGGCAAATCCTGCATAGTCATTCGTTTAATTTCTGAGTCAGGTCTGATTAACATTAATTTATAAATGCCATCTTCATCTGGGGTCTGAATTTCAACTCCCTTTGGTGTGCAAAAGATGGTACAGTTCATTTTGCACAGCAAATCACGTCCCAGTAAGTTTACTGGACTGGTGTCACAAACGACAAATCTATGCATTTCTTTAAAGTTTCCAAATGATATCTCCATGGGCTCGGTAACAGGAGTACTAATCAATTGATTAGATACACCCACTACTTGGATGGCTTCTCCCGAGAGGGGTAGGTTTGGAACGTCCACTGTTCTCACAGTAGAACGGGTAGCGCCAGTGTCCAACAGAAAGGTGACATCATTTCCGTCAACCTTTCCTTCAATGTATAGTCCGGACTGGTCTACCGGCAAGGAGGCGCCAAGTACGCACTCCTCGTCCTCCCCTCTCAGGCCCCGTCAGTACTGGTCATCACAAAGGAAGGTATCGTTTAACAAATACTGCGAAGTTGCTGCATTTCTGTTCTCATTGCTTTCCCAGACTTCTACCTCATCACCCTCTGTGGATTTTCCCTTGTACACTTGCTTTGGTGCTCGGGGCACCTGAATCGTTTTTACCTGTGGTTGAGTCTTTCTTTGTCTTTCTTTCTGCGTCTGTGGAGTTAAATCAGGTGTTTTGGGGTTATCATCTGGCAGATAAGGACACTCGTTTCGCCAGTGTCCAATTTCTCCGCACTGATGGCAGGGAAATTTCTTCATAGCTTCTTCTCGGCTCATTTTGGGCCGGGGCTTGCCTCCTCCCCCACCCCCAGGACCTTGGTTCTGAGTGTTTTTGACCATGTTACTCAACTGTTTTTCCTGCTGTTCTGCGAGCTTCACTTGAGCCCACATAACCTTCTCCTTGAGAGCCTTTTTCTTTTCTGCCATCTCGTCCTCGCAGTACTTTGCGTACCGCAGGACCTCGTCTATCTTTTTGGACTGCCAACAGATTTTGTTATCTTTTATCCACTGACAAATTTCGGGCCTTAAACCATTTACAAACCTGTAAATAAAATGTGTCATATCCTTCATCTCGATGTTATCTATACCACTGTATGTTTTAAACACCTGCAACAGCCTTTCATAATAGGAGTGTACTGTCTCGTCTCTTTCTTGCGTCGTTCTATCTATCCTCGTCCAATCAGTTTCCTTTGCAGGCACCTTATTTTTCAAATGCAGAATCACTTGTTCATATTTTTTCAGCACTTCAATGGACGGTTCCCCTGTGTTAGAGTCCCTCGGATACTCCTCACTAGGCCAGGCGATCGCTATTTTACACTCGGTCCATAGATCTACCGGGACCACAATGTCGAAAAACCCATCTAGGTCTTTCCACAGGCATTTTTGGACCTTTACGAACCTTTCCACCTGCCGGTACCAGTCGACTGGCTTCTCGCGCAGTTTCGGGAAATCGTTAGTAAAGGACACAATATCCTGTCTGGACCATGGAACGTGCACATACCTCCCACCTGGTACTTCACGCATGGGGCATAACTGTTCGGGCTTGTCTATCTCTCTCAAAGCGAACTCAGGGGTCGTTTGTCTGGATCGAGCCTCATCTTTCTTTCGTGCCCACCTGCTTTTCCATTTTTCCACGTCTCCCCATTTTTGCAAAATTGCTAGCAACTCTTTAATCTGCAACTTTTTCCCTGACACATTCAAGTTCTCTATATCTTTGTCTGAGAATTCAGCTCGGTATGGTTTCTGCAAGGGCTTGGATCTGGAAATATCTATCCCCATACTAGCTGCAGTGTCTGTCAGCTTTTCATGGAGCACTCTTGTATTTCTGGTAAGGCTTTTACACATAAACAGCAACTCTTCTTCAGAGTAGGTATTTAATCTGTCTAATCCCACATTTCCTGCCATTAATTCCTCTATTTCTACCCTCAGTTTGTAGAGGTCCAAAGGTTTCGTTTGCGGAGTCTGCTTTTCTAATTCACGACTCCAGTTTTCAATTTCTTCCGGAGTTACCAGAGAGACACTCCTAGTACCTGACGTTGATTCTAATTTAATTTCTTTCGCATTGAAAGGATTATGCCTCTTCTGCACTCCCTTCCCGGTCGGTTTGTTTGGCAGGTCCAAGAACACAACTTCAGACTCGCACTCACTGGACTGATCGTCTATCAGTAGGGGCTCCTGCCTTGGTGGGGCCATGATTGGGTTCATAACTGGAGGGTTTGGACTTCCCTGATTATTCCCATACAGCGGAACCACTGGTCCGATTGTTACCGGAATAGTCAAAGCCTCAGGACTGTTATTTAACTGGGAGATTTTCTGAATTATTTCTGTTCTCTGTCTAGCTAGGGCCTCTTGCTCCCTTTCATCTAGTACTCTTCCTAATGTCCGGTCGGGTATCATCTGTGGGGTCAGGTGAGGGGTAAAACTCGGGGCAGTAGGATGCGTTTCACTTGGTCCCCCACCATAATTTGGTTTCGGGAACAAAGTTCCCGTGCCAAATGACCTGCGCTCTTCCTCATATGGAGGCTGTAAAAAGGGCATTCCTGAACTTAATGGTTTTTCTTCGTTTTCATAAAGAGGTCTGGGGAAAAAGGCTCTCTCACGGGAATATTTTTCCTCCGGGCTCACGGGCACTCTAGGATATATCTCTCTTACCTCCGCGGGTCCGGGATTCTCAAAATAGGGCAGTACCTGACCACTTCCCCGTCTACTTAGGGATCTGTCCTCTTCCTTAATAGATGGACGCTGGGGATTCTCTCCTGCACTGGAAGGTCGGGCTCCCTCATTATAAGGGGGCGGACTTCTCGTAAAGATGTCATCTAACAACTCATCGTCTGACTCCCCAAGAGCTCCCCAATGCTTACTCTTTTCTGTCCTTTTCTCTCCCACAGAAGGGTTACCTGCTGGCATCATGGGAAACAGACCTTCAACAATCATGCTCTGTCTCCACTGTTTCATCCTTTTATCCCTGGTCTCTTGTTTCAGCCTGGGGTACCACTTGGTCAGACCTTTGTCCATTCGGGGTTTCTCTCTTTCGAAAGCCTCAATCTCCCATTCCTCTAATGCCTCATACTGCGTTAGTCTCGGTCTGGGATGCAATTCATTCATTCGGGTTCTCAAATTAAATAAAATCCTACTATTGAAAGTACCGTCTAACGGAAAAGCCAATATTCCGTCATCTTTTGTGTACTTTACCCAATTCTCCAACCACACACAGGTATTATACCCTCGGTCAAACATCATGAACGAGGCGGGAGTATTCGGTGGTGGGACAATAACGCCCTCTCTGGATTTAATCGGTTTGTCCGTTTTGAAGTAATTCTTTACCTTATTTACAAGGGACACTTTTCTCTTAGTTCCGTACATAATATCGTATCTATTGGCTTTCCACTGATCCCTTTCAAACCCTTGGTTTCTTGGATCGGGTCTAGTCTCTGGACTATACGAGTGCCACATACGATTTCTACGCTTAACTTTGTTTACACAGTTACCTTCAATCAGAATGCGCCTTGCAATTCCGTGCGACCAATGGGGTGCACGCGTTCAAATAGTTTCGACCAATGGGTGCGCGGCCCCTTCGCGAGACAGTTCTCACGCTTCGGCGCTCACCCCTCCTTCACAATTCCAGCCCCGCTACCCGCCCGCTGCGTCTACCAATCCCAGCGCGGCACGGAGTGACGTCAGAGACGCTTCGCGGCTGACTCCCTCCCTTCACAAGGTAACGGAAAGTTTCTTTCTTTTTAAAGTGCTCAGTGCTTGGTTATTTAACAACGAATACACATTCGCCACAGTGCTCAAGTGTCTAGACAGGAAAGTGTTATTTTACTGCAAGTAAACTACTTCCATTTACTTTTCACGCGCTGCGGGTAGATCTCTTCCGCCTACCCTTCACTCTAGCATCAGTGAACCTGTTATTCCCCTAAACTCATCCACTTCTCCGGGATATATCTGAGTCTAAGGTTTCCCAGCGGACCCCTCTGCTTTCACCCAAGCTCCGATGAACCTGCTACTCTTCCGATGTGACCCTTACTAGGTTACGCCACTATGGGAATTTTGCCAATGAACCACGTTACTGACATTTATTCACCCACGTATTCAAGAAAAAACCCTAGTTAGTGCTTCCCGGTCCACTTAACCTGCACCTAACTTTCCTCGAGCCTGCGACCTCAGGGCAAATGGATTCTATTCACCACTTTGCCATTCAATTCCCCGGGGAGTTCGGACAACATAGAACGAGACGGTTTACAAATGCATGGATTAATACATATAACAATATAAGAACAAGAAAAACGATGATAAAACAATTCATAAATTTCAAAGCAGCGTATTCTCAAGAGAATGATCAGGTCCCTCGGAACGGCCGCTCTTATAGCAGCATCAATATACTAGCAGCTACCGACTTAACTATCCTAACTAGTCCTACCTATCCTTTAACTAGTCCCTAACCATCCTCGATGCTACCAGAAAAACTGATAGAGCGCGCGAGGTCACCCAACCAATAATTTTGCCGCTTCCGGCTTCGGGCCCATATATTTCAATTCACCATATACATTGACCGGGTGACTTCACGGGCTGCTACCAATTTGTGTGAATTCCCTACTGTTATTCCTCAGCGTACCTGACTTACCATCCACCGACACGGGTACCTATGACCACAATGGATCAGGGAGCTAGCTGTAAAGGAAAGGCAGCAAAATACAACTCAAAATGACATTCAATACTTTTGTAAAATGACCACGGACAACTGGAAGTTTTAAATTGTTTATCTAAAGTTCGTCCTCTGAAAGCATTAGATTTACAAGAATAAGACAATCAATAATCAAGATAATGAAAAGTACATAACTATAGAAAAATAAAGTCAGGGTAATCATTGAAATTCTAATATGAGATGCAACGGGAAACGCTATGTATTTTAGGGCAAAAGTTCTTTAGACAGTTTAAGTAAGGAAGTTCTAGACCATATCAGAAAATGACAAACTGCAATGCAAAATATGATTTCTAACAGGAAGGGTAACATGGGAACATGTTAAGAAAATATGCAAATGACTTTACGTTTCAATAGTTGCGGAAAGCATGGAAAATTAACATATGCAAAGGAGTGTCTTTATTAAAGCAAAAGACAGAAAAATAGAAAGGTGCAGTTTCAAGAGATTTGAGCAATATTTACCTAGACTGGTGTGGAAACCAAACCCTGGCCAAGGGTCAGTTAAGGACAGGAAACTCTCAAGGAAGGATACCCCTCAATGGACAGCAGGTGCAGAATGGACACCCAGGACAGGACAGGAAACCCTCAGATTAGGAATCAGGACAGGACAGGAAACCCTCAGGACAGGACCAGCACCCGCAGTTCGGAAGCAACGCCTGCGCTCCACCCTCTCTGCAGCTATCGATCAAGACCCCGATTGGGTCAGCGAACTCCCAGCAAAGTGCTCCGCCAGCACTTTAAGGTTTAGTAAAACCTTAGTCTATGGTCAATTTCGGACAGAGTGCTCCGCAGCTCTCTGTATCTTCAGTCACCTATTGAGTGCGTTGGGTCAGTGACAGGTCAGCTAAACCAGACAAGTCGGACAATTTCCCTGGGTGAACCCAGGGTAGTTATACTGTTTTGGGGCAGTGTACCACCCCCCAATGTTGCAAAGTGTCAGAATCCCTCAATTTGGATTGGTCCTAAGGTAGGATTTGGGTAACACACCAATCAGAACACACTATTTGGATGCCTACTTTGCATCTCTGGGTACCGCCTAGCGAGATTGGGGTTCTCATGAGAAAGTCCAGGGAAATTCAATGACATATTAACATTGTTTCAGAATAGGGACACATGACTCTGTCTTGCTGAGTTCGCAGGTCATTTTCTCAGGAGCATCTTGCCCGTCCCTGCCAGCTGGCTGAGTTCCATCAGCCAAGTTTGTCATTTCCCCAGACGGACGGTCTTGCGCAGAAAGGACCTCCAAGATGGCTTTCAGCTCAGTCAGACCCCCATTTCCCGCGGTACATGAAAAGTAAGCGAGAACAAATTAATACATAGAAATAACGGTATGAAACCACATCATTGGTTTTGTACTTGCAACTTATCACTATAAAAATATACTATGCAGTCTAAATGTTAGCTACATATACACAGACACAAGAGCAACTGCACGAGCAGTACCACGTTATTGCCAAAGCTATGTATTACGCATGTGCAATTTTTCCCTCCAAGCCTGCAAACACGTCAGGACACGTGAGTGTGACTGACGCATGCGCAGAAGCTATTTAAAAGCAGCGGCCATATTATGGACTCGAATTAATCGTATTAGAAATACACATGTGCAAGCTTCATCGATTACGTTCAAACATGAAATAAAGATTAGTAAGACGTACAATTTATTACTTGATTACACATATGCGAGGTTCATGACTAAAGCAAGACGCAAATGCGAAGCTTTGCTTCATCAACACCATCGTCAAAATCACCAACTCTCCCAGTGACATCCCCATATAACCTTTCATACACCTACTCCCACTCCCAAACAACCATTCACAAACCCATTCACAGACCCCTACCAGTACTTACACACCCGCTCACTGATTCATAGATCTATACACAAATCCACTCACTCACCCATACAGCCACTCATACACCCACTCCCTCACTAATCAGCCATTGATATATCCACTCATGCACCCATACAGCCACTCACACTGGGTCAGTCACCCATAGAGCCACTCAAACCTACTCACTCACCAATATAGTCAAACATACAGCCACATAATCACTGATACAGTTGCACACACATCCACTTACTTACTTAAACATATACTAACAAGTACTCACTCACCTATACAGTCACTGACTCAAGCACACACTTACCCATACAGCCACTCTCACGTTCGCTCACTCACCCATACAGCCACTCATTAATATACCCTATCACTCACCTATACTGCCTTTCACATACTCAGTTAGTCAACCATATACCACTGGCACATCCACTCACTCACCCACACAGCCATATGTACACACACTCACCCATACAGCCCCTCACACACAGACCCTCACAAACCCATACAGCCACTGACTCACCCACTCACTCATCCAAACAGGCAGTCACACACACCCTCACCCACCCACACAGACATTCATACAGGTACTCATACAGCCAATCAATCACCCATACAGCCACTTAGACACCAACTGACAGACTGATACAAACATTTACACAACCAGGCACTTATCCATACATTCCCTGAGACACCTAACCACTCACTTATACAGTCGGTCACACACCCACCGAATCATCCCTACATGCATTCACACACTCACTGACTCACCAATATACCTTGATATATATATTTAACACTCTTACACTTTTTCAAAACAGTAACTGGATGATGTCATCAGTGATGTCATTTGATATGTCATTAGTGATGTCACTGACCATGTCAAGAGAGATGTAATATGTGAGGTCATATGCAGTGCAATATGGGGACGTGAGTTATAGTTAGCTCAACTAATATAACTGCTAAATTTCACTGGTTTTGTACAAGTGAAATCTGAGCCTAACTATAATGTCCTTGTAATCTTCGTTTTTTTCCAGTGTAAACAAAGGTAACAGGGCCGTTACTGTTAGACCCAGATATCGCTTGTACAAAACTTGTGAAATTCATGGGCTTTATTTAAACGGGGAAAAGCATCTACGCGTTTCAGCAGCCACTGCTGCCTTGTTCACGATGTATAGAGGCACTCAAATGGAGTATCCCCTATGGCGAGCTGCTGAGGGCTAAAAGGAACTGCAACAACAGTGTGGCATATGCGGAAGAGAGTGTGAACATCATCGAGAGGTTCCGCAGTAGAGGATATCCCAACTGGGTGTTGAAAGAAGCTAGAGAACGGGCGGAGGGAGTAGAAAGAACATAAACCCTACGGGAAAAGTCAGATGAGGACCTTAAAGATAATGAAGAGACCACACGTATGATCTTTACCTACAACTCAGAGTCACACAAGGTGAAGCACATACTCACCAAATATTGGGACATTTTGAAAACAGATGGTGTCTTGGGTACCACTATACCTGACGGACCCAACATCACATATAGACGGAACAGAAACATACAGGATTTGGTGGTCAGAAATGACATTACCGAATACCCCACGAATACACAACATGGCCTCATTGGGTTTTACCCATGTGGACATTGCAAAGCTTGCAGACACAGCAAATACAGAGGGGTCCTTGAGTACAAGGGAACAACTAAAAAACTCACTCAACTCCTAACCTGTAGTACGAGCTTTGTAATTTACGCCATAGAGTGCACATGCAAGTTGTGGTACATAGGCAGCACCACCTGTGCTGCCAAAAAAAGAATCCTGGAACACCGTAGGGCCATTACCAACCATGACCACAAGTACCCTGTTGCACGCCACTTTGAGGAAAATCATTTCTCGAATACTGCTGATCTCAGCTTTGTGATCTTAGAACATGTTCCTAAACACCCTAGAGTGGGAGACAGAGTATTAACTCTACGACAACGTGAATCTCATTATATCAGTTCAGTAAATCTTTATTTCGAAGAATAAAAATTCCTCATAAAAGCACATTACAGTATAAAAATCATTAAATATCATTATGTTTCATTCCTGAACTTTTGGTATTAAAAACAACAATAAAGAAGAGAGGGTATAATTCACGAGGCAGGTATGGTTTTACAAAACAAATTCATTTCTTGTATTCCTCAATCTTATTATATACTTGAGTTTCAAACAAAGAATCCCGGGGGATTGAATATGGATGAAGAACTTGCAATCCACCTGAGAGAAGGATAATAAGACATTTGCTTGCAGCATGTTTTCGTCCTTTTCTGCTTAGCTGCACCTTAATAGTCCTTACCCTCTATGGATGTGCAGCATATTCTGTACATTTATTGGATGTCTGTTCTTTTAAATTTCATTTTTTAACTTGTTTTTTCTGTCTTTTACAGGAGGAAAGGAAGGGGCCCTTTCACAAGTATTCACCTTCACGGGCGTACCTAACCTTTGCACTCCATGAACCGTATCACTTATGTCACATGTGGTTTTACATTCACTGGTAGGTTTTCATTCTGTCATTTTGCCTTCCTGGGAGTACTGGCACTTGCCGTAAAAGATATTACTGGCACTTGCCGTAAAAGATATTACCCTATCCTCTTTTGGGACGCTGTAGACTCCTGTGTCTCAGACTGAGCAGCTAACTTTGGAAGGGGCCTGTGTGTTGTGTGACATTGTATTTGATGCCATCCAAGCCTATGTCCTAAGGTTTATCAACATCATACTCACTTGAATAGTATCTACTTGCACTTGCAATTAGCTTACGTGAGCTGTCAGAAGTATCTCTCTGATGGTGGACCTTGATGGATAAAATACTCTGACTTTGCATGACCAACCCACACTAGGTTGCTATGCGCTTCTTTCTGATCATTTGATTTTTCATCTTTTAAGTTGTCTGCATTATTGGCTCTACATATGCATTTGCTTTTCGTCGTTGAGATGCCAGGCTAAGCTACTTGAGGCTTGATTATTATTATTTTTGAAATTTTGCATGTTTGCAGCAGTTCTCCTTGTACTAGCACTGTGCTAACTCTGATGATTTGTGATACTGAAACTGATCTTCATTACTAGACTGCCGCATTGTTTAATGTCATCTGCCTGTCTCCTTGTCAGATGGTAGGCAACACATTTTATTCATCAGGTTCGAACATACTTGTATAATTGTATTTTATAGCACTATGCTTAGACTGACGAATAATGCCACCACTTTGTTGTGTTTTTTATAATTTTTTCCAAAAAACTGCTGCCACAACGAGTCTTGCTCCTATGTTGTATTTACCTTTCCAAGATGGCTGCCAAAATCAATGTATGATTAGTCCTTTTTCATTGTTTATGAATCGAAAATTTTATTAGTGTCTGTATGTGCCGTGCACTTCTACACGTGAACAAGGCTTTCCGCCGAAACGCGTTGTGTGGATTAAACCTGGAATCATTATCTATGGTCTTTGCTTATTCTTCCTGAGAACGCATGCACATTGTTGAACTTTTGTGGATACATATATATTACCTACTGGCGGTCGCCAGTAGGTAGTTATAGTTAGGATCGTTTTCCATAGGAAATCCGCAACATTCTATTGGGAATAACTTTGGCGCCGAATGAGGGATCTGCCTGTAATTTTCCTTAACTTTGCCTCGCTGCGCTCCGCTCCTTCCCTGAAAGGTGCAGGGGATCAGTCAAGCGGGGGCCGAGATAAAAGGGGGGTCCCAAAACGTGTTTTCCCCATGTTAATTTCCATAGGGCGGTTGGACTCACTTTTAGCCCGAACGGCTGACTGGATTTCCACCAAACTTGGCAAAATTGTAGGGACTGGTACCCCGATGTGCCTTTGCTATGTCTCAAGATATATGCTCCAGTGGTTTTTACGAAAATTAACTTTGAAAAAGTGATGTCATGAGTGATGTCACTGACCATGTCATGAGTGATGTAATATGTGACGTCATCAGCAGTGCATTGCACGCGCAAGTTATAGTGAGTCCAACTAACTATAACGTGGGAATTTCAATGGTTTTATGCGAGTAAAATTTCCACCTAACTCTAACTGGTGTGAAACCTATGGTTTTTTCAGTGAATATATATATATATATATATATATATATATTCACCAAGGTAACTTGTGTGTAAGTTACACATGTATGTTTACTGTTACACCTTTTAGTAACTTAAACACTTTTGGACATTCACCATTTATGAGTATAAAGTTACTTAAAAGTGTAGACTTGCATGTATTCACACTCTTTTTTTTAAGTTTCAAAAAATAAACTTTAGTCAAGAAAAAAGAAAGAAGGAGACAAAAACAACCAAGGATATAAATACGATATGGTATGAGTACATATGTATTCATGTTTACAATGTTAATACAGAGGGAAATTAGGGGTAGAAGTAAATTTAAAGATATAAGAACAGGTCTGGTCACCTATCAAGAATACAACAACATATTTCAATTAAATACATACAAACAATTCTGAGGACAGGAAAATGGAATGTCAAGGAGGCTTGAAAACTTCTTGTTCTGAGGTGGCATGTGCATGCGAAAGTTTAGCATTGCAATCAATAAACTTAGTAACTGAGGACCATAGAAGTAGACGTTTTGCAGCAAAAGACACAGGATATACATAAACAGTGTCCAATCTATGATTGTGACATACAGCATACCACCAGCCTGGAAAGAAAGATCAGACATATTCTTCCAATGTTTTGTGATCTGTTGAAATGCTACTTCAAAAAGTAGATCCAAAATTTGCATATTTAAAGGTGGATACTGAGACCAATCGTCGGAAAGAGAGCCCCAAAAAATATTAGGAATTGCGAACACTGTAGAATTAAAGATTAGGGTGTTTTGTTTCCAAACACTTTTCTAAAAATTGTGAACAAAAGGGCAGGTAAACAGCAAATATTTAAATTCGCATTTGTGGAAGAACATGACCAGCAAGTATTAGGAACATCAGAATTTATCTTATGAAGAAGTACGGGGGGTAAAGTAATCTGTTAAAAATAAAGAAAAGTGTCTGTGTAGTGTTGACTGCTCTAGAGGTTTTTTGTAATTTAAGACACATTTTCTTCCATAAATGATGGGCTAATTACCATCTAAGTCACGTTCCTAGTCCATTTCCACTTTAGTTTTGTCTCTAGGGGAATTTAATTTGCATAAAAAAGTATATATAGTTGAAGCCTTGGGGAACGAGTTTAGAAAAGTATGAGGGATACTGGTATTACTAATGGGGGAGACAGGGGGTATAGCAGCCTGATCAATAGCTAGGCTTAAAGCATTATGTAGCAATTGGTATTTATTAGAAAATGAGATAGGGAGATCAAAGAGAGTTCTAGCCTGCTGAAAGGATACACACCTGTCATTTTGAAACAATTGATTAAACCAAAGAAGACCTGTTTGCCTCCATGATTTCTAATATATGGGCTTGACTTTAATCAATATGCATTGGTTATGCCATTTAGAAGATTGTAGGAATGATCTCCTGTCAGCAGAGTTACCAATCTGAGTATACCTAATAATTTAGTTGTGTGCTTAACAATAGGAGTAGATCATTTTTGAGGTTTCCGAGTAAATGATAAATATTCTTGAAAAGAAAAGGGAGTGAGATATGAATGTTCAAGTCCAACCTAAAGAGGAGAATCCAATGAAGATCCTCCTAGCCAATGGGATGATTAACATAAATTGAAAGATTTATGGTAAGTAGGAAATTCAGGAAAATTGACACCACCATCTAATTTGGGACGATTTAGTTTTGACAATGAGATACACGGCTTTTTATTATTCCAAAGAAAAGATGATAAGGAATAAAAAAATGTAAACTTCTGAGATAAGGCCACTGGAATGTTAGAAGTAAAAAAAAGAACTATTTGGGATAACATCATCTTGATTGTATCTAATCTTCCTCACCAAGAAAGGTATAGAGGGTGCCATTTGCCTATCAGGGAAGTTATTTTTAAGAACACTTATCTAGGTTAAAATATATGGACAATTTGATTGATGCAGAGGAAGATATACCTAGGTACTGCAGGGAGACGTTCATCCAATTGGGACCATCTGTCTGTTAGAAACTGAAGTGTTTGTTTCTTCCATAAAGGGTTTGAATGCACGCATCTCTTCGAGTAACAGATCCAGTTAAGCAGGAGGTGGTGACTTTGTAGCAGAAGGAAGATCTTTTTTGAGGCGCTTGGGATTAGCCTGGCAGGATTTACCAAAGTGGTTACTGCTGGTGTCTTAGATGGAGATGCGCCGACTCTTGGTTGAGAAGTTGAAGTAGATTCCATTGCAGAAAACTTCGTGAAGATTGTAGAGTTTTTGAGAATCGACATGTTGGAGATGAAGTAGAAGAATTAAGCTTCCTTAACCTCCCCATAACCTGTGCAAGAACAGAGTTTGTAGGAATACAGAACACTTGGTATGAAAGACTCATCTGCAACAGCAAATGCAATGTATTGACTGGCGACAGAGATTATGTCAATTATATAGGACAAAGTTTTTTATCAAAAGCCAAAAAAAAGGACACTTGAAACAAGTCTCTTGACATCGAAACATACCCTCTCTTGTCCAAATAATCATTTCAGGAGTACCAAAAATAGGAGAAACGTGTAGACTCTTCAATGAAACAGAGACTTTTATAATGAAATAATATCTGGTGAGTACAAAAGTATTGATGAGGGTTAAATGTCAGGCAAACTTGTTAAAATGAGACCCTTTGAGTGACAGAAGAAGAAAGGCCAAAACGAGGAACACATGAGACAAGCTGTTCAATGATTAAACAGGTCCTCCTCTGTCTACATGTGAAGATATAAAAATGTAGAATATTAAAAATAAGAAAAGTAGGCACCTCACTCTGATGTGAAGAGGCGACATTGACATCTGAAGGTGGGACAATAAGGTTGCTGAGGTGCGCAGCCTCAGTTCTGAAGAAACGGCAATTGCAGCAGCCATGGTAATATGAATGTAAAATGACCGCCGCTTCTGGAGCATTATCGAAGATCATGGATACTTTATTTCTTCATTGCTGGTGAGCGCCACATATAAACTGGTGGTCACCAACTGCATTATTGAAATGATGACGGCATGTTTTAATATTAAACAACAAAAGAGTGACTAAGAGACAACTAAAAATAATTGCTCTAAATAACCGAAGAGAAAAGGCACAACCTATGTTTGTTAAAAGAACCCTCACACACCGACCTGGTCGGTGACATGCTTCATCATAGGGTTCCACCAGAGAAGTCGAATGCTTCCCTGGTGTGCTTCCACACCTGATTTACAGCGGAGCAGGATGTTCAAATGCGTGTGTGCATAGGTGGTGAAGTGTGAAAGTGATAATTAAAAAGTATTTGGACTGGCCCATCCAATATTTTATTCAAGGCTGTCCAAATACTGATAAAAGCGTGAGGCGGATGTGAACCAGTCCTATAAAGTGGCTGGCAACATCCAAAATTTATATTAAGAAACGGTCAACATGTTTCTGCTTATAAGTGCTGTTGGCAAAGCATTCGTCAGGACCCAAAATAAATTCCACGGCGGTGTGCACAAGCTAAGGCGCACCCTAACCTGTGGAATGATACAAGTGGTACAACTCACGGTTATACCCAGTGGTCTTGCGTAGATTCAGAGACCTTTTTTAATTCAACCTGTAAAAAAAGGACATTTTGTCATTGTGTCACAACTCCATTCTCGTTAAACACAATAACAAGTTTTTGAACAAGCACTACGGAAGTGATTAGTCTCTTCATATAAGTATTAGAAATGCATTTTACATTTACATTTTTTATCTTCTCTTAATGATATGTAAGAGGAACACACTTGTGACTAACAAGATGTGTTTATTAATGTGGTGAAAGCAATGATTCTTTGCCTTTATCATTTCATAAAAAATGATCACAGTGCATCGTAGCTTTAAAGCATTTCTTATTATCTACGATCGTATTTGACGTTAGATGAAAGCTCAAAAGGAATTTCAACCCAGCGCGTCTTAGTTGGCATAAACGACACACATTGCAGTTGTCTTCAAATTCCTAACCCCTAGATATAGGTAGGGCAACCGGAACTAAGGAAGACCATGTATTTGACTGTTGCAAAAAAGCAGAGAAAATGGCTTACTTGTAATCATGAAGTAGCATGCTTCATGGAAACCACAGGGAGGTGGAACGGACATTTGGGCATCAGAATGGAATGAGAGCAAGTTGTGAACAGGAGCACTATGAGAAATTTTTGGGGTTGTAATGCGCCAAGTCCTAAAATAACTTACTTCCCGTATCGTCTAGTTCCAGACACACACCTACTCAGGTCCGTCCCGGTCCAAATGTTATTGAGAAAGCAGATTTCCATACACAAATGCTGCTTTTCGGATGATATCACAGCGTCAAAAAACGTGTGACGCGGGTTGAGGGCGTGGCGAGAAACAGGGAGATGACGCGCACACCTTGGCAACTAGAACGTTGCCCGATGTTGACAGGATGTTAGCTTTATTGATGGCTAACAATATGCCAACTAAGACGCGCTGGGTTGAAATTCCTTTTGAAACATAAAGTTAATAGTGTAATACTAATTTAAAACAGACAAAATATAGAATATATATTTAGACAAAATTCCTTAAATATATTACAAAAATGTTAAAAAATAAAATTATACAATATAGTTATTAAATCATCAAAATTACCTTTTAAAACACATTAGTAAAATTAATCTTAGTCAAAACAAGTTACTAAATAAAACAAAAAATTTAAAATAGACATTAAATACTGTAAAATAAAATCACAAACAATATAGATTTAAAAAAAAGGAATAACAAAATAGCGAAAATAAAAATATAACCAATATTAAAAAATACTAATATAAAATAAATCTTCAACCATTAATCAAAATGGATATATGTCCAACAAAAAGAAAATATGTTTAATTCTACATCCAGAGTAATAAACATAAATCTATCAAACTATTGACTCTATTAATATGAAAATCAAACTAAACACCTCCAACAAAATTAACGTTCTAATTTCAACAAAAAAGGATTAAAATTTGGAGCAATACAATTTCCATTTTCTACTTCAACTTAAGCAATATTGGCAAGATATTTGTGTCAGACCTCTGATCCCAAAACTTTCCCACACAGAAATTTGAGAAAAATTAGATTTTTCTCAGCTAAATTTGAGGTTTGCTGGGAATTTTGTGTAGGGCAATGGGGGGGTCCACGCAAGCCATACCTCCCTGGACTCCCCTGGGTGTCTAGTTTTCAGAAATGTGTGGGTTTGATATGTTTCCCTAGATGGCCACCGAGCCGGGGGCCAAAAACCCAGATGACCCCCTTTGCAAAAACAGGTTATTTTGTGATAGATAATTTTGATGTCTCCACAATACATTTTGGGCCCTTCCCTGCCACGGACACTTAGCCCACCCACATAAGTGAGGTAACATTTTTATCTGGAGACTTTGAAAAATGCAGGGTGAGTGGAATTTGTGGATCCATGCAGATTCCAGAACTCTCCATCGCAGAAATGTGAGGAAAATGTGTTTTTTGTTTAGGAAGTTTGAGGTTTGGAAATGATTCTGGGTAACAGAACCTGGTGAGAGCCACATAAGTCACCCCATCCTGGATTCACCTGTGTGTCTAGGTTTAAAAAATAAATAGGTTTGCTAGGTTTCCCTAGGTGCTGACGGTGCTAGGGTTCAAAATCCACAGCTAGGCACTTTGCAAAAAAAGGTTAGTTTTCATTGTAAAAATGTGGGGTGTCCACGTTGGGTTTTGGGCCCTTCCCAGCCACGGACACTTAGCCCACCCACATAAGTGAGGTACCATTTTTATCGGGAGACTTTTTTTTCAAATGTTATTTCCCTAGAAACATTTGCTCTGCCATAAAAATAACATGCAAGTCACGTGCAGGCAATATGATGAAATGGCAGAACTCCCTGGTCTGCCTGCATTACATTTCCAAATTTACTGACATTTAATATTCTCTAAAACTGCATGCACATGTTCTATGCATTCCAGGAAGCTCCTAATGCAGGGGCTGGTAAACTCCAGATTGGATTACGGTAATGTCCTCTATCTGGGGGCCCCAGCCTCTGCAGTCCACAGACTTCAATGTGCACAAAATGCGGCCGCCAGAATCCTCACAGGAACTGCCGCAAGGAGCTCGGCCAAACCAGCCCTTAGAAGCTTGCACTGGCTACCAGTAAAAGAACGGGTCAACTTTAAATCCCTGTGCATAGCCCATAGAATTATGCACAACGAAGGACCTCCCATCCTTAGGCCACTTGTAACAAAACAACAGTCGAGTAGACAATTAAGATCAAACACCCTTTCCCTTGCAAACGTTCCAAGAATCAGGAAGTCCAGAACAGGCGGTCGCCTGTTCTCGTACAATGCCCCCAGACTATGGAATGCCCTTCCTCTCTCCCTGAGGCAAGAACACAATCACCTCAGGTTCAGGAAACAACTAAAGACTCTACTCTTCCCCTGAGCCCTCCATCCTGTCTCCTCACCCCACAGGACAGTGGTCACTAGCGCTGGGATGCCCTAGGGTAGCTATGCGCTCTATAAAACCCAAAATCAAATCAAATCAAATCAAATCAAGAAACTATGTATACATTGTGTATATGTATTTATAAATGAGTCATATCTATCTACACAGCAATACAGCCTACTTTTGTTACATAATCCATGGATGTATAATCACGCATTCATTTACGTCACACAGTATTCAGATAAGAGTGAGCGATCACTATGAATCATACCATGCGTGTATTTCAGAGCACACCTTCACAGACATAATCGCAGCCCACATTAAGGCCACCTGTGTGTTCCTTACAGCTGGAGTCCAATAGGTAAAGCATATTCATGAAACAGTTTTGTTATGTTCTTACTTTCCTTGCTATGGAATGTATTAGGGAATTAGAATGTAGATGGGGTTCTAGGTTCGGGGGTTTGGTTCTGGACAGCGGCAGTTGCACTGGAGCTCTGAACCTGAAAGCTGCATCTTCTATGTGCTGTGTGCTTTTACCACTAAAATAGACAACTAGTCTATCTTCAAGTTACCCTCATGTGGAATTCTTTATTTAAAGACACGACAAGATTTGGCGACGATCGGGATGGTTATCAGCACCTTTAGCAGCCTCGACTTTTATTCAGCTACGTGAATTGACGGAGACGGAGTGTCGCGTTAAGAGAGGACTCTTTGCTTATACAAAAACGCTCGCTGGCAGGTTGTATGGATTTTTTTTACAATTCGGAGACTTTAAAAACGTATTCTAAATTTGGCCACCCTACTGTTTAAATTTTCAACGGCTTCGCCTTTGGATGCCAGCGCGAGCTTAGAGCGAGAACTTTGGCTTACCTCGCTCGCTTTTCGAATGTTTTCTCTCCGGCATTCCTCACATTGGCGTACTGTAACCACGTCATTACACGTCTTCTTTGACGTTCAGGGTCATGCACACGTGACCTGACGTGCGGCCATTTTGGAAAAGGCATAATCTTAATTCAGCTTCAGCGCGGTGACGCGCACACCACTGTATTGGAAAATTGACTGATTGAAAAGTTGATTTCACTTTCCTCGTAAGCGCGGTGACGCGCGCACCATGTATGTACTTACTGGGTATTTTAAAGTATTTTTGGATCATTTTCGCGCACTCTGCGGTGATGTGCACACCACACTAAGGTATTTAAGTATTTGTTCAAGACTCTACACACAATTATTTTAAAGCTGATATTTTTACCCACTGCCATACAAACATGCAAAATATTACTTGCCCACCTCATTTTTTTACCTGAGCCAGGTATTGCCCAAACAAAATGGAAACAATGGTTTAAGGGCTTGGCAAGCTATATTATAGCTTTAGATGGAGCTAAATGTAAACCAGTAAGGAAGTTAGCTCTTTTGTATAACCATTTAGGAGCTGAGGGTCAACAAATTTTTGACCATTTACCTATCTTATCTGCTCCAAGTGATTCTGAATGGGACGTCTATAAGGAAGCAGTTTCAAGGCTCTCAAATTATTTTAAAGATGATACCAGTGTTGTCGTAGAAAGGCACAAATTTTACACTAGGAGGCAATTTGATTTTGAGCCAATTGATACATTTTTAACAGAATTAAGAGTATTAATTTCTACATGCGAATTTGATGGTAATATTGATTCTTATTTAAGGGATCAATTAATTGTAAATTGCTACAACAAAAAGGTTCAGGAAAGGCTTCTTTGTTGTAGGAACCCCTCTTTGGATGAAACTTTAGAGTTAGCTAGAGGAATTGAGAGGTCTGCTGTTGCACAGAAAGAGTTAAATAAAAATAGAGTTGAAACGCCTGTTGAACATGTTAATGCTATGAGTACCAAACCAACATTTCAAAGTCACAAATCTCAAGAGGTCAAGAAGCAATATGTTTGTTTCAGATGTGGTTCTTCAACACATTTGGCTAATGCGAGGAATTGTCCAGCTCTGGGGAAATTATGTACTAACTGCAACGGGGTTGGACATTTTTCACGAATGTGTAAAGTTCCTCGTAAGCTATCTACTATTAAAAATGTGGAAAATGTTTCTGAAGCAAATGTGGGTGTTATTAAAACAGAAAAAGAAATTGTCCTTGCTATTGATTCAGATTTCGATGATGGTGGTCCACTATGTGATGTTACCATTGGTGAGATTAAGTTACAGGTGACTGTAGACTCAGGTTCACCAGTGACTTTCATCACTGATGAATTATATTACAAGAATTGGCACCATGTTCATCTCGAGCAACCTGACATAAGAACTATTGCGTTTGGGGGACACACTATTGATATGATTGTTTTTTTCACTAGTGATATTAAATTTGAGGATAGACAATTTTTACTAAACTTTTTGTGGCAAAGAAAGGTTACAATATTTTAGGATGGAGAGACCAAGGAAAATTTGGCATGGTTTTACGACCAGGGACTTCTTGTCCAATCTCTCTTGTTGACATTCCTAGCCTTAAACCAGATTTACAACAGCTTTTATTGGATCATCACAAACTCTTCGAAGAAAGACATGGTTTGGTACATAATTTCGAACTCAAAATTATTTTGAAGAAGGATGCTACACCAGTAATTCATAAAGTAAGGAATGTTCCTTTATCCATAAGAGATAATTTGAAACAACATTTGGAGAATTTGTGCAAAGAGAAAGTGATTGAGCCTATTAATTCTTCTGAATGGATTTCACCTTTTGTCGTAGCCAAAAAAAAAGATACAGGTGACATCAGGCTGTGCATCGACAAAGACTCTCGCCCACTAACAGCATTTAACACACCATTTGGTGCATTTCAATTTTTAAGGATGCCTTTCGGCCTGGCTTCGGCCGCTTCAGTTTTTCAAAAATTAATGTACGAACTATTTGGTAATTTCAAAAATGTATTTACATACCAAGATGATATTTTGGTATTTTCTAACAGTACTGAAGAACATTTGAAAATTTTAAATGATGTTTTATATGTTCTTGAAGTTCAAGGTTTCACTGTAAAAAAAGAAAAATTTAAGTTTTTTCTCAACAGCATTGATTATTTAGGGCATCATATCTCAGACTCGGGTATCAAACCTAAATCTGACCTTGTCAACGCAATTATTGATAGTCCTGCACCTGTTAATAAAGACCAACTCAGGTCTTTTCTAGGTTTGTGTGAATATTATTCGCGCTTCATTGAAAGCTTCTCACTCCAAACCGAACTGTTGAGAAAATTACTTAGAAAAGGTGAACTTTTCACATGGGAGGAAGTTCAATCACTTGCCTTTTCAAATTTAAAAGATCTTATTTTAAAAGCCCCAGCTTTACCTTCTTTCAGGGAGGATGTTCAATCTATAGTCACTGTTGTTGCTAGTGGAGTAGGTTTGGGGGCTGTCCTCACACAATTGGTGGAAGGCACAGAACATACTATAACCTTCGCTTCTAGGTCACTTACACAATCTGAAAGAAAATATCGTACAATAGAGAGAGAGGCTTTAGCCTGTGTCTGGGCTACTAAACATTTTTAGGCATTTTTGTGGGGAAGAAAGTTTCTTTTGGTCACTGATCATAAACCTCTGGTATTTTTATTATCCTAAAGGGATCATGATAAAGTGAGTCCTAGACTTGTTAGGTTGTTATCTAAGATGTTTGAGTTCAATTTCACTATCAGACACATTCCTGGAGGCAAGAATGCACGAGCTGATTATCTGTCCAGATGTCCTTTAACCTGTGAAAATAGCGAGCCTATAATTGATGACACTGAGTGTATGATAGGTTTGGTGGATGCTTTAGTTGTTCTAGAGGAGGTCATTACTTGTTCTGAATGGGTTAAACTTTCTCAGGAAGATAATTTACAATGTTCCATTAAAGAATACATAACTAAAGGCTGGCCTGAGGAAAGGAATTTGAATGATGTGTTAAAAGTTTATTCTAAAATTAAAGATGAACTCACTATATAAGATGATATTGTTCTAAGGGGCAGATTATTGGTTCCTCCTAGTAAGCTTAGATTGAAGCTCATTAATTTTGCTCACCAGGGTCATCTTGGTATGACTGGCACGAAAAAACGTCTTAGATTATTTTATTGGTGGCCTGGAATGGATGTAGAGGTTGAAAATTTTGTTGGTCGTTGTGTAAGCTGTTCTATGTCTGACAAATCTTTGAAGGTGCGTAATACACCTCTTCATCCTGTCACTTTTCCTAATGGTCCTTGGCAGAAACTAGGCATAGACTTCATTGGTCCTATGTATAATCTTCTTCCCAATTTCAGGTATGCTTTGGTGGTAGTGGATTATTTCTCAAAGTGGGTTGAATGCAAATTTATTTCGGAAACTTCCACAGCTATCGTGGTACAAATACTTTGTGATCTTTTCAGGCGTGAAGGTATACCCAAAACATTAGTCTCCGACAACGGGGTTCAATTTAAGTCTCATTGTATTCAAACATTCTTACAGAGCATGGGTGTCAAACATTTAACTGTTGCCCTTTACAGTCCTCAGGGAAATGGTATGGTAGAAAGGGTTAACAAAATGATTAAGGAGATTATTCAACAAGCTGTCTTACAGGGTGAAATAATTCAGGAAGCAGTTCAAGAAAAATTATGGAGTTATCACAATTCTCCCCATTCTGTTACAGGTGTTACACCTTTCATGTTACTCAAAGGTTGTTATGGTTCTTCTAAACTTAGTCCCATTTGGGTCCTTGAACATACTGATGCAGTCAATGACATTCCTGATTTCAATCATGTACGGTCTTCTGTTGAAAATGCACAAAGGAAAATGAAATTATATTATGATTCTAAAAAAAAGTAAAGGAAATTTCATTTTCTGTGGGGGATTTAGTCAAAATTAAGAGACCAGTTGGGGAAAAAAGGGGGTAAATCTACATTTTTTCCTCAAACACACATTGTAAAGGTCTCAAAATATTCAGTTTTAGTTGAGAATGGAAAGTGGTGGAGCAAAAGAAATGTGGTTCTAATGAAAAACAAGGATTTTTCTAATTCAATTAATAAAAATCCAGTGAATGAAGGATTTTCTATGAATTTAAACATGTCTATACCTAATCAATCTCTGACTGCTCCTCACAGTAATGGTGATGATGTTTCTTTCACATATGATCTCGTTAACAATGAATCTTTTGATGTTCCATTACCTTTGGAAAGAGGAGGAGGTTCTGATGTTTCTGATAATTGTGTTGGGCCGAGTTCTGGTGTTAATGATTCTATTGTGCCCAGAGCAAGTAGTAGAATTTCTCGTACTCATTATCTCAAAGACTATGTTTTACAGTAATTATTCTGTTTATTTTATTCAGTTTCACTTTTTGTAGTTTCTCTTTTCTTGTTTTTAGTTTTTTGTTTAAGAGGGAAGATGTGTTATGATCTTACTTTCCTTGCTATGGAATGTATTAGGGAATTAGAATGTAGATGGGGTTCTAGGTTCGGGGGTCTGGTTCTGGAGAGCGGCAGTTGCACTGGAGCTCTGAACCTGAAAGCTGCATCTTCTATGTGCTGCGTGCTTTTACCAATAAAATAGACAACTAGTCTATCTTCAAGTTACCCTCGTGTGGAATTCTTTATTTAAAGACACGACAAGTTTTTTTTACCGAAGATGTTAGATTGTGCTCTCACTTTAACCTGTACCTAGAACCACTATGTGTGATTCTCAGAAACTCTGGGATTCTCTTACACTTCTACTCTGACGACACTCAAATATACATGAAAATGAATTCCTCTACAGACCTTGCCATCCTTTCAATCAAGCTCCTAAAGATTCAAAACTGGATGTCTAACCAACATCTAAAACTCAACAGAACTGAAACAGAATTTCTTTTGATCTCACCTCCGAAAGCAACAACCTCAGTTCAGGAATGGATGGCCAACTTTTTCATCCGGGATGGCTGCCCTGCGATTGTCCAGTGCACTAGATCCCTTGGTATCACCCTTGACAATCATAAATCTCCTCAGCCACATCGCAGCCAGTGTCAAAAGTGCACAACACCAACTCAGGCAGCTATGAGGTGTCAGATAGCTGATCCCAGAACAATACCTCAAAACAGTGGTGCTCTCTCTCATCCTCTCCAGACTAGATGCCCTTCTCTCAGGCATTCCCAAAGTTCATCTAGGCCCGCTGAGAGTAACTCTACATGCAGCAGCGTGCTTCCTGTTAGGTCTCAAGCAATATTTCCCCATTGTTCCGGTCCTCCTAACCCTCCAAATGCTTCTCATTGAAGCTTGGGCCCAATTCAAAACCACCTGCATTACCCAGAGAGCGCTGCACTCCTCTTCACACCCCTATCTAAGTGATGAATTGAAAAACTCTGGCGCAAATAGGGGCTCCAGAAATGCCCAACCCCTGCTTGTGGAACCTCCCACCTTTTGTCGGTAACAGTACATGAGCCAGTCATTCTTTGGTAGTGCCACAAGAATCTGGAACTCCTCATCTCCCTCCCTTCGCCTAACAACCGGCATTGTCACGTTAAAAAAGGAGCTCAAGCTCCTCCTATTTGACAGACACCTGGGTTAATCACTCTTGACCATATCTAAGTACTCTATCCATGAGACGAACTACCTTCTTTGTGTGTCCCCACCATCTTAATCAATGCTTGAACTGTGTATGTCGCTGGCCAACTGTTGCTTTTGTCCTGGTTGCAGCGACTGATGCAATATGTCTGAACGTAATTATTGTAACTGTAACTTGTGGTACCCTTGTATCACGCTACTGTTGTAAAGCTATCTGATGCCTTCGGGCCATGTCCTCGCTATATAAAATTGCAACAAAAAAAAACTCAGAGCTTGACTGGTGGACATTATCTGTCTTGGGGAATCCCTGCCAGTTATCACAACAGAGCTGCACTTCACGCCCCACCCCCACCCTAGAGCGTCTCCCTTGAAACGCGTTCGGAATTTTCAGTACTTGGGAGTTACCCTTACTGAACATTTTAATTGACAACCACATATAAGGAGGTGGCTAAGGTTAGAGCAAACATCATTTTAAAGTTACCTAAGGGCTCACCATTTCGCCCTATTTCTCCTGCTCTTCAAATCTATAATCTTCAAGCGTTTGGCTCAGCCCTTTCTGGAGCGGAGCTTTAGAGGACATAGGGATGTGTCTATCCTAGGGCTGTTGGAAAACTGTTTTATTTGAGAGTTAACTGGCCTTCTTATCAGTACCCCATTGCTCCCACTAAAACTAGATATGGGGCAAAAAATATAACGAATGTGATTGGTCTAAGTCCTTTATTGTATTGGAAGAGACTCTGCCCTATTCTCGAGTTGTCAGCATACCAGGCAGGGTTGTTGGAGATATTACGTAGTGCAGGCGCAGATGATATCCAATGACTGAAGTATGTAAGAGTTACCTTCTTTATTATTGGTTTAGGGCAGCTTTGGGATGCTCCCTTAGAGGCCTGTGAAATCTCCTAGGCTCAATTTAAAAATCCTTACTGGCTACACAAGATGAGTTTACAGCATAGCCAGACCATGTTGGATCCCTGACCTTGGCATTTCTCCACCAGAAAGATAACTACAGGTGGGAGATTTCTTTGGAAGAAATTGAGGTGCCAAATGCAAGTAAACTATTCCAGCAGTTTAGATATGGGTCCCTCCCTCTCTCCTCTTTCACAACCGGATTGAGGGGTAAGGCAAGGACACGTTCTCAGTTACGTCCTTCCTGCTTATAAGTAAATGAACACTAGAGCATGCTCTATTCTTTTGTCCAGCGTACCAAGGTGCTAGGAAAGCATACATTCGTCCATTATGTCAGAATCTTGGAATTAGAATGTATAAAGAGGATCCTAAATTTTTTAATAGTGACACTTTTCAGTGTGTAGTCTTCGCAAAATAATTTAATAATTAGATTAATGGTGGAGATTGTCTTATGAAAATTGTATACTGTTTTATACTCTTTTAATGATGTATTTATTGTCTTAATGAATTTATATATTCTTATTTTGATATTAATTTTCAATTCCTGCAATTTGCATGAGTATTTTAATTGTATGAATTTCGAGGGCACAAAATTCCGAATAAAGGGGCATATTATCAAGAACGGCGTTAAAATGATCGCCACTTTAGCGGCAGGAAACTGCCGCTAAAGCGACAATAATGGGCTTGATAATATGCCCTTGTAAATACCCATAGAAGCCCAGGTTCTGGTGTGCATGACATCAAACCTGGGCTTCAATGGGAATTCACAAGGGCATATTATCAAGTCCCTTATCACCGCTTTGTCCACGATTTATAAAATTGCAAAAAAAAATTAAATAAACTCCGATCTTGACTAGTGGAGATTGTATGTCTCGGGAATCCCCGCCCAGGTATCGCAGTAGAGCTGCACTAGTGCAAGAGATCAGGCAGCAGAGCCCCGGACGAGCAATGTCCAGAAGAACCACAGCTTCTTCGGGGGCTCTGGCTTGTCAGTGATGCCCTTAACTGCCAGGCCCTGCTGCTCCTCAGGCGCTGGTCCCAAAGTGATGATCAATAAGTGAGTAACTCGCATGTTAGGGGACAGGATACCTATGGGACATCCATCCCGACATCGGGGCTGCAGCGTCGCCTGAGGCGCATGAAGGCTACAGCCTTGGGCAGGAATGCGGAAGTCAGCACCGGAAGGAAGGCGCTCCTCGTGCTGCTGCAGGAAGGGCCCTGTTCACAGTGGGAGCTACCAGAGGCTGATGCTTTGTTGTGATGTAATCCAACATCCACACCGCTGTGATAAGGATCTGTAGAGTTCTACTTTTTATGATGCTTTTTGCTACTGAATTAGTTACCAGGAAGGGTAAAGGTGACTTCAGAGAAAACAGCTTTGTGAAGCTGTGGCTGGAGAGGAGGCCTACAGCTCTTGGCGGCACACAGTTTTGACAAATACAAATATTTACTTTATTAATAACAGAAGGCCCACTTGCCAGTGGGATAGCAACTGCAGGAGGGCAGTGGCCCCCGCCTCCGAAAGTGGCCTGGTAGTAAAACAGAGCAATAAACACGCATTAGAAATGCAATAGGTCGAGAGACGCTCGAGCGCGCGATTCAAAATGGCCGCCGCAATGTGAGCTCCTTCGTTTTTCGCCCGTTTTTTCGCTAAAAACGACAGATTTTTGTCATGAAATCGCTGCAAATGTGGTCGCTGGCCTTATAAAGCTGCCACTTACCTGCTGAGGAGGTTTGGTGTTTTTCCTGTCGACGGTGGTGGTGCTGCCAGCTTCTTGGTTCCTGCTCCCTCCTTTCCAAAAAGGTACTGCCTGGACTGTCTGTCAGGGGGGCGGAGACTGCTTCAGGAAAGGGCCTGGCTTGAGCCTAGCCACACCCACAGCCCTGTTTAGCTGCTTCACCAGTGTTTTCATTGAGGAATTCTTCATTTTCTCTCTATTTTCCTTCTGACTTTCAAATATTAATTCTTTTTATTTCAAAATACGCCAATTTTACTCCTTATAACATGGAAAATAAAAATACTGCCAATAATAATAAAAGGGAGACAGCAGGTTTCACCTCCTCCATTGAAATCAAAAGTAGTGGAGTCTTCTGAGCCTTCATTGTCTTTAATTCTAGAAGAAATCCAAGCACTTCATGCTAATACAGAGACAATTGCGGCAGAAGTAAAGAATGTACGAAAGGAAATGGCTAGCTTATCTATGAAAATCTCTGATAACTCTATCAAGATACAGCATAATAAAGCCAAAATAGATGCTTTTACACCATTAATATCGAAAATAGCTCCTATGAATACCCATCTTTTGGATATGGAAAATCGTCACAGGCAATATAACCTTCGCATTTTTAATTTACCGGAAGAAGTTGAGGGGTCTAATTGCCGGTTATATTTGGAAACTTTGATTCCTGGTCTTTTAAATATTAAATTTCCAGAGAAATTTGAGGTTGAAAAAGCTCACCGAATTCCCTCTCGTTGCAATCCTCAACATTCCAAGCCAAGACAAATGATATTTAAAGTATTTCGTCACCATCATTTGGTTTTGATTAGGAAAGCTGCAAGAGAAATTCCCTCATTGATGGTCAATGGGTCAAAAATCTTTATTCACCAAGACTTTGCCAAAGAAACTGTGACAATACGCAAGGAGTTTTCTGACCTCCGTCTGCAGCTGCGAAGTTTGGGTTTCAAATATGGCCTTTTTGATCCATCCATGATGCGCATTTGGAAAGACAATTTTTCAAAATCCTTTCATCGTCCAGAGGAGCTAAGACATTTTCTTGATCTTCAACTGCAGCAGTCAATGGATACCCATGACCCTACTACTTGAAGTGGATTTTTGCTGACAATTTTTACGCTATTTCCTCAATTTTTGGGCTCCAGCGGTTATTGGCCATGCTTGTAACGCGTGTGGGCGTTTCACTTTTCATATTTATGTTTGTTGTTGTTTTGTTTGCTGTTTGTCAGTTCTTCTGTCTTCTTCCCTCTCATGTATCTTTTCTATTTTCTAGAGCTACTCACACTTTCTTCTGTTTTCTTTCTCTCATTATCCTCTTCTTCTCTTTTTCTTCCTTTTTATTCCATTATGGCTGACATTAAAGTTATTTCGTTGAATGTTAAAGGTTTGCGACATCCAGTCAAGCGTACTAAGATTTTGGATTATTTAGGCAGTTCTAAAGCCGATTTTTGTTTTATACAAGAAACTCATGTTGATGATATAGTATTAGGTTATATGAAAAAAAAGTGGGTTGATAGTATCGTTTCTTCTCCTGCTATTGGTAAAAAAAATGGTGTAGCGATACTAATTGCAAAGAAGTCGCATTGTCAAATTCTGAATAAATTTACTGATGCAGATGGGAGATATTTAATTGTCAAAGTTAAAGTTTATGATTCTATTATTCATTTATTAAATGTTTATGGGCCCACTGCAGATGACCCTGCTTTTTGGAATAATCTTGCAACAGAGGTTCTAAAACTTGGAAATGTTCCTTTGATTATGGCTGGTGACTTTAACATGATTTCTGACCCTTTATTGGATAGGTTATCTCAAACAAAATGTCATCCCACTAAGGTTTATTTTGCTTTTAAAACGTTTCTTCAAACCACTAAGTTAGTCGATATTTGGCGTCTTCATTTCCCTACAGAAAAGAATTTTAGTTTCTTTTCTAACCCTCACAATTCTCATTCTAGACTTGATTATATTTTAGTTTCAAGACAACTCATTACCTCTATTAAAACTCCTATGATTGGAAATATTGATGTCTCTGATCATGCTATGATTTCTTGCATATTAAATCTTAATATACCTTTTCCTAAACAATCTAGATGGAGAATGAATTCTGGTTTAGCATTAAATGAACGTAACAAACCCAAACTATTATCTGCCATTTCTGATTATTTTCAATTAAATCCTGCAGGTTCTACTTCTTTAGTTAATCGTTGGGATGCTTTTAAAGCTTATATTAGGGGTGTTACTATTTCTATTATGGCCCATGAAAACAAAACTTTTAATGCCAATATTAAACATTTAGAAAAACAAATAGCGAAATATGAACGACTTTTTATTACGTCCAATGATTCGCAATATAGAGACAAATTGCAAAAGTTACGGTATGAGTTTAATACTATTCTCAGTACAAGAGCGGGTGTCCAATTTACTAAAGCAAAGGCTAAATTCAGTTTTAATGCAAATAAATCTGGACGACTTTTAGCAAATTACCTCCGTATTAAAAAAGATAAATCCCAAATCACTTCTATTCATAATCCTACTGGTAAAATTGCCTTATCCCATAATGATATTGTTGCTGAATGTTTGGATTTTTACTCTAAATTATATGATAAACCTGATTTTAATGATGATTCTTTGGTAGATTCTTTCCTATCTTCATGTGATCTACCTAAGATTTCTCAAACAGATAAACTTGGATTAGATTTACCCATTACTAAGGACGAAATTCTCTCTGCTATTAAAGCCCTTAAACTAAACAAATCTCCAGGTCCTGATGGTTTACCAGCAGAATTTTATACAGAATTTCAATCCCAACTCTCGCCTTTTTTGCTTCAACTTTTTACGTTATTTGCTTCATCGACACCCAAGCCTCTGCCCTCACACATTGGCTGGAGTCAGCCAGTGACACCGTGGCTCCACTCAGACAGATTAAACTTAGACATCCGCACGACGCCCAAAAGTGGTTCACGGAAGACCTCAAAGCCCTGAAGTTGGGCCTTAGGCAGGCTGAGCGCCAGTGGCGACGTGGTTATGCTCCAGACATGAAACTACGCTTCACTATCCTGCTCAAAGATTATAAATTAGCGGTCCTGCAAGCTAAGACCACCTACTTTTCAAACAAGATTGCCAACTCTGCCACCAAAACCAAAGACATTTTTTCTATTGTGGAGGAGCTGTCAAACCCAGATAGGGTCACCCCTAAACCTCTCCCCTTCCGGGCATTTTGTGACTCCCTAAATCTTTTTTTCGTCGAGAAGATAGCCAACATCAAAAACAGTATTTTATCTTCAGCCCCGCCTCACCCCCTTGGGTCCGACCTCACCCTGCCTTCCCCCAACCCTAGGCAGCTGACCCAGATCCCTTTAATCTCGGAGACAGAGCTTCCCGCCCTCCTTAGGAAGGTTGCCTCTGGATCTCCCACTGACTGTTGCCCTCCCTTGGTCCTCCGTGAGGCCTTTACAGCCTGTCCTTCCCCCCCTCTGGCACTGTTGAACAATTCTCTTTCCTCTGGGACTGTTCCCGGGTCATTCAAATGCGCCGAGGTCATGCCCATCCTCAAAAAACCCACAGCAGACCCTACGATTATGAGCAACTTCCGCCCCTTTTCCCTCCTCCCCTACCTCAGCAAAGTCCTTGAGTCCCATGTGACTAATACCCTGAGTACCTTTATCGAGGACTCTCACTTCCTCGATTCCCAACAGGCCGGCTTTAGACCCAATCACTCTACTGAATCTGTCATACTTTCTGTCATGGAGGAACTGCGGAGAGGAGCGGACTCTAACATCAGCCAGGTTCTGGTGCTCCTGGATTTGTCGGCCGCCTTTGACACGGTCGACCATGACATTCTGGTCGGCCGTGTCGGAGAGGCCGGCATTCAGGGTTCTGCCCTAGCCTGGGTCCGCTCCTTCTTGAGCAACCGCCGCCAGGCGGTTCGGCTCTCTCAGTTTTCTGCGGACGAGGTCGAGCTAACTTGCGGCGTCCCGCAGGGCTCCTCCTTATCCCCTCTTCTTTTTAATTTGTACCTCACCCCCCTTATTCGTTCTTTACGAGGCAGCTGTGTCACCGCGTTTAATTACGCGGATGACATTCAGCTGGTCTTCGACATCAACTCTACGGACCAATCCATCGACAATTTTCAAACCACTCTTTGTCACATCAGCGACTGGATGGGGTCGAATCATCTGAAACTTAACCCCGACAAGACAGAACTGTTGCTTGTCGGGGGTGCAGACAACCCCTGGAACTCCACCTTTTGGCCCACAAGGTTGCCCCCCCCCCAATCCTGTCAGCTCAGTAAAAAGCCTTGGGGTCATCATTAGTAATGACCTTACGATGAAACCCCAGATCAACGCGGTAGTGTCCTCTAGTTTTTTTCAGTTGAGAAAAATCCGAAAGATTGCCCGCTTCCTGACCACCGAAGCCCTCACCCTGGCCCTATTGGCCTTAGTCATCTCTAGGATAGACTATGCCAACTCTCTTTACGTTGGCATACCGGCATACCAACTAAAGAGGCTACAACTGGTCCAGAACCAGGCAGCACGGCTCATTCATCACCAACCCAAACACCAACACGTACGCCCTCTCTTAAAATCTCTCCACTGGCTCCCTGTCTCTGAGCGGTGCAAGTTCAAACTGGGCTGCATTATTTTTAAGTCCCTTGCCGGCACAGGTCCTTTGTTTATCTCTTCACTACTGCACCCATACGTTCCTTCTCGCAATCTCCGTTCCTCCCATCTGGCTCTACTCCAGACCCCGACCTTCAAACGTAAAAAACAGGGAGGACTGAGGTTTTCATTCCTTGCCCCGTCCTTCTGGAACGCCCTCCCTCTAGGCTTAAGACTGGCTTCCCCCCTAATCCACTTCAGGTCCCTTCTAAAAACCCACCTGTTCCGCAACGCCTACAACTAACGCTCTCAGCCCCACGGATTGTTTGTTTTCTTTATGTTTTAGCGCCAAGAAACCGCCAGGTGTTAGTTGCGCTTTATAAGTTCTTTTCACATTACATTTTACATTAATGAGGCTCATGTCAATCTGGCCCTGTCAGAACATCTTGTCCGGACTAATGCCCTTGACCCCACGCAGAATGGCTTCCGTGCTGGGCACAGCACGGAAACCGCCCTCCTCGTGATGGTAGAGCATCTACGAGCGGTGTTGGATGCTGGTCAGACGGCGGCGCTGATATTATTAGATCTCAGCGCCGCCTTTGACACGGTCTCCCACTGCATCCTATTGCACCGGCTCGAGGAGATTGGCGTCGGGGGCCAGGCTCTGCAGTGGTTCCGCTCCTTCCTCGACAGTCGTTCCTTCTGTGTGGCCATCCCTCCCTTCAAGTCCAATTTCCAGCCGCTGGCCATGGGGGTTCCGCAGGGATCCTCGCTGTGTCCCACGTTATTCAATCTGTACGTGAGACCGCTGGCTGAGGTCGCTAGGCAGTGGGGCCTGACCTTGGTCTCATATGCCGACGACACGCAGCTGGCGGTTACTCTCAGCGGGGATGCGGAACAAGATGCCCCCAGGTTCCAGAATGGACTGAAGGCGGTGGCCAGCTGGTTGACAGGGAACTGTCTCCAGCTTATTGCCACCAAGACAGAGGTTATGATTTTCGGAAAGAGAGTGGAATTATGGGTTGATCAATGGTGGCCGGCAGAGTTGGGACCAACTCCTACTCCGGTATCGGAACTGAAAAATCTGGGAGTTTGGCTGGATGCTGGTCTTACCTTTGTGGGCCACACTAAGAAAACAGCAGCGTGCTGTTTTGGCCTCCTTAGGGGTTTAAGACCTGTCCTTAAATTTTTTGATGCCCCAACCAGGCAGCTGGTAATCCAGGCCACTGTCATCTCTCGCCTGGATTATGCCAGCTCTCTCCAGGTGGGGGCTAACCTGACAGAAATTACCCGCTTACAACGGGTACAAAATGCTGCGGCTAGAGCGATTGTTGGCCTGCCCAGATTTTGTCCTGTGTCAAATGTCCTCCGCTCCCTGCACTGGCTTCCAGTGAGGAAGCGAATCCATTTTAAGGTCCTTTGTTTGACCTTTAAAATTCTGAAAGGTATAGGCCCCCAAATCATGTCTAGCTTCCTGTCCTTTTACGTAACTACACTCACCCTCCGTTCTCAAGGCCAGGCTCTTGCTGTGGTCCCTAGATTCAGGCTCTGCCGGGCGGGTGGACGCTCTTTTAGTGTTAAAGCTGCAACCATCTGGAATTTCCTTCCGGTTGAAATCCGCCTGCTGGAGGACCTTATGCTTTTCCGGAAAGCTATTAAAACTTTCTTGTTTTAGTCTGTCTTCCTAGTGGTCTTCCCTGTTTAGTTCCTGTTATGTTATGTCCTACCTTGTCACTGCGCCAGGACGCTCCTTCGCTGGAGCAGCTGTGCGCATAACAAATATCCATAACATAACATAACATAACATAACATTACAGGAAGTATGTCTGGTTCTTTTACAGAAGCCTTAATTATTGTTCTTCCTAAACCAGACAAGGACCCTACTTATGTTTCTAATTATCGTTCCATTTGTTTAATAAATCAAGATTGTAAATTGTATGCGAAAATTTTGGCCACACGTCTATTCCCTATATTAGATTCTATTATTCATCCTGATCAGTCAGGGTTTATGAAAAATAGATATTCAGCTAACAATTCAAGAACTCTACTTCATGTTATTGAACAAAGTCGGACTCTAGATCAGCCCTCCGTGTCATGGCCCTGGATGCTGAAAAAGCGTTTGACAAACTTCATTGGCAATTTTTATTTCATACTTTAACATCTTTTAATTTTGGTGATTCTTTTATTAGCATGATTTCGGCTTTATATTTTGCTCCTACGGCCCGCCTATTTATTAAAGGTCAAGTTTCCAACCAATTCTCCCTTTATAGAGGTACACGTCAAGGATGTCCCCTTTCTCCATTGCTCTTTTTATTAGGTATTGAACCTTTTCTTGCCTCTATTAGAAAATGTGAAACTATCTCAGGAATTAAGGTTAGAGATATTACTATAAAAACATTGGCTTATGCGGATAATGTGCTTTTGTTCATCAATGATCCAATTTCCTCTTTTCCTTCCTTGATGGACATAATTGCTAAATACTCAATGGTGTCTGGATATAAATTGAATACTAATAAAACAGAATTTTTCCCTTTAAATGTTTATTGTACTCATGATATGATTCCCATGCGAGACATCATTTGGCAGACAAATAAATTAAAATATCTTGGTATTTTATTCTCTTCATCTTTAAAATCAACCTTAACTTTTAATAGTGATTTTGTTCTAAATTATATTAAAGATAAAACATTTAAATGGTCTTCACTACATCTTTCATGGTGGGGAAGACTAGAATCCATTAAAATGAATGTTGCTCCTAAAATATTTTACACTCTTGCCATGATCCCCATTCAATTTCCGTTAAAGTTTTATAAGAATATTGATAAACTTCTTTCTAAATTTCTTTGGAATGGTAAGGCACCGCGTATTAGTTACAAAAAATTGAAAATGTCTAAATGTAATGCTGGTTTTGGTGTTCCAGATTTTCTTTTTGATCATAAAGCGTTTATTTTGAAACAAAGTGCTATTTGGTTTAATCATTCCTGTCTATATAATCCTCCTACCTGGTTTCATATTGAAGAATCCATTATCAATCCTTTTCCATTTCCCACATTAGTAACAATGGGTAACAAATCTACATTTTTTCATAAAGCCCTTATCCTAAAGTCTACCAAAATGATTTTCAATGATATCGATTCAATTTTTGAACATTCCATGTCTAATACTGTTGAATTATCTCTATGGTATAGCAGTGTTATTAAACTGAATACAAATGTTCGTTTTTGGGCTTCTTGGATCAAGGCTGGTATTTTTTATCTTAAAGATGTTTATTCTAACAACACTTTTCTTCCATTTCAATCGTTGCAAACAAAGTTTGGTTTACCAGATTCTGATCTTCCAAAGTTTGTGTATTTATGTAATTCAATTTTGGATTCTTTTTCTCAAGCTATACCATCTGCTATTCAAGCTGATTTATCTGTTTATATTAACTCTGTATCTTCAAATGTTTATGGTGTTTCTATTTTCTATAAACAATTGTCCAATAATCTAGGCACTAATATAAATTTGATTACATCGTTTTGGAATAATGAATTATCACTTTCATTATCTATTGATGTGTGGGAAACTATATGGATTTCTAGTATTTCTGGATGGTTACCTGTTTCGCTTTTTCAGACTAATTCATATATTTTATTTAATTGCTTATGGTCTCCATCACGATTATTTCATGCTAAGCTTCTTCAATCTGATATATGTTGGCATTGCAATTTACACCCTGGATCTCTACAACATATGCTTTTTTCTTGTTCTTTATTATCCAAATTTTGGACAGAAGTATGGGACATTATTAAGAAAATTTTTCATCTTCAAGAAGATATATCGTATAAAATATTAATTTGCAAGTCTGTAATGTTGTCCCAAGATTTAAGTACTCTTGAATGTAAATTGTTTAATTTCCTGATTTCTGCTGCTCTAAAATCAATTACTTATTGTTGGAAAGATGTCTCAAAGTTATCAGCTCATGCATGGTGGTCCTGGGTTATTTTTACAAGAAGAGGTGCACAGTTATCCTTGTCTGGGGTTTGTCAAAATTCTATATCTTATCATCTATTTTGGTCTCCTATTGATATATATTTATCGAGTTAATATTATCCTTATTGTTCCCCCTTTTTATTATTTATTATTCTATTAATATATATTTTGACATTGTATAGTAGCTCTATTATTGACTTTCATGCTTTTGCTATTATAGTTTCCCTCTCCTTCCCTTCCCTTTTTAAATTTTGTTTTGTTACGATTTATCAATTATTGTATCTTATATATTGATATTTTACAAGATTTTTGCAATGTTCAATTTTTCTGTATGTCTTGCTTATTGTTTATTATGTTTCTGCTGATAAAATTTCAATAAAATATTTTGAACGCAAAAAAAAAAAAGAAATGCAACAGGTCTCGCATTTAGTCGCGTTATAGCTATTGGCATTGTAAATGAGAAAAATTTGTAATTATGTGTTATGAGGTTTATGTATGTGGTGTGTAGTGAAATTATTTGGATTGGAATTGTTAGTTTTGCAATTATGGTATGGAATTCAGCTGTGCTCATTAAGATACACAGGCACCAGTTAACAGGCTCATCTACCATCTAGTGATCTCGGCTAGCACATAATTGGATATTGATCTATTCTGTTTGGAAAAATAAGGTCTGTGCCTCTACTTTTCTTAAGCACCATACACCAGTACTTTGTTTTACATTTTAAATAAAAATTGGTGTATTTATGCTGCCATCTATAAAGGCTATATTTTGAACTGACGAGTATGTAAGGAGTTTTATTTAAAATTTAAAACATTTGACGTAGGTGTTATTGTTCACTGGGGTTCTAGTCAAGTATATACATTTGCTGACAATGACAGGCAGGGGCGGCTCCTCCGCTAAGGCGGGGGAACGTCGCCTCACTGATTTTCAGCACTGCAAAAAAGGAAACATAAAATGGTAATAATGCGAGGTTATTATAATTTTATGTTCAAGGCATGTGAGCTGTAGATCACATGCTTTGCATACTCCTGCCCTCTAGTGTTGTGTCCAGATGTTTCCAAGTTGGTTTTCTTCAAAGAAGTCTTTCTAGTCACAAAATAGGTGACTCCTCCTTTCGGTGATAATGTGCATGAGCATCGACTTCATTGTTAGGTTGTTTTCTTTTTTCTATCGGGTTCCAAAGTGTATTGCTGCCCTCGGTTCGAAACCATTCTTCAGATTCCCCTCGGTGCGCGATCCACTCTACCCTCGACAATAGTGTTTTCGTAGGCGTATCCCACTACTCCGAGTATAGAATTGGTCAAATAAACTTCTATTTCGATTGGAAAGCTTGTGGAAGGCCGTTGTGCCTCACTGTGTCAATCCACCTCACAGTTGATGGAACAGACTCAATTCAAATTCTGTCCTCGGTGCCACGCAAAGTACCTGCGCACCGACTCACACGAAGTGTGTAACTTGTGCTTATCTCCGGAGCACAAAGAACAGAGCTGCGATGCGTGCACATCTTTCCGTTCACAGAAAACGCTCCATGATTGTCGGGCTCGACGTCGTGAAATGCAGAGCCAAAACATTGAATCCAGGCTGGACATCTTCGGAGAAGGTCCTGAACAAGAAGATTATAACGCACAAGGGGACGAAGAAGAACAGGAAGAACCTCTATCCATTTCGGAATCGGACTCTGACATGGAAGGCTAACGTATCGTGAGTAGCGAACACTCCTTGCCCCAAATATCTTTTCAGCCCAAGCAAAAGGCTCCGGTCCCACCTCCACCTTCGGGCCATGGTCGGCACTGAAAAGATGTTTCCAATGCACTGCCTGCCGACTTGGCACTGAGACATGTACCAAAGCCTTCCAGCTCAGGATCGAGTTGGGCACCGAGCCGAAACCTTCGGGCTCGAAACCAAAAACCGCTTCGGAGCCGAAACATTCAATTCCATAACCAAAACCGGCTTCTGAACTTAAACCTTCTGCACCGAAAATTCGCCTGACCTAGCACCAAAAATGTCTGGTCCGAAACAGAAAGATGCTCCTCTGCAGCAGCAGGACCCCTGTTTGTACGTCCCACCTCCAAAATCAGACCACAAACAGAAAGAACTCTATATTAATCCCCTAGCAGGATATCTTTCTACCAAAATGCCTCCGAAACGTAATCATATTCCTTTGAAGAGGAAGCATGTTGGTACTAACCCCTCTCCTCCTCCTCCATCACCTCCTTCCCCACAGTTAATCCCTTACTAATTACACCAACTAAATCTTCTCAACAACTTTTATGATGAGGATGATGGGAATGGTGGGGATGATCCTTTACAAGCAGATTCCTGGAAAGACTATAACACTGACTCATCCACAGATAATGACCCAGACCTTTACCCTACAAAGCCTTCCCCACCTGACAACAATGTGGGGCACATAGAATTACTATCTAGAGCTGCACAATTACATGAAGAATCCCTAGAAGAGGACTTTCTGTTTGAAACCCTTAATAGCTCACAAAGGTCCACTCACACTCTCCCTGTGCTCAAAGGCATGATGAGACATGCAGACGATATATTCATAGACCCTGTTTGTGCTCGTATTCTCGCCCACAAGATAGACAAAAAGTACAAGCCTGCCCCATCAGATCCAGTTTTGGTTAAAGAGCAGTTACCACTGGATTCTTTAGTAATCTCTAATGCCCGTAAATGGGCCCATTCACAAACTTCAGGGGAACCCCCTCCAGACAAAGAGTCCAAACTGATAGACAGCTCCGGTAAAAGGGTAGCCACCCAAGCAGCAAATCACTGGCGTATTGCCAACACACATGCCAGGTATGATAGGGCACACTGGGATGAGATGCAGCGATTGCTCCAATTTCTACCAGAAGAGCACAAGGCTTAAGCTTAAGACCTAGTCCAAGAAGGAAAGCTCATTTCAAATTCATCAATTAGGTGTGCTTTGGATGCTGCTGACAGTGCAGCTAGAGGAATCAATACTAGTATTATTAAGGAATGCAAAAACAACAGTTGATGGACAGAATGCAGAACAATGTCATACATTCACCCCAGTACAAAGATCTGGGCCTAAATCCATCGTTTTTTTGCGCTCCACACCACCCCAGTTCAGACATGGCCATATGCAAATCAGCTTTGACCCTGTGCCTCATGGGAACAGTCCAGCCCGAACTGCCAAGCCATGTCTTTCCTGGACCGGAATCAAGCATCCTAGGACCGGTTTCTGGCTATCAGACGTCTTCAGCCAGGATAGCTTAACTCCAGTGGTGTGGAGAGCATGGGACTCACGTCTGAGCATACCCATCCCACTCGGGGTGAGAAATGCAAAAACAACAGTTGATGGACAGAATGCAGAACAATTATTAAGGAGGCATGCATGGTTAAGGATATCTGGATTTAAACCTGAAGTACAGCAATCAATTTTGAATACACCATTCGATAAACACCATCTCTTTGGACCCATAGTAGATACGTCCTTAGAAAAGATGAAAAAGGATACGGAAATAGCTAATCTATGGGAGCCCTACAGTCTCCTAATCGTGGCTCCTTTTGTCACTCCTTCTATCGTGGATGGTCCAAGACCATCTCTTCAGACATTACTGCTGCACCCTACAAGGGCAACAATCAATCCTCCTTCTCGAGAGGCTTCTTTAGAGGAGGATACAGAGGTAACAATGGCAAGGGTAGAGGTAAAGGTTCTACAAAATGTACCTCCCCTTCTCCTAACAAACAGTGACTTGCCTATGCTTCCCCCTGATCATTCAACACCTGTCGGGGGACGTCTTTTACAATTCCTCCCCTTCTGGCAATCAATAACTACAGACAAATGGGTGACAGGAATTATCCAACATGGTTATTGCCAGGAGCTTACCAACAATCCTCCAAACATTCCGCCACATTCTCACAAAATCTAGTCTCGCCTGTCCAAAAGAGCCATAGAACCTCTCCTGTTCAAAGAAGCCATAGAACCTGTGCCATCACAAAATCAAGGAACAGGTGTGTACTCCTTGTACTTTATCATCCCCAAGTAGGACGGCTCCCTGAAACCTATTCTTGACCTCAGAGAACTAAACCTCTAAATACTGTCAGAGCATTTTTACATGGTAACACTTCAACAAGTGCTCCCACTTTTACAGCAGGGCGAATTTAGGGTTACTCGCGAATTAAAAGACGCATATTTCCACATTCCAATTCATCCCGCTCACAGCAAATATCTCAGATTCATCATAGAAGGTCATCATTACAAATTCAAAGTACTCCCGTTTGGAGTCACCACTGCTCCCAGGGTATTTACCAAATGTCTGGCAGGAGTTGCATCACATCTAAGAAGACAACATATCCATGTCTTCCCATTCCTGGACGACTGGCTCATCAAAGCCAGCAATTACCAAATGTGTCTCCAACACACTCAAACCACTATTCACTTACTTCACCAACTAGGGTTTACAGTAAACGTGTTATAGTCTCATCTACAGCCTGCCAACACACAAAGGTATCTAGGAGCCACAATAGATGCTCAGAAAGCTCTAGCATCTCCCAATGCAGCCAAGATTCACAATATTTCTCACTCAATTTCAGCCCAACTAGTCATTACCAGCAAAAGTATTCATGCAACTGCTAGGAATGATGGTGTCTTGCATTTTAATTGTTCCCCAAGCAAGACTTCACATGCGTCCTCTTCAAGAATGCATAGCAACTTAGTGGAACCAATCGCAGGGTTAGTTGACCGATCTAGTGTTGGTAGATGGCCGCACCCATCACTCTCTGCAGTGGTGGAACCAACAAAATGTATCAAAAGGGCGGTCCTTTCTCGACCCTGTTCCACAGACAGTGTTAACAGCAGACGCATCGCTCACTGGTTGGGGCGCTCACCTGTAAAGTCACATAATCTAAGGATCATGGACTCTAAAGTACAGGAGCCTACCTATCAACCACCTAGAGCTACTAGCAGTGTTTCTAGCGCTTAAAGCCGTTCAAACTCACCTTATAGGCAAAACTGTCTTAGTCCGCACAGGCAACATGACAACTATGTACTACATACAAAACGGGGGGGGCACACTCTCTCCAACTGTCATGCCTAGCACAAGCCATCACAAAATGTATCTCCTAGCAGAACACCTTCCAGGAGTAAACAATCAAATTGCACACCTTCTCTGCAGACAGAGGCAGTAAATCCACGAGTGGGAACTTCATCTCCAAATTCTTCTTCCCTACTTTCAAGAATGGGGATTTCCTCACATAGACCTGCTCGCCACAGCTCAAAATGCAAAATGCCTAAGCTTCGCCTCCAGGTACCCACACCCGCTCTGCAAAGGCAATGACCTGTGGATGAACTGGCCAGGGATTTTTGCCTATGCTTTTCTGCCTCTCCCACTCATTCTGCTGGTAGTTTGGAAGCTCAGGCAAACATCCCTCACACTGATTCGCATAGCTCCCACATGGGCATGTCAACCCTGGTTCACCACCCTGCTGAAGCTGTCAGTAGTTTCACACCAAAAACTGCATCTCAACTCCAGTCTCCTCACTCAGAGCCATAGAGAAATCAGGCATCCAAATACCAAGGAACTCAAACTGGCGATTTGGCTCCTGAAGTCATAGAGTTTTGCTATTTACAATTACCACCAGACTGTATGAATATCCTAAAGGAGGCTAGGAGACCTACTACTAGGGCATGTTATACCGCAAAGTTGAAACGTTTTGTTATATATTGTAACAGTAACAATATCAATCCCCTTGATGCTTCACCACAAAACATCATCTGTTATCTCTTACACTCACAGCAATCTGGATTAATTTATACATCCATTTGACTGCATTTAGCAGCAGTAGCTGAAAACTTACAAAACACTTATCTCTATTCAGAGTACCAGTGAATAAAGCCTTTATGGATGGACTAAAAAGAGTGATACCACCAAGAGCTCCACCTGCACCAGTATGGAACTTGAACATAGTCCTTACACGGCTAATGGGACAACCTTTTGACCCAATGCATAGGTGTCAACTACAATTTCTCTCAGGGAAGGTTGCTTTTCTTATTGTGATCACTTCCTTAAGGAGAGTTGGTAAACTCCAGGCACTAACTGTACAAGAGCCTTTCTTTCAACTGCACAAAGACAAGGTGGTTCTTTAAACCAATCACAAATTTCTTCCAAAAGTGGTTTCTGCATTTCACATCAATCAATCAGTTGAGTTGCCTGTGTTCTTTTCTCAACCTCATTCTGTAGCAGAACGAGCACTACACACACTTGATGTTAGAAGAGCTCTACTATATTATGTAGAAAGATCAAAAGATTTTCGTAAGACAAAGCAGCTCTTTGTTGCTTTTTCTCCACCACACAAAGACAATGCCATTTCTAAATCAGGTATTGCAGGATGGATTGTTAAATGTAGCCAAACATGCTATACAGAAGCAAAAAGAACATTGCCAATACCCCCTAGAGTGCATTCCACTCGCAAAATAGGGGCTACTATGGCCTTCTTAGGGAATATTAGCTGACAACTTTAAGGCAGCAACATGGTTTACACCACACACATTCACCAAACACTATTGTGTAGATGTGTTAGCGAGGCAACAAGCTAATGTAGGCCAGGCAGTACTTAAAATACTTTTTCAAACACCTGCAACAGCTACAGATTAGCCACCGCTTTGGGAGAATATTGCTGTATAGTCTAAGCAAAGCATGTGATCTACAGCTCACATGCCTCGAACAGAAAATGTTACTTACCCAGTAAGCATCTGTTCTTGGCATGTAGAGCTGTAGATTCACATGCACCCACCTTCCTTATCTTAACTACGTACGCATGAACATCTCTATCCTACCTTTACTAACTCCATTCTCACCCTCTGCGGAAAAACAATCTAACAATGGAGTTGATGCCCATGCGCACTATCACCGAAAAGAGGAGTCACCTACCTCATGACTAGAAAGACTTCTTCAAAGAAAAACAACTTGCAAACATCAGGACCCAACACTAGATGGCAGGAGGATGCAAAACATGTACATCTACAGCTTTACATGCCAAGAACAGATGCTTACTGGGTAAGTAACATTTTCCTTTTCCACGCTGAGGCAGTTTTGCCGGGCTAGGCTGGGCAGTGCAGGGTGGAGGAGTGGTGGCACTCTCTAAGGGCCCATGACTGTTTGGCCGGGCCTTCTTGGACCGGCCAAATAGTCATGCACACTTTGCATGTTCTCCACCCAGGCTGTATTACACCTCAGGCTGCTGGGGCAGCTGCAGAGCTTCCCTGCTTACATTGTGTGAAATTAGGCAAATATTCTTTGTCAGCTAAACTCTTTCTTTCTTCATTATCTAGTATGAAAGCACTTTCAAATATGTGAATTCAGACTACAAGTTGTTCAAACTATCACTTTTAATAAGTACTACTCAGTAGTACTACTCAGTAGTGTTATAATGTCCCTATTAATGTCAAAGCCTCCATGTGTTAAAGAAATACGCGTTTTGAACTTTGAAGAGACTTTATCATATTTTATGTGGTTTGCTGTATGATTTGCATAACACATATTTTTAGGGATCAGCCTATACGCAGGCTCGATGATCCGAACCAGACCCCCGGCTAGGTTCTGGCTTGGCTCTCGCTGTTAATTTGTTGGCTCACCCACCTCTATCTTACTGTTTACAGAGCGAGTCAGTGGTGCACCATTTGCTCTAAGCTCCTGGGGAGTTATAGGCTCAGCTCAGCTGAGATCACACTGGAGAAATAGCACATCCACATCACCAAATGGAAGGCAGGTTAGGAAAGACTAGTGTCTTGTTTGTTTTGGGCGAAAGGCTGCATCTTTTTTAACTGTTCATGCTATTTGTCCCTTATTGTTTTTGATGTGTAATAAAGTTGTAGTGCTACAATGCCCAGGAAACAAGGAGGTGCAGCTTCCATTTAAGATTGATTTATTTCCTTGGGTGTGCTTGCTCTTGGCTTTTTACATTTTGGTTACTACTTTCTGTGTTTTCCAGGGAGGGCATAGGAAAAAGCAGGTTGTATAATCAGTTGTGCTTTGCCCAAACGAGAAACCGTGGACAATCAGATACATGTGCACAAGTGCAAGGTTTCTACTTCCTCCTGTGCCCACTGTGAAATGTGATTTCAGTTTAATTTGTGTTGGTTGTATCAATAACAGAAAACAGCACATATTTTTTTCAGATATGATTTTTGGTGTCTCCAATGAAATGTAATATACAAGCTTTACTTAAGTGCAAATAAAAACAAATTGCAGGCTATGTTGCCAGTGAAGTATAAAATCTGACCAAACTGTAAATGTACCTTTAATGTTCTCTCAGATGCACCCAAAACTAAAGTATATGTGGCCACTGCACATTGCTTTTTACGAACTCATCAGGCTGCACTAGTCCAGAAGAGACACAGGGTACACGCTTTTTTGATTAGACAAAAGGCACACATAGTTTTCCTACAGGAATCACATTTAACGCAATCCGAGGCACTCCTACTACGAAAGAAATGGAGGGGAACTATATTCTCCACAACATACTCTGCCTTTTCTAGGGGAGCCACGATATGGGTACGACACGGTACTCCGTTTGTGGAACTGGAGAGACGAACTGATGAGCAAGGACGCTATATACTGGTGAGGGGCACCCTGGATGGGGAAGTGGTAGTCCTGGGCAGCATTTATGCCCCGAATTTCGATTAGGATAGATTCCTTGTCGCAGTGGGCCGGGCATTGGCGGACTGGGTAGATGTCCCCTGGTTGCTGGGTGGTGACTGGAACATGATACTGGATGTGGCCCTGGACAGATCACACCCCCCCTTCAGGCGACAGGGATACAATAACTATCTGCATCGTTTGGGACATGGCTCCAAGGGTGGAGATTGACTGATATTTGGCGCACACTACATCCAACACACAAAGAATACTCATGCTACTCTCCTGTGCACAACCTGCATACCCGACTGGACAGATTTGTGTGCTCTAACTCCATAACGACTAAATGTGTCACATCGGACTACCTTGCCAAAACATTTTCAGACCATAGACCACTAACACTTGACCTGCACTGGGGAAAGGTACCCTCACCGGTCCCTACCAGGAGACTTAACCCCACACTTCTTGAAGACGGCCTGTTCCGGAAACACTTATTCGACACCTTGACTGATTACCTCAGTGAAAACTGGGACTCGAATTTGATAGTGTGGGATGCAATGAAGGCTGTAGGGAGAGGGGCTGCTATCGGCCGACTAGTGGGAGCTAGACAGGAAATCCACGGTAAACTATGCAAAGTGGAGAATCGCCTGCGGGACCTTGAAACTGCGGTGGGGCAGGACCCTGGCCGTAAAGCTGACCTGCAGATGGGTAACATTGAGCACGCTGAACTGCTGGAAACCCTAAGGGTAATGGACTATGGGACCTATCTGAAACGCCAACAGGCGGAGGCGGACAGATCCGGTGCCTTACTTGCTCGGCTGGTCCGAGAGACCCCAGAGAGCCCTACGATAACGAACATCCGAGATGCAACAGGCAACCAGGTGCACACACAACTGGAAATTAACGTGTGTTTAAAACTCACTTGGAGAAACTCTATGCTCCCCCATCGGTAGATGCCAGGGAAGAAATGATGGAATTCCTGGGAGAACTAACAATCCCAACCTTGACCCGGGAAGTCCAGGCGTCCCTAGCTGGACCCATAACGCAGCAGGAAATAAAAGTAGCGATCCACACACTTAACAGGGGCAAGACTCCGGGTATGGATGGATTACCAGGGGAGTTTTATCAAACATACTCTGACATACTGGCGCCTGTCCTAGAGAAAATTTATAAAACTGCTTACGAGGCTGGCCACCTGCCTGCCACGACCATGCAGGCTTTGGTCATTTCTATCCCGAAACCCGGCAGGGATACCCTAGACGTGAGTAATTACAGGCCCCTCTCTATGCTCTCCACGGAGTATAAGATCCTTAGTAAAGCTATTGCCCTGCGGATCCAACGCCACCTCCCTGGCCTGATCCATTCTGATCAGTGTGGCTTCCTCCCGGAGAGGAGCACCTCCCAAAACTCAAGACGACTCCACGCCCTTATGACAACCACCCCCCAGGACTTACCACATGCCGGCTGTATAGCCCTGGACCTCCGACAAGCGTTCGACTCCCTAACATGGGACTTTATATTCGAAGTCCTACACCGCTTTGGTTTTCCAGAGGCCCTCATAAAATGGATTTGATTGCTATATGCGGACCGACGGCCAGGGCACGCTCGGGAAGGCACACTTCGGACAGTTATGGCGTCCACAGGGGCACCCGCCAGGGTTGCCCGCTGTCGCCGCTACTGTTCGTGCTGACCCTGGAGCCCTTGGCAATTGCGCTCCGAACTAGAGCTACGGAGGAGGGCATACCAGTTGGAGACACCAACAACTTGGTCTCTATATATGCCGACGATATCTTGGTGTTCCTCCGGAATCTATGTGGGGACCACTCCCACCTGGCGACTATTTTCGAACGCTTTGAGATCATATCTGGCTTGGCCATAAACCCGGGAAAATCTTTAGGTTTCTTCTTCCGGGAAGGACAGCAGCCCCCCCACATACAGTTCGGGGCCTGTGAGATCCAGGTGGCATCGACCACGTTTAAGTACCTCGGGATAAATGTATACCGGGACCCGGAGGATCAAATTGACGGTAACATCCGTAAGGCAATCACTGGCCTCCGAGGTAGTATAAACTTCTGGACATCCCTACCCCTCTCAGTAATGGGACGATTGGCGGTCTCGAAGATGGTCCTACTCCCCCGAATACTGTATTATTTTCTAAATCTACTGGTGCTGCTCACACAGCAAATTTTTACCACACTGAATACATTATTGATCAACCTTGTTTGGGGTTCGGGGAGAAGACGAATCAGCCTTAAAAAATTACAATTGAACACCAGACAGGGAGGCCTGGGCGTACCGGACCTACGGAGTTATTACTATGCAAGCCAGCTCCAATGGTTGGCACGGTGGGTGGCGGGCAGGGATCTACATGAGATCGCTTATACAACGGACAATCTGGCAAGGGGGGATCTGCACTCCCTCCTTCTACCCAATGCCAGGATCCCCAGGGACTGCCACCCCCTCCTGCACGTGGCTCTGACCTGCTGGAAGAAGGCACTGACATACACGGCGGGGGCCACTCCCTATGTGGATAACATCCCCCTGCTGGGACTACCGACGCCGCAAGGGGTCCTGACACAACGCAGACTGCGACCCTGGATGGAGGCCGGGCTGGACAGAGTGGGAGACCTGTTCGGTGATGACACAATACTGGATCATGCCTCATTTGTACAACTCACGGGAGCCCCGCCGCGCTTATACCTCTTACATGCCTCGGTGACGCACTATATACGGCGCGCTTGGGCTCCGCAACGCACAAAACCGGTCCAACATGAATTAGTACACCTCCTGCATTATATGGGAACGGGAGGACACCTGGTGAGATGGTTATATGCAGGTATTCGGGAACATGTAACGTCGCCAATCGCCACACTTAGGGAGACCTGGACTGCAGACACAGGAGAACCCATAACAGACGGGGAATGGAAAATCATACTTGGGCATCATAGGAGAGTATCTAGGAATGTTAAGTTCCAATTCATACAGGCCATGATTTTCCATAGAGCCTACCTCACGCCCCAGAGACTCCACAAGATGTTCCCCGCCACTACACACTGTTGCCCAAGATGTCAAGAAGATGAGGCACACATCCTTCACATGCTATGGACATGCCCGAAGATACGAAATTACTGGGGGACGATCAAAAACACATTACACTCCGTAACAACACTCCAGATCCCTGAGGGGGCATCACCCTGTCTGATAGGGAACAGGAAACGACCCAAAACATGTAAAGCACAACTGAAATTTATGGACCCGGCACTCTTGTTGGCACTCAGGGTACTCACCATGAGATGGAAATCGCCCAGGTCCCCGCAGGCAGAAATGTGGCGATCTGATTTGTTGAAATGGGGCAAAGCTGAATCTGCGGCGCTGCGGGGGGAGGAGGAAAAGGGTCTACGCAAATACCCTATAGCACAAGAATGGGACTTAATGCTGATAGAAATAGAAGAGATGGACCTGACCATTTCGCAAGACCCGGCGGAGTGACTACTCACACATAACGGGGGATGGCCAAGGCACACGAGCGCGAGATCAAGGCACGAGGGGTAAGCCAGGCCTACGCACTATAATACTCTCTGGATAGACGGAAGCACCCAGACCCGTCGTGTAGAGTGTATGAAGGAGAATGACCAGGAGACGAGAGGAGGGAGGGCGGGGTGGGAAGAGTAGTTGGGGTTTAGCAAACTATGTAAGTCATGAATAAGATGTTTCAAGGTTGTAACTGGAAAACATCCGGAGAATTGTAAGACAGAAGAAACATGATGTGGAAAGATATGATACAAAAGTTAATGGTGAAGAAATTGGAAAAGACTGATATAAAGTATAATGATGGAATGTAATGTATAACACCTTGTTACAGTCACGAATAAAGAGTTTAAAAAAAAAATCAGGCTGCACTAATACATTTGGCCACATAGTGGAGCTGGTGTTTATGTTAAGCTCAGACTTGCACACATGAGAGGTGCGCTGCTTACTTCCTATAGAGACCTAGGCCCAGAACTGCTCTCGGTGACCCCTACAACAGACACCATAAGTTCAAGCGGTCTCCGCACCTCCTTGCTAACAGAAAGAAGCTTGAAGGAGTACATACAAAAACATTAAACCACCAATAACGGCATACCCAGAACAAATCATAATGCAATATATAAAAAAATCAAAAATGAACCACGGTTCTAACAGTTTAAAATTAAATAGATACAAATACAGAAAGCAGTTTAGGTTTTTAGAGACGTCGACAGGGACTGTCAATACTGCACCCAAACTCTCCGGGGCTAATGAGCATCCAACAAGAACTACAAAGAGAGAGAATATAACATTCGGTAACAGATGCTCACACCTGGAAAATGAATACAAGTTCCTTTGATTGCTGTGAGTTTGCCCGTGAAACTCAGACTTGACTTGCTGCACAACCTTACTGCCCAAGACAAACGTGCAAAAAGAATTGATGAAGAGAATGTTGAACAATGTCAAACATTCACTCCAGTATAGAGATCTGGCCCTATCCATCATTCTTTGCTCCATGTGCCATTCCAGTTTAAACCCAGCCAAATGCAAATCAGCCTTCCCATAGGAACAGTCCAGTTCGAACTGCTAAGCCAGGTCCTCCCTGGACCATAAACAAGCGTCCCTTGACCGGTTCCTGGCTTTCACCTCTCATCATTCAGGCTACCTTGACTCCAGTGGCATGGAGAGTAAGGGACCCACGTCTGGGCATACCCGTCCCAGTCGGGGTGGCAAATGCAAAAAGAACAATTGATGTACAGAATGTTGAACAATGTCAAACATTTATCCCAGTACAGAGTCTGGGCCTAAATCCATCATTTTTTTGCTCCCTATGCCATTCCAGTTTGAACCCAGCCATATGCAAATCAGTCTTGACCCTGCCCCCAATGAGAACAGTGCAGCCCGAACTGCCAGGCCAGGTCCTCCCTGGCCCGGAAACAAGCATCCTAGGTCCGGTTTCGGGGTTTCACCCCTCATCAGCCAGGATAGCTTAACTCCAGTGGCATGGAGAGCACAGGACCCACGTCTGGGCATACCCGTCCCACTCAGGGTGACAAATGCAAAAACAACAATTGATGGACAGAATGCAGAACAATGTCATACATTCACCCCAGTACAGAGATCTGAGCCTAAATCCAACGTTTTTTTTCTCACCATGCCATTCCAGTTTGGACCCAGCCATATGCAAATCAGTCTTGACCCTTCACCTAACGGGAACCATCCAACCCGAACTGCCAGGCCAGGTACTCCCTGGACTGGAAACAAGCATCCTAGGACCGGTTTCGGGCTTTCAGCCCTCATTAGCCAGGATAGCTTGACTCCAGTGGCATGGAGAGCACAGGACCCACGTCTGGGCATACTCGTCCCACTCAGGGTGACAAATGCAAAAACAACAATTGATGGACAGAATGCAGAACAATGTCATACATTCACCCCAGTACAGAGATCTGAGCCTAAATCCAACGTTTTTTTTCTCACCATGCCATTCCAGTTTAGACCCAGCCATATGCAAATCAGTCTTGACCCTGCACCCAATGGGAACAGTCCAGCCCGAACTGCCAGGCCAGGTCCTACCTGGACTGGAAACAAGCATCCTAGGACCGGTTTTGGGCTTTCATCCATCATCAGCCAGGAGAGCTTGATTCCAGTGGCATGGAGAGCACGGGACCCACGTCTGGGCATACCCTTCCCACTCGGGTGACAAATGTAAAAAGAACAATTGATGGACAGAATGTTGAACAATGTCAAACATTTACCGCAGTACAGAGACCTGGGCCTAAATCCATCATTGTTTTGCTCCCCATGCCATTCCAGTTTACACCCAGCCATATGCAAATCAGTCTAGACCCTGTTCCCCATGAGAACAGTCCAACCCACATGTGCACAAACGTGCAGCATGGCATTCTGCACACACTGCAAATATAAGAAATAAAGTAGAAAGGCATATGAGTGAACACCCCAGCACTGCTGGGGCATCCAATACTTCTTTATAACACACCTGAGCCTGTACACAGGACAAAATGCACAGGTACTGAGGGCTCAAGCTCCTTTCGTTTTCCCCCCTTTTACAAATTACGTTTGAACAGACAGCATTGGCCTGTGTCCACAAAGCATTTCCTGCCATTATTGATAAACGGGAAACATCCTTTTACATCACGGTCATTACACCATGAATCATTTAGAACGCAGCCATTACAACGCAAGTGTTACATAGACTTGCGCTGGATGGCGCTATAAGCTAAGGAATAGTAAGGTTTACTATTCCAACACCTTCCCTACTGTACGTAGACTTGTGTTGGAATAGTAAATCTTTCTACTCCTAAGTCCAGCACCCTCCAGCGCAAGTCGTTGTAACGACTTGTGTTGTGAAAACTGCGAGGTTACATACTACGATCATTTGATCGCGTTGTAACATCACATATTCTTGATAAACAGTGTCATCCTGGCTGGTCTAACCCGTTGGCTCCCCACATTAGGACAAAAGGGAACGGGTGACTGAGGGTAGTTTGCGCTGGGAGGAAGTATTAATTAATAAGGTACAATATTAGGTAAGCTCAAAGGATCGGATTCTGGTCACCCAACCAGAGACAAAACACTGCGACTCAGAATGGGCCACAATTGTACAGTTATAACACAAGCATTAAATCCTGAGCTAAAAAGAGGATTAGTCAGTGTCAAATATCAAGTCCAAAGTTTCAAATACTCTTCGTTTTATTCTTCATTTATATTTCATTCTTTGGTAGAATCCAATCTTCACACGTAAAAAAGTAGACAACCGCTGCCAACACGTGTTTCGTCTAGGTCGTCAAGACCAAAAGACTTCGTCAGGGCTGTAAATATTACAATAGATATAATCATAATTTCATTCCACTTAAAAAGATGTCACAAAATAGATAAAAAATCTATTAACAGTTTTATATACAAAGTGGCGTCAGTTCAACAGTTAAGGCTGAGCTGGTTGTAATAGCTGCGAACAGAGTATAGATGGATAGCACAAAGAACTCCTCGAAGTTAACTTAGGCATTATATTCTTTTGCAAAGACATTGAAGATCTATTTATCTAATAAAGCAATTATATACATTAGAGGTGATAAGAAATACTCCAATCCGTAAATTTGACATATCAGAAATAGAAGAGAAAGGTAAGTGAGATGAGAAAGCCAAGAGAAAAGAACCCGAAATGGGGATTGTGCCGTAATTAGTCGACCAAAAGTCACATCAAGTGAAGTGAATAATGTGTTTAGTAAAAAGGTAGGAGACATAACACAAAATTAGTGTGTTGTTGACCTAAAATTACATCAAGTGAGGTGAATACTGTGTTTAGTCAAAAGGTAGAAGACATAACACACAAATTAATGTGTTGTTAAAAGAATAAATACCCAACATAACAGTAATCCAATCTAAATCATAAACCAAAAATTTTCCCTAGCGGTGCACACATACCAGAATCCGAACCCATATTAGTTCAAATGAAAACATTATATTTGTTCAGACCAAAATGTTCGCTCACCATGTAAATCTCAAGGAACAGTCATATGGATGCAATAAAAGCAATGTTCTAGTCCATAGCCTGCAACAGTACTGCAAGTAAAGATCATACAGGGTCACTATTCCGTCCTTAGATGAGATTCTCCAAGGTAAACAACAAAACTCTTTAAACAGAAACCAGAGTACTTTGGCCTAATAATGGTCCCTTTAATAAATATATCAGTCATAGTGACAAGTATATGGTACACTCACTCAATTCCAAAGATCATCCAAGCTCAAAGAACATGTCCAATTCAAAAAACGTCCAGTCCTTCCAAAATTAATTTGTGTCCACAATATCAAGGGACTGAGTAGTTTTACGCTTCACGAATGGGTTCTTATCCTGGGAACCAAACAAAAAACATATCCATAGTTAATACTCTTCCTCAAACGCAAAGGGGTATTACGCCCCAAAATGAAAAGTTTGACCGTTTACGCGCTTTAAAAAATCTATGGCTATCTATCTCCAAAATCGAAGATTAGGCTAGTGTCAGTGAATTAGTTAAGCAGCTGTTTATACGAAATGCAAACTGATGAGTTGCCCAAACAGAGTAAATCACTATGTAAGTTAAAAGATACTCCGGATAAACTAGCCAAAAGTATACCAGCACCCCCCAGGACAAACAGAAAATGTCCTTTTACGAATAATAAATCGGGATGTCCTGCGTATTATTTTGAACATAAACGTACCTCCGAGTACAGAGACAAGAAGAAAAGGAGTTTCCCAATGTTCAGCGGCGTGCAGCAACAGCGCCATACCGTTTGACTCCTTATCACCGGCTAGCGCGAGAAGTATAATAGAAATAGGAATACCATAAGTATCGTGAAAGCAGCCGCCATCTTATAGTTATCAAAAAGGGTCCGGAAAAACATACAAATAAGTTCCATAATGTAAAACGCTACCATGTATTCTCACCAAAGTTACCCCATACCATATCCAGGGCAATATATATCACATCCTCAAATATTCATATTCATGCCGCAAAAAAATATATAAATATAACGGGCCAATTAAAGCCACATTTAAATAGTTCTATTATTTGAATGCAATCAACATATCCGTGCGGATGTGTGTGTACAAATGATACACTTATCCGTCTGACAAAAAGCAAGGCCACTGGTTATCCAATAGTGTCATAACCATTCGAACCCGATGTGGTGTCATGGGAGTGAGTGAGTATCCCGATCAGATATTAGATATCAGATAGCAAGTAACAAAGGACAATGTTAGTAACATACACTGAAAAACCGGAAGGTAATCAGAAAAAGATTCAATATTCATATTAAAAACAATCTAGTCATTGCATATTAAACATTATTCAAAAATGCACATCCATAACAGTTTTTTTACAATTTGTAACCAATTCGAGATATCAGAAATACAAAAAAATTGTATTTTCAGTATACTTGCCAATGATAGATCCTGCAATCAGCACATATCATCCAGTTTCTAAGTTCATCCAATGATGATTTGCTAGATGTATAGATTAATCATATATTCAGGGCAAGAAACTCTGTTCTGACACATAATGAGATTATACCAGAAAAAATTGTAATTCATCATCAAAATTCAAGCCCCGCTCCACCGCATGAACCCGCATTATCCAACGTGCTTCTCGTTGTCTTAGTCTGAGCTCACGATTTCCACCCCTTATATCTATAGGTATGGTCTCTATGCCATGGAAGGACATTGTAAGATGTTCCGTTTGCGCCGGGCAATCCATGGCATGGGCTGCTATTGGAACTCTGTTATCCCTGTTTTGTAGGCCTCTAAAATGTTCACTGACTCGATCTTTCAATTTCCTAATAGTACTTCCAATATAAACTTTCCCACATTTGCATAATATAACATATATGACATAAGTAGTTGTACAGTCAATGTGGGTCTTAATATGGTAAGTGCCTGAGTCATTGTAATTAAAAGATTTAGTCCCATGTAGTGACATTCTACACATACTACAATTCCCACATCTATAAGAGCCCTTATTGTGAGAATGTAGCCAAGATGTTTTACGGATGTTTCTGGGGTAGCTAGGACTAGTCATGTTCCCAATCGTAGTACCTCTACGGTAAGTAATGGATGGGTGGGCCAATATGTGTTCTTTTAGTAAGGGATCGGAGGTTAGCATGAACCAATATTTTTTCAAGATTCCATAAATGTGTGTAGACCATAAGTTATAGCTGGTCACAAATCTGACCAGGTTCCTTGTTCCAATATGTTTTGGTTTTGTTTGGAGGGTTTCAGTTCTTTTGAGTTTAATTGCCCTGTTTTTAGCTCTACTGATAACATCCTTTTTGTATCCCCTGGATAAGAATCTGTTTTCTATATCATTAGCACATATTGTAAAATCAGTGTCCTCACTACAATTACGGCGAGCTCTGTAGAATTCGCCGAAAGGAATTGAGTTAACTTGTGACTTAGGATGTGCACTACTGCCGTGTAACACAGCATTACATGAGGTCTCCTTTCTAAATAATGTACTGCAAAGTTTGCCATTATGTACATAGAATTTGAGATCCAGAAAAGTTATTTCAGAGCGACTGTAATTCATAGTAAAGGTCATGTTATACACATTGTTATTCATGTATTCAAAAAAGTTTAAAAGCTGAGTCTCACTGCCTGTCCAAATAAACAAAAGATCGTCAATATATCTTCCATAGTAGTTAATAAATTCATGCCACTCTGCACCACCAGGGCCCCAGATATGCGTCGTTTCCATCCACCCCATATAGAGGCAGGCAAAAGACGGCGCAAATCTGGAACCCATGGCTACCCCGCATTTTTGGCGGTACCATTTGTCATTAAAAAGGAAGACATTATTTTCCAAAATCATTTTAGACATAGCCAATAGCATATTTGTGTGGTCCAGTAGTTCAACTGGTCTTTTGAATAAAAAGTATTCCAGTCCTGAAATACCCTTATCATGTGCAATTTTAGTGTACAGTTGTGAAACATCCATAGTGACCATTAGCATTTCTGGTTCCCAGTTAAAATCACTAAATACATTAAGTACATCCTTCGTATCTTTAATGTAGGAGGCAAGGCTGGTAACATGTGGTCGCAAAAAAATGTCTACAAATTCCGATAACTTTTCAGTAGGCCCCCTAATTCCAGACACTATAGGTCTTCCGGGTGGGCAAGTAGTATCCTTATGAACCTTTGGTAAGGTATATAAGCATGGGAAGCGTGGGCGGTCTACTAATAGATATTTGTACTCATTATCTGATAAAATAGTTTCTTGATGACAAGATTTCAAAAAGTCATTAATTTTAGTTACAATTCCAAAAATGGGATTGAAAGGTAATTCAGTATACCAAGCTTGATTATTTAATTGATTCATAATTTCATTGTCATAGTTAGATTTGTGCATTATTACAACATTCCCTCCCTTATCTGCTTCTTTAACTACAAGGGAGGGATCTGCTGCCAAGATTTTTAAGGCTGTTCTTTCGCCCATCGTAAGGTTATTCAGATATGGAGAGGTTTTTGATGTGATAATCTTTTTTTCTAATAAGTTCAGTTCTTGCATTATGATTTTATAGAATGCATCAATATTGTTGTTACTAGCCAGTTTAGGGGTCCATTTAGATTTATTTTTCAAACCACTATCCTCACTATAGTTGGTACAATAGTCAAGCTCCTGCAAAACCCGTTGTAATGTAATGGGATCGTTTTCATTTTCAGTAATGGAAAGAAGTAGTCTTGTTGCTTCCACATCATGAATGGTTACATCCCCCCACACTTGTTTAGAAGATCGATTTATTTCCACACCCGTTGCTGCAAAAAACGTTTTACTTTTTAGTTGTCTGATAAACTTGTACACATCGATTTTCACATCAATCACATTGCAAACACCAGTAGGACAAAAGTTAAGCCCCTTCTTAAGTGCTGTCAGGGTTTCTTGGGAAAAGTCCCTATCCGTCAGATTCATTATCTGAATGTCATTAGTGCAATCTACCTCCCCTGATTGGCCTGCCATGATCTGGTCTGGTATTGGGTTCTTACGCCTGAGTTTCCGGCCGCCCCTTTTACCTCTCTTGGACCTACAGCGCCCTCTCCCCTTTGGTCCCGCTGTCTCGAATTGCCAATTTTTATACGTTGTACCTCCTTTAAAAAAGAAGAGGAAGAGGTTGGAGGTGGTACTCCATTTGCCTGTTCTGTATTAGTGTTACTAGTCCCTTCATCCCCACTAACAGAAACACTGCTGGAAGATATAGTATTTAAGCTGCTAGTCGACACAGTCTTGCTGTTTTTGTTGAGAGTGTCACTTGTGATTAATGTGTCAAATCTTTTAGCAAAAGTAAAAACCCTGCCCATAATGTAGTCTTGTTCGTCCCGTTTAAGTTTTCGCGCCTTCCTCTGTTTAATATCGTCTTCATACTTGTTCAAAATATCATTCAAGATGTCATAATTTTTCTTTGTACCTTCCGCCTTCTGTAAATCCACTATTTCTTTTTCCAAAATGTCCACCTCCTGGATAATTTTGGTTACCTTTCTCTCACAGTTCTCAATGAGTAAGTTCATCAACCTCATAGAGTTGCCAGTGAGTTCTTTTTCCCAGATGAGGAGGAGATCCTCCTCCAGGTCATCATATGTGGGAAAAAGCTGTGATCTAAGACCACGTGGGACTCTATCTAACCTTTGGTATTCCTTCGGTGTTGCTCCGTCCCACCATTTACTAATCTCTTGCTTTTTTAAGCGTTCCAACCTGATAAATTTAGATTTCAGACCATCAGTGGATCTGGATGTACCTAGAGCCACTGCTTTATTAACAGAGGTTCCAGCATTAAGGCTTTTAAAGAGGTCGTTCGCCACTTTGCTACGATCATTGCGAGAGCACATTCTCAATATATATTAGGCACTAATGCCCCAAATCCTCCCTGCAGCGCCCCTAAAATACAATACAACAAAAGGGAACGGGTGACTGAGGGTAGTTTGTGCTGGGAGGAAGTATTAATTAATAAGGTACAATATTAGGTAAGCTCAAAGGATCGGATTCTGGTAACCCAACCAGAGTCAAAACACTGCGACTCAGAATGGGCCACAATTGTACAGTTATAACACAAGCATTAAATCCTGAGCTAAAAAGAGGATTAGTCAGTGTCAAATATCAAGTCCAAAGTTTCAAATACTCTTTGTTTATTCTTCATTTATATTTCATTCTTTGGTAGAATCCAATCTTCACATGTAAAAAAGTAGACAACCGCTGCCAACACGTGTTTCGTCTAGGTCGTCAAGACCAAAAGACTTTGTCAGGGCTGTAAATATTACAATAGATATAATCATAATTTCATTCCACTTAAAAAGATGTCACAAAATAGATAAAAAATCTATTAACAGTTTTATATACAATGTGGCGTCAGTTCAACAGTTAAGGCTGAGCTGGTTGTAATAGCTGCGAACAGAGTATAGATGGATAGCACAAAGAACTCCTCGAAGTTAACTTAGGCATTATATTCTTTTGCAAAGACATTGAAGATCTATTTATCTAATAAAGCAATTATATACATTAGAGGTGATAAGAAATACTCCAATCCGTAAATTCGACATATCAGAAATAGAAGAGAAAGGTAAGTGAGATGAGAAAGCCAAGAGAAAAGAACCCGAAATGGGGATTGTGCCGTAATTAGTCGACCAAAAGTCACATCAAGTGAAGTGAATAATGTGTTTAGTCAAAAGGTAGGAGACATAACACAAAATTAGTGTGTTGTTGACCTAAAATTACATTAAGTGAGGTGAATACTGTGTTTAGTCAAAAGGTAGAAGACATAACACACAAATTAATGTGTTGTTAAAAGAATAAATACCCAACATAACAGTAATCCAATCTAAATCATAAACCAAAAATTTTCCCTAGCGGTGCACACATACCAGAATCCGAACCCATATTAGTTCAAATGAAAACATTATATTTGTTCAGACCAAAATGTTCGCTCACCATGTAAATCTCAAGGAACAGTCATATGGATGCAATAAAAGCAATGTTCTAGTCCATAGCCTGCAACAGTACTGCAAGTAAAGATCATACAGGGTCACTATTCCGTCCTTAGATGAGATTCTCCAAGGTAAACAACAAAACTCTTTAAACAGAAACCAGAGTACTTTGGCCTAATAATGGTCCCTTTAATAAATATATCAGTCATAGTGACAAGTATATGGTACACTCACTCAATTCTAAAGATCATCCAAGCTCAAAGAACAAAATGAAAAGTTGGACCGTTTACGCGCTTTAAAAAATCTATGGCTATCTATCTCCAAAATAATACGCAGGACATCCCGATTTATTATTCGTAAAAGGACATTTTCTGTTTGTCCTGGGGGTGCTGGTATACTTTTGGCTAGTTTTTGGTTTATGATTTAGATTGGATTACTGTTATGTTGGGTATTTATTCTTTTAACAACACATTAATTTGTGTGTTATGTCTTCTACCTTTTGACTAAACACAGTATTCACCTCACTTGATGTAATTTTAGGTCAACAACACACTCATTTTGTGTTATGTCTCCTACCTTTTGACTAAACACATTATTCACTTCACTTCATGTGACTTTTGGTTGACTAATTACGGTACAATCCCCATTTCGGGTTCTTTTCTCTTGGCTTTCTCATCTCACTTACCTTTCTCTTCTATTTCTGATATGTCGAATTTACGGATTGGAGTATTTCTTATCACCTCTAATGTATATAATTGCTTTATTAGATAAATAGATCTTCAATGTCTTTGCAAAAGAATATAATGCCTAAGTTAACTTCGAGGAGTTCTTTGTGCTATCCATCTATACTCTGTTCGCAGCTATTACAACCAGCTCAGCCTTAACTGTTGAACTGACGCCACTTTGTATATAAAACTGTTAATAGACTTTTTATCTATTTTGTGACATCTTTTTAAGTGGAATGAAATTATGATTATATCTATTGTAATATTTACAGCCCTGACGAAGTCTTTTGGTCTTGACGACCTAGACGAAACACGTGTTGCCAGCGGTTGTCTACTTTTTTACGTGTGAAGATTGGATTCTACCAAAGAATGAAATATAAATGAAGAATAAAACGAAGAGTATTTGAAACTTTGGACTTGATATTTGACACTGACTAATCCTCTTTTTAGCTCAGGATTTAATGCTTGTGTTATAGCTCCCCACATTAGGTATGCAGGCCAAAGGGTGTGCATAGCTCACAACGAGTGCATAGATAATGACACAAAAGCCAGCAGGATCATGATGCCTACTTCAGCATGCTTGCGCTCACATCATTACACCTTCTTGACTTTTTTTGATGCTGCACATCATCGGCAAATGGCATTTACAGAACCAATAGTCCTAAAGGGGCGAACGATTAGCTTTGCCAGTGCTTGTTCTTTTTGCACCCTTTCCAGGGTGACATTATTTGAGGTTTTCTGACGTTTTATATTTTCTTACCATTTAAACTGCTGACCTATGCTTTCAATCTCAAAAGAGTGCAGCTATCTGATTTGTCATTTAAACACTCGAATGTTGTGAGCCCCACTGAAGCGAAGTGTGGCAGCGGGCCAATAATTACTGATAATGATCCACTGCTCCTATATTCCAGTGTCTATTTTTCAGTTTCTTCCTGGTTAATTTAGAACATTCTGCCCCCAATGGGCTGAATTACAATATTCTAATAGAAATATGGCCCTTTTGCCCACAGGCATAGGCGGTGTGGAGAATGCGGAAGACAAGGACGGTGGGCAACGAGCAGACAAAAGAATTTTCCTGCTCACCTCCACAATTTGCAAGGCTGCTTGATGTGAAACTGACTTTCTTTTCCTTGTAGCACTAGAGTGCATCTGGAGGTGCCTGGCTCCCCCAATGCTCAGTTCTATCACCCCCATCTTGGAAGGGCGATTTTTACTTATGTGATTTACTGTTCTCCCCTTTCATTTAGTCAGCTTTTCTTTACCAGTAGCTGGTCTTCACAGGCGAGCCAGTGAGACTCAGCAGGGGTTGCTGGACCTCAGTTTGCTTTTATTTTGCCCTCACTTTGATAGTTTTAACTCACGCCAAGGAGCGCTCTAGACCATGCCCTCCTTAGACACCTGATGCTGGGCTATAAAGCCAGCCTGTCAGCGCATCCGCCCAGCCGCTTGATGTGAAACTTCTTTAGGTCTCGACTATTCTATCCCGTTAGGGATTGAATAGGTGAGATTATAGTAAGCAGTCCAAAAAGTCTACCTAGCCTGCGGATTGCGTACAGTTCATGTGAGGGAGGCGTGTGAGGCAGGCGCGTGCACATCAAACACCATCGGCCTCGGCATCAGAATTCAAAGGAAGCCGCTCGCACACCACCATTTGTCTGAGCCTCGGCATCAGACTTCAAAGAAATCCACTCCCAAGCCGCTCCCCCGCCCCCCCTCAGACTTCAAAGAAATGCGCTCCCGCTCCCCCCCCCCCACGCCACAGCAATGCAGAGAGCTTGGGTTTTTTGCATCCATTTTGCGGGGAGGCCGTGTTTTGTTTGGCGTTCTCTGCACCTTTCTCGTTTTTTTTTCTGGACAAAAGTGAAAGCCTACCGTGCTTGTTTACAGTAGCCTTGCTCCTCAAATGCTGTTGCTGTGTTGCCATCTCTCTAGGGACACTCAGCTTGAAAACACTCGGCTTGCTAGCTGCAATGCTACATCCGCTATGCTTTGCCTCTAGACATGTTGATCCCTCGCAGACTGTGCTGACTCTGCCCCTCCTGATTCTGAAACTGACCGACGCAGTCTCTTCTCTCTGTCTTATGATGTCTGCCCTGCCACAATTTACTTCGGACCCTCACCCTCATACCCTCTCACCCTTACATACCCTCTCACCCTCACACACCCTCACTCACCCTCACACCCTCACCCTCACACCCTCACCCCCTCACCCTCACAACCCTCACCCTCACTCACCCGTTCACCCTCACTCACCCTCACCCCCTCACACCCCCACACACCCTCACACCCCCTCACCCGCACATCCCCTCACCCTCACATCCCCTCACACTCCCTCACACTCTCACTCACACCCTCACCCTCACACCCCCTCACCCTCACACACCCCCTCACTCACCCTCTCACCCACCCTCACCCACCCTCTCACACCCTTTCAACCTCACACACCCTTTCACCCTCTCATCCTCACACACGCTCTCACCCACCCTCACCATCACACCCCCTCACCCTCACACACCCTCACATCGCCTCACCCTCACACACACCCTCACCCTCACACCCCCTCACCTCACACCCCCTCACCCTGAAACCCCCTCACACACCCCCACACCCTCACACCCCACACACCCTCACCCTCACACCCTCACCATCATACACCCCCTCACACCCCCTCACTCTCACACCCCCTCACCCTCACACCCCCTCACCCTTACCCTCACACCCCCTCACACACCCTCACCCTCACACTCCCTCACCCTTACCCTCACAACCCCTCACACGCCCTCACCCTCACACACCCTTTCCCCCTTACACACCCTCTCACCCTCACACACCCTCTCACTGTCACACCCCCTCACCCTTACACCCCCTCACACCCTCACACCCCCCCCACACCCCCTCTCACCCTCACACCCCCTCACCTTCACACCCCCTCACCCTCCCTCACCCGTCACCCTCACCCCATCACCCTCACCTTCACACCCGTCACCCTCACACCCTCTCACCCTCACACCCCCACCCTCACACCCCCTCACCCTCAAAACCCCACACCCTCCCCCTCACAACCCCACACCCTCCCCCTCACAGACCCTCACACCCCCTCACCCTCACAACACCTCACCCTCACACCCCACACCCTCGCACCTCACCCTCACACACCCCCTCACCCTCACACACCCCCTCACCCTCACACCCCCCTCATCCTCACACCCTCACACACCCTCACCCCCCCTCACCCTCACACCCCCTCACCCTCACACCCCCTCACCCTCACACACCCTCACCCTCACACACCCTCACTCTCACACACCCTCACCCTCACACACCCTCACACATCCTCACACACCCTCACACACCCTCACTCACCCTCACACACCCTCACCCACCCTCACACACCCTCACCCTCACACACCCTCACCCTCACACCTTCTCACCCTCACACACCCTCACCCTCACCCCCCTCACTCACCCTTACTCACCCTCACTCACCCTCACTCACCTCATACACTCACACACCCTCACCAGCATAGCATAACAAAACATAGCATAGCATAACAAAACACAGCATAGCATAGCATAACAAAAAAGCATAGGATAGCAAAACATAGCATAGCATAACAAAGCAAAGCATAGGATAGCAAAATAAAACATAGCATAACAAAACAAAACATAGCATAGCAAAACACAACAAAGCATAGAATAGCATAACAAAACACAACAAAACATAGCATAACAAAACATAGCATAACAAAACAAACATAGCATAACATAACAAAGCATAGCAAAACAAAACATAGCATAGTATAACAAAACATAGCATAGCATAACAAAACACAACAAAACATAGCAGAACAAAACATAGCATAACATAACAAAACATAGCATAACATAAAACAAAGCATAGCATAACAAAACATAGCAAAACACAACAAAACATAGCATAACAAAACATAGCATAACAAAACACAACAAAACATAGCATAGCATAACAAAACACAACATAGCATAGCATAACAAAACAAAGCTTAGCATAGCATAATAAAACATAGCATAGCATAACAAAACACAACAAAACATAGCATAGCATAACAAAACAAAGCATAGAATAGCAAAACAAAACATAGCATAGCATAACATAACTAAACATAGCATAACAAAACACAACAACACATAGCATAACAAAACATAGCAAAACACAACAAAACATAGCATAGCTTAACAAAAACACAACAAAACATAGCATAGCAAAACAAAACATATAATAGCATAGCAAAACATAGCATACCAAACACAACAAACATCGCATAGCATAACAAAACATAGCATAGCAAAAACAAAGGATAGCATAATAAAACACAACAAAACATAGCAAAGCATAACAAAACATAGCATAGCATAACAAAGCATAGCATAGCCAAACATAGCATAGCATAACAAAACATAGCATAGCATAACAAAACACAGCATAGCATAGCATAACAATTCAAAGCATAGGATAGCAAAACATAGCATAGCATAACAAAATAAAACATAGGATAGCAAAACAAAACATAGCATAGCATACAGCATCACTCTGCACCACCACAGCATAACTCAGGGGCACCACAACATCACTATGCGCTACCACAGCATCACTGAACGCCACAGCATCACTCTTCGCCACCACAACATCACTCAGCGCCACCACAGCATCAATCTGTGCAACCATTCAACAACACCTGGTTCAAATATGTTCTCTCAATGTTTCAAGCTTTATTACAAATGTAACAAAAAGATGTTAATATTTCACTTCTGTTCTTGGATTTTCGTCACAATAAAATACACTGAACATAATCTTCACAAAAGTTATTTACAAACCTGTAAGCTATTGCCATTATAAATGACAATAACTTTTATTTAAGTATTAATTATTGGAAAAAAATTAAAAGCCATTGTTATTTGTAATATCAATACATGTAAGTCACGTAAATACAACACATATTGCATTACAAATGCTATAGGTGTCACATTTGTGAAAGTTATAACTACTAGCATTGTAAATGACAAAGCTATTAATTTCGCTATTTTCAAAAACAAAACATAAATAAAAAATGTGTCATTTACAATACCAAAAGCTCAAACTTTCCTAATGCGAGACCTATTGCATTGCAAGTGCAATAGGGGTTGCTGGACCTCAGTTTGCTTTTATTTTGCCCTCACTTTGATAGTTTTAACTTGCGCAAAGAAGCGCTCTAGACCACGCCGTCCTTAGACACCTGATGCCGGGCTACAAAGACAGTCTGTCAGCGCGTCCGCCCAGCCGCTTGATGTGAAATTACTTTTTTTCCTTGATTACTGCAATGCTCTCTTTATTAATATTCAAAACGTTTTTTGCATAAGCTACAGATGCTGCTAAATGCAGCAGCTCAGTTACTGCTAGGCGTCCCGAAAACACAAATCTACATCTCAAGCTGTGATCCAACTACATTAGCTCCCTATAAGGAAACGTATTCAATTCAAAGCACTTTGCATCGCCTTCAGGGCACAACAAGACATTGGCTCTGATTATTTGATACAACATTTTCAAAGTTATACCCCAGTACATTCTCTGGACTCTTCCACTACTGGAAATCTTGTAATTCCCAGATTTAAGAAAGCTAACTGGGGCGGGATGGAATTTGTATCATGTACATCGAGATTGTGGAACTCGCTCCCGACAGAATTAAAATTGAAGGCAAATCTATTCAGGAAGAATTTAAAAACCTGGCTTTTTAGCAAATAGTTCCAGAATCTTTCTATAACAGATTTGTTTTTTCACTATGGCTTAGCGCTGAGATTTCTCCGGGTAATTGTTGCGCTTTCGAAATATTATTCTCATTTCATTTTAGGGCCAATTAGCCAACGAAAGTGCTACCTATAATTGCCATGTTCTTCACCTGCTGGCCTCCTTCCAGTATTTTTGGACAATTTTTTGTTTGCAGTTTTATATAGCGCAAACTCGACCTGTAGGTATCAGTGCGCTGTACATGAGCACCAGTTGCATTACAGACAGACACATTCATTTGTATTTTAGGCGCAGCGAGATTAAGGGCCAGATGTAAGAACCCTAATACCGGTCGGTAACGGCCGAAATTACCGAATTTCGGCCATTACTGACCGGTATTAGGCATTTGGGATGTAGCTGGCTACATTTCAGGTTCGGTAATTTACCGAACCGGTATTTAAGAATTCAGTAAATTACCGAATTCTTAAATACCGATTCAGTAAATTACTGACTCTGAAATGTAGGAAGCACTCAAGTGATAGCTTTTCACCTGTAAGGATTCGTTATTTACCACCAACTATAAGTTGGTGGTAAATAACGAATACCTTTGAAAATGCAAATCTATGCATTTTCAACTGTGCCATGTGGCAGACAAACATGCCCTTAGGGCATGTATGTGTGCCACATCTGCACACAAGCATGATTCAGGGGTGCAACAGGGTGCCAAAGTGACACCCTGGCACCCTTGAATGTTTCCCCCATTTTACCGAATCAGTATTTACTGATTCGGTAATTGCCATTCATTCCTATGGGCCTCCAGGCCCATAGGAATGAATGGCAATTACCGAATCGGTAAATACCGATTCGGTAAATACCAAATCTTACAGATTCGGTAATTTTTACAGAAAATGTATCTACATCACATTTACCCATTCTTAAATACCGAATCGGTAAAATTCGGTATTTAAGAATAGGTAAATTGGGATTACCTACATCTGGCCCTAAGTGATTTGCCTAGAATTGCAGGATGTTGAGCGTCCCTGCCGAGACTCGAACCCAGGTCACCCGCTTCGAGGTCGACCGCTCTAGTCGTTAGGGCACATCCGCTCGATGGTCACGTAATGAAGCTGACATCACGGAGCTCAACACAGACCTGTGCCCTTTTATTTGGGCTCCTATCTCCTCTCCTTCTCAACTACTGAGCGAGCATCCACGAACTAGGAAGGATTCTTTCGTGCCACCTATGACGCCAGTCACGTTCCTACCTCGCCGCCTGGCTGTCTGACCTGTGTTGTTTATCTTGCCTGTTCCCCCTGCCATCTTTGCTACCCAGCACCAGCAATGACTCAGCTGTTCCATGCCACCCCTGCCTTCGTTCACTGCCAAATGACTGCCTCTGCCTTGCAGAGCAAAGTTTTTTTTGGGGGGGAAACAAGCAGTGGCAAAGCCAGTAGGTCATGCCTATCTAAGGGCTATTGGCTTTGGCAATGTCTTTTAACCATTTTGTAGAGCAGCTTGGTTTCTGTACAGCAGGACTAAAAGTAAAAAAAAAGTACCATAAAAGTGTTTTTAAGAAAAAGTGATATGATTTGGGAAGGCACAATGAAAACTTATAAAAAGTTAACCTTTGAACCACAGGGAGGCTGTCGTTCTGTTTTACCATTGAAGCACCCCCTTATGGATATAGGCATTTGTGGTTCACACTTAGCAGTTTGTTTTTCTTGCATGAGTACACTGTCAAAGACCATAGGTCTGTCTTTAATGTGGTTACTCAGTGAAAAACAGGCATGCTCAAATGGAGTTTGTATACATTAGCACATTAAAACGCAACCCACTGGCTTTGCCAATGCTTGTTTAATGTGCTATCATTTTGTAGCAAAACCTAGAGATATATTTCACCTGCCTGGTGTGAGTGTACAGGTAAATGTGGGCCTAGTACCGTCAAATAGCATCAAAGCATGAGCAGTCGTGAACACTATCTGAACACACAGTCCTGCGTATTTCAATTTAAACATTACTAATATCAAAGGCTTTGTAATGTATTTAGAGTTTGGCGGATTGGATGCTCCGTCTGAAATGTGACGCCCATCCCGTCCGCTGTATTGCAGGCAGGGTCAGACTGGGAACCCAATGCAACCCTGGCAATTTTTTCAGACCAGCCCCTCTGGGGGCTGGGGGGGGGGGGGTGTAAGTGTGAAGCACTGCTGCTGAGTATCCTGTCTGCCAAACTCATAATGAGGCCCATAGTCATGGGTCAGAGGAAGCCAGGAAAATGCTTTTGCTTGCACTGCACACAAAACAAGTAATGATACAAAAGAAAGACAAAACATCAGAAATCCTTCCTCTTGATACTCAATAACACACTATCTTAAAAGAGAAGACTATCACAGTTCACACTACGCAGTATTATTAGACTACAAAGAAAAACAATAAAAAAGACACTACTGTATTAAGAAAAGAAAATTAAAAGTAATACAGTGTAACGTTTCCTTTTTCAAAATAGTATACATTAATGTCAAAAAATTATTTATTTGCAAGGGAAAAAGGGTAAATATGATTGCGATGACCAGGAATGAGGCACTTGCGGTCGTGATACCACAACTGAGGATATATTCAATGTTGCCCATCGGCAATGGGCAAACAAGAAATTAAATGCTACAGAGGAGCATCTAGTAGAGGCAGGGGTGAAGAAATAGTACCTCAAACACGTCGTGATCAGCGGACAGGCATTAATTACGTTTAATCAATCTGTGCTTGGTCCATGCTCCACTGTAAGCATCGGAAGCGACGCTTCGGTTGGACTAGCCAATTAGGGACAATGGAAAGAAAAGTGATGCTGAAGCATGCAAATGGTAAGCAGTGGGAAGGCTCCAAGGCCTTTCGCGAAAATAGTGTCTCGCAAGCCAGATGCATGCCCTAGCGCATGCTGTCACAGGCTCAGCACTAAAAAAGCAAGTGGAAGATATGAATCGGGCTGAACAACTCTGGACAAGTATGGGCCTAATGATCGCAAAATGTAACATCGCTCAAAGGTGGGGAGCGGAGGAAGCTCCAACCTGAGATGAATGGGAGAGGGACATGGACTGGCTTATGATTGCAGAAGTGGAAGTCTACAAGAACAGAGGGTGCCCTAAGAAATGGGACCGGGTCTGGGGAAAGTGGAACAAATACAGGGTTAACATATGCAATCCCCCTCATTACAGAAGGATTATCACAGATGGCGCGAGAAGTGGGGTGGAGGTCTCAGATGAAGATATATGTGGTGGTCCTACTGTTTGGTATTATAAAATGTTTTAAAAGATGTGATTGAATGCTGTACTTGTGCGAACTGGTCAAGGTGATGCTGCTATATTGTTCTTGCAATATAATCAATAAAAAGATTTTTTAATCATAAATATATTGTAAAGTAAAAAAAAAAAGCTAGTGGAAGGAGGTGGCTCTTAAGTTTCTATAAGAGCCTGCATATGATACCTAAGTGTAACTTTATAAATGAAATCATCTTTTTTCATTTTTAACATGGCCTTTCTGCCTTTGTCTACTTTAAGTATCAGCCAGGGATCATTAAGGCAGCTCAAGATCAAATTTAGAAGTGCTTTCTTCTTATATTGTTTTAGAAGTATGCAGTGATATAGGAAAACATACCAGCTTGAGGTGATTATCCTCATTTTTGTACCCACTGGGTTGTAAAAATATCGATCAAGCCACTAAAAAAATTGCCAGGTGGAAATTTGTGTGTACCCCTTCCCCAGAGAATAGTACCAGTCATTTGTGTGCAAAGGCCCGGACATGACACCTTCATTATCGACCAGGGATCATTAAGTCAGGTTTAGCACACGTCTCAAAGTGCTTTCTTCTTATATATGTACCGATCAGTGGTCAAGGCGGTAAAAAACATAGCCAAGCAGAACCTCTATTCGGCTCTATAAAAAGAATGCAAAACAAATGGGCCAGCTCTCAGTCACACACACACACTCAGGGGTTTTAAAAAGCGTGGCTGCCAACAATTAAATTTATGTAAGACAAAGTACTCTTGTGCTGTGTGCTATTTTAGTGTTATGCTGCGCCGTTCCTTGCACCCTTGTGTGTTTTTGCAGTGTTTCTCACAATCACGAATGCTGAATGGAGTTGTGCTGTGCCGCTACTTTATGCTACACTGATTCTATGCTATCAGGCATTTGTTGATGCCTGTATATCTTGTGATTGTAATTGTAATTGCATATATATATAGCACTTACTACCCCTGACGAGGCGTTGTGTTTGTATCTTACAGATACCATACCTTTGACAACAATGATACATCCACAGGGAGTATCACACTTAGGATAATTATAAGACTGTCTGATTGTGTATGATTGCGGGTGAGAGTTGCAGTACTGAGGTAGCTCAGTTCTGAGGAAGGCCGCGGATCAATGAGGCAGGGCCGGACTGGCCGCAGTGGGCTTCAGGCGTTTTCTATGTGGGCCGGAAGGACGGGGGCCAGTTTGGTTACTGGAGGCTGGATTTGCAGCAGTGCTGCAATATCGACCCCGTAACAAAAGCAACAGGGGTACTTCACACTAACACCCCCACTGCCCTGGAGGTCTTCCAACTGAATTTTCAGGGCTAGTTTGTGTTCCCAGTCCGGCCCTGCTGTGAGGTGCCATAAGGACCGCCAAAACATGTCGAACTGAGGGACTATGGAGTTGTGACACTGGGGCGGCTTTTCTGCTAGGGCGGAGGAGCGTCCCCCCACTGCTCGCAGAGCAGAAAAAACTGATAATAACCTTGTTATTATAATGTTATTTTCTTTGCTACAGGGCCTGGTTAGGGTGGGGAGGAGTGGTTTACACACTCCAAGTGCGCATGACTGCTTGGCCGGCCGTCTTGGGCCAGCCAAATAGTCATCCGCACTTTGCATCTTCCCCACCAGGCTAAAATGCCTGTAATCCTCATCCCCTGTAATGCCTGCAATCCCTGTCTGAGCGCCGAACCACAGTGCTCAGACCAATCTCTGCTTGGCTATGGGGAGCCTGGGTGCTTCCTGGTTTGGAGCTCACCAAGAAGAGCGGCAACGCGATGGAGAGACGGCAGCATTTAAAAGGTGTTTTTGTATCTGTTTTTCAACCAGCCGCCCTCCGCTCCAGTTCCCTGCCAGCCGCCACTGTTGTGACGACTCGTATAGTCCAATAATCGGTTTTGAGTTTCTAATATCCCACAGTGAAATATCCCAGAATAAATGATAGAAGAAAGGTTTCAATGTAAGGGGTTTGTATTTCTTTCAGACAGGTCCCAACCAAGATCAAGAGTGACTTCACTTCGACCCCTGAAGTGCTCTTGAAGTTTTTCGATGAGCCCAACCGCCCCCTTAACACACTTGTGCCGATGTGACGACCCTAAGATAAAGCATGACCCCTGAGTAGGTGTGTAAGGGTCCCTCTAATATTTTAATGAATATTCTAGGCATAGATAGTAACATGATAGGCACTTTCCAAATAGGAACTGCCTTAATAAACTTCCATTACACTATTCCCAGGTAATGTTTTCTTTTGGAGACTAATCTTTGGGAGGATGTTTTCCTCATCCTCTCTTTTTCCTCTTTCTTTTTTGCATACATTACAAAGCCTGCACTATTGGTTTATTATAGGGTGTTCAGAGACTCAGAAGGCCTGAAAAGGAGTAGATTGGCCTATCTAGGGAATCAAGAGGTGGGGACTGTGGGGTGTGGAAGGTGCTGGAGTTTCTGAAAGTGGTGGTGGGGGAGAGTGTCATGGAATAGCAGCCTAGAGTGGTAGGATTGTGACACAGTCTCTTCATTTCTTGGGGTGAAGTGCTCTTGGTGCCTTAAAAGCCACCTCCTACTTAACAATCACCCTGTGTTTCTTGAATATGCACAAGAAAGCACATGGAGGCTCTCCCAAAGGTGCCTCTAACTGTGTTCCTCTAACTGTTTTTGGGGTCCTCGGGTAGAAGGGGGAGGGTGAGAGCCTTGGTAGTGTCTGACCTCAGGGTGGTAGGCGGTTTAGGCATTGGTCTAGCAGCAGTCGCGGGTGGTGCAGATAAGCGTGGCGGGGTAGTGGAGTGGGCGGAGTGGGGCAGGGAGGAGTCGACAGACGATGGACTAGGTTTTATTTATTTATTTAATTTGACCTATTACGCCGTCTATCAACTTCCTCCTCCCTCCCCACCCCACCCCGCCTACCTGCGCCAGCCGCCTCTGTCTAGCAGTCAGTATTAACAGAGTTTTATTGCCTATCTGGGTTCTGAGGAAGAATGCTCAATGACTTGGGTTGGAGGAAGAGTTCCCTGCAGGGCGGGGTTGAACACTTTTGGACAGGGCTTGGAAGGGATGGAGGCCTGGTCTCAAAGTCGACCTTCCAGGTTTTGGAGCCAGACCCAAAGTTTATTGCCTTTTATGTCTTGGCTCAAGGCTCAATTCCTGACTTCTAGGGGACCGGTTTTCAGCTTGGCACTTTTCAGCATCAAGGCTTTGTTACCTGGGCTTTGGACATCATTGTCAGATTTGCAGAGGTAAATGTGGTCCTGGTATGAAGGCTGGAAGCTTTTGGAAGTGAATCCTTGGGTTTGTCGAAATTGTCATCTAAGGCATTCTAATAAAAGTTCTCAGAGCTGGGCATGCCTTGTGCACCAGAAGACCCATGGGGCCCACTTCTTCGTCTTCTACCTTAAGAGTGTCCCATTCCCCAAAGGTGTTAGGGTTTTGGGCAGTGGTTGCCATTGCATCCTAAGGCACATCCAGGATTTTTCCTGTGGCACCTTAGAGTCTTCTTGCGGTGGAAGCCGGAGCAAAAGTCACAAAAGCTGTTGTCCTGGTCAGGGAAGAGGCAAAGGTGGCTCAACCAAGAGTTTATGGTTTTGCACTTAGGGCAGAATTGGAAGTGCATACATTCCATAACCTCCCTATGGCATTCTCCAATGATGCAACCTGTGTTTTGCAGAAGGTCGTCAACCTGTGTTCGGTGTGGGAGTATTAGGTGCTGAAAGACATCAAGTGGGTGCTGCTGAAGAAGTGGTTGAGCAGGGAAGGTTCACTGGTTGTCTTCTGAATCATAGGTCATGAAGTGTCGAAGAGCTGAGTCTGAAAAAATCAGCGAGAATGTGCTGCTGTCTGAGCTTATGCTCATAACATCTGAACCCAATAGCAGAAAAGCCATCTGAAGTGGAGCCTGTGTCCCTGTGAATTGTGGACTACGGGAGAACACACATCGGCCTTTTCACTCGAAGGTCCATGATGGAAAAAAAGTTGGATTGTCCATGCCCAACACTAGATGTCATGATTGATGCCTGGTGGGGTAGGGTTAGGGATCTGACTTTTAGTTTATTTTGCTTGCCATTTGTAAGTTGGGATTCCAGCAACTGGGTTCAAGTGGGTCCCTGGATAGTGTGGTTGGGCTGGGTCTAGCTGTGTCCCAATATATTCCCTCTTGGCTGTCTAGGGGCTTGGCCAGTTGCAAAAACTAGCAACGTTCAGATCATAGTTGTAGCAGGAGTTCTATGGCAAATGTATACCACGATTCTGCTGGAGATTGGAGCTACTCTGGCAAGAGAATGTTTTCCACTCTTTTTGACCTGCTCTTATAGGTGATCCACAATGGTTTATAGATGTCCTGATTCCTTCTCCTAATTGATCTCCATTGAGCTATGAGATTCTTCTACAACTCCTCTACCACACTCATGTCAGTTTCTTCCTATCATGCGATAACACACGCTCCAAATATGTAACTTCCCTTACTTTTTAGTCAACAGTCTATTTTTATTAACATGTTAGATTTTTCCAGTCGTGTTTATTACGTGCAAAAAGTTCTGTTTTGAAAACACTCTACTGCACTCATACTAACATCGGCGTAAAACTCTGTAAATCTGCTTAAACGCCTTAACCGCGGCAGTTTTTCCGCCGCGGTGTGGGTGTTCTATTAGGTGGGCAGGGCTCCGTCGGCTGCTCCCGTCGGCCAACAGCCGACGGGAGCACACAAGGGGTTAAGACAAAAATGCATTCTTCCTTATCAATACGCCGTTAATGGTTTCTCAAATGATGTCAATCGTTCAGAGTAGATACTAATAAAGGGCCACTGTTCCTAAGAAAAGACAGAGGAAGTCGTTTTAGAGAGATAGAAGGGCAAGTCAAAGTGAATTTTACTTGGTGCCCTCACACATCCCGATTGATGTCATGCTGACTATAACCTTGTTAAAATAGATCTCTGGATAAAGTAACAGTGTTGCCCCCTTAACCGAGGGCTTAATAGCGATTGAGGCTTCAAATACTCAGTTTTTCAAGTGCATCAAATTAGGATTTGGACTTATTATTGTTAGGTTTAAACTTAAAAATGTGCTAATACGTCTCTGCCATACTAATCTCCCAAATACTTTAATAAAAGCATCTTCAGTTTGTGGATGGATCATGGAATTGCTTATCTTGATACTTTACACATCTGTCTGTTCATTTACCCATTACTCAGGAAGAATCCTAAATCTATATCTATATACATAGTCCTGTCACTGAAATCCCTTGAATTGTAAACATGCATATGCAATGCAATAGGTCTCGCATGTGCGAGAGTTTAAGCTATTGGCATTGTAAATGGCAATGCCTTTTATTGATCTGTTTTGATAATTAACACATAAATAAAAGACATTGTCACTTACAATGCCAATAGCTCAAACTCTTGGAAATGCGAGACCTATTTCATTTTAAAAAAGCGGCCGCCATTTTCCTGGGCTGTACGAAAAGTGAAAGCGTGCAGACATCTCCAGCATTTCCAGGAACCGCCGCCGTCATGGCAGATCCTGTAAATGCATTGAAAGTTTGATGGACAACTCTGTCAACATGATAGAGCCAGGCGTCAAACTTTCAATTCTTTTTTTTATTTTCAAAAACAAAATCCCAAAGCAGGATTTTATTTTTGAAAATAAAAAAAATCAATGAGCAACTCGGCATGGGAGTTTTCTCATTTTGCAGTATTCACTGTCCCTTACTACCATGCGGTGTACAGACACTGAAAACTTGCCATGTGTCCTCTCACTCAAAATAGGGCAGGTGGGCTAATGGCCAAACCTATAATGCCCCTTATTCTGTAGTGTAGTTGGAGATCTTTGTCAGCGGTGGAGACGGAGTAGTCTCAATCGTCCACATACGGAAAGCCTGCCTGACTCTCTATGAAGCAGGAGAACCTTCAGTTTAACCGTTGTGATGAAGTGCCTTCTCAGCCAAACTCTAAATTGAGCCCAGAGTCCTAGAAAGAGTGCAAAAAGCACTCTGGCAGAACTTCCATTGCAAAATAGCTAACTACTTTCTTGGTTCTCTTAAAGTTCAAGGCCATAACCCATACATAGCTGAGATAAGGCAGCCTTGCGGGCAAGCTGCACCTGTTAATTAGCATGCATGAGATGAAAACTCCATGTTTTACTCAAATGGTTACTTTTAAAGAAACAATTGCTGGGTCTACCTACTAGCTCTCCACTAACACCACTTAGGATGGACCTAGGGATTAGTCCTATTGTAGGTGTATGCTCTTCTAGACCCTTGCTTCATTGGCGACGCCTTTGGAGCGCACAAGAATTAGCTGAATAGAAAGAGGAATTGAAGGACCTTATGAGGCTCCATGGTGCAGGAAGATTCTCCTGGTTAGCTTATATCAGGAACACCTGTCAGGACCTAAGGAGGGTAAACATGTGGACATCCCCAGAAGAGATTTGACCTATGACCTCTAGGAAGGCACTGCTCGAGTCCTACAGAGAATTTAAATTGGCTCAACTATGGCGGGGGACCAAGCGGGGCTGCCTAACTTCCAGGTTCTTGGAAATAAAGCGGTAATACAGGCTCGAACCGGCCCTAGATTACATACAACCGCTTTTAGCGAAGAAACTTTTTCTTCAATCCAGACACAGGATGCTCCCGCTTCGATCCTTCACTAACAAGTGGCAGGGCACCCACACATCAGAGTGTCCAGGGTGTGACCGAGCTGAGGAAACTGAAATCCCTGTTCTTTTTTCCGCCCCGCCTATGGAAAGACAAGGTCGCGGTGGCTACTACAATTGTGCAGGAACATGGGGAGTAGACATTGTACAGAGGTGTTTAGGCTCCTTAAGTATGAAACCGACACACCATTGTGTTCTCCATCTTGAGGTTTTTATACTCCATGTGGTGCACTCGTAGAGTCATTATTGATAAAACACTAGTAGGAAATTCTTAGCTTAGCAGTAGTTATAATCTACACTTCATTATGTACCGACCAGAGTAATGTGGTATGCACATATTGCATTGAATGTTTATCCTCTCTGTATTATTTCTCCATTGTGGTGTTTTTAATTCTATAATTTTAGCTGTTTTTATCTAGATTTTCTAACACTAGTTTTTACTTTTTAAACAAAGTGAACATCTTTTAGTAACAGACAAGTGTCTTATTCTTTTAATGTAATAGTCATGTGTTATAATATCTGGCACTGCTCCCCCTTACCTTACGCACGCTGAAGTTATATATATTTCCTTTTTGCACATTGAACTTTATCCTGCCATAAAATCTCTTGACGCCTATTGCAGAAATTATATATTTTATTCAGCTAATGACGAGCTGGCACTGGGAAGCTAATTTGAGATGGCAGTCAATGCATGCCTACTTGAAATGTTGCAACTATAAAATACAGAAACAATGTATATAGTTTTTAATGGTGATATATTATACTATACTGTATTTTGTTAAAACGCGTTGTACTTTTTTTATGCTTTAATGGCCTATGGCCGAAATAAAGTTTTCCTTGACTGACAAAGAAACATTTGCATATTTTTAGAAACCAGTCTAAAGCACTGGGGATGGGGAATGGGGAATCTAATGCTAATGTTTGAACAATGGTTCAAGTATACATACTTATACTACTATATATATATTTTAGCTTCCACACTGCAGGCCCTACAGTCTCGTATGAGAATCGCAAGTACGAAGAAGTAAATTTGGATTCCATTAATAGAAATAATGTATAATTTTCAAGTTTTGCATTCCTCGTGATGGTATTCTGCCATTTCCTATTCTTCATGGCGGTGAATGTTGATTAGGAGTATTGGTTATCACTTCAATAATATTGAGGTTATTGTCTTCTCTACTTTTACTCCCCTGCTGTGCCTTTCTGGTATCAGTGAAGTGCCAGCAAGAGATTGAGCAGGTGGTGGGTTCGGACCGCCTTCCTTGTTGGGATGACCGACTCTAGATGCTCTATGTCGAGGACACTATCGACAAAATCCAGCGCTTTGGCAACATTGCACCTCTTGGGGTTTTCAGAGCGACTACCGAGGACACCAATCTCCACGGATACTACCTGGCGGAAGTGAGTACCCAAAAAATGTTTAAGGTAACACTCGGATTCAGGAAATATAAAGGTCTTTCTTAATCCTGGCTTGCCATTATGGCTCAGTGCAGCTGGATTGTGCACATCAATTCCCACCACCATCATACTGCACAGGCCTATGTCTTAGAGCTGGCAATCAATTCACCTTTTGTTCTCATTGTCATAGTATTTTGAACAATGACAACACTGAGTCTTAACCGCTACCTGACTCACTCCCATAAGATTTGGCATGGTTAAGCACCACCTCCATTACATGATGCAAACAAATAAAGATCTGAGTCTGGACTGCAGAGGGAAAGACCTCCTCCAAAGGAGTGTGTAAATGTATGTACTATCCCCCATACAGTTATTCCCTAGTGAATAATATTTGGGTTACAGTAGCCCAAAAGTACTTATCAGGATATTTTAATTCCCCAAGGAGTTTTAAGGTTGCTTAGATGCTCTCTGAAGCCACGTGTGTGCTTTTATCAAGTCATGGGATTTGGACAACTTTCTGTACCCTCAATATGCAAATTGGGGGCTACTTTATTTCTTATAATGTATGGCTCCTCAAATACATTGAGTGTTGAGCAGATATATAAAAAATAAAATATGTAAGATATCTGTGTCTTACTGTTGGATTCCGTATAAAAAGTAATTGATAGCTGCACACCTCATTAAGCAGATGACTTAAAGAAAAGCATCAGTGGGGTATAAAAGAAAACACTTTGTGGAAAAGTAGCCAATGAGGTTTTTGATGTGAATTTTATGGTGATTATGTGCTAGGGGCTTCTGATAATCATGGCAGTTGATTATGGTTTAAAGTGTTCCTTGCATTCCAGAACCTCTTTCAACAGTCTGACAAGACTATATTTATATATTATGGATTCAGCTTAAAGTGCACTGACCTAATCAAAGGTCCTCAGTAATCAGGTATTCACTGGGACATTTTGAGATTAGAGTCTCATGAACGTCATGTGAGTCTTGTGACATAGTAGACATTGTGCCTGATTCACAAACTGCATTGTGTTGTATGTAAAGTAGTGCAACAGAGGTTCTACTAACTTACTACAAAATACAATTCACATACCTCTCAGAGTGAACCTGTACACCCACATGTCCTACCTTTTATATGTGGCGATCCACACACACATATAAGTTAACTACTTAGGGGTCGATTACGATGTCGGGTGAAGATTTTCTCGGTACTGGGACCGACCGATCTCATGTCGGCAATCCCGACCGACAAATTGGGATGCAACCAAACACTGTTTGGTCGCACTCCTATTCTTTACAATGGGAGCATGCATTCCGACCGGAATGTATGTTCTGATTGTAAAGCGAAGAGGTGCGGTTCATCCCTGCACCCTGTGACAGTCACCTCAAAGTGCCTGCCACGTAGTGCAGGGATCAACGGGGGGGCACCATAGGTGCCCCCTCTGTCACTATTAGGTGGCCTTGCACCCAGGGGTGCCCTGCTGGGGGCCCCCAAAGTCAACTTCCGACAGTCTTACTGTGTCGGAAAGGCTGTCGGAATCCGACATTGTAATCCCTTGGGCGGAAAGAGCAACCCTTGGGTTTACTGAAAGCTTTCCCATTGCCGGACTGGCTCTCCGACCCCTTGGGAGCCAGTTGGAATGTCCGGTGCATTCTTTTCCGACTGACCCATTATGATGAATCCAACCGCCTGATTATAATGCTGTCGAAATGGCTCCGACTGATGGTCGGAGCGATTCCGACGGCATCGTAATCAGGTCCTTAGTAGTAAATGTGGGAGAGACTAGGGAAGTGGCCCGAAAAAGGGGCATAATTAATACTAAATGGGAGGGATTAATTATGTTAGTATGAGTTTATGTATGGTTAGGGAGGGGCATGACCCACCCACAACAGAGTATTCCCATTGCTATTCACAATCTGCACTTTAAAAGTTACTACTGCCAAAAAGGACCGAAAGCAGTATTAAACGTACTCCATCTCCAAGCTAGGGCAAGTCCAACACATGTGGCCAACCACTGGTATTTCAACACCATCCCATTGGAAATAAAGGAGGTAAGACTTAAAATATAACCCCACACCAAATAATGTTAAATGAAATCATTTAAACTAGTTACATTTTTTACATAATTTCTAATATATAACAAAGCACATATATTTGTTTTGCTTTAGGTGGGATTTCCTTTTAATTAAATTTCAGAAAAAATATTTTAATTTCATTTAATATATTCAAAATAATTACATTTTAAATTCAAATTAAGGGGTCGATTACGATGGCAGACGGAAGTACGACCGCCGGCCTGGAGTAGGCGGAAAATGCCCTTTTCCAGTCCGCCTGCCGCAGACACTCCGTCCGCCATATTAGGATGGGAAACACTGTCAAATGTCCGTACACGGCGGAAGAGCACGCACCGCCGCGGAACTACACCTGACCCCGCGGCAGACGTAACCAATCCAGAGACACCATCGTACGGAATGAAGTCTCCGACCGTCCTCTACATCACGATGGCGGAAAACCCACATCAAATCGCTGCGGAAAAACAACCTGCATGAACACGGCGGATTCACCACAGCGGAGATACAACACATTGCACAGATACCCACCACAAGCAGATCGCCGTCATGGACCCAGCACTGTACGCATTTCCGATACCCTTCGTGCTCCACCACCAGCAAGTCATGGCCCATCGCCGACGACGACGCAGGTACGCCAACACACCAATTGCTGTCGGAAGGGGAGTACCTTCCGGGGCCGTGACGTTGGGAGGGGGAGTGTCATTTTGGAGAAACAGCATTTACGATAGCACCAATATATCAACAATTCAAGTAGACAACCAGGAATGACAACGACAAACCACTACACATGATTGACTTGCTTTATTAAACATAATAGGGGTATAATCCTAGAGTAGCCAAGAGCATGGGCACTGGGTAGAACAGAGCAGGTACATCTGAAGCAGCACATGAGAGGGCACAATGCAGTATCAGAACAGCAACAGGGCAGTGTCCATAACAGAGCAGGTACATCAGAGGCAGCACATGAGAGGGCACAATGCAGTATCAGAACAGCAACAGGGCAGTGCCCATAACAGAGCAGGTACATCTGAGTCAGCACATGAGAGGGGCTAAGTGCATCAACAGTCCATGGCAGAGAACAGAGCAGGTACATCAGAGGCAGCACATGAGAGGGCACAATGCAGTATCAGAACAGCAACAGGACAGTGTCCATAACAGAGCAGGTACATCAGAGGCAGCACATGAGAGGGGCTAAGTGCATCAACAGTCCATGGCAGAGAACAGAGCAGGTACATCAGAGGCAGCACACGAGAGGGGCTAAGTGCATCAACAGTCCATGGCAAGGCACAGGTACATCTGAGGCAGCACATGAGAGGGGCTAAGTGCATCAACAGTCCATGGCAGAGAACAGAGCAGGTACATCAGAGGCAGCACATGAGAGGGGCTAAGTGCATCAACAGTCCATGGCAGAGAACACAGCACTTACATCTGAGGCAGCACATGGGAGGGGATAAGTGCATCAACAGTCCATAGCAAGGCACAGGTACATCTGAGGCAGCACATGAGAGGGGCTAAGTGCATCAACAGTCCATGGCAGAGAACAGAGCAGGTACATCAGAGGCAGCACACGAGAGTGGCTATGTGCATCAACAGTCCATGGCAGAGAACAGAGCAGGTACATCAGAGGCAGCACATGAGAGGGCACAATGCAGTATCAGAACAGCAACAGGGCAGTGGTCGTAACAGAGCAGGTACATCTGAGGCAGCACATGAGAGGGCACAATGCAGTATCTGAACAGCAACAGGGCAGTGGTCGTAACATAGCAGGTACATCTGAGGCAGCACATGAGAGGGGCTAAGTGCATCAACAGTCCATGGCAGAGAACAGAGCAGGTACATCAGATGCAGCACATGAGAGGGCACAATGCAGTATCAGAACAGCAACAGGGAGTGTCCATAACAGAGCAGGTGCATCAGAGGCAACACAAGTACGTGGGTCAAGCGCCACGTCCCAAGGACATTAATAATGCAAGGGTGGTGACAATGGACAATCTAGACACCAAGTCAAATGACATGTGAGTGATGGGAGCTACACCTCACAGTACAGAATCTGGTGGACTGCTCGACCTAGACACATCGGACACACTGCCAGCACCAGAAACAGGAGTGTGAGACACAGCCACAGCTCTAGTGACTGACACATGAGCCATAGACCCAGACACACTGCCAGCACCAGAAACAGGAGTGTGAGACACAGCCACAGCTCTAGTGACTGACACATGAGCCATAGACCCAGACACACTGCCAGCACCAGAAACAGGAGTGCGAGACAGCCACAGCTCTAGTGACTGACACATGAGCCATAGACCCAGACACACTGCCAGCACCAGAAACAGGAGTGTGAGGCACAGCCACAGCTCTAGTGACTGACACGTGAGCCATAGACCCAGACACACTGCCAGCACCAGAAACAGGAGTGTGAGACACAGCCCCAGCTCTAGTGACTGACACATGAGCCATAGACCCAGACACACTGCCAGCACCAGAAACAGGAGTGTGAGGCACAGCCACAGCTCTAGTGACTGACACATGAGCCATAGACCCAGACACACTGCCAGCACCAGAAACAGGAGTGTGAGACACAGCCACAGCTCTATTGACTGACACATGAGCCATAGACCCAGACACACTGCCATCACCAGAAACAGGAGTGTGAGACACAGCCACAGCTCTAGTGACTGACACATGAGCCATAGACCCAGACACACTGCCAGCACCAGAAACAGGAGTGTGAGGCACAGCCACAGCTCTAGTGACTGACACATGAGCCATAGACCCAGACACAGTGCCAGGACATGTCCCTGTACAGTGACCAACAAATACCATGCCAGCATCTGAGACATGAGAGTGGCGGACACACACAGTGCCAGTACCTGAAACAGGAGAGGGCGCAACTGACACAGTGCTACTACATGATGCATGACAGCGAACAACAGACACAGTGGCACTATCTGACACATGAGAGTGAACTACAGCTGACCCACTAGGACCAGTGAAATGATGAGCCACAGGGATGTATGGGCCAGGAGGCAGGGTGGCTCTGGGAGCTGGGGACAGCTCTACTGGAGTGACATTGGGGTGGTCAGGTGTCACTGGTGTGTGTCTCCGTTTCCTTTGGATATGTAGGGGCACCCTGGACATGACTGGACTGGTAAGTGGTGTGGCCTCATCAGACATCAAAGGTGGATCATGTGCTGGTGGGGGTCTGCTCTCTGGGCACGTGCTGGACCCTGCTTGACGTTTGCTGTGGGCCTGCCTTTTGCCCTCTGCATCATGTGTAATGGGGGATGCAACAACAGTGTACTCCTTCCTCTGCTTCTGCTGGGTGTGGATGGGAGTAGAGGTATGGGGGGACTCCACCGCTGACACATGTGTTGTACGTTCCTTCAACAACATCAGCCTCAGGGCAGCCAGGGGTGATGTATGCCTGTCCTTGATGGAGCTCGTGTCCATGGGAGAACCCTTGGCCCTGGGATGTGCCTTGGCAGTAGGAGGTGTCCTGTCTCTGGAATGTCCCTGATCCCTGGGCGGTGCCCTGTCCCTGGGAGCAGACTTGTCCATTGTAGTGTACCTGTCCTTTGAAGTGTCCTTGTCCTTGGGAGTGTCCCTGGCCTTGGGAGTTGCCCTTTCCTTTGTAGTGTCCTTGTCCTTGGGAGTGTCCCTGCCCTTGGGAGGTGCCCTTTACTTTGTAGTGTCCTTGTCCTTGGGAGTGTGCCTGCCCTTGGGAGGTGCCCTTTCCTTTGTAGTGTCCTTGTCCTTGGGAGTGTCCCTGGCCTTGGGAGTTGCCCTTTCCTTTGTAGTGTCCTTGTCCTTGGGAGTGTCCCTGCCCTTGGGAGGTGCCCTTTACTTTGTAGTGTCCTTGTCCTTGGGAGTGTGCCTGCCCTTGGGAGGTGCCCTTTCCTTTGTAGTGTCCTTGTCCTTGGGAGTGTCCCTGGCCTTGAGAGGTGCCCTTTCCTTTCTAGTGTCCTTGTCCTTGGGAGTGTCCCTGCCCTTGGGAGGTGCCCTTTCCTTTGTAGTATCCTTGTCCTTGGGAGTGTCCCTGCCCTTGGGAGGTGCGCTTTCCTTTGTAGTGTCCTTGTCCTTGGGAGTGTCCCTGGACTTGGGAGGTGCCCTTTCCTTTGTAGTGTCCTTGTCCTTGGGAGTGTCCCTGGACTTGGGAGGTGCCCTTTCCTTTGTAGTGTCCTTGTCCTTGGGAGTGTCCCTGGCCTTGGGAGTTGCCCTTTCCTTTGTAGTGTCCTTGTCCTTGGGAGTGTCCCTGGCCTTGGGAGTTGCCCTTTCCTTTGTAGTGTCATTGTCCTTGGGAGTGTCCCTGGCCTTGGGAGTACCTTTTGTGGGGGATGCCTGTGTTACATGTGAATCCCTTTCCTCTAACACCCCTTGAGGATCCTGTGTGTCAACTCCAGGGTAGCTCATGTCGTGTTCGGTGAAAGATTTCCTTGTTCCAGGGGATGGTGTCTGTGTCCTCCGTGCCCTGCCTTGCTGCCTGTGGCTGCTTCTAGTGCAATACCCCGAATATGAGGCCTGGTCTGACATTTCACTCTCCCCTGAGACATCAAGTGGTGTGGATGGGGGAACTGAAGTAGCACCCTGTCCATGCAACTGTAGAATGGCTGAAGACACAGTGTTTGCTAATGACTGAACTGTTCTGTGGAGACCAGCAACATCGCCATGCATCCCCTCCATGAATGCTACCAGCTGCCCCAACTTCCTATCATGGTCTTGGAATGCATTGATCATGTTGGTCTGCCCTACACACATCTGTCGCAGCAGATCAACAGCCTCAGCACAAAGTGCACTTTGTGTCACAGGGGCAGGGGCAGCGGTGCCTGCACCGAAGGCAACTCTGCTCACCCTACTCTGGCGAGCACGAGCAGTACTTGTTGTAGTTGGTGGCAGTGTGGGCCCTGTGTGCTGTGTACCGACTGAAGGTGTTGATTGCCCACTCCCTGAGTGTGACAACAGTGCTGACTCACCAACACTGTCTGAAGATGAGGACGATGGTGTCTCCACATGTGAGTCCTCAGGGACGGTTCTGTCCCCCTCTCCGGGGCTGCCCTCTTCAGTGTCAGTCTACGTGTGTGTGATCTCGGATCCGGATGCATTGCCACCACTCATCTCCGTCGTCTGTGGGTCAGTGCCTTCGGCCAAAGCTGAAAGAGAGAGAAAAGATGTTAACCCAAGTGCCACACTCACGTACTGAAGGTTACAAGATCTCAACTTTCCTTATAGTCGACTAACATGTATCACCCATCCTGCACACGAACCACCCCTACCAGACATCCTCATGTCAAAGAACCGGGGTGCCTGTGAAACATGTACATCATACAAACAGGGCAAGTGCATGCAGACCACCACACATGTCATGCCATCGGACCACAGAGCTCAACGGCATGTCCTGGAACCCTCAACTACAAAGCAACTGGTATGTCCACCTGGTGGACATGGATGCTAACGCTCACTCCGCTAATGGCACCAACATGCAATTGCAGCAAAACATACGCACCACGGATGTCACTACTGTGTCTGAGCACCAATACATGCATGCACTCACAAGTCACAGACACATACAATCTGCTTACCGCTAGTTTGCTGTTGATCCCCTCTCAGTCGGGCGGACAGGTCAGGATGCGTCACAGCAATGATACGGTGCATTAGAGGGGTCATGGTGCGTCGTGCAAGCCGGGTTGATCTTGGAATCATCCCCAGTGTCATCTCCGCAACATTCTTACTGAGCCTGGATATGTCGTCCCAGCGCTTGTGGCAGTGTGTGTGTCATCTATTGCACACCCCCACTGCCCTTACAACACGTGCTATGTTCCTCCACACGGCCTTGCGAAGATGCAGCTTGACCTACCATGATGGGAGACAAGAGGGGAACGTCAGTGGACAGTTGGACATTCACAAACATCGTAGAAACACGTAACTTTCAGCAGGCATTCTCAGTACAACACATGTGAAGGTCCCACAGCACACCGCCAAGCTTGCAGGAGCCAGGAGTCAGTGACCACCTCATGCCCACCAACATGTTCCCCACTGCACTTACCACCTGTCCGGGTCACCATAGAGCCTTTCATAGTGGCTGAGCACACCGTCCACAAGGACATCCAGCTCCGCTGCGGTGAAGGGACGAGACCGGATCTCTCGCACTCTCTGCATGGCAAGGTCCAGAACTGTGGCACTACAGCAGCAGTTGTTGGATAGCTCAGCAGCAGCAGGTCGAGGTGATGGTCGCAGGCAGCAGTTGTTGGAGAGCTCAGCAGCAGCAGCAGGTCGAGGTGATGGTCGCAGGCAGCAGTTGTTGGATAGCTCAGCAGCAGCAGGTCGAGGTGATGGTCACAGGCAGCAGTTGTTGGATAGCTCAGCAGCAGCAGGTCGATGTGATGGTCGCAGGCAGCAGTGGCTGGAAGCAGTGAATGTGTGCTGCAGAAATTCCCACATATATAGGGCCCTGAGCTCATATCAGTGGCACATGTCTGCAGCAATTGGTTTTCCCTGGATGCCTCATTCAAAATGAGCCAATGACTGGCCCTGGTGTGGCGGTGCACGGCTTCCGCTATTTTTGAAAGCGCTTACGCGCCCCACGTTACCTGTTTCCATTGGCTACATGTGCACGGACCGTCACGGTCACACACCGGCAACCGCATGTGCGCGCTACCGCGACGGTGCATCATTTGAAACAATTCACTCACTGGCGTCGCTATGGCGGGGCACGCATTCCGCGGGGGCGGTGCAGGCTAACACATACATTTGAAAAAGCTAATCGAAATGGCAGTTGAGACCCCCCCTTAGAGTCACATTGCAGCACCCACCCCAGACATCCGGGCCTGGCCGGTCACCCACCACCGGTCCTGGCCGGTCACCCACCGCCGGTCCTGGCCGGTCACCCACTGCCGGGCCTGGCCGGTCACCCACCGCCGGTCCTGGCCGGTCACCAACCGCCGGGTGCTGGCGGTGGATGAGTGGCCTGTGCATTGAGGTCACCATGTTATGTTATGTTATGTTATTTATTATGCTTCTATAGCGCACGGCCACTCCACGGAGTATCCCGGCGCTTTGTCGAAGGTACCCACCACGTAAGGGAGAACATAACACTGAGGGGACATGTAAAAAAACAGAACAAAAGCAGCAACAGTTTAAGGGAAAAGCCATGTTTTAAGGGCCTTTCGGAAGGACAATAGGCTGGAAGCCTGTCTTAAAGAAATTGGAAGGTCATTCCAAGCAGGAGGAGCCAAATAACGAAAGGACCGTCCTCCTGCTCTGGCGCGCTTGATGATGGGAACCTTCATTTTAGATAGCGAAGAGGATCTGAGAGATCTAGGGGGCTGATACCAAGACAGTCGTTTAGAAATATATTTAGGGCCAATACCATGTAAGGCCTTGAAAGTCGTGGTCAGAGTTTTAAAAAGAATCCTCTTGGCAATAGGTAGCCAGTGTAGGGTTGAAAGAAGAGCAGTGGCTCTGGCTCTTCTTGGAAGGCCGAAAACAGCTCGGGCCGCAGAATTCTGAGCCATTTGTAAACGCCTAACCAAATATTTAGGAAGTCCCAAAAATAAAACATTTGCGTAATCCAGCCTAGAGCCGACTAGTGCCTGGACAATGATTTTCCTATGCTGGATGGACACAAGAGGGAGAAATTTACGAAGCATCCGAAGGATGCCAAAACATTTCCCAGTAAGAGAGGAAATATGTGGTCCAAAGGATAAGTCGCTATCAATAATAACTCCCAAATTTTTGGCCTTCAAGGATGAACTAGCGGGAGGGAACATATCCTGCGGCCACCAGGGTTTCCAATCAGGCTCGGAAGTACAACCAAAGAAGAGCAACTCCGACTTGTCGGAGTTGCATTTCAATCCATGATGTCCAAACCACTCGAAAACCGCACTTAGACACCCCCTAACCTGATCATCATCAAACAGACCATCTCTGTTACTTACAAACAGGAGCTGAGTGTCGTCGGCATAGGTGACAATCCGGGCGCCGAAGGACTCCGCCACCACCGCCAGAGGAGCCATAAAGATGTTAAAAAGGAGGGGGCTCAAGATGGAACCTTGTGGAACCCCCACTTCTAGCGGTGGCATTTCGGCGGAGTAAGGAGGAGCCCAGATTGTCTGCCGGCGGTCGGCTAAGAAGGATTTGAGCCAACTCCACACCGTTCCCCGCAGACCAAAGTCCCAGAGTCTAGACCATGGCATGGATGGCCTTGGCTGGTCACCAACCGCCGGGTGCTGGCCGGTCACCAACCGCCGGTCCTGGCCGGTCACCAACCGCCGGGTGCTGGTGGTGGGTGAGCGGCCTGTGCATTGAGGTCACCATGGCATGGATGGCCTTGGCTGGTCACCCACCGCCGGTCCTGGCCGGTCACCGACCGCCGGGTGCTGGCGGTGGGTGAGCGGCCTGTGCATTGAGGTCACCATGGCATGGATGGCCTTGGCCGGTCACCCACCACCGGTCCTGGCCGGTCACCCACCGCCGGTCCTGGCCGGTCACCCACCAACGGTCCTGGCCGGTCACCAACCGCCGGGTGCTGGCGGTGGGTGAGTGGCCTGTGCATTGAGGTCACCATGGCATGGATGGCCTTGGCCGGTCACCCACCGCCGGTCCTGGCCGGTCACCCACCGCCAGCACCCGGCGGTTGGTGACCAGCAGGACCGACGGTTGGTGACCGGCCAGCACCCGGCGGTTGGTGAGTGTGTGGTTTGTGTGTGCAAGTAACAATGATGGGGGTATACATGCATTCTGTGTATTCGTATGCGTGTCGCCTGTTGTGTGCCCATGCCTGTCATGTGAGGATGTCTAGCATTGTAGGTGGGGTCATGGGTGCATGAAGACAAGGAGGGTGTGTTCCATGTTCGTGTTGTGTGTGCATGTCCATGTGTGTCTGTGGGGACGCTTGTCCACATTTGTGCCCTCAGTCATGTGTTGTTGGCAGTTCTCTCAACATGTGTGCACGTTACATTGGACATGTTTGCACACAGGATGTTGTTTGTGGGTGAACATTGTTTGTGTAGTTAGCTGTAGTGCCTTATATATCGGTCACGTCACACATATAATCAGTGTCTGCAACATGTATTATTTGTATTGTGTTGGACAAGATGTGATAGTATGGCACAGCTATGCGTTGCTGGTCAATTGACATCTGCTCCCACACAGGAGGGCTCCAAATGTGCATCGACCATACACTGTGCTGGAGGACATGGTTAACGAGGAGGTGATCCGCAAATTCCGGCTTGACCGACGTAGATTGCAGGAGCTAGTAGCACAATTGGCACCTCATCTGCAGCCACGCAGGACATATCTAGGAGCTATTACACCCACAGCAAAGGTGATGGCGGCACTTCACTTCTTCGCAACAGGCACTTTCCAGTACACAGTTGGTCATGCCGGGGGGATGTCACAATCCATGTTCAGCATGGTACTGCGGGATGTTCTGAATGCCATGATGCATTACACCGTCCACAAGGACATCCAGCTCCGCTGCGGTGAAGGGACGAGACCAGATCTCTCGCACTCTCTGCATGGCAAGGTCCAGGACTGTGGCACTACAGCAGCAGTTGTTGGATAGCTCAGCAGCAGCAGGTCGAGGTGATGGTCGCAGGCAGCAGTTGTTGGAAAGCTCAGCAGCAGGTCGAGGTGATGGTCGCAGGCAGCAGTTGTTGGATAGCTCAGCAGCAGCAGGTCGAGGTGATGGTCGCAGGCAGCAGTTGTTGGATAGCTCAGCAGCAGCAGGTCGAGGTGATGGTCGCAGGCAGCAGTGGCTGGAAGCAGTGAATGTGTGCTGCAGAAATTCCCACATATATAGGGCCCTGAGCTCATATCAGTGGCACACGTCTGCAGCAATTGGTTTTCCCTGGATGCCTCATTCAAAATGAGCCAATGACTGGCCCTGGTGTGGCGGTGCACGGCTTCCGCTATTTTTGAAAGCGCTTACGCGCCCCGCGTTACCTGTTTCCATTGGCTACATGTGCATGGACCGTCACGGTCACACACCGGCAACCGCATGTGCGCGCTACCGCGACGGTGCATCATTTGAAACAATTCACTCACTGGCGTCGCTATGGCGGGCACGCATTCCGCGGGGGCGGTGCAGGCTAACACATACATTTGAAAAAGCAAATCGAAATGGCAGTTGAGACCCCCCCTTACAGTCACATTGCAGCACCCACTGCAGAACGCCGGTCCTGGCCGGTCACCCACCGCCGGTCCTGGCTGGTCACCCACCGCCGGTCCTGGCCGGTCACCCACCGCCGGGCCTGGCCGGTCACTCACCGCCGGGTGCTGGCGGTGGATGAGCGGCCTGTGCATTGAGGTCACCATGGCATGGATGGCCTTGGCTGGTCACCAACCGCCGGGTGCTGGCCGGTCACCAACCGCCGGTCCTGGGCGGTCACCAACCGCCGGGTGCTGGCGGTGGGTGAGCGGCCTGTGCATTGAGGTCACCATGGCATGGATGGCCTTAGCCAGTCACCCACCGCCGGTCCTGGCCGGTCACCCATCGCCGGTCCTGGCCGGTCACCAACCGCCGGGTGCTGGCGGTGGGTGAGCGGCCTGTGCATTGAGGTCACCATGGCATGGATGGCCTTGGCCGGTCACCCACTGCCGGTCCTGGCCGGTCACCCACCGCCAGCACCCGGCGGTTGGTGACCAGCCAGGACCAGCGGTTGGTGACCGGCCAGTACCTGGCGGTTGGTGAGTGTGTGGTTTGTGTGTGCAAGTAACAATGATGGGGGTATACATGCATTCTGTGTATGCGTATGTGTGTCGCCTGTTGTGTGCCCATGCCTGTCATGTGAGGATGCCTAGCATTGTAGGTGGGGTCATGGGTGCATGAAGACAAGGAGGGTGTGTTCCATGTTCGTGTTGTGTGTGCACGTCCATGTGTGTCTGTGGGGACGCTTGTCCACATTTGTGCCCTCAGTCATGTGTTGTTGGCAGTTCTCTCAACATGTGTGCACGTTACATTGGACATGTTTGCACACAGGATGTTGTTTGTGGGTGAACATTGTTTGTGTAGTTAGCTGTAGTGCCTTATATATCGGTCACGTCACACATATAATCAGTGTCTGCAACATGTATTATTTGTATTGTGTTGGACAAGATGTGATAGTGTGGCACAGCTATGCGTTGTTGGTCAATTGACATTTGCTCCCATCTACTCCCACACAGGAGGGCTCCATGTGCATCGACCATACACTGTGCTGGAGGACATGGTAAACGAGGAGGTGATCCGCAAATTCCGGCTTGATCGACGTAGATTGCAGGAGCTAGTAGCACAATTGGCACCTCGTCTACAGCCACGCAGGACATATCTAGGAGCTATTACACCCACAGCAAAGGTGATGGCGGCACTTCACTTCTTCGCAACAGGCACTTTCCAGTACACAGTTGGTCATGCCGGGGGAATGTCACAATCCATGTTCAGCATGGTACTGCGGGATGTTCTGAATGCCATGATTCATTACAAGGATGATTACATCCATTTTCCACGTGCGGCAGAGCTGGCTGCAGTGAAAGGTGACTTCTATGCCCTGGCCCAGATACCACAGGTAGTGGGTTCCATTGATGGCACACATATTGGTCTCATTCCACCCCAGGCACGTGAACCTGTATATCGCAATCGGAAGCACTACCATTCGATCAACGTGCAAGTGGTGTGCCTGGCTGACAACATCATCTCCCATGTGTGTGCCGGATTTCCCGGGTCCGCACATGACTCGGAGCAGCATTGTCCCCCAACTGATGGCTAATCTGCATACAGAATGTGCGTGGCTTGTAGGTGAGTGTGCTGTGAGGACAATTGTGTTGTATGTGTGGCATGGTGTTCCCACCAATCCTGGTAATGATATTTGTGTCTGTCATCCCCCCACCTAGGCGACTCTGCGTACCCAAACCGGCCGTGGCTGCTGAGCCCAATACGGAATCCTACTACCACTGGTGAAATGCGTTATAATGATGCCCATGGGAGAACACGTCGAGTGATGGAACGTACTTTTGGACTGCTGAAGTCTAGGTTTCGCTGCCTGGATAAAACCGGAGGGGCCCTGCCATACTCACCAGGCAAAGTATGCCAAATCGTGATTGCCTGCTGCATGCTCCACAACCTGGCCTTGCGCAATAACATTGAACTGATCATGGACCCTGAAGACCAACAGGATGCTCCACCTCCCATCCCACCCATGTCCACTGATGAGGATAGTGGGGAGGAAGAAGGTGTGGACCAGAGGCGTCAGCTCATTGATCGCTACTTTCCTTGAATGTGAGTAACTACCTCTTGTGCAGCTGGACAATGCGTGATGTATGTTTGCTGGTGATGTGTGGATGTGGTGTGTCAATGCTGCCTGTTCTGCTATGTTCTGTTCGCAAATGGGTGTGGGAGATGGTGTACATGCAAAGCTCCCTGATGTGTGTCCTGTGATCCACTTAATTGGTGATGAGTGTGGTTTGTGGGATGTTGCAGTACAGTGTGTTGTGATGGGTGTGAATCACTTTCCTGACCTGCCATTGTGAGCTGTGCAGCTACCACCACCACCACCACCACCACTCCTGCCTGTGCCACCCTGCCTGACCCATCGCCCGATGATGGGCCATCGACATCTCAGGCTAGCATGACATCTGCTCCCATCTACTCCCACAGGCCAAGGTGGTGGAGGCAGGGATGTCCTGGGAGCCTGATGGCCCTGGGAGTGTGCTTGGGCCAGCATCGTCCTCTGCACCCGAGCTGTCAATGGGATCATCACCAGAGAGTCCGGGCTGTGAGGGGGACGACTGGTTGCTGCTTTCGCTGGTCAAGTTGCGATCACCTGAGGGACAAGAATTTCAGAATTAATGCTGTGGACATGACAGGTTTTTGGTAGCAACATTACAAATCACTATGGAATCAGGACATGGTTGTTGTTGTCATCATGTTGTTGTGGTTGACAGTACAGGGCAATATGGTGGCTTGGAGGTGGGAAGGCAATACTTGGATATGTGTGTTCCTGTCCTGCTATTGGATGGTCCCCCTGTGAAGATGTCTATATACCTGTCAGTTTGCAGGAGGAGATGCACTGGTCAGCAAATGGTGGGCGGACTCCATGTTGCTCTGGGATGAGACATGGGGGCCTGTTGGGAGTTGTAGTGCTATCTCTCACCCCCCCACCCCCACCCCCAACCCCCTCCCTGTAGACATGGGGGCCTGTTGGGAGTTGTAGTGCTGGTCTCTCCCACACCCCACCCCCCTCCCTGTAGACATGGGGGCCTGTTGGGAGTTGTAGTGCTGGTCTTGCACACACCTCACCCCCCACCCCCCTCCCTGTAGACATGGGGGCCTGTGGGGAGCTGTAGTGCTGGTCTCTCACACCCCCCACCCACCTCTCTCACACCCCCCACCCCCCACCACCCTCCCTGTAGACATGGGGGCCTGTGGGGAGTTGTAGTGCTGGTCTCTCACACCCCCCTCCCTGTAGACATGGGGGCCTGTTGGGAGTTGTAGTGCTGGTCTCTCACACACCCCACCCACCGCTCTCACACCCCCCACTCTCCCTGTAGACATGGGGGCCTGTGGGGAGTTGTAGTGCTGGTCGCTCACACCCCCCACCCACACACCCCTCCCTGTAGACATGGGGGCCTGTGGGGAGTTGTAGTGCTGGTCTCTCACACCCCCCACCCCCCTCGATGTAGACATGGGGCCTGTGGGGAGTTGTAGTGCTGGTCTCTCACACACCCCACCCACCCCTCTCACACCCCCCATCCGCCACCACCCTCCCTGTAGACATGGGGGCCTGTGGGGAGTTGTAGTGCTGGTCTCTCACACCCCCCACCCCCCTCCCTGTAGACATGGGGGCCTGTGGGGAGTTGTAGTGCTGGTCTCTCACACACCCCACCCACCTCTCTCACCCCCCACCACCCTCCCTGTAGATATGGGGCCTGTGGGGAGTTGTAGTGCTGGTCTTGTGGTAAATAAATAATTAATTACCGGTACTATTTTTGAATACATTAATAAAACAGATAGCTCAATAAATAAGAGGCAAGATCCGATGTATCTGAGTCGAACGGGCTTTATTCAGGCATAAGGGAAGGGACAGGATCGGAACAGCCTGAAATAGAATGGGACGAGTGGCAGCTGCAACGTTTCATCAACAGTACATGATATATATAGTAAAACATCACAATTACATTACATACAGTAGGCGTAACTAGTGACAAGCGTAAGATAAGAACACATGGGCGTGAAAAGAAGGCGTGCACAGGGCGTGCACGTAGACATGTGATGAAAACGTCACAGAAGTGTCATAAAGTGGGTGGATACATAGAGGGGGCTACCTGAGCAGCTGGAACCTTTAACCTAGTGGTGCGCGCAAACGGGCTATGACGTGTGACTGGGAGAACTGGGGGCTATGACTTCTGCACTAGAAGAGGAGACGAAAGTCTGCGATGTCAGGACGACATGTACCTATAGCATATCTGGTATCTTGTGTTTAGAAGTACATGTTGATAGAATCTAAAAGTTATCAGGGCAAAGGCTACTTGACACTAAGGCTGGTGCATGCATATATTCTACGTGTATTGCGTGTGCTATGAATCTTCTATGAATATTAATACAGTAATTCTCTTGCATGGAGACAGAAAGACTAGACTATAGCTGAAGCTGTTTATGTGGTTCAGTAGCTTAGGAATGTGAAGACGGAGAGCTGAACTGATAACTAGAGGCATAACATATTCTTGGCAGACAGGCAGGCAGAGCCAGGCCGGGCACCGCGCTGCGCGGCAGGAAGTAAGTGAAGGGTCAGGGATGCAGGTGGGGGCTGCATCGCTCCTCGGAGTGGGTTCAGGAGACTGGAGCTTGAATCTGGTGTCCGGGCCCTTTTGAGGCCTAGAAACGGGGACAATTCAATAAATTAACGTGCATAATGTAAAACATGGGCAACATAGGCCTAATACTCGTTGCTTTCATGAGAACTGGAAACTGGCATACTAACGTTGGACACAACTATAATTGCGTCTTTAATCGATCATAGGGGGATACATGCATATCGATCATGTACATATAACATAGGATGGGGAACACGTAGGCACACATGACAAGGCAAAATTCAATTTTCCTCATTCCCTCCTTGTGCCCTACGTTTCCATCAGGAAACATCAATATTCATGATACCATCTATCTGTTCATATAGCATCATTTGCTCGTCTCGAATTGTCTTGGAACGGGACTTAGGACTAGGAATACAAGAGGTAGCACACAAGCCGCAAATCGCAGGGCCACATTGTAAACATAGGCAGCAACTGAATATGATCATTACTGCTATACCCAGGAATGACAATACTTTCCATCCCCAGGCAGATACTATACTCCAGAGCCAACCGGACCATGTCCAGGTGCCTGGATTCTGGTGTAACTGATGGGCTATTTTATGAAGTCTGGTTATAGCTGAATAAACAGACGGTGCGTTATTAGGAATAAAAATGCAGCAACTAGATCCGATGACTCTACAAGCTCCTCCCCTATCGGCCAGTATGACGTCAAGGACGAGACGATTTTGGAGCACGACAAATCTCATAGCAGATTGCTCTTCAGTTAAGTTACCTAGAGCGGAAGTAGTCTCATTCACTACTGCTTCAAGGGTTCTGGTTAGCCTACGTATTAACTTACTATTCTGGACAGGACCTATGAAGAAAAAGAAACCTTTATTGAAGTCTTGATACTGTTCTAAGGCAGTTTCAGTTTGATCGACAATTGGGGACTCAGTCTCCCTTCTATGTCTAACGTGTACTAGATGTGTGTTTCTGTGATAATCGGATGGGGCTAGAAAAACGGGTGGCAGTAGGAAGGCAATGTAACATGTTCCATCCCAATCGAGGGGCAGACGTACATATGCGGTCTGACCACAAACAAAATAAGAATGACGTGAGGCTTTGAAAATAGATTTCCCACTGTCACTATACTCGACCACAGTAGTACAATCACTATGACCTACATGTGCGGAACCATTCTTTCTGACACATAATTCACCTTTCACGGGTAGAACTGAAATAGCAGGCAAATCTGGAGTAGTCTCGGACTGAACATTCAAAACCATGAAATTCGAGGAATAATTACCTAGATCATATACTTCATTTTCTAGATCTAACCCTGTTCTATGGGAAGGACCTTCCTTGTCTGGAAAACATGTCTGATTCAGAAGAAACATATCATTTGAGGATGACGTTAACGTGGACCATGCTCCACACGAACCATTATGTGAAAACGGATAGGGAAAGAGTGGCAGAACTCCCTTCGGTGTCTGGAAAGGGGGGAGTCGACCACACACCCAACAATTAGTGGCATTGCTGGTCTGGTGTGAATAGTGTAACATACGGATAAAAGTATTGTTGCGCATGGCAAGACGATAGGATAACTCGTGAGGAGGCAGGTCACTAAAAGTGTGCTCTACTGTAGCATTAGAAAACATATGTACATGTGAATTAATAGGAAAACATAAATGTAAGGCATAACTTATGCAGGTAACCATAAGACTCAGAAATAACAAAAGCAATAAAGTAATAATACATCGACTTCGAAGATTCTTACAGTATCGTATTCTCTTAGAGTTTTGACTAACTCTCTCACTGTGTGGGTCTATCTCATACATGTCAGGAACCTGTCTAACCGTTTCACCCGAGAGGGACTTAGACAATTAAACTGGCTGACTTACTAGACCTCAGTTTTTCTTTATACTCCTGCTGCGGAGTTTTCTCTAACAGGGGAAGTTTAGAGTCAGTATCTGGGCAGTCCTTGAGAACGGGGCAGTCCTTGAAAACAGTCTTTGGTTTGAGTCCATGGAATCTCTTTACATGACTGGAGTGCAACCACCCCTTCCTGCCTTCCAGCTTCACGGCAGTCCTGGTGGTTAGTAGTACAAGTCGGGGCTCCTTCCAGCGGGGCTCCAGCGGACTTGAACGATCAAAATTCCTCACGAGGACTAGGTCGCCTGGTATGACCTCGTGCGGTTTCACTTCGGTGTTGTCTGGAAAAGCAGCGGCAACCTGTGAACGACAAGATTGTAGTGCAGACATCAAGGAGGCCAAGTAATCTGTCAGCATATTACTGTCAACATCTGTAATTGTACGTGGTCTAGGTGTACCCCACATATTTGGGGGACGACCGAACACTACCTCGAAAGGGGACAGACCTGAACGGGAGTGACCATTCTCATATAGAAAAGGGCGACTGGCAGTGCTACTATCCAATCTACGCCTTTCTCTGCGCATACTTTGGCAATGCGGATTTTCAGAGTCTGATTATGTCTCTCTACGAGACCGGCTGCTTCAGGGTGTCGTACACAGTGGAACTTCCACTGGTACCCTAACAGAAGAGATACTTGTTTCATGAGCTCGGATGAGAATGGCTGGCCGTTATCTGAATACACGACCCTAGGCAATCCATAGCGGGGGAAAAACTCACGAACCAACTGCCTGGCAGTGGTCGCAGCTGTGTAATCTGGGACTGGATATGCTTCTGTCCACCTGGACAAAGCGCATACAACTACGAGGACATACTTGAAACCTCGACATCGCTCCATCTGAATATAATCCATCTGGAGGACTTCAAAAGGGTGGTCAGGAGGATGGAATCCACCTTGTTCCACCGGGACACCTTTACCTGGATTGAACTGACAACAAATCATACAGGTACGCACTTTCTGTTTGGCTGCTGCTCGTAAATGCTTGTTAAACCAAAGGTTCTGAATACTGTCTAACATGGCTTTTTCTCCTAAATGTGCTGGACTATGTGCGGTGTTAATAATGACTTGAACCATAGAGTCGGGGAGAAACCATGTGGCTTTTCCCTTCGTCAACCATCCTTGATCTGTCTGGACCCCTCCTTGTTCGGACCATTTCTTGATTTCCTCTGGGGTAGCATGTGACTGTATATCTAGTACGTCATGTGTAGGGTCCTTAACTGTCATACAAGTAGTCTGATCTGGAATGTCTGTCTGTGTCGTGTTAACTGGAATATCTGGAGTCTGAGCTGTGAGCTTGGCTGTTCGATCTGCCAGGTCGTTACCCTGGGAAATGATGTCAGTGACTTTAGTATGTGCCTTGCACTTCATGATAGCGATAGCTGTCGGTAAATGTATTGCTTCTAACAGAGCTTGAATGAGGGGGCCATGCTGAATCTTGGTTCCATGAGAAGTCATAAAACCTCTTTCTTGCCAGAGCACTCCAAAGTCGTGTACGACTCCGAATGCATAACGTGAATCTGTGTATATGTTTACTTTCAGGTTCTTGGCTCGTATGCAGGCTTGGGTCAGAGCGACAAGCTCTGCTGCTTGAGCAGACAGGGTGTCAATACGATGTGTTTCTATAACTTCGGTTTCAGTAGTCACTGCATACGCGGCTACTAGTTCTCCTGTACTTGTTCTCATACATGAACCATCCACATAAAGTGTCAGGTCGGGATCAGGTAATGCAATGTCTGTCAAGTCTTGTCTTGGCTTTGTCATGGTGTTAACAACTTCCACACAGTCATGTGTGGCAGGATTTGGGGTAACTGACGGTAACAGTGTAGCTGGATTTAAAATGTTGCAGCGTCTGATTTCTATATGTGGCTGAAACAGTGTCAGTTCATAACCTGTTAAACGTGCAATTGTCAAGTGCTGAGTCTGTGTTCGGTTTAAAAGAACTTCCACGGAGTGTGGAACTTGTACTGTCAGGGAATGTCCTAACACTATGGAATCACTTTGTCTGATAGCTAGAGCTGTGGCTGCGACTGACTTGAGGCACGCAGGCAGCGCCTGGGCCACTGGATCTAATGTGCTAGAGAAATAAGCACAGGGCTTGTATTGTCCTGCTTGAGCTTGTGTGAGAACAGATAATGCAGTACCATCACGTTCAGTGACAAAAAGTGTAAAAGGCTTACTGTAGTTTGGTGTTGCTAGAACAGGTGCTTGGCATAAAGCTTTCTTTAACTCATTGAAAACAAGTGTGTGTTCTTTGGTCCAAGGGAGGACAGTCGATACGGCTGCCTCCTGTGTCGTTAACTGTATCAGTGGCTTGGCTAGAAATGCGTACTGAGGAATCCATTGTCTACAGTAAGAAGTGAGGCCGATAAAAGCTCGTACCTCCTTCTGAGTCTTGGGCTGTGGAAGATGTGCTATTAACTGGATACGGTCAGGTGTCAACTGCCTACCCCTCTTGGACAGTAAGGGGCAGATTTATGAGGCCCTTGCGCCACGTTTACGCCGCTGTTGCGTCACGCAAGGCGGCGTAAACGTGGCGCATCCCTACGAACGATTTACAACGTGATGCATCTAGGCAGATGCGTCACGTTGTAAAGCCTTGCGCCGCTTGTGGGCGTTCCGGCGCAGGGTGGGCGTTCCGGGGCAGGTGCGCCTCGCAAAAGTGGCTGAGTGAAATCTATAAGATTTCACTCAGTCACTTTCAGGCCAATGCTGCGTCAAAAGCCTGCGCCTGCTTGAAGCAGGCGTAGGTCTTGATGCAGCATTGTTAAGATGGGGCACCCCCGAGCCTTGCTGGAGCTGCGTCGCGCTTGCGACGCAACTCCAGCAATGCGCCACCTTTACGGCACAGATCCGTCACGCATCTGTGCCGTTTTTGCCCCATGGTGCGCCGCATTATAAATGCGGCGCACCATGGGTGGCGGAGCTGTGGCGCACTGTGGCGCACATTAACTGGCGCATCCCTGGGGATGCGCCAGTTAACATAAATCTGCCCCCATGTGTCCAAGGTAGACCACTTGCTGGACACAGAATTGCAATTTGGAAGGGGACACCTTGTGCCCCATTTCGGCCAGGAAATACAAGACTGTAAGTGACGCACGTTCGCAGTCACGTTCAGAACGGGCTGTGATCAATAGATCATCAACATACTGGAGCAGGGCAGTGTCAGTTGGCATGTGAATATTGTCTAGTTGTCTTTTAAGTGCTTGACTATAAATACTAGGGCTTTCTGTGAAACCTTGAGGAGCTCGTGTGAATTTATAGCTCCTTCCATTTAAACAGAATCCGAAAAGGAACTGGCTGTCTGGATGAATGGGGACGCTAAAGAATGCGTTCTTGAGATCAATAACAGTGAAGAACGTAGCTTCGGGATCAATGGCAGTCAATAGGGAAGAAATATCTGGAACCACAGGGTACTGGGGTATGATACATTTATTAAGTTCTCGAAGGTCAATCACTAATCGATAAACTGGAGGTGCATTTGGATCAGTACGTTTCAGAATCGGAATGATAGGAGAATTACATACATTGGAGTCAGTTTCTACAACTACTCCTTGAGCAATAAGCTCGTCAATAATTTTGGATAAGGCTGCTACAGCCTCAGGGGGCAATTTGTACTGTCGGATTCGTGGTAATACAACACCTTTCTTCAGAGTAACACGATGGGATGTGATGTGCATACAACCTACATCAGTTGGACCTTGCGCCCATAAATGCCGTGGTACATTCAATAATCTTGGATCAAAATCACGTAATACATAATGACCTTTAAAATCTCGCAGAAACAGTCGCACCCCTTCTGGGGAGCAGCATATAACTGCTCCTAATTCTTTCAGAGTCTTTATACCAAGTAAGTTCTCTGGACAGGATTTCGTTAGTAACAAGTCTGTAGTTCGGGACAATGGACCAACTTCTAGAGTAACTGGTTTCGATATTTCATTAACAATAGGCTTTCCTGAAAATCCAAGGGAAACATTTCTAGAGCCTTAGAGTGGAGCCCCTGGAACCTCGTCATGACTGATGGTAGTCCTACTTGCCCCTGTATCAATCAGAAACTTTCTGTCTTTCCCTAATACTTGACTATGTACATAGGGACCCTCTTGATCTACAGGAATCTCGATGAGAGGCAAGCCAACCTCCCTCTCTAGGCTGTTTCATGAATACTGCTGGTAATCTGGATACTCTGACTGTGCATACTGGTACATCTGCTGTGTAACGTGCTGTGTGGCAGCTATAGGCTGCGGTACTGTAACTGTCTGTTGTGCGTTCTGCGGTGTCTGGGCATTCTGCGGAACCTGTTCTTGTCTAGGCGGACGTGGTCTCTCTTTCGTTTTACCAGTAGCTATGTTGTGTTTCAGAACTGCACATTCGTTTATATAATGACCTGGCTGTTTACAGTAATTGCAGGTCCCTTTAACGGGAGCTACAGGGTGACTAGCTTGATTCGTACCCCTCTTCTGACTGTCTTGTGGAACAGACTGTGCAACTAGTACTTTCATTTTCGTGTCTTTCATACGTCTCCTTTCATGTTCCTGCTCCTCCCTAATTCTGTTCTGGTGATACTGGAGCATCTGGAGCATTTGTGACGGAGTATTAGCTTGCCAGGTACTTTCGACTTTCAGTACTCGATTTTTAACTTGTGGACTTGAATTCTCGACTAGTTTGGTAACAAAAAGATGTGGATACGATTCACTACTTGTTTTCAGACCACTATTAATAATGAAACATTTCTCAAATCTAGAATAGAAATCACTGGTGTCTTCGTCTTGTTTCTGTTTACAGGCTGAGATGGCATCCCAATCTTCCTTTTTCGTGGCTAGTAATCTTGGCAAAACTTGTATCAGTAACTCGGGCAATGCTTTAGCTTTATCCCCAAGACCGGTACCTGGAACTCGTGTGTTATCTTCAGTCTCTAATGCGGTCCAATCTATCTTTTTCTCTCCCACCTCCCATTCTTTTTCTTTAAGTTTTTCATATATGCCCGCAGGCAACAGGACCTTTAACATTTTAATGATATCAGGATACGTGTATTCTCCCATACGGAGCATGTCCTTTAATTCACGGTGGAACCCTGCTGGATCTTTATCGTGACAAGGTATTAACTTTTTCATTTCCAGAAGTTCTATTTTTGTGATAGGGGTGTAGACAAATACTCGTTCTAGACCACCCCCCTCTCCCTTAACTGGATGTACTTCTCGTAACAGATTCTGTCTGTCTATGTAGAATGATTTTCTTTCTGGGGGTGGAACGGGAACAAAATGTGGATTCAGAAACGTTCTGTATTTGTGGCGCTGTTCTAATATGACACTAATTAAATCGGTACCTAGACCTTTCCATCTGTATTGGAGTAACTCGTTCAGTACATCATGTAAAGGACCTGGATCAGAATGCTGACCCTCATACAATGTAATGAGGTGTTGGATCATATACATACCCACCAGACGTTGCTCGGCTGGGGGCAGTTTCAGAAACGTTTGGGCCACTATTTCGTCTGGAAACGTGGTAGAATCACTAGTCCATCGGACTGCTGATCGGGCTAGTTCTTGTTCATGCATTGTACTAAGCTCACTATAACCTATTCGTGATTTCAGAATTTTATCGGTAGCCTGGAATACTTGTTCAAGAGAACACTGTTCTGGTACTGGAGGAGGAAAAACTTTCTTGTAATCTAGACATGAATGTCGGTCGGAAAGTCTAGTTCTACCTACATACGCTATTCTGGAGGGATTCTCGCTGTCTACCTCTTCACTGGAAGAGTCATTCTCTTTCTCGGTTGCTCTTTTTGCTTCCTCCTTCTGGTGTATACTTATAATTTCCTTACGAATTTTCTTGTACATACTTTCTATACTACCTAGCGTCTTGTGTTTTCCCTCGGCTATGTTGTCACTCCACTTAGTCAGACCTTTCATCTCGTCTTTGTCTTTATCAGGATAATCTTGTTCTCTTATTAAACAGTTAATCAAGAACTGTAAAATCATATGTTGAATCTCGGCTTTTCTGTGTGCCATAGCTTCGTGAATACTTCCTGGATTCTCTCCTGTACGGACAAAACGATATATTCTGTCTAGATGATCCTTCATGTCGGGCAGGGTGACCAAAAAGTTGGCAACCCGTCTTAAACGTACTGAATATAATACCATGTGATCTTCGCCTGGGACTGGATCATATATACAGTCGGTAAGAAGTCTCTTGAGGTCTGCGTATGTAGCCACCTTTGGCGTACGCTGTAACGCTGCGTCTCGCGGCGTCAGTCGTCTTACTTGAGGCGGGGTGATAGGAGCACCTCCCCCCGCTGCTCCTGAACTAGAATCGTCAATTAATACTGTACGTGCTGGTAAAGTGACTGGCAAAACGGGTACATTTACTGTGGGCTGGTCCGGGGGCACTGGCACATTAACTTGACCCCCGGGACCAGTGGCTGGAGGAACAGGAATTACATTATTTACAGGATGCGGAGGGTGAGCAGGCGGAATATGATTTGCATATTCTGGGACTGTATCGTCCAAGTAGGACGAAAGAAAAATTTCAGCTGCGGTCGGTTTGTGACGTAGCTTAATCGGGACCAATGGTGGCGGTAAATTACAGGGTGCTTCCGGGGTTGCCTTCGGCAAGCCCTCGGCAAGAAGAGGATACATACCTTTAATAAGGGCATTTCTCTGTCTGTCTGACTGTTCTGCTCTAACTCGTTCACCTTCTTCAATTAATTCCCTTTCTTGGGCTTTTTCTGAGGATTCCCTACTTAATTCTGCTTTTCTGAATTCTTTTTCGGTTCTTCTATGAGATTCTTTGCGCCATTACTCGATGGCATCTTTCTGGGACTGTCTGGCTTTCTCTTTCCATAATGCTTCCTCTACTCGCATGATGCACTCGGCATCCCATGTACCTGATACAGGCCATCTATATTTCTCTTCAAGATGTTTGGTGTAATCCACCCATAAGTCTAGATATAATATGGCATTTAAACCATGCTTGTGATACATAAAATGTCCAGGACTGTCCCTAGGAGGGACAGGAACTGGTTCTTCGAGTAACCCCTTTCTGGTTCTGATCTGACGTAATTTCGAGAACAGAGGCATGGCTGAATTATACTTGCGAACACAATACACAATAATCACAGTAATGAAATGGCAAACAAATCACTCATACCACGACATAGAAATACATTAATAACAGTTCGAACAGAATTCTACCTGATACACTGAAAACATAACACTTGAATTTCTCGAGAACGGACCTACTAGAATTACTGGATGCACTGCTAAAACAGTACAGAACATACCGGTCTCATAAAGAGACACGTCATACCGTATCCACCTAGGTGAATACTTCGGACTGGATCTGTGTACCCAAACCCATCGGACCAGGAACAAACTAATGATCCTGTCTAGATACTTCCCCCGCAACGGTACTCACCGGGAAGCAGAAACTGAAGGCCTCGGACTGGACTGGACTGCTACGACGTCTGACTACGAACTTCGGACTTCAGGAACAGGTGGGCCTCCGGATACCTCGGACCTTGCTCTCTCGGCTTGGGCTCTGGTCGGGACGAACCGCATTCCACACCGCCTCGTCTGGATGCCGGACCGCAGTTTCCGTCTCCTCCGTGGGCCTGAGGGAGACTTGAAGCAGAAATATCTGCACGTGCACGGTAGAGTTCCGTCACGGCTGTAGAAGGGTCAGGGGGCCTGCGTTACATCGCCGGCGCGTGGGGAAGGGGCTCGTTCCTGTTCGGGCGCCATTTATGTGGTAAATAAATAATTAATTACCGGTACTATTTTTGAATACATTAATAAAACAGATAGCTCAATAAATAAGAGGCAAGATCCGATGTATCTGAGTCGAACGGGCTTTATTCAGGCATAAGGGAAGGGACAGGATCGGAACAGCCTGAAATAGAATGGGACGAGTGGCAGCTGCAACGTTTCATCAACAGTACATGATATATATAGTAAAACATCACAATTACATTACATACAGTAGGCGTAACTAGTGACAAGCGTAAGATAAGAACACATGGGCGTGAAAAGAAGGCGTGCACAGGGCGTGCACGTAGACATGTGATGAAAACGTCACAGAAGTGTCATAAAGTGGGTGGATACATAGAGGGGGCTACCTGAGCAGCTGGAACCTTTAACCTAGTGGTGCGCGCAAACGGGCTATGACGTGTGACTGGGAGAACTGGGGGCTATGACTTCTGCACTAGAAGAGGAGACGAAAGTCTGCGATGTCAGGACGACATGTACCTATAGCATATCTGGTATCTTGTGTTTAGAAGTACATGTTGATAGAATCTAAAAGTTATCAGGGCAAAGGCTACTTGACACTAAGGCTGGTGCATGCATATATTCTACGTGTATTGCGTGTGCTATGAATCTTCTATGAATATTAATACAGTAATTCTCTTGCATGGAGACAGAAAGACTAGACTATAGCTGAAGCTGTTTATGTGGTTCAGTAGCTTAGGAATGTGAAGACGGAGAGCTGAACTGATAACTAGAGGCATAACATATTCTTGGCAGACAGGCAGGCAGAGCCAGGCCGGGCACCGCGCTGCGCGGCAGGAAGTAAGTGAAGGGTCAGGGATGCAGGTGGGGGCTGCATCGCTCCTCGGAGTGGGTTCAGGAGACTGGAGCTTGAATCTGGTGTCCGGGCCCTTTTGAGGCCTAGAAACGGGGACAATTCAATAAATTAACGTGCATAATGTAAAACATGGGCAACATAGGCCTAATACTCGTTGCTTTCATGAGAACTGGAAACTGGCATACTAACGTTGGACACAACTATAATTGCGTCTTTAATCGATCATAGGGGGATACATGCATATCGATCATGTACATATAACATAGGATGGGGAACACGTAGGCACACATGACAAGGCAAAATTTAATTTTCCTCAGTCTCTCACACACCCCACCCACCTCTCTCACACACCCCACCCACCTCTCTCACACACCCCACCCCCCACCACCCTCCCTGTAGACATGGGGGCCTGTGGGGAGTTGTAGTGCTGGTCTCTCACCCCCCTCCCTGTAGACATGGGGGCCTGTGGGGAGTTGTAGTGCTGGTCTCTCACACCCCCACACCCCACCCCCCTCCCTGTAGACATGGGGGCCTGTGGGGAGCTGTAGTGCTGGTCTCTCACACACCCCACCCACCTCTCTCACACCCCCACACCCCACCCCCCTCCCTGTAGACATGGGGGCCTGTTGGGAGTTGTAGTGCTGGTCTCTCACACACCCCACCCACCTCTCTCTCCCCCCCACCCCCCACCCTCCCTGTAGACATGGGGGCCTGTTGGGAGTTGTAGTGCTGGTCTCTCACACACCCCACACCCCACACCCCTCCCTGTAGACATGGGGGCCTGTTGGGAGTTGTGGTGCTGGCTGCTTTGACAACATGCAAGCCTGGGAACGTAGGAGGCAAAATTTGTGTTTGGTCATGGTGGGTGCATTTGAGCCCAGGACTTCACATTTGGGAGACTATGTGGCCCACATGCATGGATTGGAGTCTGGGAGATGTGTCTTGGCAGTTGTGCAAGGCAGACCATGGCAGTGTGATTGTGGTCATTGGTTTGTACTTACCAGCCTCTAGTCCCTCTTCGATTCCTTCCAGGCTCTCAGGGTGCAGTATGCCCAGCACCTTCTCCTCCCATTCTGCAAATGGTATGGGCTCCGGGGGAGTACCGCCGCCAGTGTGGTGTGCCCGCAGGTTTTTCGGGGCCCTGATGCCTTTCACCCTTGCCTTGAGGTCGTGCCTCCGCCTCTGGATCTCGTGTTTGGTGCGTGTCCGGTCCCTGACACATTCACTCTGGTCACTATCCTGTCCCACATGTTGGTTTTGGTTGCCAAGGTGGTCTGCTGGACTAGGGTACCAAACAGATGTGGTTCGACACGGATGATTTCATTCACCATGACCTTCAACTCACTGTGAACTTGGGGTTTTTCTTGGGTGCCATGGTGTGTGATGTGCAAGGTGTTGGTGGGGTGGGGTGGGGTGTGCAGGTGTGTGGTGTGTAGGGATGGTGTTGTGGGGGTTTGTGTGGTGGGTGTGTTTGTGTGCAGGTTGTATGTGTGTTTGTGTGTGTCTGCTATTAGTGGTATTCTGTCTCTTGCTTGCAGCTATGCTGTGATGCAAAGGATTGTGGTAATGGGAGGGATTCATTTTATACTCTGTGTGGTGGTTGTGTCCCAATGGTTGTTGCCAGTCAGGTGTTCTGTGGGTGTGGTGACTTGGGTGCATTTTTCGGTGCTTAGGGGGGTGTCATTGGGGCGTGTAGTTGTTGGGGGTGGGTGTTTCAGGTGGGTGTCCTGTTTAGTGTGTTTTCTATTTACTTCCGTCCGCCATTTTGTAATCGGTTTGACGGCAGGGATGTTGTTTGTTTGGTCCTTCCACAGTCATGCTCCGTTTGTTGATGCATTGTTTCCGCTGCGGTCGAGGAAGGTGGTGAGTTCCGTTGGACTGGCGGCGTTATCCTAATCGTGCAGCCGGACCCTCCGCAGGTATTGCGGCGGTTGGGCCTGTTCCCGCGGTCATGTTCGTCCGCAGCGGAGGTTGTTTCTTTGGTACCGTCCGCTTACGGCGGTCTTTGGTGTGATCCGTCCGCCGCGGACGGTGTTTGATGTGTTCCGTCCGCCGCCGACGGTGTTTGATGTGTTCTGTCCGCCACCGACGGTGTTTGATATGTTCCGTCCGCCGCGGTCGGTGTTTCTTGACATAAATATCCTAATCGCAACCGCGGATTATCCGCGGTGGGTTGGGAGTGTTTTTGCCGCGACCATGGCGGACGGGACACATTTCCGTCCGCCATCCTAATAGGCCCCTAAGTTAGTAGTGCTGAATAAATACATACTATTCATTTTCAAAGTCAAAGTCAAAAGGCTTTATTTCGATAAAAAAAATTATCATAAAAGCAGCACAGAAAGTCACAATGGTACAGTTTTAAAAAACAGACATAAACTTGAAACAAAAAATTTGACCTATTTAGAAAGGATTGCTTAACAAAAAAAAAAAGGACAGTAGATTTTACAATAAATATTTAAAAAGGATTTACACAAATGATACTAGCCTATTAGTTCATTAAGTTTTTACAGATTAGCGAATCAGGTCAAAAGGCCGTTCATTGGATTGATACATTGTAAAATGGGATTAAACAGTCAATTTTAGCCTTTTGGCTCGAATGGACCAAGCCCATGATAAAAATTTGGCTAAAGCACAAACATAGGACACACGGCTGTCAGATATGAGTATCCTAATTGCTGCCTCATGACTCCTAGTACCCAACTGTCGACATAAGTTTTTAAGCCAGACCCTCCTTGGTGTTGCATACTCGCTGCACTCAAACATAAAATGTGCCAATGTCTCTGGTTTGGCGAGGCATGCTGGGCAGAGCTCTGTCATTTCCATACGAGATTTCCAACGTGAGGTGAAAGAATTAAGAGGAAGGGTTCCTATTCTGAATCTGAAGTACAGGGCCCTATCAAAAGGTTTTCCAATAATATCAAGATACAATTCCCGTTTGGGTCGATCTTTGAACCTCAGAAAGTCCTCCGTGAGCCTACCCAAGGTGGTACTAGTGTTCCTCTGAGAAAGGATCCAGTCCCAATAGAGCTTTTTAAGGACTAGCTTCGAGGGTGAAGTTCTATTCGACCATGCTTCGTTTAGGCCCAGTTTTGTTAGCAAGATCTTCATGTCTCTCAGCCATTTGATTTTGTGCCAACTTGGTGATGACATAATTTCAGCTAGTCCTTGGGCATATCCGCTAAGTTCTTCCACACGCCATATACGTGCCCATAACAATAATGGACGGAATTTTGCAACATCATCAATTTGGCGGCAGCCTAGGTCCAGCATTAGGGGGAGTGTAGGGGTGCCCTGCGGAAGGGACATAATTGCTCTACAAAATTTATTTTCTGATCTCGGCAAAGCGTCAGTAATGGATGAGCCCCAAAGTTCGGCCCCATAAAGGGCAGAGCTAACACCTTTAGCTGAGTAAATCTCGAGGACTGTAGCTATTGGTCTTATTGTACAGGATCGTTGCTCTTTCAAAAGGGCTCCTGTAATCCTCTTGTGAGTTAGCAACATTTTGTCCAAGTGTGGGGTCCATTCCATTTTGTGCGAGAGGCGTATCCCAAGATAGTCAAAAACCTCTACCCTTTCCAGGAGCACGGCATTCAGAGTGGGAGAGCGAACTTGTTGTTTAGGAGGATTCAGCACAAGGTACTTAGTTTTACTTGTATTTATTACCAGACCTCGTTTGGTGCAAAAGGATTGAAAATTGTCCAAAAGTCTCTGGAGGCCCATCGGGGATTTAGAAATTAAAAGCGTATCATCCGCGAAGAGGAGGGTTGGTATACGTTCGCCAGCCAGGGATGGTTCATCTGAAGGATGTTTCCGAAGGTGCTCAACCACCCCATTAATGTAAAGAGAAAAAAGGGTGGGGGCTAGGACACATCCCTGGCGGACACCTCGCTCAACCGGGATACTACCCGTTTTCTCCCCCCCAGGGCCCCACCTAACCTGGGCAAAACTATTGTGGTGCAGCCTGACAAGTAGGGATAGCAGATAGTGGGGCAACCCCATATCGGCCAGTACACTCCATAAAGATTCCCTAGATACAAGGTCAAAGGCAGTCTTTAAATCGATGAACGCGAGATAAAGACTGCCCTTGCCTATGACCACGACCTTCCAGTACACCATCATGAGTCTGAAGGCTTGCTCAATCGTCCCAGTGCCCACTCTAAAACCTGCCTGATAGTCAGAAAGAATTTTGTTTTCTTCTACCCAATTTAAAATTACTATTCATTTGCACTAACATTTAACATAACAATATTTTACTTTTTTTTTTTAATGTAATACTTTTCTTTTACTTTTCCCCATACTTCAAATTAGGGACATCTCCACCATCGAGCATGAGATTTTTCTAAATTTTTCACGTTTAATAAAACTACGGCAAAGTATAGTGAAAAGTAAAAATAAATTAAGCTTTAAAAATATTACTAAAAATATGTTTTAGGTTTAACATTGATGTATATTCATGTTATATATTTTTTTTAAATTTAGCACAAATAATGAAATGCTACAGCAATATGAACTTAATTTTGAATTAAATATTAAATTAATTTAACTATATTAAATTAATATAATTTTTTATTATGATTTACTAAAAACAATAGCCCACCGAAAGTAAAATGTTTATATTTATTTCTAATGTATTAATAATTAGAAAACTTAAATTAAAAGTACATTTATTTTTAAACGAAAAAGTTACTAAAATATGTTATCATAAAATATTATATATATTTTTTTACTTATGGTTAAAGTTCGACTTTTTCAACATTGTAGGAATTACATATAAGTATTTAGAGAGAAACATCTTGTGATTATTTAACCCTACACAGGGTGTCCAATCTGTTTAAGACAGTCCAGCAGTAAGTTTCTCCTCCATAATGGAGTTCTGGACTTTTTAGTTCCGTCCAGAGGTGTCAGGGACAACACCCGAAGACCCCGGAGTTCAACCTGTCTTGGTACACAAACAAACAGAAACACGGGCTTCTCGATGGTGGCGTCAAAGACCAAAGGTTTATTACTGCAGGGACACAGAAGTCACAGAAACTACACATGGGCAGTGTCTAGGAGCCTGTTCGATTTGTACAAAGAGGGTTGCTCCTTATATACTAAATATTGGGCTTCAGGCAAATTCTTTACATGTTACCACAGTTCTAAACATTCGTGTCTTAAACAATAAATATTTGGCGTTGCACAGGGATCGTCAACAGTATCTGATGTCAAAACATTACAAATGAGGGGTTCCCACTAGTCCATCATACTCCCATGTCAATTCTTCATTCAAGACCCGGACCGCCTCATCGTAAATTTCGTTACCTCCCCCTAATAAAGGCCCAGAAGGAAAGGAGCAGAGCCAGGTGTAGAAGATAGAAAGACAGGATAAGAAATGTTTGTGGGTCGTAAATGGGCACGGTTACCAGCTTCGGCCGCCTAATCATGATCAGGCCAACGAACACAAGAACCAGTATAGCAGGACTGGCCTCAGGCTGGGGAGGCAGTTCTTGCCGAGTCATGCTGCTACAGCGTTGCTGGCCTAAGGTGCACGTGTCACTAGCAAGGTGAATTGCCGGTTAAAGCCTACGTGTCCTTTAATGGAAAGAGATCATTGCGTGTCCATTGACTATGTGAGGGCAAGGAATACAAAATGGCTTCCGTGTTCTAAAATGGATGCCACGGGTAGAACAGAAATGTGTTTGTAACTGGAGTGCTCTTGCTCGTAGCATAGCGAAAACACCAGGATGTACTAAATGGATCATTTGCGGTTCACTGATACCAAAATTATGTATTTACGACAATGTTATAAACACGAGTAAAATCGTCACGGAACCTCAGACCCTCCTTTTGCCCTTACATAGGCAATTACTCAGTCTATATCAGAGTCAGAGTCTAATTCTATGCTCATTAGGTCAGTGACATGTTGTTGTATCATCATCCTGTCTCGTGTCTTTTCTCCTAATGTAGGTGGTTTTCTGAAACAGGTTGCAGCACAGAGGCTACACAGAGCGGGACCACATTGGATAATAAGACAGCACGAGAACAGACATACTAGGATGACACCAATGACCATCAGAACCTTCCATCCCCACTCTGATACCAGAGTCCAAAACCACTCCATGAAGGACCAGTTTCCCTTATCTACGTGTATAGAGTCGGAAATCTTATGTAGCTTAGAGATTGCTTCATAGACTGTTGGAGCATTATTTGGAATAAAGACACAGCAGCTCGATTGGATCATTCTGCATACCCCACCTCGATCTGCAAGTATTACGTCTAGAACCATACGGTTCTGCAACGTCATGAGACGATCCGCCTGAAGCTCAGCTGTTAAGTTACTAAGGGCACCAGCAGTTTCTGTAATAGTAGATTCAACTACTCGTGTTAGTTGACGTATACTTCTACTATTAGCCATAGGCCCCCAAAACGGAAGGAAACCTTTGAAAAAGTCTCCAGCTTCTTGACCAGTGGTATCTTCCTTGCTGAAGACACCTCTTGCTACTCTGGTTTTGTGATAATCTGAAGAAGCAGTGTATGTCGGAGGTAACAATCGAGCAATATAACATGAACCTGAAAAGTCAGCAGGCAGCCATGTATATGCTCTGTCCTGACAAATGAAGTAGGTACCCCTAGCAGTCAGAAAGGCAGGGGAGGAGTCAGACGGAAATACGTAAGTCTCAACGCACTCACTGCTCCCTAGCTGAGCTCTCGGATTTCTCCCATTTCCTTGCAAACAGACCTGACCTCGGTGAGGCACGACCCAAACTGAAGTGGAGCTTTTACGCTTGCTTTCTCCCAAACCAAGGCGATACTCTGTAGAGTTCCAACTCAAATACACCAGTAATTCATCTCTAGGATAAGATGGAGTATTATTGACGTCTTTAATCATATCAATAATTCCCTGGACTAAAGCTTTGTTGGCTGAGTTGTATTTAGTGGACCGTGGTGGACGCGGAGGATAGGTCTCAAGGGCATATGAAAAAATGGTCTGAAAAGCCTGAAATGATCCATTATAGCTGAAAGGCAAGACTAGATAGGGAATGCCTTTATCCATAGTGTGAGGTATCAAACCACACACCCAGCAGTCTGTAGTATTAACTATCAGTTGGTGTTGATGCAAGAGCTGTACAAATGTATTGTTCATAAATTCTGAGCGTCGAGCTTGTTCGTGTTCAGGAAATGAGTGAAAAGAATGCATAGAAGGAACCGTAGAAGTAGTAGGATCAAGGGAAGGTACTGTAGTTACTGGCATAAAAATCAAATGTACACCAAAGACGATTCCACCCACCAACGTTATTAAAACAATTAAAAATGTAACTGCACATTGCATTAGAAAGCATTTGCTGTGTAGTATTCTGTTCAGTCTATTTCTGCGAACATAAATTACATTTTCTCGTTGTAGCTCAGGAAGCTCCATCTTCTACGACCGTTCGCGACCACTGATGATGTGTACGTAGATGAAAATGCCTCTATCAGCCCTGGGAGTTCCCAGAACTAACAGAAAGATCGACCTTGTGTCGGACCCCCGCAGATTCAACTAGGCACACAGCCACGACCCTACGGCTACCCAGACGGCAAGGCAATTTTAAAACAAAAAGAAACAATACATAGTATTAGCAAACTTCCTGGCTGGAGGCAATGTATAGCAAATTCAAATCTGGAAATAGGCAGTTTCCTGCTTTATTTGTCCATATTGCAAGAACGTAAGTTGTATCTCAATTTTGCAGGAGCTGTCTGATCTGGGAACAATGTATTTTCAGCTGACGTTGCAATGTTCACGTTCGCAGATGACAAATGTTCTTTTGGTACAGATGACAAATGTTCAGGGTTCAAAAGAGCAGTTTCAGGAGGAGAGTCAGAATTTGGTGAATCCGTGATCAGTTCTGCATCGCTGAAAGGTATGAACCTGGGGATTTGTTCCGTTTCAGAGGCACCGATTCCTTTCTTTACCCAGTTGTCGTAAGGAAGCGGCAGAGGCACACGTTTAGCATGAGTCGTATGGATCCAATTTCTTCTTCCGGCCACACGAATAGCAGTTCTCGTTGCTAGCAGGACTTGGAATGGGCCAATAAATCTGGGCTGAAGGTTTTTTGTTCTTGCAAAATTTCGGATGACCACCTGATCACCCGGTTTCAGCTGATGGCCTGGACTCTCCGATGGCTTTGGCAATGCGTCGAAAACCTGTTGGTGAATAAGACTCAATTTAGCAGTCAAGTCGAAAAGGTAATCAATTAACATTGGGTATTCCAGCTGCTTAAATTCTTTCGGTCTAGGTACCCCCCAAACATTTGCAGGACGACCAAAAACTATTTCGTAGGGACTAAGCCCTATTCTAGAATGTACAGTTGCTCTTGTTGATAGCAAAGCCAAAGGCAATGCGTCTGGCCAGGACAAACCCGTGGATGCTTGTATCTTAGCAAGTTTCAGTTTAAGGGTGCCATTGTAACCCTCGACTAAACCCGCGGACTGGGGATGATTCGCACTATGAAATTTCTGTCTAATCCCTAGGCCGGCACACACACTCTGCATAACTTTCCCTACGAACTCACTTCCGTTGTCTGACCATACAATCCGTGGCATTCCGTATCTGGGGAAGTATTCTTTAAGAAGAATTTTGGCAGTGGATAAGGCAGTATTGTCCTTCAGTGGGTATGCTTCGATCCATCTGGAGAAAGCACAAACTACCACTAGGACGTATTTCAGGTTATTACAACGATCCATGTGAATGAAGTCTAGCTGGATCACTTCAAAGGGGCAGGAAGGAGGAGCGAAGTGACCTGCAGGTGTGGGGATTCCCTTGCCAGGATTATGCATCAAGCATACCATACAATTCCTCACCACTCTCTCTGCACATCTACTAATCCGGTCATTCTTCCAGACCGGAGCCAACATCTTACAAATCCCTTTTGAACTGATGTGCGCTGTTCCATGTGCCATCGTCACTACTGCAAGCACATACGCATCAGGCAACATCCAACGCTGTTGTTCCGACAAGTCAATCCAACACCCACTCGAGTCCAATTTACCCGTGCTCTCTTTCCATGCAAGTTTTTCCTCCTCAGTCGCCTCTTTCTGAATTTCTTTCACGCTTTCCACTGTGTCTTCACACATTCCAGACTCAGAAATCCATCTTGCAGACGTTGCAACATACATTCTACTCATCATATTTCTGGCTGTCTGTTTTGCAGTCTCATCAGCAAAAGCATTCCCACGACCAACATCATCCGTGATTGCTTTATGAGCACTGCATTTCACAATCGCAACTTCAGTCGGTAAGGTTAGAGATTCCAACAAGTCATTAACTAGCTGACCATGTTGAATCTTAGTCCCATGGGACGTAATGAAACCTCTTTCTTTCCACAAACGGCCAAAACTATGGGCCACGCCGAACGCGTACTGACTATCTGTGAACACATTCACTCTCTTTCCCTTAGCTAAAACGCACGCTCTTGTTAGCGCGATCAATTCTGCAGCCTGGGCCGAATTCTGACTCACTCTTGCAGTCTCCACAATCGTACTCAAAGTCGTTACTGCATAAGCAGCAGTCACATCACCATTCTCCAATTTGAAGCAAGACCCGTCAACATACAACGTGCCATCTGGTTCTGACAACGGAGTGTCTTTTAGGTCGATTCGTCCTTTTGTTTCTTCCTCAGTTCTGAAACAACAGTCGTGTGGTTCGGAATCACTCGACTCTTCGCTAGTCGGCAACAATGTTGCTGGATTCAATACACTGCATCTTTTGATCTGAATATGACTAGCTAACAGTGTCAGTTCATAACCTGATAATCTAGCACTGGTAAGGTGTTGCGTCTTGGTTCGGTTCATGAGTGTATCCACAGCATGAGGAACCATGACTACTAGCATGTTGTTCATTACTACACCAGCAGATTGTCGAATGGAAGCTGCAGCTGCGGCTGTAGCTCTCAAGCAACTAGGCAATGCTCTAGCTACTGGATCTAATGTTGATGAAAAATACGCACAAGGGCGTTGTTTATCACCAAATTTCTGCGTCAAAACACTCAATGCACAACCTTCTCTCTCGTGGACATAGAGCGTGAATGGCTTACTGTAGTCGGGTGTACCCAATACAGGTGCTGAACACAGTGCATTTCGTAACTCAGAAAAACTCTGCTGACATTCAGCAGACCATGGTACCGGACTCGGGACACCTTTCCCAGTCAAGGCTACCAATGGTTTTGCTAGAAGAGAAAAATTTGGGATCCATTGCCTACAATATGAGGTAATACCCAAAAAGGCACGTACTTCTCTCTGCGTGCTAGGAACGTTCATCTGTGTAATTGCTTTTATTCTCTCTGGGGTCAACTTCCTTCCCTCCTTTGACAAGAGATGACCTAGGTAGGTCACTTCTTGGCAGCAGTATTGCATTTTTGAAGGTGACACCTTGTGATTCAAATCTGACAAGTGATGCAATAAAGAAATCGTAGCTGTTTTGCAAGTTTCCTTGTCATCGGCAGCCACTAGAAGATCATCGACATACTGTACTAAAGCAGAACCACGAGGAAGTACGAAGGAATCTAACTGGCTTTTTAATGCTTGACTGTAAATGGATGGGCTTTCACAATAACCTTGTGGAGCGCGTTTAAATCTAAAACTTCGTCCTCCTAGAGAGAAACCGAAGATATCTCTGCTTTCCTCGGCTATCGGAATGCTGAAAAAGGCATTTTTCAAGTCGACAACCGAAAACCATGCTGCTGTAGCAGGAATCAACGTTAACAATGCAGTAATGTCTGGAACCACAGGAAACTGTGGGATCACAATTTTATTAACCTCTCTAAGATCAATTACGAACCTATATACTGGAGGCTTTGTAGGGTCAGTTCGTTTCAAAATAGGCAGTACAGGACTATTACAGACATTACTTCTAGTCTCTTCTACAACATCTTTCTTGATCAGGTCTTGTACTATCAGTAGGAGCGCACGCTCACCTTCACTAGAGATTCTGTATTGTGGAATTCGTGGAAGTTTGACATTTGCTTTCAAAGTTACTACATAGGGTGGAATTTCCAATAGACCTACATCATTAGGACCAGTCGCCCAAAGAGTATCAGGGAGTGAACGCAGCTCTGGTGGGAGCGCATCCATCGACAAGTATATTGGAGAGATTATTCTTTTACCCAACGTAAGCTGTACTCCTGCTGGAGAACAGTACAATGTCGCGTACAGGCGTTTTAACAAGTCTAAACCAAGCAGATTTTCGTTACAACCTGTCGTCAAAATCAGGGGTGCTTTCAATTGACGTGGTCCAACAGAAATAGACAAAGGACTAGAAACAGGGTTGTGAACAGGGGCGCCCGAAAAACCTACTGAAACGTTTGTTGAGCCAGACAAAGGTGCGCCAGGGAGTTTCGCATGTATGATAGAACTTTTTGCTGCACCAGTATCCAACAGAAACGGTTCGACTATACCTGATGTTGCTACCGCGACATAAGGCCCACCCTGATCTACTGGTACTGATACTACTCCCTCTCTTTGTCCATGGCTGTCCTAGTATTCACTTTGCTGACCTTCCTCACTAGCTTCATAATAGTCTTCAACATGATACTGTGGAGACCTATTCTGTTGGGCAGATTGTCCATTACGCTGGTCGAAATAATTAGAGGGGCGATCACTTGTCTGTGGAGGCATAGCACCTCGTCCTCGACCTCTAGAGTTTTGCATAGAACTACCACGACCTCTCTGAGCGGCCGCATCATTATTTTGCGCCCGAACTGGACAATCACTTTTGTAATGACCTTCCTTTTTGCAATAAGCACATTGATTCCATTGGTATTGTGGCCTTTGAAAATTATAATCCGTTCTTTGATATGACCCTTGCTGCATATTAGTTTGATTCATGCGAGGCGGATAAGCTTGCTGTAAAAGTACTTTAGTTTTTAAATCTTTCGTCTTTTTCTCTGATTTTTCCTTCTCTTCTTTATCCCTATTTTCGTAGTACTGAGCAGTCGCAAGTATTTGCGCAGTCGTAGAGACAGCCCACGCACTTTCAGAATTCTTTAATTTACCACTAAGTTCTGGCAACAGATTGTGCACAAATTTATCAACAAATAATCTCTGGCCCCCTTCTGTGCTCATATCCTGACCACTATGATCTACGAAAGTCTCTTCGAATCTTGTGAAAAAGTCGGAGACGCTTTCGTCTTTCTTTTGTTTGCATGCGGACAATTTATCCCAGTTAACGCGTAATGCAGGCATTAAGGTTTTCATTAAATCGATTATTCTACCAGGCAAGTTAGCAATTAAAGGTTCAGGTTTGGAACCACCTATTTGTTGACCATCCGCTGCAGTTATAGCTGCCCAGTCACCACCTAGGGCAACTGGGTGATTCTCTTTACGAATTTTAGCCCAAATTGGTTGCGGTACTACGTTACCAAATAGCAGATCTATGTCAGCAAGATTCAATACACAAGCGTCAACTGTTTGAGCCAACTCTTTGTAGTACCCTGCAGGATTTTTACGCGGATCTGGCAAGGCCTGTTTTACTGCTAACACTTCAGCTCGTTTCCATGGAATATGTATCCAGACTCTCTGGAATTGGGCCGGAGCGGCTGCAATACCAAGCGGTGCATTAGCTTGCACAGCTTCACGCCAAATTGGTGGAACCTCTCTCATTGGATATTGACGATTTCGTTTCGTACTACGTTTCTCTAACTCTCTCGGTGAAAGAAGGGATGAGTCGGATCTATAACTTAGAACCAGTTCCATCGCTTCTTTTATATTTTGTCCAACTATCATACCTGTAGCAAACTCTTTCTGAACATTAATTAATTCTCCTAGATTTGATTCAGGGTCATCCTCTTCCAATTCCTCACGTAGAAGGAAACACATTTCATCGAACACATATCGTTGTGTCGGTTCGTTCCATTGCATAAATGTATCTAATACATTTTGTACATTATATCTTCCAACTTTCGAAACCCATCTAAGAGCAGTGGAATCTAGTATTCCTCTTTCTTCAGTACTGGGAAGCTGACTACGTCTCTGCACAGAGTCAGAGGTAGGAGTCTTAATCAGAGTTTTATAGAAGGGAGATAGAATATTAGAGACAGAATCAGTGATTCTTCGTCGAACAGAAAGCGGAGTCATAATACTTGCAGAGGCAGTGAATAGAGTAGTAGTTGGAATAGATAGATCAGGAATAGTAGGAGTAGCAGGCAAAATAGCTTGTGAAGTGGCAGGTGTGAGTGACACAGGCATAGGAAAAGAAGCCGGCAACCCTAGAAGAGGGGTTGTCGAAGGAACATTAATATTGACCACAGGAGGTACAGGAACTAGATTCAGGGGAGCGGGAACAGGGACACCAGGTTGTCCAGCAACCGGTAATTGAACATTCGGTATAGGTGGAGCCGTAGCACCCTGTGCATACGGTGGGGGTGATCGTAACAAGTAAGACAACAGGGGATCCTTTTCAGGGTCCTCTACTATCTTAGCCGTACTCGATGGCAAAGCAGGATAGCACTTGTCTATCGCTAAATTACGCTCTCTATCGGCCATCTCCATCGCTTTCTCAGACTCGTTGAGTTGCAGCTGCCTAGCAGACTGTTCTAAAGTCAACTCTTGCTCTTTCTGTTCTTTCTTCAACTTTTTAATTTCTCTCTGTTTAGATTCTTTTCGCCAATAACGGAAAGAATCAAACATTGCCGGCCGGGCTTTCTTCTTAAACAACCTTCTTTCTAAATTATCAAGAACTTCAGGTTCAAAACTACCATGTAGTGGCCAACTAAGGACACCGTCTTTCTCTGTGAAGCGGATCCATACCTCATTATAAGAGATAGGGCCCACACCAAATTTGCAATATAGATCATAAAGGGGAGTTCCAATCGGAGGAACCAAACACGAGTCCTCCAATCGGGAATCACTGTTGCAACTAAAACAAGACAACATACAATTTTTCCGACTTACCATTTTATAATCCGGAACACAAGACAAACAAGACACAAACAGAAAAGATGCGCACTCGAACCACGAACTTAGGCCTACCAGAACTGACAAATGTATCGATACCTGAACTGAACAGAATGATTATCGTAACCAGAATAACCAGTGATAACCTTACAGAACTGAACTGCACTGAGAACCAAAAGGATTATCCAAATAGGAGCAACCCTTACAAAATAATCAACTAGCAACCACTAAATACTTAACTGAGGCACTGAAGACGTCACCAAGGAGAAACCCGTCACGTTTCGCCGTACTGAGGACTGCACCTCGGGTCCAAGACAGGGCGACGGTCAAGGCAACGGAGCACTGCAGCCGTCTGAACGGGAACCCTCGTGGAAGAGGACGTCGGGGCCACTTTTGCGATATGCCGGGATCGATGAAGTGGGGCGCCTCCCTCTGAAATCTTCACACGAAGCTCCTCGAACTCTTCAGGCTTTTGGGCCGGTACCGAATGACGTCGCCCCACGTTGGGCGCCAAATGGAGTTCTGGACTTTTTAGTTCCGTCCAGAGGTGTCAGGGACAACACCCGAAGACCCCGGAGTTCAACCTGTCTTGGTACACAAACAAACAGAAACACGGGCTTCTCGATGGTGGCGTCAAAGACCAAAGGTTTATTACTGCAGGGACACAGAAGTCACAGAAACTACACATGGGCAGTGTCTAGGAGCCTGTTCGATTTGTACAAAGAGGGTTGCTCCTTATATACTAAATATTGGGCTTCAGGCAAATTCTTTACATGTTACCACAGTTCTAAACATTCGTGTCTTAAACAATAAATATTTGGCGTTGCACAGGGATCGTCAACAGTATCTGATGTCAAAACATTACAAATGAGGGGTTCCCACTAGTCCATCATACTCCCATGTCAATTCTTCATTCAAGACCCGGACCGCCTCATCGTAAATTTCGTTACCTCCCCCTAATAAAGGCCCAGAAGGAAAGGAGCAGAGCCAGGTGTAGAAGATAGAAAGACAGGATAAGAAATGTTTGTGGGTCGTAAATGGGCACGGTTACCAGCTTCGGCCGCCTAATCATGATCAGGCCAACGAACACAAGAACCAGTATAGCAGGACTGGCCTCAGGCTGGGGAGGCAGTTCTTGCCGAGTCATGCTGCTACAGCGTTGCTGGCCTAAGGTGCACGTGTCACTAGCAAGGTGAATTGCCGGTTAAAGCCTACGTGTCCTTTAATGGAAAGAGATCATTGCGTGTCCATTGACTATGTGAGGGCAAGGAATACAAAATGGCTTCCGTGTTCTAAAATGGATGCCACGGGTAGAACAGAAATGTGTTTGTAACTGGAGTGCTCTTGCTCGTAGCATAGCGAAAACACCAGGATGTACTAAATGGATCATTTGCGGTTCACTGATACCAAAATTATGTATTTACGACAATGTTATAAACACGAGTAAAATCGTCACGGAACCTCAATAGAAAAAACGGGAGAGGATGTAGCTTCACAGCCAGAGGTGCTGACTTTGCAACTGGAGAACCAGGTTTGAGTCTTGGCTTAATATCCCGTGATTCTTGGCAAATCACATAATCTCCCCATGTATAAAGAAAAATACAAAAAAACACACAAAAAAGAATATGGCCTTATGTAATGTAACTGGTGCTCATGTAAAGCACCCAAATATCTTCGGGCCAAGTTTGCGCTATATAAAACTGCAAACAAAAAAAATGTATATATGTTTTGAAGTAAATTATACATCTCAGTACATCCAGGCACAGGTAAGTCTCACCTCCATAGACATTCAAGGGGTAACTTCTACCTACATAGGCCCATGAACTGGTAAGTCCCATGTCCATCTATCTGTGCAATGGAAATCCTCTAAAGATATTTCCACTTCATCTAGAATCCATATTCTAGCAGGTACTCTAAAGTATTCCTCAGTGAGGCCCTGGCCTGATTCAGATGGATCTCAATTTTTGGGTAGCTGGACTGAGAGTTAGAGATCAGAGAAACAAATGACGACAGATTCCTCAAGGGACAACATCAGATCACATGCACAGCAGAGATGAACAGCATTAGGCCAGGGCAGATTTCATTGGGCAAAGGTAATGTGGCTTTGGTGGTTTTTATTACCCTCACCAGTCCTTCTAGGTGCCCTGAACTCTTTGAATTCTACCACAACCAGACAATGAAAGTAGATGCTGAGGACATGTGAGTATGCCACATAGCTGTTAATGTGTTACTGCTCAGGGATTAAAAGAATGTCCAGAAGTGGTAGGCGTGTACCCTCAGATTCCACAATGTGGACAAGTGCTGCAGTGCCATTTGGTAAACCTAGAAGGTTGGTGTGGGGGACGTTGCGAACATTCTGTGCAGTGGTCCCCAGGCAGACCTACACTAGAGTTCTTGGGGCCTTAAAAAAATTCCATATGGATAATGTGGCCATGGTTGACTCGAATTCAATATACTTGAAAGGAATGTGTATATATAGATTGGATTGCCTTAGGAAGCTCACAGGGTGGTTGTAGAGACTAGACAGATAATCTTGAGACATAGCCGGTTCTACTTACGCTTTCAGGAATAAGTAAGTTACGTGGGCGCCGAGGTTCGCCTTGGGTACTGAATGCCAAAGCATATGCAAGAGAAAGCCAGGAAGGTTATGGAGGACTGGTCTCTGGAGACAAGGGCATCAGTATCACCACTGGTAGAGGTCAAGGGGAGGCACTTGCATGTCAAGAAGGGCAGCAGAGCTTTATATGCAGTCCACGTCCCTTAGCAAGGTGCCTGACGACCTTCCTTGTTCTATTGGCTCCTTTACCATCGCTTCAGTTCCTTATGGAGACACTTAAAATTCTCTACAATTAACTGACAACATTTATGTAACACTCTTAACACCAGAATGTCTGCGCTATTAATAAGTACTGCGGAGTCAGATGAAGACATAGAGGCGTACCCTTGTGTCTTACGTACATCGTTGGGGACACCTGATCTAAGGATGTAGTGAACTGCACCGGGAGACTATCCGATGAACGAAACGTCTCTCATCTTTTGACAGTGGGCTGAAATGGATGTTGTTAAGGAGAGGCTTGCGAAGCAGACCAGATAAGGCAACCAGGCTAGGGGACATAATGTTTGCCTTGCAACAATCCATTGGTGTGGAGGGAACTGATGTATATGTTTGGCAAGCTGATTTAATTTCTCTATTGTGGGCAGCCATGGTCAGTGTAGGGCTCTTCAGGACTTAACAATGCGATCTCTCAATTTATGGCCACAAAACAGCACACAGGTGTGATTTTCAGACGTCTATCCTAGCCAACGCTTTTGAGAAGAGACCAGCTAACAGTCAATTGCAGTGGTTGAGCTAGCCAATGAATCACAGCCCACACCACAATTGCTCCTCTCAGGAGACCTTCATTATCTATGAAAAGTTGACAAATTGAAGGATGCAGGGGCATATTACCAAGGCAGGTGAAATTAAATTATCGCCGCTTTTGCTGCAGTTTTCGGCCGCAAAACGGCGATCATTTCATCGCCCTATTAGCAGGCTGTCGCTAACATCAGTTAGCGATAGCTTTTAGGTGATAGCGAGCAGCTTGGGGCCCGCTTTGCAGGTCAGCGATATTTATCGCTAATGACATGCAAAGTGGGCGTACCCAACCTGTTAGCGACTGAAAGCAGTCGCTAACATCGCTATCGCCTATTATCAACGCAGGCGTAGCGATTAAAAAATGTGCGCTTACGCTGAAAATTAACGCCTGCTCAGACCACTTCTTAACCTGTATATCCAATGGGAGTTGGATATTCAGGTTAAGACCCTATTGGTTTTAATGCCTGAATATCGCTGGATTCCCAGCGATATTCACGCATTTCGCCGCTATCGCCGGACATTTTATCGCATTGGATATAAACGTTGCTAATAGCACGTTATCTCTGCGATAAAATCCGGAGATGCGCGGCAATAAAAAAAATGTTGCTAAGCTTATTTCGCGATAAATATCGCTAGTTGTTGATAATATGCCCCGCAGTTTTTAGAAAAGGCTGCCATCTGTGCGTTATTGTCGAAGATGAACAGACAAATGAAACCGCTCCAGGACTCCAAGGCACTTGCTTTTCTAGTGACCGTAGGAACCGGTTTTAATTATCTCAAAACACAGGCCTCACAACTTTAGAATTGATGCTGTCACCAGATTCAAAAGATGAAAAACAAAGCTATTAGAAATGCTGAGAGATGGGGGTTTTCAACAGCTATGCAGAGGTAAAGCTTTCACCTACGTCTGAATGGTTGAGGTAAGCTTCCCCAATATGCACATTGTCTTTTGAATCACCCTGCCTCTCTCAATTCCTATGTCAAATAACCCCTAAATTCACTTCACTTCACTTTTCGCGACCTTCACTCTCCTGAGCTGAATTTCTTTTAATGGTTTCCTCTCTTTCTTTTGCTTCTCGGGGCACAGCAGTGACCGTTAACTTGACCTCCGTCCTCTTCGACCCCTTGGTGTGGAAAGACCCCGATCACTTCAACCCCCAGAATTTCCTGGATGAGAAAGGACAGTTCGTGAAACCTGAATCTATGATCCCCTTCTCCACAGGTGAACTGCTCCAGGCATTGGTTGAGAGTTTTTGTGTTATTCTGTGTCAGCCCTAGACACTCCAGAACTTGTACGGAGTCGTTTTTAAGAAAAGCATCATTCATACATTTTCGAAAATTATTGTAGTTGAGCTGAGCACATTTCGAGAAAAACTGACTTCTTCTTTGGCATCATGCATAGATTCCACCAAACGAGTCACACAAATGAAACTTGAATTTCTGAATGTTTGGTCGCCCTCATGCACTGTACAAATTTCTGGGTATTTTTGCCATAAATTATCCAGTTTACTGAGTCTCCGCATCCAGTGATTCACACTCTCAGGTTTTCCAAATATTGCTGCTCCAATAATAAATGAATTTATTTCCTGGCTGCAAAATTCCCTATGTATTAAATCAATTTTTCTGGGTAATTGCAACCATCTAATTCCCTGCTTTTTTCCTCAACATTGGTGTTCTGTCATGCAATTGATCTCATGTTCTGTGTATCACCTTCATGCTTTGCCTCTAATTTTCGGGGTTCTTTGCCCTCAACATAAAATATCTTAGCTTTCTGGCTCAATGGTCTCCCAATGCACTTCTTCTCGTTTCCTGGGTTTTATAGATAAATTGGCTCTTTTGGAACTTTTAGCTCCATCATTATGGAACACTGTTTTAAAATATGGGCCACAACAGAGCATCTATAATTCAGAAAATGGCTCTACGCCTCTCACTTCTGTCCTTTAACTTTCTGAGCTAATTTCCAGTTCACTTCCCCCTAACGTCATGTGATCAAGCGCTTACCAAGAATAAATAACAACAACATTTAACAACTCCACACTTAGGGGCCGATTAGGATGGCGGGCGGACTTTCGTCCGCCTGCCACCATAGTGGGGCTGGGACCGGCTGCCAGTTGCGCGGCAGTCCCGCCCCTGCAATTAAGATGCCACCGCCACTGCGGCGGTGGCATCCTCTATTCCCAGCATTGTCATGCACAAAGTGACAGGCACCGCGCAGTGTCTGCCACCTTGTCCATGACAATGGAGGGGGGTACCATAGGTACCCCCATGTGCACCCCCCAAACCCCCCCCATTAACATGGGGGCCGGCAACGGGCCCCCGACAGCAAAATCTGCATGCCTTTCCATGGCGGCATTGCTGCCACGGCAAGGCTGCTTCCCGCACCCATCCTAATATGGATGGCGGTGTCTAGCAGACACCGCCACCATGTCAAGCCCCTTTTCCACTGGTCGACTGGCGGAAAACCGGCGGACGGTCCTTACGTCCGCTGGGGTCCCCCCCGCTATACTAATATGAGAAATGGGTGGCGGGAGGAGGGGAATGTAGGGTGGATCGCCACCGCCATGCAGGTGGTGGCGATCCGCCCTACATCGTAATCAGCCCCTGAGAACACAGAAGAAATCGTTCTGAGGATATCATCATTTTGATCACATCATCCACCTTCTTTTAATAGTGAGAGCGCACATGGTGTAAGACTTAACTGGAAAAGTAAATGACAATGGCCATGCCCACTCAGCAGGGTGACCTTCCTGAAGCCTGACACGCTGTTGTAGAGGCACATCAGCTGAGCAGAGGGGAGCAATGGCGGAGCACTATCACCTGTCTGGTGTCACCCAGGTTCATGCTTGAATCGCGATGCTGTTGCCCAAGAGGGGCAGATAGATGCTTGCGTTTACGAGAAGGTCCCCGGGGTCAGGTCATTAATGCTATATCTTCCGCTTGTTGTATACAGAGGATTACTGAAAATTATGGAACAAAAATAAAAAATGACGTCCCATGACTTTACAGTCCCCTCAATACCCACGCTGAGTTTATAACTGCTGCAAGTATCTTAAAAATATTTGTTCTGTTATTTTTAGCAAGCCCCTATCAACTGAAGATATTTTATTTTGGCCCTGAGGAAGCAAATACAATCTTTACATACCTCTAAAAATTAGCTGGATGCCCTGCTCTTGAATTCATTTCCCCCTGTACATTTTGAGAGAACACTTCTGTGCCCCTCAACCAGTGTCAGAACATAACTCCTAGCAAGTTTCACCCATTCTTGAAATCAGTCAGTGAACTGCGTCCCCTTTTCACCACTCAGATCTCCATTTCCAAACCAGCTTTCTCAGTCTGACGCTTTTTTTGCATTATTAATGGCCTGTGATTGACTGATAATTGTCTAGATTCTCGAAACTGTATTCTTATTGTACTGTGCTTGACTAATAAATGTCTTAACGTTGCTGTAAAGCGCTCTGAAACCCCTCGGGTCTTGCCAGCGCTATATAAAACACCTAAAATAAAACTAAAAAAAAATATTCTTCAGTGCTATTGATGATCCATATGTCTTTACTTTCCTCTCAAGCCCTGCTACTGGTATGTTAAGTTTTGGGCCTAATTCATGTACCATTTTTTTAGAGTCCTTTTCATGCCTTGTTTCTTTTTGTAGGTCAGAGGGTGTGCCTGGGGGAACAACTCACCAGGATGGAACTCTTCATATTTTTCACCAGCTTGCTGCAGAATGTGGACTTTCATGCGGACAGCACCCTTGTTCTGATTTTTCTTACTAAACTAGTCTTTTGCATGCCCCAGTTCCATACAAATTAAGCTGTCTGACAAGGCCTGAATTATTTATGCAAAATGCACAACGCTATTTATGAACCTTGACATTTATTTTGCATAGTATCGATGTCAAAAATATTGCAATACAAAAATATTGGGTTAATAATAGTGTGGTCTTGAATTCAAGATTACATATTATAATGTAACCTACAAAAATAGTGTCTTAATGTTGTGGTACTACATATCAAGATTAAATAGGTAAGTATACATATTTGAACATATATAAAATTATAATAACTGATTTCCAGTCCAATGTATATAAAATGGAAACACTACCATATGTTAAACAAATACTTCTTACATTTTAAAATCTTTATAAATTCTTACATTTAGCTTGTGTAATTTAAATCCCAAATATTTTGAAGATCCTGCATGTACTTTGGCACTTATGGACGAGCCAGTTAACTGGTTCAGCCTTGGCGCAACTACTGAACCAGTGTAACCTGGGCTTGGGGTTCTGGGGTGACTGCTATACCAGGCTGCGGGTCAGGAACGAGAGTAACACCGGGTCAAGTGGGTAAAGAAGGTTTTATTGGAATCAAACGTCTCGATTGTAACATCAAAGTTCTTCTGGTTCTAAAGGTGAGCCTTTCCTTTGCAAACTGACTGGGATCCGTTTTGGCGTTCGGGTGTTGGACTGTTCGTCTTTCCGGTTTGTCGGTATGGGACCTTCAAGCTCTGGTCTGGTCGATGTGGCAAATCTCTTGGCTCCGGTGACCCATGCAAAGGAAGACCAACAGAGAGGGAGCCGTTAGTTCTACTGTCTACTGGGGTATTCCCTTGGGACCGTGTGTAGTGACTGGAGGGAATCACCGGTGAACAAGTATAGCTATACAAGTGTGAAGTGTGGCGGTTCTTACAGACAGTGAGGGGTAAACGCGGGGAAATGGAAACGAGAGGTTGGGGAGACGAGGAAGAACAAACACGGGGTTATTGTACACTATTTACACACGCTTTCCCACCCAAGCCGCCATCCGCTCCCGTACCTGGGATAGCCACGCTCCTCCCCCGGGAGAGTGGCACGGCGGCTCACGGGGTCGTTGGCCTCCTGGCTCTCCGTGGGTCGCTTCTCCGCCTCCTCGGTGCACTTCTTCGTGGCTCGGCACTTCGGTCTTCCGCTCTCCAACAACGCTCCTCGCCTTCTCCTCCGGGGTGATGTCACACGCCACGTACATCACTTCCTGGGGTTTATTCAATCCGGCGTCCCTGACGTATGCCGAAGGTGTGTCCTCCTCCTCCGTGTATTCCCAGTTAAAGGCATCGTGTCCCACTTCTTCGAGTCCGTCCTGATCTGAATACCAGGAGTCCGTCTGTAACGAAGGAGGCAGTACGGGGTCATTTCCGGGAGTCCACCACCCCTCGTTGTCACTCAGCCTCGCCCTGTTACACTCCTCCCCCCTGGATTCTCCCGATTGGGGAGAACGGGCATGCGAGAGAGAAAATCAGCGTTCCCATTGTCCCTCCCCTTCCTGTGCACCACCGTAAAGGCAAAGGGTTGGAGAAACAAAAACCACCTCAGTATTCGGGCATTCTGTGTCCTGTTCTTTTGCATCCACTGTAAAGGGGCATGATCTGAATAGAGTGTGAACGCCCTCCCCTCCAGGTAATATCGCAACTTCTCAACAGCCCACCGTATGGCAAGGCACTCCTTTTCCACGGTGGGATATGTCTGTTCCCGAGGATGGAGTTTACGGCTTATGTACAGTATTGGGTGTTCTGCAGTGTCGTCCCCTATTTGTGACAGAACCGCTCCTATACCTGTCTCAGAAGCGTCTGTCGCAAGTGAAAAGGGTTTTTCGAAGTCAGGTGGCATAAGCACAGGGCTGGTGGTAATGGCTTTCTTCAGTAGGAGGAAGGCCTTCCTGGCTTCATCGGAAGGAGGTCGCGGTAGTGTGTTTCTGACGTTCTTCTGCAGTAAATTAGTCAGGGGGTTGGCTATCTCGGCGAAGTTCTTAATAAACCGACGATAGTAGCCCATAAGGCCCAGAAATGCCCTGAGATCCCTTTTTGTGGATGGAAAGGGAGTCTCCGTGATCGCTTTTATTTTCTCCTCCTGGGGTGCAATTACTCCGTCTCCTAGCATGAACCCGAGATATTTCACCTTGGAGAATGCCGCTCGTGATTTCTTGGCGTTGACATGCAGCCGGGCATTTCCCAAAGACGCCAGTACTTCGGTTAGGTGTTCTAGGTGCTCTTTCCAGGTGTGACTGAAGATGACGATGTCGTCTAGATACACTGAACTGTATCTTTTATGGGGAGCCAATACTTTATTCATCAGCCTCTGGAACGTGGCAGGTGCCCCGTGGAGGCCGAAAGGAAGGACATTGAACTCATATAAACCGTCCTCGGTGGCAAACGCTGTTTTGTGGCGGTCCTCCTCCTTTAGGGGTACCTGCCAATATCCTTTCGTCAAATCCAGAGTCGTTATGTATTTGGCTTCCCCTATTCGTTCTATCAATTCATCCACCCAGGGTATGGGGAATGCATCAAACGTGGAAATGGCGTTTAACGCCCTGAAGTCCATGCAAAACCGGGTGGACCCATCCGGTTTGGGGACCATAACTATGGGGGATGACCAGCTGCTCTTTGATGGTCTGATGACACCGAGTTCTAACATGCTAGCGACTTCATGTCTTACGTCTGCCCTTTTTGCGGCTGGAATGCGATATGCTCTTTGTTTTACCATTTGCCCTTTGGCTGTATGAATCTCATGTTCTGCCAGGTGGGTGCACCCAGGAGAGTCCGAAAACAAGTGAGAATATCGGCGGAGTCCGTTAAGCAACTCCTGTTTCTCTGAATCGACGAGCTCTGGATTGATGGGTAGGGAGGCTAGGGTTGACTTGGTGCTATCTTCAGGTAGCACCAGATGAGACGATCGGGGTACTGGTCCTAACCACTTTTTCAGGAGGTTTATGTGGAAGGTTTGCTTGCGATTGGGTGACATTTGTATCCTATAGGTGGTATTGCCGAACTTCTCAAGCACTTGGTACGGTCCCTTCCATTCGCTCCTGAACTTTTGCGTAGTGGAAGGGAGCAATACCAGAGCCCAGTCCCCTCTGTTCAGCGATCTCCACCTTTTCTCCTTATCGTAGTTACGCTTTTGGTGGCTTTGGGCCAACTTCAGGTTAGAATAGGCTAAATCACGCAGTTTACCTAATCGGGATCTTAACTGCTGGGTGTAGTCTAGCAGGGAGCGTTGCTCATTAGCCTCCTCTCTTTCCCATGTCTCTCTAGTTATCTCGAGTAGTGACCTCGGTTGCCTACCATACAGGAGTTCGAAGGGGGAGTATCCGAGGCTACTCTGGACCTGTGCTCTTACCACATATAGCGCTAACGGGAGCATTTTGTCCCAGTCCTTGTTTTCTGAACTCAACAGTTTTTTTAGGGTGTTCTTTAATGTCCTGTTGTGTCTTTCCACTAAACCGTCCGTTTGTGGGTGATACGCAGAAGTGCGGATGTGTTGGAGATCCAGAGTTTTGCAAACCTCCCTCATCATCCGAGACACAAAGGGTGTCCCTTGATCTGTTAGGATTTCCCGGGGAAACCCTACTCTTGAAAACAGTTCAACTAGCTTCTCAGCTATGTTCTTGGTGGTTGGGGCACTTAAAGGAAACGCCTCGGGAAACCAGGTGGAATAGTCCACCACCACTAGGGCATAGGTATGTCCCCTGGAGGTGCGTGGTAGGGGCCCTATTAGATCCATCCCCACGCGTTCCCAAGGTTTGCCGATAATGGGCAAGGGTTGTAATGGAACTGATGGAGGTTTGGTCAAGTTTTTCCTCTGACACACCTCACAGTGCTGGCAGTATGCCTCCGTCTCTTTATATATGCCAGGCCAAAAAAACAAACGCAGTATGTTTTGGGTGGTCTTTTCAGCCCCGCTGTGCCCTGCTGTCAGGTGAGTATGTGCATAGAACAATATCTGTTCTCTGAAGTCTTTTGGCACCACCAGTTGTCTCTGGTCTCCCTCCTTTCCTTCGCGATATAGCAAATCGTTCACTATACTAAACCGGGGGTACCTTTGTGTAGTGTCAGTTGTTAGTGCAATGTGGGCGGCCTCCCACGCATTCAAAAGGGTAGGGTCGTTAGCTTGTGCAAACTTGAACCCCTTGTCTATAACCCATGGTTCGGTGGACAAGTATGCCTCCGCAGGATGACTATCTAGCTCTCTTTTAAACAAGGCCAGGAAATGCGGATTGTCTACCCCCAAGATCAGTTCTTCGGGCAGGGACCCCAGCACTCCTACTCTCACTGTGCACGGATCCCTCCCTATGGGGTGTATAGTGATGCGTGCAACGGGATAGGTCTTGACGTCCCTGTGAACACACCGGATGTGTACTTCCCCTTCCTGCCCTATCTGAGAGGGATGTAGTAGTTTTTCCCGTATTACTGATTGCCTACACCCAGAATCTAGGAGAGCTTTTACCATGACGTGGTTCACCCGTACCCTTACATAATAGGAAGGTCCCATTTCTGCGGTGTACATCACGGCTTTTGGTATATACCCAACTTCCATGGGCTCCTCAATGGTTTTTTTTCGGGGGCACAACCGTGCTATATGGCCCCACTCCCCGCATTCGAAACACTGGGGTCCTTTTAATGGTGTCACATCCGGGCGGAAAGGCCGGATTTTCAGGGGTTCATAGACGGCCTTCTTCTTCTCTGTCTTAGCGGGATGGGTTAGTGTCTTTGAGGATTTGTCTGTGTCCCACGGAAATGTTCTCGGTGCTGCCCTCGTATAGTTGGCCGCCATCACAATCGCCTGAGATGCAGTCAGTCCTGGATGTTGTCTCAACCACCGTTGAGTACCATAGGGCAGCGCCTCAATGAACTGTTCAAGGATTATGCTTGTCATTACGTCGTCTTTGTTCCTTATGTCAGGTCTTAGCCATTTTTCTGCTGCCATTTTGAGTCGCAAATATAGAGTTTTCGGGTTTTCCCCTGTGACTCCTTTCTCCTTCCGAAACCTGAGGCGGTAGGCCTCTGCATCCATACCCAGATGATCCAATATCAGCCCCTTGATCTCGTTATACGTGGATGTGATGAAGCAAAGCTTCGCATATTTTGCGGCTTGCCGAAGTCAAGAACCTCGTTTATGTGTAATAAGGTAACAAGTGTATGTTCTACTAACATTTACGTTTAGTTTGGATAAGGATCGTGAAGCTTGCACATGTGTTTTACTAAAATAATTTACTCGAGTCATCTAAAAATGGCCGCCGCTTGTATTTAGTTACTGCGCATGCGTCAGCCACACTCACGTGTCCTGACGCGTCTGCAGAAGTGGAGGGAAAGTTATGCGCATGCGTAATTCATAGCTGTGCTTATCATGTGGTACTGCTCGTGCCACTGCTCTTGTGACTGTGTCAATGTAGCTAACATTTAAATGCAATAGTTTTATTTTTTGATGATGAGTCAAAAGTACAAATCCTGTGATGTATTTTCATAATGACATTATTATGTATTAATTTGTTTTTCGCTTACTTTTTATGTACCGCGGGGAATGGGGTTTGTCTGTGCCGAGAACCATTTTGGAGGTCCTTCTGCGCCTGCGCGACCTGCCAAGGCAGAGCAGACCTTGAATGATGGAACTCAGCCAGTTGGCAGTGATGAGCAAGATGCTCCTGAGAACGACCCGAAAACTCGGCTGAACCAATCATATGTGCTCACAGAGCAACAATGTTAAAGTTGCCATTGTATTTCTGCACCAGTTCTCATGAGAACCCCAATCTAGTTAGGCGGTACCCTATTATGCAAATGTAGGCTTGAAACTCTATGTCGTGATTGGTGTGTTACCCAAATCCTACCTTAGGACCAATCCAAATTGAAGGATTCTGACACTTTGCAACATTGGGGGGTGGTACACTGACCCCAAACTGTATATCTACCCTGGGTTCACCTAGTGAACCGTCCGACTTGTCTGGTTTAGCTGACCTGTCACTGACCCAACGCACTCAATAGGTGACTGAAGATACAGAGCGCTGCGAAGCACTCTGTCCGAATTTGACCATAGACTGAGGTTCTACTGAACCTTAAAGTGCTGGCAAAGCACTTAGCTGGGAGTTCGCTGACCCAATCGGGGTCTTGATCGATAGCTGCAGAGCGGGTGGAGCGCAGGCGTTGCTTCCGAACTGTGGGTTCCGGTCCTGTCCTGAAGAGGGTCCTGTCCTGAGGGTTTGCTGTCCTGTCCTGAGGGTCCTGTCCTGATTCCTATTCCGAGGGTATCCTGTTCTGTCCTGGGTGTCCATTCTGCACCTGCTGTCCTTTGAGGGTCATCCTTCCTTGAGGGTTTCCTGTCCTTAACTGACCCGTGGCCAGGGTTTGGTTATCACACCTTTCTAGGTAAATATTGCTCTGACACTCTTAAAATCTTGCACCTTCTGAATTTCTAACTTTTGCTTTAATAAAGTTCATCATTGCATATGTTACATTTTCCATGCCTTTCCGCAACTATTGAAAGTCAATTACATATTTTTCAAAGGTTTTGTTCCTATGTCTTCTCACTGGTTAGAAATTATATTTTGCATTGCGGTTTGTAATTTTCTGATATGGTCTAGAACTTCATTGCCTAGATTGTTCAAAGGCCCATTCACCTTAAGTGAAGCGTGTTACTCTTTATAGGCCCTCCCATAGTTATTCATGCATAAACTGTCCATGCTTAAACATTTCTGAGATTTTATAGTATTTTCCATCTGCATTTCATATTACATTTGAATGATTACCCTGTCATTATTTCTTTATGCCTATATAATTTACGTTATCTTGGTTATTGATTGCCTTATTTTACTGTACCTCATGCAAGAAAATAATGAATTTTAGATAAACATTTTAAAACTTCCAGTTGTCCGTGGTCATTTAAACAGTATTTGAATGTTATTGTTTGGGTTTGCATTTTGCTGCCTTTCTTTTACAGCTAGCTCCCTGATTCATTGTGGTCATTAGGTACCCGCATCGGTGGATGGTAAGTCGGGTGCACTGAAAATTATTAGCAGGGAACACACACACATCAACTTGGTAGAGCTCGTGAAGTCACCCGATCGATGTATATGGTGATTTGAAAGTATATGGGCCCTGAAGCCGGAAACGGCGAAAACTATTGTTCGGGTGGCGTCGCGCGCTCTATCAGTTTTCTGGTAGCTAGAGGATGGTTAGGGACTAGTTGAGAGTAAGGCAGGGATTAGTTGGACTAGTTGAGTCGGAAGCTGCTAGTATATTGATGCTGCTAGAAGAGCGGCTGTTCTAAGAGACCTGATCATTCTCTTGTGAATACGCTGCTGAAACTCATGAATTTTTGCATTTTTATTATTCTTGTTCTTATATTGTTATATGTACTAATCCATGCATTTGTAAACCGTATCGTTTCATGTTGTCCGAACTCCCCGGGGAATTGAAAGGGCAAGTGGTGAATAGAATCCATTGTCCTGAGGTCACAGGTTCGAGGAAAGTTAGGTGCAGGTTAGGATAACCGGGAAGCACTAACTAGGGTTTTCTGAATACATGTGTGAATAAATGACAGTAACGGGGTTCATTGGCAAAATTCCCATAGTGGCGTAACCTAGTAAGGGTCACATCGGAAGAGTAGCAGGTTCCTCGGAGCTAACGTGAAAGCAGAGGGGTCCGCTGAGAAACCTTAAACTCGGAATATATCCCGGAAAGAAGTGGATGAGTTTAGGGGAATAACAGGTTCACCGATGCTAGAGTGAAGGGTAGGCGGAAGAGATCTGCCCGCAGCGAGTGAAAAGTAAATGGAAGTAGTTTACTTGCAGTAAAACAATTCTTTCTCTGTCTAGACACTTGAGCACTGTGGCGAATGTGTATTTGTTGTAAATTAACCAAGCACTGAGCACTTTAAAAGAAAGAAAGTTTCCGTTACCATGTGAAGGGAGGGGGTCAGCCGCGAAGCGTCTCTGACGTCACTCTGTGCCGCGCTGGGATTGGTGAAAGCAGCGGGCGGGTAGCGGAGCTGAGTTTGTAAAGGAGGGGTGAGCGCCGGAGCGTGGGAACTATCTCACGAAGGGGCCGCGCACCCATTGGCCGAGATTATTTAGAGTCGCGCACCCATTGGTTGCACGAATTTCTGAAGTACGTTCTGATTGGAGGTAGTTGTAAACAAAGTTTAGCGGAGAAGTCGTATGTGGCACTCGCAGACTACAGGAACTCGACCTGATCCAAGGCACCTAGGGTTTGAAAGGGATCAGTGGAAGACTAATAGATACGATATTATGTACGGAACAAAGAGAAAAATGTCCCTTATAAGTAAGGTGAAAAATTATTTTAAAACGGACAAACCGATTAAATCTAGAGAAGGTGTTCTTGTCCCACCACCTAATACTCCTGCCTCATTCATGATATTTGACCGAGGGTACAATACCTGTGTGTGGTTGGAGAATTGGGTGAAATACACAAAAGATGACGGAGTATTGGCTTTTCCGTTAGATGGTACTTTCAATGGTAGGATCCTATTTAATTTAAGGACTCGGATGAACGAATTGCATCCCAGACCGAGACTAACGCAGTATGAGGCATTAGAAGAATGGGAGATTGAGGCTTTTGAAAGAGAAAGACCCCGAATGGACAAGGGTTTGACCAAGTGGTACCCCAGGCAGAAACAGGAGTCCAGGGATAAAAGGATGAAACAGTGGAGGCAGAGCATGATTGTTGAGGGTCTGTTTCCCATGATGCCGGCATGTCATAACATTGGAGCGGGTGAGAAAAGTACTGAAAAATGTAAGCATTGGGGGGCCCTGGGGGAATCAGATGATGAACTAATAGATGACATCTGTACCAGAAGTCCGCCACCTTACAATGAGGGAACCCGACCTTCCAGTGTAGGAGATGCTCCCCGACGCCACTTCCTAAAGGAAGAAGACAGGTCCCTGGGACTGGGAGGGGGTGGTCAAGTATTGCCCTATCCTGAAAAACCCGAACCGGCGGAAACAAGGGATATATATCCCAAAGTGCCCGCGAGCCAGGAAGAAAAATATTCACGTACGAAAATCTTTTTTCCCAGACCCTTGTATGAAAGCGAAGAGAAACCATCGAATTCAGGACTGCCTTTTGTTCAACCTCCATATGGGGAAGAGCGCAGGTCCTTTAATACTGGAACTTTATTCCCGAAACCAAATTATGGGGGAGGACCAAGTGAAACGCATCCTACTGCCCCGAGTTTTACTCCTCCATTGACCCCACAGATATTACATGACACAACTTTAAGAAGGGTACTAGTGGAAAAGGAGCAAGAGGCTCTAGCTAGACAAAGGACAGAAATAATTCAGAAAATTTCCCAGTTAAATACCAGTCCTGAGGCATTGACTATTCCAGTAACTATTGGACCGGTGGTCCCGTTATACGGAAATGGTCAGGGAAATCCGATTACTCCAATTATGACCCCAGTCATGGCAACCCCGAGACAGGAACCGATCATCATAGATGATCAGTCCAGTGAGTGCGAGTCTGAAGTTGCGTTCTTGGAATTGCCAAACAAACAGACTGGAAAGGGAATACAGCAGAGGCATAACCCTTTTAATACAAAAGAAATTAAATTAGAGTCAGCAACAGGTACTAGGAATGTCTCTCTGGTAACTCCGGATGAAATTGAGAGTTGGAGTCGTGAATTAGAGAAACAGACTCCGCAAACGAAACCTTTAGACCTCTACAAGCTGAGAGTCGAAATAGAAGAATTAATGGCAGGAAATGTGGGGTTGGATCGATTGAATACCTACTCTGAAGAAGAATTGTCGTTCATATGTAAAAGCTTTACAAGGAACACCAGAGTGCTCCACGAAAAACTGACCGAAACAGCAGTTAGTATGGGGGTAGATATCTCAAAATCCAAGCCCTTACAGAAACCGTACAGAGCAGACTTCTCAGACAAGGATATAGAGCACCTGAATGTGGCGGGAAAAAAGCTGCAGATTAAAGAATTAATGGGGGTACTGCAGAAATGGGGAGATGTGGAAAGATGGAGAAGCAGGTGGGCGAAAAAGAGAGAAGAGGTTCGCTCCCGACAAGTGACTCCTGAATTTGCTTTAAGGGAGGTAGAAAAACCTGAGCAGTTATGCCCCATGCGCGAAGTTCCAGGAGGGAAATATGTGCATGTCCCCTGGTCTAGGCAGGATATTGTGTCCTTCACGAACGATTTTCCAAAATTACGAGAGAAACCAGTTGACTGGTACAGGCAGGTGGAGAGGTTCGTGAAGGTACAGAAATGTCTGTGGAAAGACCTGGATGGGTTTTTCGACATTGTGGTTCCAGTAGATTTATGGACCCAGTGTAAAATAGCCATAGACTGGCCCAGTGAGGAGTACCCCAGAAACAAGGAAACTGGGGAGCCATCAAAGGATGTCATGCGAAAATATGAGCAGGTAATTCAGCATTTGAAAGAAAAGGTGCCCGCAAAAGAAACTGATTGGACAAAAATAGATAGAACAACACAGGAAAGGGACGAGACAGTGCACTCCTTCTATGAGAGGTTATTGCAGGTATTTAAAACATACAGTGGTATTGATAACATCGATTTGAAGGACATGACGCACTTTATTTACAGGTTTGTAAATGGTTTAAGACCTGAAATTTGTCAGTGGATAAAAGATAATAAAATCTGTTGGCATACTAAGAAAATGGATGAGGTCCTGCGGTACGCTAAGTACTGCGAGGACGAGATGGCAGAAAAGAAAAAGGCCCTTAAGGAAAAGGTGATGTGGGCTCAGGTGAAGCTCGCAGAACAGCAGGAAAAACAATTGAGTAACATGGTTAAGAATGCTGAGAACAAAAGTCCTGGGGGAGGGGGTGGAGGAAAGCCCCGGCCCAAATTTAGCAGGGAAGAGGCTATGAAGAAATTTCCCTGCCATCAGTGCGGCGAAATTGGACACTGGCGAAACGAGTGTCCCCAATTAGTAGATGTTAATGAAAAAACTCCTGATTTAACTCCACAGACGCAGAAAGAAAGACCAAGAAAGACTCAACCCCAGGTAAAAACAGTCCAGGTGCCTCGAGCACCCAAGCAGGTATACAGGGGAAGACAGGCAGAAGATGAAGAGATAGAGGTTTGGGAAAGCGGGGAGAACAGAAATACAGCAACTTCGCAGTATCTGCTAAATGATACCTTCCTTTGTAATGATCAGGACTGACGGGGCCTGAGAGGGGAGGACGAGGAGTGCGTACTTGGCGCTTCCTTGCCGGTAGACCAGTCTGGACCATATATTGAAGGAAAGGTTGACGGAAATGATGTCACCTTTCTGTTGGACACTGGCGCTACCCGTTCTACTGTAAGAACAGTGGACGTTCCAAACCTACCCCTCTCGGGAGAAAATATCCAAGTAGTGGGTGTATCTAATCAATTGATTAGTACTCCTGTTACCGAACCAATGGAGATTTCAATTGGAAATTTTAAACAGATGCATAGATTTGTCGTCTGTGACACCAGTCCAGTGAATCTACTGGGTCGTGATTTGCTGTGCAAAATGAACTGTACCATCTTTTGCACACCAAAAGGTGTTGAAATACAGACCCCAGATGAAGATGGCATTTATAAATTATTGTTACTTAGACCTGACTCAGAAATTAAAAGATTGACCCTGCAGGACTTGCCCCAAGAACTCCAGGAAGCCGTAAAGCCAGAGGTGTGGGATTTCACTGGAAAAGATGTGGGGTTGATGAAAGATGTGGACCCCATACAGATAGCCATCAAGGACAATGCAGTATATCCTAACACTAGGCCCTACCGAATGAATGCTGAAGTGAAAGCAGGTGTCACTCTGGAAATACAAAAATTATTAGAAGGAGACATCATACAGGAAGTGATGAGCAGCCCATGCAACTCACCGATTATGGGCATCAAAAAGCCTAGTGGCAAGTATAGGGTAGTGCAAGACCTGAGAAAGGTTAACAAAATTGTAGTTCCTTGCTGCCCTATTGTCCCGAACCCTGCAGTGATATTGTACCAGATTCCTTGGGATGCTGAATGGTTCACTGTGATTGATTTATGTCATGCATTCTTTTCGATACCCCTGCACCCCGACAGCAAATTTCTTTTCTCTTTTGCCTTCGAGGGTCACGTGTATTGTTGGAACCGGGTCCCTCAAGGGTATACAGAGAGCCCCTCTATCTTTAATCAGATCTTGAAAAAATGTCTAGAGACTTTGATCTTACCTGGGAACTCTGTGTTAGTGCAGTACATAGACGACCTTCTACTGGCGTCTAAAAGTCATAGGGACTGTGTAGTTGACACCATTGCCCTCCTAAATCATCTGTGTGAGAAAGGGCATAAAGTGGCCCCTGACAAACTACAGTTCTGTGCGAAATCAGTGAAATATCTGGGACACCAAATAGAAAAGGGTGTCAGAAAAGTCACATCAGAAAGAGTGAGAATAATTCAAAAGATGCAGTTGCCCCGTACTCAAAAAGATGTCAGAATGTTCCTGGGTGTATTAGGGTACTGCAGGCAGTGGATTCTGGGATTTGCAGCCTTAGCCAGGCCCTTGATAAAAATGACCACGAGAGGAATGCCAGATATTGTAGAGTGGGACGATGAAAGCCTAATGGCTTTTACAAGACTGAAAAACTGTCTGTGTACAGCCCCTGCGTTGGGAATGCCAGATTATTCCAAAGAATTTGCCTTATTCTGTGACACTCGCGATAATTGCGCATTGTCAGTCCTGACTCAAGAACATGGCACGACCAGAAGGCCTGTGGCCTATTTCTCTGCCACTTTGGACCCAGTAGCTGCTGGGTTACCAGGCTGTCTGAAAGCAGTAGCTGCTACCTGTGCAAGTTTGGAACAGAGTGAGTCCATTGTCATGGGACATCCTGTGACCGTGTATGTTTCACATGGAGTGGTAATTCTATTGACCAGAACTAAAACACAGTATCTCACCCCTAGTCGGCTGACTAAATACGAGAGGATTCTTGTGGGTGCAGCAAATGTAAGCATTGTTAGGTGCGGTATTCTGAACCCTGCCACTTTACTCCCCGACCCCTTGGAAATAGAAGGTGGGGATGATGATGAACATGATTGTATTGACCTGACAGAGTTCAGTACTAAACCACGCCCAGACATAAAAGAAGTGCCATTGCCTGAACATGATAAAGAACTATTTGTGGATGGTTCCTGTCTAAGACATGAACTAGGAGGCCTGAGTGCTGCTTATGCAGTAGTCTCTTTCACAAAAATTGAAGAAGCAGGTTACCTATATAACATCAAGTCTGCACAAGTAGCCGAATTGATAGCTATGATAAAAGCTTGCAAAATTGGGAAGGACTTACGCATAACAGTGTATACTGACAGTCAGTACTGTTATGGAGTTGTGCATGACTTTGGCCAATTGTGGCTGCAGAGGGAATTCATGACTTCCTCAGGTACTCCCATTCGGAATGCAAAGGTTGTTCATGACCTTTTAGAGGCCATCCAGTTGCCCAAAGAACTGGCAGTGGTAAAATGTGCTGCTCATAAAAAGAGCATGGACAAAGTATCACTGGGAAACGATTATGCTGATCGAGTGGCCCAATGGTGTGCCAAAGATCGGTATATTGTAAATCCAAAACGAGGGGGGCCAGGAACCAGCTGCCAGCTTCAGGTGTTTGAAGAAGTGCCTACATGGGATGAAGTGAGAGAGTGGCAGGAATCGGCTCCTTGGCAAGAAAGAGAGAAATGGAAGGAGGATGGGTGTAGACCGAGACGTGTGGATGGTGTGATTTTGGGCCCAACTGGTATGCCTGTGTTACCCCGACACTTGCTTGGCACAATGGCAAGATTAATACATGAAGGATCACACATTGGTAGGGATGCCATGATTCTGGTATTTCAACAGACTTGGTACAGTAAGAAGTTCAGGAAGGTAGCAGAGTCCCTCTGCCAGAGGTGCCTGTCATGTCAACAGATGAACCCAGGCAAGAGGACAATGGTTGAACTGAGCAAGATTGGGAGATCAGGGGGTCCCTTTGTAAGGATACAGATTGATTTCATCACCATGCCCCGTTGTGAAGGGAAACGATATGTCCTTGTCATTGTTTGCGTATTTTCAAAATGGGTAGAAGCTTACCCTACTCCCCAAAGTGACGCACTGACAGTAGCGAAGTGTTTACTAAAAGAACTGATACCTAGATTCGGAATACCATACATTATTGAATCAGATAAGGGTGGACATTTCCAGAATGAAATACTGGCTGAACTCTGTAAGGCCTTTGGAATAAGGCAGAAACTCCATTGTGCATACCACCCAGAGGCTTCTGGAATAGTGGAACAAGTAAATGGAACTATAAAAAACAGACTAGCAAAGCTGACAGATGCTACTGGCATGACCTGGGTGAAGGCCCTGCCTCTGGTCCTAATGGGACTGAGAAGTGTTCCTGACCGCAAGACAGGCCTAAGTCCCCATGAAATCATTATGGGAAGAGTGATGAGACAAGCATGGGTGCCAGGAAGCAAACTGTTGAGTATTACTGATGATTTGGTGCTTGAATACTGCAGAAGATTGGGTGACCAAGTGCGTTCTATCTCTCGCCAGATTGGAGACGACGGCATCCTCAATCCAACGACTCCTCTCCACAACTTGGTTCCAGGAGACTGGGTCAAAATAAAGAAGCACACTCGATCCAATTGTCTGGCACCAAGGTGGGGAAAGAAACGCCAAGTAATTCTGGTAACAACCACTGCAGTGAAGGTCGCAGGTGTTCCCCAGTGGATCCACGCTGGACACACCCAGAAGGTATTACCAGACAAAGAATTTGCAGAAGAAGGACAACCAGCAGAGGACCCTGCAGGAGCCAGTCCAGAAGCAGCTGACAACGAGCAGCCCAGCACCAGTCAGGTTGCAGGAACAGCAGACGTTGGCCCAGGAGTAGTTGACTACGAACTGCCAAGAATCCAGCCTGCTGAAGAGGTCCAGGAAACTGAGCCAGGAGTAGCTGAAGACGAGCTGCCAAGCATATGGCCAGAAGAATGGATACCGATGATTGATCTGACCGAAGATCCTATCAGAACAAGAGAGCGACTTAGTGAAGGTAGAGAGTGGACTAGTCAGGAAAAGCAAGGCACAGGCGAAGAACCTCAGCCGCTTGAGATTCACATCAAAACTGAGGAAGGAGAAGGTCAGACAGGGACAGAGCAGGTGTTCGATACACCACCGCTAACACCTGATGCAGATAAAGGAGAGACTAGAAATAGAGTGATAGTTCGAGCAGAAGAAAATCAAGAGATCGAAGTGCTTGAACAGGATCAGAGAGGGTTAGAAGAACGGGTTCAGGAAACAGAAACAGAAACAAAGACAATCGAAAGCCAAAAACAAAATATTCCTGAACAAGGCCAGATTAGCAACCAGGCAGAAGAATTTGATGCTAGCCCTGGAACTAGCCAGATAGGGGAAGTAGAAGAAGAAAGTGGAGAAGAATTACCACAAGATAAAGAGAACAAGAGAATAAGAGAAGAAAGTGAAGTCCAAGTACCGACTAAGAGACTAAAGAAAAGAAACAACCTTGAGCCTAGGTTTGTAAAAAGATTGAGACTAAGGATAAAGACAGTGGAAGAAAAACGTGCAGAAGCAAGAAGAAGTGCTCGGATAGCAGAGCAAGAAGAAGACTCTTCCAAAAGAAGGAGTGAACGAATAAAAAGACAAAACAAAAAGTACAAGTCTCCTGAATGGACACTGGTTTTGGAAGAACTTGAAGATCTTGATATAACTGACGTGAGCGACGGAGAGCCCGTCCCTGAGTACTCAGCTGAAGAAGAAGACGAACCACCGTGAATTTGCACAAAGTAAGCTAGTTGTGTAAAGCCAAAAAGAGGGGTCGAGAAACTCCTTCTGAGCCAAAATGTCTGATTCAACAGTGAATGGTAGACCTAGTTGCAGCCGTTTTAAGACGTGTTGCAAGGTGTGTATATGTAGTGTAGTAGTACTGATAGTTATCTGGATAGGATTAACAATTTTCATTCCCTTTGCTGTAAGTAAAGATACTAACATTGTCCCTACTGAAGTTGTAAATACTGACAGTGAGGAGCTAACAACACAGAGTGTAGCACGACATGAAAGAGCCCTGAGACAAACAAAACAGAACTTAGAAGCATCAGATGAGGGAGGACTACATTATCATGGAGTTAAGAACAAGACACACTTAAATGTTTTCGCAAACTTGTTAATACACTATGTAGAGACTATGGAAATTGAAGATTGCTATGTCTGCATGAAGCTACCTACTTCTGTGGCTGAAGGCGTGACATACCATCACCTGCCATTGACATATGGAATCTCCTGTAGCATTTTAGCTAGTTTATTTTACAAAAGAGGACCGTTACAGTATTATTACTCTAACAATGACGTGATCTTTTCTGAACTTCCTATACGTGGGAACTTGAATCCTGTACATACCAAAAGTGACACCATAAGATATATGGGAGACTACTTTCTGACTATAGGTAACATTGACATAGCAGACGCACACAGAGATAACTTGACTTGTTCTTTGCGTGAGCAGGAAAAAATGTTCCTGAACATGGCAGAGAAAAGAAGAATTAAAATTCAAAAGAAGGCTAATGACGAAAGTCAGAAAAAGCCAAAGTGGGCAGAGAACATGGAAGGCACCTCATCTGGTGGAGCGGGTCCTGCTCTGTTGCTGGATTTTGAAAAGAAAGGCAAGCTATGTCTTCACCGCGAGAAGACTAGCTATTATAATAATGTTTTCATTGGTTCCAGTGAATGCGAACATAATTACAAGGTAATTGGAGGTTGGGGTTTCAAAAATGGGTCAGAGCCTGTGTTTCCTGGAATTTATTATGTTTGTGGGGACAAGGCTTATTTCAAATTGCCGGATCACTGGTATGGAAGCTGCTACTTTGGCATTGTCTTCCCGAAAATATACCATGTGAATGGGAAAGCTGGAAGCAATGAAGATACTAATGGCTTAGTGCGTAGTAAAAGAGAAAGTATAGGTGAAATTATGGGTAGTATTTTCAGTGCACTGATACCTGGAGTGGGAGTGGTTCTGAACACTCACAGAATTTGCAAATTGTCTACTATAGTGGATGTGCTGTCTACTGAAACAGCTCATGGATTTCTGCTGGTCAATACTGAAATGGTTGCGATCAGATCAATGGTTTTGCAGAATCGACTTGCTCTTGACACCTTATTAGCGAAAGAGGGCGGAGTCTGCCGGATGTTGAAGGCGCAACATTGTTGCACTTATATTCCGGATAAAAGTGTACAGATCAAAAGATATGTGAAAAACATTACTAATTTGGCAAAGGAACTCAAACCACTCGAGGTTGATAGTGCCTGGAAGAGACTGGTAGATGGTCTCTCAAATGTAGGTCATTGGCTTGCTAGCATCGGTAAAAGCTTATTGTTCAAAATTCTGATGCCAATTGGTATTATAGGTCTTATTATACTTTCCATTTTCTTATGCTGTAAATACCGCAAGCGCACCAAAAAGCACGAGGTAAATGCAAGAGGAGTGAAACGAAGTGTGGATGAGATTGAATTAGAGGAAGTGAATGATCAGATATACAAAAAGGTGAAGACTTCTCACCCTACTAAAACTGAGAGAGAAAAGTTAGAACGGTTGTTGGAAGAAATAGAACTTTATAAAGTGTGAAAGAAAGTTGGCATCTGGTTCCATTATAATTTGTGATGATAGTAAATATCATCAAAGAGGGGATTGATGAAGCAAAGCTTCGCATATTTTGCGGCTTGCCGAAGTCAAGAACCTCGTTTATGTGTAATAAGGTAACAAGTGTATGTTCTACTAACATTTACGTTTAGTTTGGATAAGGATCGTGAAGCTTGCACATGTGTTTTACTAAAATAATTTACTCGAGTCATCTAAAAATGGCCGCCGCTTGTATTTAGTTACTGCGCATGCGTCAGCCACACTCACGTGTCCTGACGCGTCTGCAGAAGTGGAGGGAAAGTTATGCGCATGCGTAATTCATAGCTGTGCTTATCATGTGGTACTGCTCGTGCCACTGCTCTTGTGACTGTGTCAATGTAGCTAACATTTAAATGCAATAGTTTTATTTTTTGATGATGAGTCAAAAGTACAAATCCTGTGATGTATTTTCATAATGACATTATTATGTATTAATTTGTTTTTCGCTTACTTTTTATGTACCGCGGGGAATGGGGTTTGTCTGTGCCGAGAACCATTTTGGAGGTCCTTCTGCGCCTGCGCGACCTGCCAAGGCAGAGCAGACCTTGAATGATGGAACTCAGCCAGTTGGCAGTGATGAGCAAGATGCTCCTGAGAACGACCCGAAAACTCGGCTGAACCAATCATATGTGCTCACAGAGCAACAATGTTAAAGTTGCCATTGTATTTCTGCACCAGTTCTCATGAGAACCCCAATCTAGTTAGGCGGTACCCTATTATGCAAATGTAGGCTTGAAACTCTATGTCGTGATTGGTGTGTTACCCAAATCCTACCTTAGGACCAATCCAAATTGAAGGATTCTGACACTTTGCAACATTGGGGGGTGGTACACTGACCCCAAACTGTATATCTACCCTGGGTTCACCTAGTGAACCGTCCGACTTGTCTGGTTTAGCTGACCTGTCACTGACCCAACGCACTCAATAGGTGACTGAAGATACAGAGCGCTGCGAAGCACTCTGTCCGAATTTGACCATAGACTGAGGTTCTACTGAACCTTAAAGTGCTGGCAAAGCACTTAGCTGGGAGTTCGCTGACCCAATCGGGGTCTTGATCGATAGCTGCAGAGCGGGTGGAGCGCAGGCGTTGCTTCCGAACTGTGGGTTCCGGTCCTGTCCTGAAGAGGGTCCTGTCCTGAGGGTTTGCTGTCCTGTCCTGAGGGTCCTGTCCTGATTCCTATTCCGAGGGTATCCTGTTCTGTCCTGGGTGTCCATTCTGCACCTGCTGTCCTTTGAGGGTCATCCTTCCTTGAGGGTTTCCTGTCCTTAACTGACCCGTGGCCAGGGTTTGGTTATCACACCTTTCTAGGTAAATATTGCTCTGAAACTCTTAAAATCTTGCACCTTCTGAATTTCTAACTTTTGCTTTAATAAAGTTCATCATTGCATATGTTACATTTTCCATGCCTTTCCGCAACTATTGAAAGTCAATTACATATTTTTCAAAGGTTTTGTTCCTATGTCTTCTCACTGGTTAGAAATTATATTTTGCATTGCGGTTTGTAATTTTCTGATATGGTCTAGAACTTCATTGCCTAGATTGTTCAAAGGCCCATTCACCTTAAGTGAAGCGTGTTACTCTTTATAGGCCCTCCCATAGTTATTCATGCATAAACTGTCCATGCTTAAACATTTCTGAGATTTTATAGTATTTTCCATCTGCATTTCATATTACATTTGAATGATTACCCTGTCATTATTTCTTTATGCCTATATAATTTACGTTATCTTGGTTATTGATTGCCTTATTTTACTGTACCTCATGCAAGAAAATAATGAATTTTAGATAAACATTTTAAAACTTCCAGTTGTCCGTGGTCATTTAAACAGTATTTGAATGTTATTGTTTGGGTTTGCATTTTGCTGCCTTTCTTTTACAGCTAGCTCCCTGATTCATTGTGGTCATTAGGTACCCGCATCGGTGGATGGTAAGTCGGGTGCACTGAAAATTATTAGCAGGGAACACACACACATCAACTTGGTAGAGCTCGTGAAGTCACCCGATCGATGTATATGGTGATTTGAAAGTATATGGGCCCTGAAGCCGGAAACGGCGAAAACTATTGTTCGGGTGGCCTCGCGCGCTCTATCAGATGTACCCGCATGGTTCGCGACCTGGTACGCTGTCTGTGCTTCGCCCGTCAACAAGGGCGCTAGGAAGAAGGGCCATTTCTCCTCCGGCCACCCACAGGCGCGGGCTGCTCTCTCGAAATTAACAAGGAAGGCATCCGGATCTTCCCCTATGACGTACTTCTGTAAGGCCACTCCTGAAGGATGAGGTCCTGTAGGCCTTCTATCTAGCGCAACGGTGGTCCCTGGAGACTGTACTACTTTGTGTAGATTGTCCATTTGCTGCATCATTGTGCTGCGGAAGAGCGCTCTGTCTGCGTCTGCGGTGCTGATTTGTTGGTTGACGGCCCATTCCAGTTTCTGTTGTCCTTCTATTAATGTCTGGATGACTTGTTCCATGTTCGGGTCTTGCTCTGAGGGAGTAGATCCCACTTCTGACACCACTGTAACCTGGGCTTGGGGTTCTGGGGTGACTGCTATACCAGGCTGCGGGTCAGGAACGAGAGTAACACCGGGTCGAGTGGGTAAAGAAGGTTTTATTGGAATCAAACGTCTCGATTGTAACATCAAAGTTCTTCTGGTTCTAAAGGTGAGCCTTTCCTTTGCAAACTGACTGGGATCCGTTTTGGCGTTTGGGTGTTGGACTGTTCGTCGTTCCGGTTTGTCGGTATGGGACCTTCAAGCTCTGGTCTGGTCGATGTGGCAAATCTCTTGGCTCCGGTGACCCATGCAAAGGAAGACCAACAGAGAGGGAGCCGTTAGTTCTACTGTCTACTGGGGGTATTCCCTTGGGACCGTGTGTAGTGACTGGAGGGAATCACCGGTGAACAAGTACAGCTATACAAGTGTGAAGTGTGGCGGTTCTTACAGACAGTGAGGGGTAAACGCGGGGAAATGGAAACGAGAGGTTGGGGAGACGAGGAAGAACAAACACGGGGTTATTGTACACTATTTACACACGCTTTCCCACCCAAGCCGCCATCCGCTCCCATACCTGGGATAGCCACGCTCCTCCCCCGGGAGAGTGGCACGGCGGCTCACGGGGTCGTTGGCCTCCTGGCTCTCCGTGGGTCGCTTCTCCGCCTCCTCGGTGCACTTCTTCGTGGCTCGGCACTTCGGTCTTCCGCTCCCCAACAACGCTCCTCGCCTTCTCCTCCGGGGTGATGTCACACGCCACGTACATCACTTCCTGGGGTTTATTCAATCCGGCGTCCCTGACGTATGCCGAAGGTGTGTCCTCCTCCTCCGTGTATTCCCAGTTAAAGGCGCCGTGTCCCTCTTCTTCGAGTCCGTCCTGATCTGAATACCAGGAGTCCGTCTGTAACGAAGGAGGCAGTACGGGGTCATTTCCGGGAGTCCACCACCCCTCGTTGTCACTCAGCCTCGCCCTGTTACAACCAGTTTAAGACATGGACAGAGTGGGCAGTTGCCCAGTGTATAACCTTCCAAGGGCGCTGGCCCCTGCTTACCCTTCACAAGCACGACCGGTTGACAATTGCCTCAGCAGAGTTTGCCAGGGTGTGTGGGCGCTGCGTGTTCAACCACTTTACAGCGCCTCTTCTGTTTCTCTTCTTGCTGCTGAGACAACTCCCCAGGTACACAGTACTTCCAAGTGCTCATGACAGCCCCCTCTTGTCTGATTTTAGGAATTGTCCCACCGTGCTCTACTCTTCCTTATGCATCCGGTTCCTAGCAACAACCATTTGAATCAGTTGCTGTGGATCTGCCATCTGATCTCAATTTCATCCTGCTCTTTAATTCTCTTTGATTGGTAGTCTGGCCTTTCAGTTATCCGATAAATGTAGAGTCCCATATGCACACTGTAGTGCTGTGAGACTGCAGACAAGTTGTGGACACCTCACATCCTGCCATTAGGTGTGAGACTGTCACCCACACTATCTGCTTTGCCTCATTAATTGATTTTTAGATTTAATGCCCACTGGAGATTAGGGTGAGCCAGAAGTTTTCGTGCAATTCGTCTAAACTAGCAGAAGGTCACTTACCTTAATGCTTCTCCAACTGTTTGCCGTTGGTTTTAAAAGGTTAAGAAAACATAATGAAAATGTTTCTGTTGCTTTCTTTCCAAGACAGATTGGGTTAATTTGGGTAGGGGGATGTCCTTGACACTGTTCTCAAGGGCATTTATTTTCTATTGAACAAGGACATAAAGTGTCATCTGAATGTAGCATACCTAGAGGCAATAACACAAAGACCATAGTCAATAAATAGGCTATGTGGAAAATAGTGGGGTATGGCCTCTACTTGGATCTGTCCATAAAATTGACCTTTTTTTCTGAATGTTTGTTCTTAATTTGGACTCTTTGTCCTGAAATTTTTACAGTCCTGTCCAGAATTTGCCTCCATGCCAGGTGGTCACCCTTACTGACATTGGAACCTGTGACACAGGTCTCTTCAGCAGCGCTCAACCGTATAAATTATCTTACTACCAATTAAACAGGTAATTGGAAGGTGACAGTTTCTACAGCATGCGCTCAATTGACTAAAGAAAGATCTATTGTCTTGTAAAGCCGAAGTGTAGGTTTGGGAGTGAGGCCTGAGAAGGACTCTTCTGTGTAGAAGAGAATTTTATTTGCAAAGAATATAAGTTACTGCCCCCTTTCCCCCCACTAGCTGTTAACATATACCACGAGAGACCGGTCTCTTAATGTACTACAAGTCACAGCCCCTACAGGCGTTCCCATATGCACATGGTATATGTTAACAGCTAGTGACACCTCAAACATCAGCTATCACAACTTGATTGCAAAGCCACACTCCAGGTCTTACTTGACTCAGGTACTCAAACTCAGTCAGGATGAGTCTGGAGATTACGCTGGCCAAATTAGGTATTTATTTACATTCGGTGCCCTCATTTAAGCTTGCCACCATGACAGGAGTAGATATTCCCTCAACCTTGTACCCAGTGGCGTAGGAAGGGGGGTGCGGTGGGTGTGGGCCGCCCCAGGTGTCATCATTGAGGGAGGTGACAAAATGGCAAAAATATGTGCTTTAAACACATACTTATGCCATTTTGTCAAGCCAGGGATGACAGGTGTCATCACTGAGGGGGGTGACAAAATGGCAAAAATATGTGTTTTAAACATATATTTTTGCCATTTTATCAAGCCGGGGGTGACAAGAAATTTTCCGCACCGGGTACCACCTGACCTTGCTATGCCACTGCTTGTACCTCTTGTCTTCTGGTAAGGTGACTGAGGAGCGGGCCCGGGTAGCCCCTGGTCATTTAGGCCTAACCAGCTCCAGGGTAGACAAGAGAGAATAGGCCAGAGGTCATTTAGGGGTGGGGCTGCTCCGATGACAGAGGAGCAGGGGAGGAGTGGTTTGCTCACTTCTAAGTGCACAGGACTGTTTGGCTGGCCCTCTCGGGCCGGCCAAACAGTCATGCGCACTTTGCATCTTCTCCATGCAGGCTGCATTACAGCCTACGTGGAGAACATGCCCAGGCTCCCATTCCCTGGCTGAGCGCCAATCACAAGGCTCCATTACAGTGTTGTGATTGGCTCGGGGAAGCCTGAGAGACCCACTGCTTCCTGCTGCGGGACCAGAGACAGGAAAAAGAGGACGGAGGAGAGGTGATAGCTGGCCGACTGTCACAGGTAAATGGAATTATGCAGCAGAAGAGGGCCAAATTATACAGCAGGGTTAAGTAAATTATGCAACAAAAAACAGCCAATTATGCGGCATAATGCTGCACATTTTGAAGTAGTATTACTTCATTATTTCTCCATTTTCAAACTTGGCAACTCTGCCTGGGCATTGGTTGCGCCTCATTAGTTCCAGTTTAATACCCAAATGTAGCAATAAGAAACAGAAAGGTGAGCAGTCCAGCGTTGCAAAGGGTCTTACACTGGGAGGCAACTCATGTCGCTGCATTTTTAGTAACCTGTGGACCATTTGACTTAGAAACAATTTTTTTTATAGTTAACATCTGCAGATTATGTGGCAGATGGTGGATTATGTGGCAAATGCAGCAAATCTATAATTATCCGAAAATCACAGCACAATCGCTTAATTCCAGTGGCCCGGCACTCAACTTAAGTAAGTGCCAGTGTTCTAACCGCCAACGAAAGACTGGCAAATAGCCCCTTAAACTGACCACTTCGGAAAGCAAACACACACAAACCTCAAGCAGAAGAAAGTACGGAGAAAAATATTTTGTTTCATGAATATCATCACAAGTTCTGTGGGGCTGTGCCAAGTGTTAGCAACCTACACACTGTTTCAAGATGCTATTAAGGTGGGATTTATTGAAAAATAGCATACATGCCAACATTTTAGAAGAGGAAAGTGAGACATTTAAAAAGTAGTCAGGAGAATGTTATTCTCCCATTGATTTCTATTGTAGCAGAGGCAATTTCAGGTGGGAGACACACAAAATAAAACAATTTTTTGCCTCAAAAATCTGGAATCTCCAGTCTGACTCAGGTCTATTGGCATGTATGAGAAAGCCAATTTTTGTCTACAAAAATTGGGAGTCTCCCGTCTGAATCAATCAGTAATACATACATGCCAACCCTCCCGATTCAGGCGGGAGACTACCGATTTGAAGGCTAGTCTCCCGCCTCCTGATTCATGTATTCAGAAACCCGATTCCATGCGGATTGCAGAATGATCTGCTTGGAATAATTGAGCATACACACAATGGCATCAATAACATTAAAAAATAATAGCCACAAGTTAGACTGTCCACTACTATGCACCTAAGCTGTAATAGAACACTTGGCAATAACATTCTAAGGGGCATATGTAGGAAGGCGTTTGCAGAATTCCGGCGTTTGCGAATCGCAAACGGCCTTTTGGTATGTAGGTGCCACATAGCAAAATAAGGAATCGCAAAAATTGCGATTCCTTATTTTGCTCAAGCATTTAAGGAATCGCAATTTTGCGATTCCTTAAATGCTATGTAGGGATGCCTTTTAAATTGCGATTTTGGCTTAAGGAATCGCAAAATACCACCTACTCCAAGTAGATGGTATTTTGCGATTTCCTGTCAAAATGCTTTTTTTTTTAATTCAAAGTGCCATGTGGCGCACAGACATGCCCTTAGGGCATGTATGTGCGCCACATGTACTTACAGGCACATTCCAGGGGTGCAACAGGTGTCCTTTGGACACCCTGGCACCCTTGGAATTGCGATTCTCAAATTGCGATTTTCTCATAGAAATTCGCAATTTGAGAATGTATCCCCATTCATTCCTATGGGCCTCTTGGCTCATAGGAATGAATGGGACACTCATTCCTTAATTGCAATTCGCAATTTGCTAATCGCAATTAAGGAATTTTAGAGATTAGTGGGGGGGCGTGGCTACGAGCCGATCATGGCAGACGTGTTGCGTCTGAGCTCCGTCGGTGACCCGACATATTTGCTGATTATCCTGCTCCCCTGTGACCCCATCCACCTGATCTGAGCCCCTTGAGCCGCCACGGGTCCCGGTGATCCGGAACTGGTGTCTCACCACTTGCCAACACCAGCGGTAGCCGAGTGGACCTGCCGCGGCTGCTGCGGCCTTTGCCCCTGGGTGGAACCGCGACCTCGATTTCGGCCCCGCCTGCGGCGGCCTGTGGCGACTGGCGGTGCAGTGGAGGCCAGCCGGGAGTGCGACGCCGCTTAGACCCTGCGCAACGGCTGGTTCACAACACCCCCTCGTCCCGCCCTCCCGGGACGAGTGCAAGACGTCCGGAGGCACAGGGACACAGAGCCTGGGGACACGCACTCCCCCCGCTCTGACTCCGGGCTGCTCCTGCCGCGACTGCGGGTGCCGGGCGTGACTCTTGGGCCTTGCAGGCCACACAGTCAGCTACTGCGTGCGGAGCCCGGGGCCTGCCACCACTAAGGAGGTCCGGCCTGACCCACGGCCGCCTGCAGGATACCCCTGGAACGAGCTGCTGCGGCACCGCGAGGTCCCCCCCATTGCGCTGCCAGGAGGCGGAGAGGGACGCCATCTTGATCCTGGTACGTTGACTAGACGGGGACTTGGAGGGGCCTCCACTGACGGCGTGCACTGCCGCTGGCTGCGGCGCATAGCGGATTAGCTGCCCACCTCTCGCCCCGGCACTGGCACGACGGCTGTACATTATACACTCTGCGTGGGAGGACGCACACGCCGACTGGACACACGTGGCGGAAGCGGTGCTGCGCAGTCAGTGTTCGCCTGCATCCGGCTTTGCCTAGGGGATCCTGTTGTGCAATTGCTACCCGGTTCACTGGAGACCCTGCGCAGACCTCGGGGAGAGGCCTGGACCCCTCGCTGTTCTGAACTGGCGTGGGCCCTGTGACACTGGAGAGATCCTCCGGACTGAGACACGCTACCACTTCCTGCAGCTAGGGCGGCTGACACGAACACCGCACCGTCCACTTGCGGACGAGTACCATGGGGAGGAACAGGGCCAAGGCCCAGGAACAGGGCGCACACACGGACATGCAGTCCACTGGCTCGGAGGATCCACTTGCCTCCTCCAACGCGGATGTTATACCACCGACAGGAATGGGCACCCAAGACGCCAAGCTGGATCTTATACTGACTGAAATCAGGGCCATGAGAGAAGCGCTGGAACTGCGGATGGACACCATGGCCACGGGCTTGTCCCTGCTGCGGGCAGACCATAACAAACTGGCGGAGAGGGTCTCGGAACAAAAACTTGCACTAAATGATCTAATCCCACAACAAACGGATCACTCCGCAAAGCTGGAAGGTATGGAAAAACAGATAAGGCTGCTATGGGACAAGATGGACGACGCGGAAGGGCGGGCCCGCCGCAACAACGTCAGGATTTTGGGAATTCCGGAGCGCAGTGAGGGGAGAAACCCCATGCAGTTCGTGGAAGACTGGCTCAAAACGGTTGTTGACCCACAGGATCTGACCCCAATGTACAGCATGGAACGCGCGCACAGAATGCCTGCGAAGCCGCCGAAACCGGGAGCGCCTCCGCGCCCGCTCATAGCGTGCCTCCTGCATTTCAAAGACCGCGACTCAGTACTACGTATGGCTAGAGAGAAGGCGCCGCTGAGGTACGAAGATAAAACTATATCAGTATACCCAGACATCACTCCGACGGTGCAACGCGCCAGATCCACATTCCTGGGAGTAAAACGTAAACTGAGGGACAGAAATTTGAAATATGCCCTACTGTTCCCTGCTCGCCTCAAAATCCTACACGAGAACAAATCACACTTTTTCGACACTCCTGAGGAGGCGGAGGAATGGCTGGAAGTGACACTGACGCCACCGGCCACGCAGGACCCGTTCGCAGATGATGGACATGGTGGACCTTCGCGCCGGGCAAACCGACACCGTGCCAGATCCACAGCAGACGGAGGGCGCCCGGCCCGTTCAACGGCACGTTCAACGGCGAGCGGAAAGTCGTCTAGAGGCCGCTCTGGGAAAGGAGTGACCGTGGCCCACTTGACAGAAGCAGCACTGGCCGCACATGATGCAGGGAGCGCAACTGGCTTGGTCAGCGCCTCTGGCACCCACACGGAGGTGTCCAGCTCGGCTGATAGCTTGCAGCTTCTCCCCAACATCACGGCGCAGATGGCAGAAGACCTCTGATTGCGCCGTGACTGACTTCGGATGGTAACGTATGTACATTCCACACAGACAAGTGGGAGAGAGGGTGGATGGTAACAGGGACACACCGGCTATGGGCTATCTGTAACACCACCGACAGGAGCACGACGGGTGCGAGTAGACTGCACCCCCCACCGTATAGACATGTCATGGTTTGACAATTGCCCACGTTGGGCGACCTGGTTTGGACCTCAGGTTTTTTTGCATGGGGACCTTTATGTTAAGGGGTTACAAGTTCATATGGCACTCAACTTTTTGCATAAGATACGATTGGCCTATCCGCCCACAGACTTGATGATGACATACACTTCGGCTAAACATGGGGCCCCTTAATACCTATAAACTGTGCACCTGGAATGTGAGGGGAATGGGCTCCGTCCATAAAAGACATAGGATGCTGGCACAGCTCAATCGGAGGGGCGTTGTGATGGCTTGCCTACAAGAAACCCATCTTAATACTGCAGAGGGCTCGCAACTATTGAAGAAATGGAAGGGACAACTGTTCGCTACTTCATACTCGAGGGGGGCAGCCATTTGGCTTAAGAACTCAGTCCCCTTTAAGGCGGTGGAACAAAAGATTGATAAAGACGGTAGATTTGTGTTTGTACGTGGCCTGCTGGATGGCGCCCCTGTTGTGCTTGGTAGTGTGTATGCACCGAACTCAGGTCAATACGAATTTTTAGACAGTATCAGCGGGGTATTGGCTGACTGGGCGGAATATGAGTGGTTCATAGGGGGGGATTTCAATGCGGTATTAGACACCCTGCTTGATAGGTCACACCCACCACTGCATGCCACCGAGAGTAGGAAGCAGGCAGAAGCACTGACACGATGGGCGTTGGGCTGGGACCTGGTTGACACGTGGCGTTGCAAACACCCGCTCGACAGGGAATACACCTTTTACTCCCCACCCCACAAACTACACACCAGAATTGACCGAGTTCTTTGCTCCAAGCTCCTGACAGGGGCTGTGATCGCTGCAGAACATATGGGCAAGACGCTATCTGATCACAACCCGGTCGAAGTCACACTTCAATGGGGGGTAGGGCACCGACACCAATCCCAACTTGGCGTTTGAATGCGGACCTGCTGGATGATCCTGTCTATAAAAAGACACTGGCAGACGCCATTGACACTTTCTTCGCCATAAACACAGACACCGCTAGCTCCAGGCAGGTGGAATGGGATGCCTTTAAGGTGCTGATTAGAGGGGAGGCCATGGCTGTCCGAGTGGGCATGAGACATGTGGTGTCCGACGGACTTCGAGAGGTAGAAGGTCGACAGGCAGCGCTGGAGAGTGAAGCTGCAGGTACGAACCTGCCTTTCACGCCTCTGCAGGAAGCGCACATACGCCACGCCGAATTGCTGGATGAACTCCGCCTCTTAGACTACAGAGAATACTCCAACAGGCTGCATACACAGGCCGATAGGTCAGGGCCCCTGCTAGCCCGTATTATCCGGGACGCCCCGCCACATTCGCCCATACTAGCGGTTCTGAACCAGGAGGGACTACTCGCCACAACGCAAATAGACGTTAACACAGCCTTTAGGGACTACTATGCCACATTATACGGCCCACACCGCCCACTTTCACGCACGACATACGAGGACTTCATGAGAGGTCTGGACCTACCCCACCTTATGGACAGACAACGGGATGACCTGAAACGCCCTATTACAATAGCGGAAATCTGGCAAGCGATTCACGCTCTCCCAAGGAACAAGGCCCCGGGAACGGACGGACTCCCAGCGGAGTTCTATGCAACCTATATCGACCTACTCGCCCCGCGGCTGCTGGTTATATACCACGAGGCACTACGAACTCATTCACTACCACAATCGTCCCTGCAGGCTTTGATAGTCTCTCTCCTGAAGCCAGGTAGAGATGGCATGCAATTAGCTAATTATAGGCCTCTATCGCTCCTGAACACTGATTCTAAAATCCTGAGCAAAATACTGGTGACTAGACTGGCCCAATACGTCCCACAACTGATTCATCCTGACCAGTGCGGGTTTGTACCCGGCAGAGGCATGGCTATGAACCTGCGGAGACTGGCGCAGCTAATGCTTCACGACCAGGCAGGGAGTGGGATAGAGGGCTGTATCTCATTAGATCTGAAGCAGGCCTTTGACTCCCTCAGATGGGATTTTATGTTCACGACGTTGGAGAACTTCGGGGTGCCGCCCGAATACATCGCCTGGGTACGACTACTGTACACCCGACCCACAGCGCGGGTACGTACGAACCGCTGCATCTCGGAGTCCTTAAACATTGAAAGAGGCACCAGACAGGGCTGCCCGCTTTCTCCGATCTTATTTATCTTGGCTCTTGAGCCGTTGCTCTGTAAACTCCGGACACTGGCGGCCCACAGGGGTGTAGTGAGAAACGGAACGACCCACGTAGTTTCGGCATAGGCGGATGACCTTATTCTGTACTTGCGAGATCTGAGAGGGGACTTAGATCCCATACCTCGGATATTTGAGGACTTCCGCGGGTTGTCCGGCCTCTCCATCAGTGAACCTAAGTCGTATGGGTACAGTTTTACCGACACTGGCGAGCCTGGCCCATTGCACTTCGCACCGTATGCCTTTCAAATGGCGGAAACAACCTTCCGCTACCTAGGGATTCAGATATAGAGAGCAGCGGGGGAAATGGTAGACGGCAACCTGGGCAGGTCCTTGATAGCTCTGAAGTCTCAAGTACAATTCTGGTCTTCATTGCCTCTCTCTGTGGTGGGCAAGGTGGCCATCTCTAAGATGGTTGTACTTCCCCGCTTACTTTACTATTTTACAGGCTTGCCGTTCCCCATCCCGACGGCAATGTTCCGGGTGCTGGACACGACTCTCACTGAGCTTGTGTGTGGTTCGGGACGGAGGCGTATAAGCCTTGCCAAGCTCCAACTCGCCACCGATGCTGGCGGCATGGGAGTGCCGGACTTCCGGGCATATAACTTTGCCTACCAACTGCAATGGCTTGCCTATTGGCTAGTGGGCCGGAACCTGCACAAAATTGACATGTCACCTGAAGACCTCTCTAGGGGGAAACTTCATACGCTGCTATTGCCCCGCTCGGAAATCCCTACGACGACGCCCCCGCTACTACGACTTGCACTGAACTATTGGAGGAAGGCGGTGAAATATACATCACAGTCATCCTCTTACGCCCCCACGATCCCTCTACTTGGTGTCCCTCTGGGGACGGGACTGGTGACGAACCGAGCCCTCACTGCGTGGCACGACGCTGGAGTGACACGAGTTGGGGACTTCTTTGCAGATGGCCATATGATGTCCTTCGAGGACTTCCGGGCCGCACATCAAGTTCCGGGAGGCTCATTTCTTCTGCACGCCGGTGTGAGACGCTATGTCATGAGGACATGGACGCGGAACGAGACCGAACCACCTACGCATCCCCTGTTAACGATGCAATATCTTATGGGAACGGGCAGCCACCTCACTAAATGGCTCACGGCTAGCATAAGGGCAGGCAAAACAACGCCGCTGCGGCCTCTCAGAGAGAAATGGGAGGGCGACATTGGGAGGCCTCTGGGAGACAAGGAATGGGAACGCGCCCTGAAATTCCCCCAAAAAGTAGCTAGGAACCCGAAGTTCAAGTTCATCCAGCTGATGGTTCTACACAGGGCGTACCTCACACCACACCGCATACACGCTATGTTCCCTGACACGGCCAACACTTGCCCCCGATGCGGTAAGGACGATGCGCATCTATTGTATATGCTCTGGGAGTGCCCAAAGTTGGGATACTACTGGAGCACAGTACACGAGGCGCTATCCTCCGCGGCCACCTCCAGGCTGTCGAACACTGTAGACTATGCTATACTAGGACTTGGGCCGGGAGGGTGCAGGAGAAGCGTGGCCACTCGCTTCGCTGACATGGCCTTACTGCTTGCAAAGCGCGCTATTACAATGCGATGGAAATCGGCTAGGCCACCTGACCCTGACACATGGAGGGCGGAGGTGATGAGATGGGGCAAAGCAGAGGGTGAGGCACTCCAACGTGAGGAGAGGAAGGGACACAGGAAAACCCCGATTTCCCTAAACTGGTATACTATACTGGGGTCATTTGAGACGGGAGGGACCAGTGGATCTGACCAGTCTTCAACTGCCAGCCGACCGGAGACATAACTGCTAGTGTTAACCCAGGCAGATAGGAATGCTTAGCGTGAATATTTCCATCGCTAAGCCTGCCTTGCTAATAGGCGATAGCGACGTTAGCGACTGCTTTCAGTCGCTAACTGGTTGGGTACACCCACTTTGCATGTCATTAGCGATAAATATCGCTGACATGCAAAGCGGGCCCCAAACCGCTCGCTATCGCCTAAAAGCTGTCGCTAACATCAGTTAGCGACAGCTTGCTAATAGGGCGAAATAATTATCGCCGGTTAGCGGTTGAAAACGGCTGTTAAAGCGGTGATAATCCAGTATCGCCAGGCTTGGTAATATGCCCCTACGTCCTTATCCTGGCGCTGGCTCAACATCCTTTGATTCTGGCCAAATCGCAAAACCCGTGCCTATCAACAACAAATGGTGACACTACAACCTGTTTCGTGCTACGTGTTCATCTGGCCGTTGCACCCATGCATATCTCCTTCTTATCGAAGTTGAAATGTTGTCTTGTATGGAAATAGCCTCAATGCTCTAACACATTTTAAGTAGAATTTTAAAAAAATGTTGCCCATTAACACTTGTTAATTATACAATTAGTTCTTTCTTCCACACCGGTTCAATACAATTACTCCAGGTTGAGGCATCTGCCAGGTGTTTAAAATAGGTTTTGTACTGCAGAATCTGTATCTAGCGCACAGAATGACACGTTGTACCTTTCTTTCAGCAGTGGTGGCTCCTCCGCTAAGGCGAAGGAGCATCGGCTTACTACTCCGCAGCAGTGTAGTAAAGGAAACAAAATGATAATAACTCGCATTATTATCATTTTATGTTTCCTTCTGCTGCAGCTCTGCGTTTAGGGGCAGGGCTGCTCAGATGACAGAGGAGCAGGGGAGGAGTGGTTTGCCCACTCCCAAGTGCACAGGACTTTTTGGCTGGCCCTCTCGGGCCGGGCCAAACAGTCATGCGCACTTCGCATCTTCTCCATGCAGGCTGCATTACAGCCTGCGTGGAGAACATGCCCAGGTTCCCATTCCCTGGCTGAGCGCCGATCCACAGAGTTCAAACCAATCACAAGGCTGCATTGCAGTGTTGTGATTGGCTCAGGGAAGCCTGGGAGACCCACTGCTTCCTGCTTCGGGACCGGAGATAGGAAAAAGAGGACGGAGGAGAGATGACAGCTGGCCGGCTGTCACAGTTAAGTGTTTTTTTTTACTTTTTTCATCCCCCTACCTGCTTGCCCCCGACTCACCACCCGGGTCAGGTAGCAGCTGCTACTGTCTTCCAGGTTTTTCATCCCCAATACTTTTCAACAGGTTTGACCTCCCAGAGTCAATTAGGGGAGCGATCAATATAATTTAGCTCTTTTTTATGATCACTATGCAAAATGTTTTTTAAGCTTACCCATTTTCCAGTGATAACTCCAAGAAACAAAACATTCTGAAAATTTCTCATGGGAGTAAGCATTGTAGAATTACTTTTGTAATTAACCTTTCACTATTTCTAAAGCCTTATAAACATCATAAACTCCGCCTACTTACATTAAGCGCAGCACTATTATAACACAAATTGTATCTCCTGCCATACCTCAGTGTACAACATTAGTATAATAATAGTGAATGCTGAGGCTCAAGAAAGTGGTAGTCTGTTGAACTTTCCTAATAAAATAATAACTTCTCACTTTAATGGTGCACTTATAGGAGTTACACTACCACTCCCACCCATAGACAATCTCCTCGTCCCTGCCCTTGCATTGGTAGCTAAGATCAGAGCCTAGAGCACATTGTCTCAAATCTATTAGACTCTTTAAGAACATTGGAATGTTGAGCGCTCCATTGAAAACAAAGGTGTGCTGTGGGCTTCTAATGGCCAGTAGAAGCATCAACATTCCAATGTTTATCAAAGGCCTCACGGAGCCCGAGGGGATTTCAACCCCCTCAGGCTCACTGAGGTCTTTGTTTTACTAATTAGTACATTCTGCCCTCTAGGGGCTAAATGTTCTAATAGCCTTAGAGCCCTATGGCCTCGGGTTGGGCCTTTAACGTTGGAGCTGGCCTTAAATGGCCAGTAGAGCCCGCTACAGCAGGCTCTAAGGCTATATTAACAAATCTGCGTGTCCTGTTAATGTGCATTTTTATGTTTTTAAGTGAGTTACAACTACTAATAATTATGAGAGGTGGAGATATGGAGTAGAAGGAAGCAAGTAAAGGGGATGCTAGTAGTTACGCCCTAACAGACTGCCAGAAGGATGCGTTAAGCATAATGGGGATGGTGCATAATGGTAAGAAATGTAGAAGAGAAGAAGCTGGGCTGGTGCTTGCATTTTACTTGTAAGTATTCAAAGGGTTTAAAAATGTGGTTGATTGACAAGTAGAAAGGGACAATTGTATCTTATTTTAAAGCACAAATTAGTTGTGGGGGGAAATACACATAATCCTGTAAATTGTAAATATGCTCCTGTTGTAAATAATCAGATCTAAATAGAAGGACACGCCTATGAAATAGCATGGTGCTTTCAACTGAAGCTATACATGAGTATCTTTTTCATGGTATAGAGGTTCTGGCCATCTGACTTTACTATTCCCATTTTGCAATAAAGTAAATCCCACAAGTGTTTCAAAAATGTGTGTGTGTGTGTGTGTGTGCCTGCGTGTGTGTGTGTGTGTCTGTGTGTGTGTGTGCGTGCGTGCGTGTGTGTGCGTGTGTTTGTGTGTGTGTGTGTGTGTATGCATAGCTTTAAGGGGGTGTTTGGGATGTGACAACCCTCAAATAAATGCTGGGCCTGGTAGTTGGGTCAGGAGTCCTTGAGTCAGGTCGATTTTTCTCATTGCGTTCCTAGACTTAAAGAAAAACCATTGACATCTGATGTTAAACACTGGAGAGAGAGAGAGAGAGAGCGAGAGAGAGAGACTGAAGTATACATCTGGTGGCTGGTTTTCAAAATGGGAAAATGCAACAAAAAAAGATGACGGACTGAATGCTGAACATTGTCAAACATTCACCCCCGTCACAGATCTGGGTTTAATCCATCATTATTTTGCTAACCACACCATTCCAGTTTAGATCCAGCCGTATGCAAATCAGCATTGACCCTGTTCCTCATGGGAACAGTACAGCCCGAACTGCCAGGCCAATTCCTCTCTGGACCAGAAACAAGCATCCTGAGACCGGGTTCGGGGCATCGCCCCTCATCACTGTAAAGTGTAAGTTATCTTTGTGAGTCAAGCCCAGATAGTGACTGGCTTACTCAAAAAATAGAAAATCTGCACCCATAGGAGTACTCCTTGAATGGGTGTAAATGTACTAATTGTTAGAATTTACAAATATTGGCAGAAGTAGGTTATGAAAGTTTTGCTAGTCTCAGATTTCCAGGTGCAATACTGGCAATCAAACACTCAAAAGGTGATAGGATAAATTCTTGCAAATAGTCAAACCAGTGGCAATCACTCAGGGCAGCATTCCAACCGACTGTTTGTCGCCCACTGTGCCACTCTAAAAAGAGTTTTACCTAATGCTAATTAATACTAATCCTGTTCCTTGCCAAAACAGTGCATTCCGAACCTTGGTCATCTCGCCTCTCCACTGTGTCGATCACTGCCTTTTTAGGGCTCGGCTTACGTCACACTGCGTAGCAGTGTGGGCGGAGCCCAAGAGTCCTGTAGTTAGCGTCTCCGAAAAGGTACCTAAAAAATTCCTGGCTGCTCGTGATTTTTCGTCCTTTTTTTTGCCAGCTGCATGGCAATTGGGCCTCGCATGCGTGTGTTTTTGCAAGAGAGCACGCAATAGGCCATAGGCGTTAGAGTAACTCCGCCTAGAGCATATTCCGTGCGGACACGCGCAGCAGAAGGGCATATTTCTTCAATTACCAGCTGTCAGGGGCCGCGGTAATTGAAGACAGATGCTGGGCGCACGTTTCTTTTTTTAAAATCCATATCACGGAGCTCTCCTTGTCAGCGCCTCTTCTCTGTGTGCACGCTTTCCCCATCGCGTAAGAGAGAGTGACGCTCGGGACCGTGTTATGACAGACTGTGGGTTCCATCTGTGAGAATGTAAATGCATAAATTTAACACCCTTTGTTTGGTTTTATTATTATAGCCCGGAAGACTGAGCCGAAGAATGAGGGGGTGCATTAACGATAATTCAGAGAAACAAGTCGACCCTCCGTAATAAGCGCTGCAAAAATAAATAAATAACGTGATGTTATTTATTACGAACCTAACTAAAGCCGTTGTTGGGACCCTTTTAATGACATCGTTTATTAATTGCCGTTTGTATGTTCTAACGCCCAGAGGCGGCTGCTCACACGCCTCGGCAGGAATAGGTGCGTGTGTCCTGGTAGTGCTGGGTGCGCAAAGCAGCCTTTGCCTTCCTGCAGTGAATCCGTATTTACAAACCTGTGAGTTCTGCACTGGTGGGCGTGTGGAAGGGTGTCACGCAGATCTCTCCATATGGAAAAATACACACATTTTAAAAGCAGATAATTCGGGGCCCTGCTTCAAACTGTGGCAGAGTTGGCTGGTATGTAAATGTAGCTTCTTTCCATGTATGTGTGTCACGTGCGCTCTGCATCTCCTCTCTGAGCTCGGGGCGTCCCAGTAGTTGCGCAGCTCTGGCTTTCATTAGAGCAGTCTACACAAAACCATCGAAAAATGCCTGCTCAGCAGTTCACGTCTACTGGCACACATGGCACCCGCTGGGAACACTGCTTTTTAGACAGCAGCAGCACACATATGATGCTTACACATCTGCTCCCTTCTTTCAGAAGAGCCAAGGCCGATGTACCCCACCGCAGACCCCCCCCCAAAGTCAGCAGGGCCCACTTCGTATATTCTTCTTTACTCACCGACACAACAAAGATGCGTGCTTTTAGATGCAGATCACATACCTACAGCCACCCAGGACGCAGACTGACAGACACGTACTCCTACACATACATGCACATGGACCGACAAACATACAATCACGCATACGCAAAAATCAACACATATCCAGATGCATAAACACAGTTCAACATGCATGATGCATATATGCAGATGTGTACACAGACAACACACAGATTTACATTTACACATAAACAGCACACATGCACACAGTCACAGACAACACACCGGCACACACTTACAGACAGACTGGGGAGTGCGGAGTGACAGTGAGTGCGAGAGTGACAGTGAGTGCAGAGTGAGTGCGAGAGTGACAGTGGGAGTGCAGAGTGACAGTGAGTGCAGAGTGAGTGCAGAGTGACAGTGAGTGCAGAGTGAGTGCAGAGTGACAGTGAGTGCAGAGTGAGTGCAGAGTGACAGTGAGTGCAGAGTGAGTGCAGAGTGACAGTGAGTGCAGAGTGAGTGCGAGTGACAGTGAGTGCGAGAGCAACAGTGAGTGCAGACTGAGTGCAGAGTGAGTGTGTGCAGAGTGAGTGCGAGAGGGACAGTGAGTGCAGAGTGAGTGCGAGAGTGACAGTGAGTGCAGAGTAAATGCGAGAGTGACAGTGAGTGCAGAGTGAGTGCGAGAGTGACAGTGAGTACAGAGTGAGTGCGAGAGTGACAGTGAGAGTGCAGAGTGACAGTGAGTGCAAAGTGAGTGCAGAGTGACAGTGAGTGCAGAGTGAGTACAGAGTGACAGTGAGTGCAGAGTGAGTGCAGAGTGACAGTGAGTTCAGAGTGAGTGCGAGAGTGACTGAGTGCAGAGTGAGTGTGAGAGCGACAGTGAGTGCAGAGTAGAGCGAGTGACAGTGAGTTCAGAGTGAGTGCGAGAGCGACAGTGAGTGCAGAGTGAGTGTGAGTGCAGAGTGAGTGTGAGTGCAGAGTGAGTGCGAGAGCAACAGTGAGTGCAGAGTGAGTGCAAGAGCGACAGTGAGTGCAGAGTGAGTGCGAGAGTGACAGTGAGTGCAGAGTGAGTGCGAGAGTGACAATGAGTGCAGAGTGAGTGCGAGAGTGACTGTGAGTGCAGAGTGAGTGCGAGAGTGACTGTGAGTGCAGAGTGAGTGCAGAGTGAGTGCAGAGTGAGAGTGAGTGCAGAGTGAGAGTGAGTGCAGAGTGAGAGTGAGTGCAGAGAGAGCAGGGTATGCTTGTGCGCTTACACCGTGCACTGACACACAGGAGCTAAAACAAAGAACAGCTGAACACATGTCTTGGGAGCTTCATGGAGGCAGCCGGCCCTCTGTGAGGGGAGCAGCAAGGAGGGGACGCCCCAACCAATCAAGCGCAACTAATCACAACCTATTGTACGATTACAACACAGGCCAAAGGGCAGAGCTAGGTCTTTTCGCATTACGTAGGGTGAGCAGTGTGTGAGCGTGCAGGGTGAACAGTGTGTGAGCGTGCAGGCTGAGCAGTATGTGAGCATGCAGGGTTAACAGTGTGTGAGTGTGTAGGGTGAGCATTGTGAGTGTGTAGGGTGAGCATTGTGAGTGTGTAGGGTGAGCAGTGTGTGAGTGTGTAGAGTGAGCAGTGTGTGAGTGTGCAGGGTGAGCAGTGTGTGAGTGTGCAGGGTGAGCAGTGTGTGCAGGGTGAGCAGTGTGAGAGTGTGCGGTGAACAGTGTGAGTGTGTAGGGTGAACAGTGTGTGAGTGTGCAGGGTGAACATTGGGTGAGTGTGTAGGATGAACACACGTTCATGTCATTGGTCTTTTGCAGAAAGTCTTTCCCCCTGCTGCCTGATTTCACCAGAAAAACCTTGGTGCAGGCCCTGATACTTAGTCGTTTTGACTATTGTAACGGGCTCCTGCTGTCAGCCAATGATGGAGTATTAGCTAAACTCCAGGTGGTGCAAAACACGGCAGCAAGGCTGGTGTTAAACGCCCCTTTAAGATCGCCGTCAAAACCCCTCCTGGATAAATAACACTGGCTCTCAGTCCGAAATAGGGTAAAGTTCAAAACCTGCTGCTTAATTCATAAAGTTTAAATGGATTAGGGCCATTATACTGGACAGGTAAATTTATACCATACAACCCTGTTCGGTCTCTTAGGTCCAGCAGCCAGCTTCTCCTGAGAGTGTCAGCTGTAAGGAAGGTCAAACAGGGTGGCAAGGCTTTGCCCGTTGTCGGGCCTGCTTTATGGAACAAGCTCCCTCTGGCGCTCAGGCAATGCTCACAACATCTGAGCTTTAGGAAACAACTCAAAACGTTTTTGTTTCAGAATTAATCTATTAATCTACTTCTTTACTGACTGTTTCCGACTGTGCTTCTGGTGTTTTTTGGTTTTTTTTGGGCGCAGGGATACTCCTCCGGGAGTCGATTCGAGCGCCTTATAAACCCGCAAATAAATAAATGAATAAACAGTGTGTGAGTGTGCAGGGTACGAAAACTCGAACTAAGTCCACCACACACACACACATAAGACCACACACATAAGACCACACACATAAGACCCCACACATCAGACCCCACACATAAGACCCCACATACTCACCACCACACACTCACCACCACACACAACCACACACGCAACCACACACACAAGCACATACACACACAACCACATCGTCAGTGCAAACTTTCACCAGACACAGACACCATAAGTTGTCTGTGCAGGCTTCCACCAGGCACACACCACCAGACGTCAGTGCACACTTTCACCAGGCACACACACCACCAGCCGTCAGTGTACGCTTTCACCAGGCACACACACCACCAGCCGTCAGTGCACACTTTAACCAGGCACACACACCACCAGCCGTCAGTGCACGCTTTCACCAGGTACACACACCACCAGCCGTCAGTGCACGCTTCCGCCAGGCACACACACCTCCAGCCGGCAGTGCACGCTTCCACCAGGCACACACACCACCAGCGATCAGTGCACACATCAATTGTTAACACATCCACAATTAACTATTGTAGCAATCGCAGTATGGTGCATTTTACTTTTAAACATATTCATCTAAAGCGCAGCATGCCACTATTGCTACAATTCCAATCCAACCCACATAATTCCACTACACACCACATGCATACACTCCATAACACATGGCTAAAAGACATTGCCATTTACAATGCCATTAGCTCAAACTCAAATAAATCCGAGACCTATTGCATTTCCAATGCTTGTTTAGTAGTGAAATTATCAAATCACAACCCCGAATCTCACTAACTAAGCAATACCTTTGTGTGTAACCCACACTGAGGGGACCGGATCGGCCCTCATAGCGCTGGTTAACCTAGACAGAACCAAACAATATCTTTGTGAGGATCGGTACATTATGAGGACCGGTCCCCTTACTGTGTTTTAGTACTATCAAGAGAATGTATCAAAAACTAAAAATGCAGTTATATTTGCCTCAGTCCGCTTTATAACCTACCATACTATCAAAGTGCAAATGGAGTTAGAATATTAATTACACACTTCATTACAGTCAATTGCCGGTCTTCATAATAATAGGTTTGCTATGGGGTGTGCTTTAGATCATGGAACCACAGGGTGTCTGGAAATCGCCTTGAAAGATACGGTAAGAGGTAGTTTATTCCTTGTAATACATGGTCACATCTTCAGTGCTTCTTCCAGAAAAACTTAGATCCTTGGTTTCATGCCCCTTCATCTGAAAAATTATGGTTGCAGGTGTGTAGAATAAACACAGAATCTGTGGTATGAAAGTAGGCATCAACATGCATCTGGTAATTTGTTGCAAGTACATATTATATAACTTAATAAGTTTTATGAAAGTAACTTTCAAAACCGACTCTCATCCACACAGTATGGTAAGATGTAGATACATTCTTCCTTTGTTTTATTGAAGTATTTCTGTGCAATAAATGAATATGCTGCCAGAAAGTCTCCTTTTTGGTAATGACTGTTTAATACAAGGAAATATTGTTTAGAAGACCTGAACTCCTAATTCTGATGTTCGTTGTTTAACCACCAGTTGTAATTGTGGTTCATGACCTGCCTTTCACATTTTTTTTTTTTGTTGTTGCAGGCATTGTTGCCCAAAGATCAAGTGTCATGAGTTATTACAGTCGAGTAGCTGCATTGTTTTCTTATTACAGGATCTCAGTGATGTCACAGCTAGACTTTAATAGGAAATTAGAAACAGGCTTTTATACAGAGATTGGACACTCCCATTTATTATAAAGATTTAACACACTTCCTGGAAGATATGGAAGACATGGTTTATCCGAGAAACAACCATTTTGCCTGGGAAAAAGACACTGGCGAAGACAAAATCCAAGGACTCCTAGTCGACATGAATGATGTTCAGCTGTGTGTGTTCAGGATGTATTGGCCTGACTAAATTATTTAATTTAGAACTCAGTGACACAGACTGCTGCTCTACAAAAATTGTCACGTCCTGTAGTGAGCCAATTTTGGGAAGATATTTTCCATTGGATTAGATTAACATGAACTGCAATCCCGTCCTGCTGCCTGGAAAAAATGTAATTGCTGTAATCATATAAATATGCCACGGGTTAAACAGCGACTGACCAGATCTTGCATTTGAAATGTTTTATATTGTGTGGGAAAGAAACAGAGCCTGATTTTCAAAAAGTCTATTTTTGCAAAGCAGCCAGGGGGAGATTTATTAAGATCCGTGTTTGCGGCACAAATGTGGCGCAAATCAGTCCAAAATCTTATTTTTTCCGATTTACTTTCCAGTGCTAAATTTTAGCACTGGAAATAACGTGAAAGTAGCGTAAAGCCACCCAAAGCGCTGCTTTGCATTACTTAGCGCCAAGGAGGCGTAACATGGGTGGATACAAATACCCAAGGTTTCTGACGCTTAACCCAATGTACTAAATAAAGTAGACAAGGTTTCGCGTCAGAAAATGGCGCCCTTTTGAAGTAGGTGTAAGGAAGGTGAAATGCTTTAATTTCTCCTTTCTTTTGACTTTGTGTGATGCACTTTACAGCATACATTCAATTCAATTCAAAAAGCTTTTTTCGATTTAAAAGAGTATAAATCATAAAATCACAGTATATCACATAATATTATACTCAAGGCAGCATAAAGAAAAAACAAACATTAAAATACTGATGGTGACAAAAATTTAAAAAAAAGATTCATATGCCAATAGTTTTCCTACATTTGATTACGCTTTTCAAGTACAAGTCAATAGATCTTGTGTACACTTCATGCTCTAGAGATTGTAGTATTAAAAACACTTGGCGACATTGTCGAGACTTAATAGCCTTAAAAAGGGTGAAATCCATCTCTTTCTTAATACAGAATAAAATTTGCTAAATAAAAAAAACATGCATTGTGTATTGCAGAGACTTATCCTCGCATGGACACGTACTCATGGTTCTAGACTAGTCGTTAATGACTGGGAAGCTATAACCTGTGATAGTTCCCCAGTCAAAAATGTGTCAACATCATCCTATCATAAGCCCCAGTGACAATTTTAAGATAGGACTGTGTGTTGTAAGTAATTCATAGCTTCTGGCTCTCCTGTACCGTTGGCCTTAAAATTTCGGTTGGTTATCTACTTGTCGCCAAAAGCATCAAGCAGCTAGTTTTCAATGTTGATTGTAAATATGCTGCCTTGGTCGTCAAAGTATTCGGGGTGCCCAGGGTCTTTCGTGAAGTTTTTAACATATTTTAACCAAGGGATGCTAGATACCCGGAGTAATTTTAAACTATCATTTAAAACATCCCGATTAAAACTAGTATATGTTGTGGACCAAATCTTGTGCCACAGTAAAATGAGTATTTTTATAAGGTCGGATACATATGGAAACCCCAATTCAGAATGACATACATAAGTGGCTGTGCTACTTGGGACTGCCAGCAAATATCTGAAAAATGCATTCTCAACTAGCTGCAGATGGTGGGGGTCAGCATAGCCCCAGATGCCAGCACCGTGCATGGCAGTGGAGACGCATTTTGCTTTATAAATCTGTAATAATTCGACTACCGGTTGTCGACCCCATTTTTTTGCACAGTTAGCTAGGGCAGCGGTGTCTTTCAGAAATAATAGTTTTCTTACTTGAATGGCCTGGCACCAAGTCCCCCTGCAATCAGAAAGAATTCCTAAATATGAAAAACTAATAATAAATTCGACCTTATTATTATCAATGAATATATCTCTAAATGTTACGCTATCCTTTCCACACTTCATAATAAACGTTTTAGAGGTGTTCACTCGAAGGCCCAGGTTATGCATGAATGTTGAGAAACTAGACACTACTCTCTGAAGCCCAAGTTGAGTTTGTGACATTAAAACGGCATTGTCCGCATACAGTAGTGCACGTATTGAATGCCTGTAAATCTGTGGCTAGTACTGCTACTGATTCACTAAGGCTTGACCTAATCTGTTAATGTACAATGTGAATAAAAATGGGGCCAAAACGCATCCCTGTCTAACCCCTTTCCGTATTGCAAACATGGCTGTGCACTCTCCATTAGTTCCGTACCGAACCCTGGCTTTAGCGTCGCTATATAGCTGCCTCATGAAGTCAATAAGTGGAGTTCCCACACCCATATCTTCTAGAATCCTCCACAGTTTAGCATGTATAAGGCAATCAAAAGCTGCGCTTAGATATACAAATGCCAGGTATAGCTTGCCCTGCTTGGCCCACATGTAATTTCCCAAGATGATGTTTAAATTTAGTACCAGTTCGATCGTACCTAAGCCCTGTCGGAAACCATATTGCAGTTCTGTTATGAGTATCTTCGGCCCTAGCCTATAATCTATTCAATACAGTGTGGCCGGCCACCTTTACTAGAGAATCTAACAATGATATGGGTCAATAAAAAATAGGATTATGACAATCTCTCTTCTTACCAAGGTTGATTCCGACCACGATGGAATGAATCCAGAAGAGCAACATGTTGCGAATACTTGTGTTAATAAAGGGCCTCAGAGCGGCAAATTTGACTTATAGGGGGAACATCCTTTACAACGCAACTTTTACAACGCACTACCATTACGACGCAACTTTTACAACGCAAGTTATCACAACGCATTGCGCTGGGGGGCACTCTAGGATAGGGGATAGTTTAATTACTATCCAACACCTTCCCTAATATCCACGGGGACTGGAGTTGGAATAGTAAATTAAACTATTCACTATCCAGCGCCCCCCAACGCAAGTCGTTGTAACGACTTGCATTGTAAAACCTGCGTCGTAATGGCATGCGTTGTAAAAGCATGCGTTGAAACATCATACATCCGACTTATAGAGGGCTACAGGCACTCCATCGGGCCGGGAGCTTTAACCACCCAAACTTGCATTAATGGCGCTGTTGACTTCTTCCAAGGTAAAGTATACCTCTAATTGGATGGTGGTTGGATGGTGTTAACTCTTGCAGTTGTTTGGGCACAGCCACTGGGATCTCGTGTGCATTATCATTATACATTGATGAAAAGTGGTCCACCCATTGATCCTTGGCAATAGTTATCTCTATGGATGGTATGTCTCGAGGGGCTAAGAAAGGGGAGTTTACTGCCTTCCAAAATATGCAGCATACATATAAAGAGGGAAAATGGTTAAAGTAAGTCTATGTATAGTATTTTGTACTGGAAGGGTAACCTTCCAGTACAAAACGCTAGACTTACAGACACCCTTGCACTATGGCGCAAAGGTGTCTGTGTTGCGCACAGCAGCTGATTTCAGCACCGGAGCTAGGGAAAGGGGAGGAGAGTGCCATATTTCTGTAAATATGGTGGTCTCCTCCTCTCTCCTCTTCATGCAGCGCAGCATTTGCGGCTGCTGCACTGTGCTGCATGACTAAGTGGTAAATCTAGCCCACAGTGTTTTAGTACACCGACTGCTGTGCTAAATCTGTCAATGGTACAAACCCACCGCCAACTCCGGCCCGCCAACTCCGGTCCGCCAACCTCGCCCTCGCCCTCGCCACCGTCCCACGCATTCGCAGATCCACCGCCGGAGGAAGATCCTTCTCCTACCTGGTGGCCAAGACATGGAACTCCCTCCCCGCACACCTACGTCTGACCCAGGACCACCTCTCCTTCAGGAAACAGCTCAAGACCTGGCTCTTCGAGCAGTAGCGCCCCCCGTCCCAGCGCCTTGAGACCCTAACGGGTGAGCTGCGCGCTATACAAATCTGCATGATTGATTGATTGAATGGTGCAAAATGTGAGCTTGATAGGGTTAGCAGAATTCCTCCAAATGCCTGCAAATATCAGGAGAAATATTTGCTATTGACAACGGACCTCCATCCTTACATTCACATTTGCTGGTTGCCTTTTTCCAAACAGTCAGCTCCTGTCTCTGAAGGAGAGAGGCTGCATTAAAAGAATTGGCATGCTGCAAGTGGGCAGAAGGGGCGAGCCATAGACCGGACTTGGATGCCTGAAACTTTTTTCCTTTGGTAGAAATAGTCCTTTTTCAAGCAGTATAGACTTTGAGAATGTGTACTAAGTGCTATGACAGGTTGGTGTCTGATAAATGGTTTGTGACTGCAACTATAGTCACAGTGGCAAACCACTCATACCTTCCATTTTGGTTTGGTGGGTGTAACTGGAAGCCTCTTGTATCCCCCCTCCAGCTCCTCTAACATAAGGAGACACAAGGTCATTTTTGACTTGCAAAGTACATTTGATTGTTATGTGTTCATTCTCCAGGGGTGGGACAAACACAAGAAGAGGAAGGAAAGCCCACACAGCTAACGAATAAGAAGCAAGCAAATGAGAGTGACAATGAAACCAACGACTGGTAAACGAAGAGTGGGCTGTGAGCCTACTGTAAGATAACAATATGTCTCACAATAGATAGTGGATGCACGGTCTTAAGATTGACTAAATGAGGTTAGCAGAACAGTTGAGGCAAAAGGAAAGAGGTCAAGAAGTGGTTTAAAGAGGAGGGCAGCTAGGCAGAGACTGGAGAAGCGAGGGAGTGTAATGAAAGGAGAGGAGAATGGAGGACGGTGATACAAGCGGTGAGGATAGGGCAGACTGAGCATAATAGAAGATCAGCGACACTGAGAGAAGTTGGACAAAGGATATATGAAATATAGAAAGAAGGAGATAGGTAGAGAAAAAATAAAAGATATGGGCAGAGAGAATAGAAAGAAATGGTCAGTGACAAGAAAAGAAAGAAGAAAAGATAGTAGGAACAGTACCAGTCGAAAGTGAAGAGATGCAAGGTGCAGGAAGAAGATATGGAGGAGAAAGAGCTAGAGAAAGAGGGGAGATTTGACTGTAGTACAAGAAATGGAGAAACAGAGAGAGAAAAAAGATGAAAGACGAGAGAAAAGAAATTATAAGACAGAGAGACCGAAGTCAGGTAGGATGACAAACATAAAGACCCATAAGCAGGGGTACTATATTATTACTACATTAAGTGCAGTAGTACTGGGGTGCTTGTGGGTGCAAGGGAGTCCCTACCCAAATTATGGCTGCCTTTGCAAGGAGCAAGCGGCCTGCTTTCCTCACTTGCATTATGGCCCATGATATTCCACTGAGAATAAGGACTTATACAACACACTTTACATTCCCATCTCTCTATGCTCCTTTGAGATGCAATGATGTAACAACCCTTTACCACATGATCACAAACACCATTGGGCAAATATGCACCACTAGAAGGAGGAGGGCTGCAAGGGGGGTGGTTTCACTTCATGCATGGCACTGTCAGCAAGTCCTAGTCTTTTTTAACCAATAACACTAACGGAAGTGAGATTCTTTGGTTTATTACCTAAACTTTTATAATGCAAAACGGCAAGGTCCTAAATGCAACATACTGTTGGCTAGAAAGCCAGACCTGCTTTGGCAGCTGTGACTCAGTGCACTGAAAGATGGATTTAATATTTCCCTTCTATGTCAGAGAAACAAACGTAATTGTCCCCTGAACCTCACATCACAAGGGGCACATCGAATACATTTTGCCCTGTGTAAAACTAGAAAAAATGCTCATTTGTGTGGGGTAACGATGTAATGCCCCTCGAAATGATTTGCAGAGACTCGCAGGTGAAATACAGCAATGCTTTATTTATGATGAATACATATAGCGGAGAGAGCCGTCCTCCATCTAGCTATGCCGCAGTCAGAATCGCCCCCCCCCCGCGTCACGTCCTCGCGCGCACTTGCCACGGGTCAGGTGATGGGAGGAGGCTAGACCACAATATCACACACCTTCCCCTTAACAATAGCAGACACACTTGTAACTGTGCCCACAGGTGTGGGGGAGAGAGAGAGCGATAGATAATAGGGAGAGAGAGAGAGAGAGAGAGAGAGAGATAATAGGTGGAGAGAGAGCGAGAGAGAGAGTTATTCACAACTGAAAGTCCCTGAGGTGTTTTAGTAGTTTAATCGCGCGGCACTTGCGGGTGTGCGTTCCGGTCCCTTGCTCTCTTCCTCCGCGGGTCTGTCTGACCTCGCGCTCTCCTCCTGGTCTCTCTGGGAGGCATTGGATGTCTCGCCCGGAATGCTTCCTTCATGTGCATCCTGGCTGGGCGGACACTGCGTCGGCTGTCCTGGTGATTGTCCCTCCACACTGCCTGCTGGTCCGACCGCACTCACATGGTCTGTAGAGGGTGCTGCCGCTCCCGCTATGCTGGGGCTTTCTTCTAGCTCACTGTTGTTCATGCCCCAATGCAGGATCTTGTTGCACTTGGCCATTCTGGATTGGGACCACACCTTGCCATCACTCAATAAAGCAAAGCAGGTGTATGCTTCTACCACTACAGGAGCTCACTGAATTTGCTGTCTTTTTGACTTGGACCCACTCGCCCCCCACACTGGCTGCTGGTCCGACCGCACTCACATGGTCTGTAGAGGGTGCTGCCGCTCCCGCTACGCTGGGGCTTTCTTCTAGCTCACTGTTGTTCATGCCCCAATGCAGGATCTTGTTGCACTTGGCCATTCTGGATTGGGACCACACCTTGCCATCACTCAATAAAGCAAAGCGGGTGTATGCTTCTACCACTGCAGGGGCTCACTGAATTTGCTGTCTTTTTGACTTGGACCCACTCGCCCTCTGCCAACGAGGTTTCATGCACACTATTCCTTTTGTCGTAATGTGGCTTGTAGATGCTTTGTGCCTTTTCTATGTTGCTGCGGACAATGGCTGGGGACCATATGCTTTGGAGTCTCAAGGTCATCCAGGCTGTGTTGTCTCTGGTGAAGGGTTCTCTGCCTCTTAGGATCTTAAACGGGCTGTAGCCTGTCAAGGTAGGTGTGATGTGGTAGGCCCATACTGTGTTCCTGACTTCGGACTCCCAGTTCTACCGGCGCTGATGGCAGCTTGGATCGAGCCCATTATCACCCGGTTAAAGCGTTCCACTTGGCCGTTGCCTGCTGAGTGCGCTTCGTCTGGATTCCGTTTCTTTTGGTGAAGGCTGTCAATTTGGCTGACGTGAACTGGGGTCCATTGAGCTGGTGATGGACTTGGGGATGCCCTCCCTCAAGAAGATGCTGGTGAGGAAGGTGATGACGGCATCAGAATCAACCGATTCATATATTTTGACTTCTGGCCACTTTGAATAACGGTCCAGGACAACGATGAGGTGTTTGGGTGTGCCCCAGGTGTCTAGGACCAGGCCTACAATGTCAATTGATAAGTCCTCCCAGGGTTGTTGGGAGTGGAGAACTCGCCCATGGGGAGCCTCAAGGTGACAAGAGTTTTGTCAGCTCTGCCACAATGGGCGCAGTCCCTCACGAACCTTTCCACTTGGATGTCCATGGCGGGCCACCAGTACAGCAGTTTCATCTGCCTTTTGGCCTTTACTATGCACAGGTGTCCTTCGGGGTTGATGTGAAGAATGTTGTTGTACAGAGCCTTCTGGGGCACCACTTGGTCACCTCATAGCAGGAATATGGAGTACTTGCCAATGGAGAGTTCCTCGCGGACTTCCCAGAATTTTCTGAGGCTGGAGTCGATGTGCTTCTTCTCCGGCCAGCCTCGCGTGACGTACTGCTTGACTTGGGATAGTTCCGGGTCCTGCGTGTAGGCTTCTGCCCAGTCCTGGGCACTGATAGTGTGTGTTCATGATCTGCCATGAAATCGACGCTGTATTCATCCCAGTCCGATGATGTGACGGGTTTTCTATGGCTGTTGCCCTGCTCAGGAAATCCGCCACTCTGTTCTGCGGCCCCGGGATGTATTCCACATCATAGACGAAGTCCAACAGGCACAATGTCATTTTCGCGATGCGTCACGTTGCCGATGGATGTGAGGACCTTGATCAGGGGCTTAAGGTCCGTACGGAGTGTGAATCATGACCCCCAGAGATACTGTCGGAATTTCTCCATCACCCAGATGGCGGCTAGCATTTCCTTCTCGATTACACTCCACTTCTCTTCACTGGGGGTGAGGGATCTTGACGCAAACCCCACCGTGGTTTCGGTGCCATCTGAAGTCCTCTGGGAAAGGACTGCTTCCAGTCCCTTGTCACTGGCATCCATTGTGAGGATGCTGGATGCAGAGCCGTCAAACCCATGTAAGGGAACCGCCTTGCAGATGTCTTGTTTGATGGCTAAGAACTCCGCTTCCATCTCTTCTGACAAGGCGAACTTATTCTTTTCCTTGAGCTGTTGGCGTAGGCTGTGCGTCTTAGTAGCAAAGTTCCTGACAAATTTACTGTAGAACTCCGCCAGCCCCAGAAAAGAGCGAACGTCGTATTTGGTTTTCGGGAAGGGAGCCGACATGATGGCCTTCACGTTTGCCGATTTGGGGGTGATTCCTGTGTCGCTGATTTCATGACCTAGATATGTGGCCTCGCGGAGACCGAATTTGCATTTCTCCAATTCGGCCGTGAGGCCATTTGCTGCGAGCGTGTGTAGGACGGTGTGCAAGATGTCGTCGTGTTCAGCTTTTGATTTCCCCATGACGAGGATGTCATCTTGAAAGTAGAGAACTCCAGGAACACTTTGGAGCACCTTGTGCATGAGTTTTTGGAAAACGGCCGCCGCGGCTGTGAGCCCATAGGGCAGGCGTTTGAACCTGTAGCATCCAAAGGGTGTGATGAAGGATGTAAGTTTTCGGCATGACGGGTGTAGAGGTACTTGGTGGTAGGCGGCTTTGAGGTTGATGGTGGAGAACCACTTGATATCTTTGGTCTGGGCGAGGCATTCGTTAATTTTGGGCAATGGAAACTTATCCACAATAATGTTTTTGTTAAGTTTGCGGAGGTCAATGCAAAGACGGATCTTCCCGCTGGGTTTGCACGCCACTACCAACGGCGCAGGCCCTTCCGCGCATTTGATCGGTTCAATGATGCCGCCGTCTTCTAAACGCTTAAGTTCTAGCTGTACTACTTCTCGGCAGTTGAATGGAATGTTCCTGACCTTATGGGCAACTGGTACCGCTCCGTCTTTAAGTATGATCTTGTGAGAGAACTAGCACATTTTTCCAATTTGGTTGCTGAAGACAGTGGGGAATTCTGCTTGGAGTGAGGACGGCATGGACGTGTCATCCGTCAGGAGCACCTGCGTGTCGCCACTGGGGTTGAGCTGGATGCCGAGCGCTCCCTGGTCGGCCCTACCCAGGACCGATGGGCCCTTCTTTGCCATGTACAATTTTGCTATGGTGTGCCATCCTTTGAATACAAACAGGAGCTGCCGGAAGCCAACCATGGGGATCCTTTCTCCCGTGTATGTGACTGGATGGACATCCGTGGGGTGAAGCTGGTCGCCCACCACTCGGGCGAAGTCTCGGTCCCAAATCTGTTTCTGGATGATGGTGTAGGGCGACCCGGAGTCCGCTACCATGACGACATGGACGCCTCCTATCGACTACTGGCATGAGGGTTTTTTTGTTGCCACGCCCCCTATGACCAGGATGTGATCCTCAATGCAAAGGATGCTTTCTGGATCCGAGAGATCTGCTCCCTCTTGATCATCGGAGACGTCCTGGACGCATGTGTCTGCAGCATTCCTGGGCCTCCATCGGTATACCTTGCCAAAGTGCCCTGTGATGCCACAGAATGAACATTTTACGTGGAACGCTGGGCATTTTTTGTCATTACCCATGTGGGAGTGGCTGCCGCATCTGTAACAGGCATCTTGTTTACCCTGCGGGGCACGCCCGGGACCTCTGCCCTTAGATGTTGATTGGCGGGGTAAGGCAGAGTCCGATGTGGTCTTTGGTGGTGGCACCTTGGGATCGGAGATTTTGCACACTGTGGCTAGTGGTGCTGTGTCTTTCTTGGCCATGAGAGCACATCGCTCGGATAACTTCACCTGTTTCACAATCGCGATGATTTCTGGAAGGGGTGCTTCACCGCTAACCCAGAGCTTCTCCTGGACACTCGTGTGGGTGGAGTGCATGATGATTTGGTCTCATATGAGGTTGTTGTGCAGGGTGCCAAACTTGCAGTTAATGCCCAGTTTCTTGAGGGTCGCCATGTAGTCCTCCACTGACTCCGCTTCCACCTGTTTCCGTTGGAAGAAGTTTTAATGGTCAATGGCCATGCATATCACGGGCTGGTAATGGCTATCCAGGTCTTCGAGGGTGTGTTGGAAGACATCGTTGTCGGTTGAAGCCCTGGCCTTTTTCACCATCTGGTCATAAACATGCAGGCCCTCCGGCCCTAGATTATGTAACAGGATTTTCTTCCGCCGCTTGCTTGTGAATTCTTCCTCGCCTTCGTCCTCCAAAGCTGAGAGCTAATTCAAGAAGTACCCCTTCCAATCAGCCCATTTCATAGCCAGCTCCCCGGGTTTAGGCAGGAAGGGCACTGGGTTAGTTAAGGAGAAGGTCTTTGCACACATGGTGCGTGTTGGGAGGACAGCAGTGGAACCTTACAATATGGGTAGAGCCCAGGGGCTACAGCTGGCTTGGAGGAGGTACACCCCAGAGTGGTTTGAGAGGGCACCGCCTTCTGGGTTGGTCTGAGAGGGCACAACCTTCTGGGTTGTAGGCCGCCCCTCGCCGCTACAGGGCACCTCTCATGCTGGTGGGTAAGGCTGCTGTGTTGCCATGTGGTCGCCAAGGCCGCGGGAGGCCAACTAGGGGCCCTTCTGTAGAGTAATCAGCAGAAAGGAAGGTGCGTGCCGATGTGCGCGCAGAACTGACCGCTCGCCGGGGCTGGCTCCTCTTGATGGTGGGCCTGGGGGATATTTCCTTTGCGCACAGCCTTCCTGAGTATAGGTGGCAATCCTAGTACCAGGGCCTGGCGGTAGTTGCTTTTGGTGCCCCACCTGTGCTGTGCAGAGGCTGGCTCCTGTGGGCATGGGGTCTGGTGGTGGCTGCTCCTATTCCTGTGGGTGGTAGTCCCTTGCGCCCCACAAGCTGTGTTGTGCAGAGGCAGGGCCCTCTTGAAATGGCTCTGGTGGTGGTAGCCCCTATTTTAGGAAGCGCCGAGCTGGGAGCAGTGTGTTGCTCGTGCCACGCGCTGAATTGCACGCCGAGAGTAGGTGGGCGTGGCCCACACCCCGTGCTGCACTGTGGTAGGGCTGCAATTAGGAGCGGAGGTAATGCGGAGCGCGAGAAGCGGTGTACTCCCCTGCCACGTTCTGGCTCCGGCTCTGTCCTACCTGGCTGCAGTTGGGCGGTAACTGGTCCTTCCGCCTCGTCGCCACTGTGGGGTAACGATGTAATGCCCCTCGGAATGATTTGCAGAGAGTCGGAGGTGAAATACAGCAATGCTTTATTTATGATCAATACATATAGCGGAGAGAGACGACCTCCGTCTAGCTGTGCCGCAGTCGGAATCGCCTGCATCACGTCCTCACGCGCACTTGCCACGGGTCATGTGATGCGGGGAGGCTAAACCGCAACACCACAATTTGGCATCGTTTTACTACTTGTCTCATATGGAATCAGTCCCACTGGGACTACATCAGTTCATACTGCATAAAGAAGTATTCACTGGTGTAAACAAATTGAACAAACATGATGTGCTCTGCTTTGCTGTGAATATTGAGTGAAGCATAAAATCAGTTATTGGCTATTTAAAAAACAAGACTGAAAACGGCAGATAATTGCTATTTTGTCTGTTACAATGTTTAACTAGGGCCAGAGTGACCCTCTAATTTGCTGAGAAAGTGTATTAATTGTATTGTATTTTCTTAATATTGTATATCATATTCATTAAAGGCAATATGACTGAAAATGTAAATAATTAACAAAAACCGGAACATATTTTCATAACCTCAGAAAGATGGGGGCGTGGCCGAGCAAGACTGCCGACTAGGCAGACAGCACAAGATCTCAGCCTCCCCAGTCTTTTATCCTCCGACACCCTGCTGGGAATTAGGCCTCGATCATAGGCATGGATGGCCTGAGGTGGCACTGAGGCAAGACTGATCCCTATGGAGAATTGAATTTGTCAGCCACGGGCAGGGCTCTGTGATCGCCGCTCTAGAGCTTGCTGAGTGAGGAAGCCGGCGGCCATATTGGCACAGCCGGACCCGGCATCTGGCAGCAACGACTGCTTTGACACTGGGACCTATATGTCTTGGGCACTGTGGAGTGATGGAGACTGCATTGACCGGAGTAGTGGAGGCCAGAGGAGCCTGTCTGATGGAGTTGTTGTGGTGCAGCAGGTTCTACAAAGCAAAGTGGACTGTGATGGTTTGCAGGTGAAATATCGTCAGGGATTGGTGCAGTGGAGGCTGAACAGCCCTGAAGCGCATATTGAAGGGCCCCGGCTGGCTGCCTCCCCCTGGACTGCTGCAAACGGCCTTGAGGGGTTCATGTGGCCTGGAGCCTCAGGACACGGTGCTAGACCTTGCCCTGATTGCGAGACATACACACTCTCAGATTACCCTGTGATGCCACCGGGCTGCCCTGAACCAGTGGGGGCACCCTATGGGTGGTGGGGGTGGCGCCTGGGAGACTACGCCTTGGGATCTCTCACATGAATACCAGTGTACCCAATGGGTGTGACCTGAGCCCAGTGCGAGAATCGAAGTGACCACCAAAATGGTGAAAGACAAGGTGCCCAAGGGGTCTCAGGGAAACACCATTACACAGTACGCCATGCCCCACACATGGAGTCGCAGAAGGAGCAGGAGCATGAGAATGCACAGGGGAAAACATCCAGTTCCTGGTTGCCATCAAGGACAGTCACATGTCCCTGGAGGAGAAGACAGAGTTGATTCGGTGTATGTTAGCGTGCTATGGGCAGACCTATGGGAGGTGGTGGAGAGAGTGCAGACTGTGGAGGGCTCGGTGACGGAGCTGCAGTCTGAGGTGAAGACTCATAAGGGGCAGGTTGCAAGCCTCAAGACGGCTGCCGATATTAAGGAGGACCCTGAAAACTGCTCCTGGCGGAATAATATACCTTTCCTTTGGTTTCTGGAACAAGAGGAGGGAGATAATACTGAAGCCTTTGGGTAAGACTGGATAAGGACTGGATAAGAAAGGAGCTTAACCTTCTGGGTCTGTCTGTTGTTTTTGCGGTGGAAAGGGCGCGTCGTGCTCTGGTGGCGCGCTAACTCCAATGCTTTGCCGAGTGCCCTGATTGCAAATTGTGGTATACCCTGACTACAATCGGATGGTCCAAGCACAGAGAAAATCTTAAATGGAAGTCAAACATAAACTCTGTGCATTGGACCTGTAGTACATGCTGCTCTTTCCTGCCCGCCTGAAGGTCCTGCAGAAAGGGAAGAGATATTTCTTAAACAGCCTGGAGGAAGTGTAAGCATGGCTGAAGATGTGGGACAAGGCGCGGCCAATTTCAAAACAGCTCCTGATTGCAAAATACTGACTCTTACTGGAGTGCTGTGCATACATGGAGGAGATGGCCTGGTAGACACCACCTAAAACCACTCCTGACTCTGTGAATCAGAATTGGAGACGATGGGACAATGGTGAGGTCTGGGAAGTCCTCATCGGATGAATGTGAGCCTCTGCCCGTGGGCCTAGCGCCACCCCTGGGAAGCGGGGCAGACCAGGTGGAGATGGGGGATGCCCATGCAACACCTTTGGGATGGACAGTCTGGGCAAGGTGTCAGACGAGGGACAGATTGCAGACATTAACTTCCCTCTTGGGGCAAGAGCTAGCAGAGCTGACCCGTCGGAGTGCCTTGGCTTCGGCTGGGACTCTGGAAGGCTCGGACAATGCCATTCCTCTATTCTGTCAGAACTGTATTGGGCAGCAATTTGCTTATTGGTGATATTTAGGTTAAATGTTGGGGCAGAGCGTACATTATTCTCCTGTATATCGGGGAAGATATATCTGGGTGAGCCATCAGTTGAGAAGGAGATGTCTTTGCTCGATAGGAGGGTGGTAATGGGTGGATTCTTTATCTTAAAGTGAGGTAGGGAAGGGTTTGTCGAAGAAGACAGTGCATTGCAACCATACTGAATGGGCATGTGAGAGGTACTGATAACATGAATGTCTATGGTATGAAACAACATGAATGACCTGGAATGTTCAGGGAATGAATAGCTGCTCCAAGTCCTATAGAGTGAACTCCTAACTTAAGCGATACAACTTGCAGACTGCCATGCCGCAAGAAATGCATCTGCTTGGCGCTGAGATGAAGAAGGTGTGCAGCAAATGGAGGGAATCTGTAGATGCTGACACCTATTCAAACTATGCTAGGTATGTGCTGATGTGGATTGCGGCCGGGGTTCTCTTCGTGGAGAGGAAGTCAGTCAAGGATCCGGAGGACAATAGATACTGGTTGTCGGGGTGCTGGTTGGGTTTGAGACATGCTTGATCTATACTTACCCCCTAACATAGATGACAAGACATTCTACCCGGATCTGATACAGCTTACTGATCCGTTCATGCATTCAGGACTCATCTTGGTGGGAGACTTTAATTGCATTCTGGATTGGTGACTGGACCGGCATTCCCCCAGACCGGGCTCTAAGATACACATGGAGAGACCCTGCAGCAAGGGATGGATGACCTGCAATTATGTGATGTGTTGTGCCTCCATCACTGGAGGAACTTGCCTATTCATATCACTCACAGCCTGTGTGTGATATTAGTCACAGGTATTTGTGGGATTTAGTAGATTAGATTATGTTTTGGGACACAGAGACAATTTAGCGATGTTCCAACATTCCTCATACCTGAACCGGTACCTTTCAGATCATTCACCACTCCTGATTACTCTGCTTCCTAGGGAACCCAGATCCCCAAATCACTTTATGGACACAGCTGGCTAAGGTACTGGCGAATGGAGGGTTGGTAGCCCTTTATCGGGGAATTTACTTCACGGTTGTACCAAGAAAACCGAAAGGTTCTGCGGTAGGCCTGAAAAGTGACAATGTGTGGAGAATGTATGGCTAGCATGCTAGGTGTGCAGAAACAAACTAGAACAGGAACTGCTCAGACTGGAGCATGCGCAGGCAGGGCTAGATGCAAAGACTGGCCTGGAACCGGATGAATTGTGCCAGTAATCTGATATTAAACAACAGGTCCAGGAGGCATGGAGCAAACTTGAAACATACAGAGATTGTTCACAGAAAGGGACAAGGCAAGGAGGATGCTGGCATGGCTTCTCCCCCCCCCCTCTCACCCTTCCCTTTAGGAACTGCATACTCTTGCTTTTGCTACTGTTATAAGAGGTCCGTATGCTGGACTTACCAAGCCCCATTGCCTCCTTTTATGTTTGGCACTTGGCTTAGTGTGAGCTAAAAGCAAGATTGTAATACATTGGGCAGCACCACAGGCCCCTCAGGTCCTGGTGTGGGAACAAGACTTACTGGAATTGGGGTTGCAGATACCCAACATATGAAGCTCGTGAGGCGAGATGATAAGATGGAAGAATACCTAGTGGATTGGGGTGGCATGATAAATGAGATTGTGCAATAACATGACGATGGAACATTCCGTGAGTCCACAGATGGAAGTGTGGGCAATGAATATTAAGGGCCTGATTACAAGGTAGGTCAGAAAGCCTCTGATCGCTCGTCTGAGGCTTTACGACCTACATGGTAGGCTTACAATCCGACCACCAAATTATAATGTCGCAGTCGGAGTGAAAACTGGCGGGGGAAACTGACTGGTTCCCGACAAGCTCAAGGAGCCCATTGGCCAGTTGGAAAGGCCACAAAATCCCTTTAGGGTGGCGTTTCCGCCTTCGGGATTATGATGGCACTTTCTGACAGCAGTTCCATGTCGGCCTTTGCGACACGGTGCAGGGATGTGTAAAAACTCCCATTTCCCAATGGGAGCCTGTGCTGTGGATGGGTTCCGCCCACAGCACAAGCTCCCATTGAGAAATGGGAGTTTGCGACCGCACCATGAGTGTCATGATAAGGTGTGCGGAACCGCTGACCTATGGTCGGTCAGTTCTCACCCCAAAACGATTGTAAGCCAGACATCGTAACAGGCCCCTAAGTTGAAAAGACAATGTACCAGGGAGCATCAAGCAGTGCAGTGTGTGATGTCCTGTGCCTTAGTATACTCCCAAGATGGTTGCAATTACACTGCTTATATGTTTTATTTCGAAAATTTCAATAAAAAGAATTAAACAAAAAAGATGAAAGTTAGGATCATCAGGGCTGGGATGAGTAGAGGTTTGAATCAGTATTTCGAATGGTAGCTCTGGTCTAAACCCACTGTGCTATCTCATCAACAAATAAGATACTCCAAAGCACTGGTGGGCATTTCATAGAATTTCATGCTAAATGACTGATTCCTTTCTTGTGAAGTGATTAGTCAACGTGACACAGCCCCTTTCTGCACAATGCTGACTGCACCACCAAGCTTTGCAGGGGAGTCGTCACACCCTCAATCAAGATGGTTGTTCTTCAAGCCATTGGGAAATAATGTAACGCAACCCTACAGCCAAAGCTCCTGACTATAGAGCTAGGGAAGCAGACATTGGCTTAACCTTCTGTGATCCTGGGCACATTACTTAATCTCGCCTTGTCTGATAAATGAATGTGCAGCAGCGGCTGGTGCAGGTAAGCGCAGTAGGGCGGGGCGGATGTCGACAGACGATGGAATCAGGGGCGTAACACAGGCCCCTGCAGCCCCCCGCAGTGCGGGGGGGCCCTCACCCTCCAGGGTGCCCCGTCAGCACGGCACTACTGCTGGGGAGCTCTAGATTGAGTCCGGAGGGGGGCCCTTCACGTACCCTGCAGGGGGGCCCCCTCAAGGTTTGTTACGCCACTGGCTGGAATAGGGCAAATTAAATAAATTAATAACTCCTATTCCGTTGTCTGTCGACACCCCTCCCCCCGCAGCGGCCCGCAGTGCTTACCTGCACTGTCCGCTGCTGTGAATATTACTCTGTGTAATGTAACTGGGGCTCACATAAACATAAAGTGCTCCAATGCCCTTGAGCAAAATTTGCACTTTATATATATGTAAAAAAAAGTTCAGCATATTGGCAAGATAGGAGTGTGGAGGATGTAAAGAACCACACTTTCCTTGAGAGTGAAGGGGTGAGGGTGGACCGAAAAGCATACAAGGGATACAGCTGAAAAAAACATGCACTCTCATGGAGCATAAAAAACATAGACTCGTGGAAGAAGAAGCCAATTATAATGTTGGTACAGAGGCAATGCTCCCTGAGGGGAGTGGGTGGGAAAAGACTTGCTGAACAGGCTTAAACAAGAAGAGCCAATGAATAGAGAGGAAGCAACTGTCAGTAACAAAACACAAAACCAGTGGTAAGCAATGGGCAGAAGTCATTCCTAGGCAAGCCTTCAACGTCCCAAATATGTATTTCTGGTAAGCTTCGACCTACAAATGGGTGTGGGCGTTTGTAAAGGTGAAGGAAGCACAGAAGGAGAGGTGAGGAAAGGGAGGGGTTCCAGGAGGTGAGGGGTACTTCGGACAATTTAACAACATTCGGAAACATTAAAATATCCAGAATGTGTGGGTAACTAAGAAATATGAGAAAAGGCAGCACATTGCACCTGCAACAGGAAAATCTGGGCCATTGAATTAGACTAGTTCTAAAGAAGACCAATAGAATTATGCAATTTTTTTTGCATATTTATTGATTTATCGCACTAGCTGTATTATCTAGTATCTGGCCCATAATTTGCAGATTAAGAATCAATTGGTTCCAACTCAAACCGATCAAGTTACTCCAGTGGCGCCTGCCACAAAACGAAAGTGAGGGGGGATGGGTTTGGGGGGAGGTACAGGGAATTTAGGGGGAAATAATTATTTTAAAAGACATACCTTTCACTACTGTTGCCTCTGCCGCTGACAGCTGCCTCGGTCCTTCAATCAAAGCAGTCTCTAGGAAGGCACAGGCTCCCCACCAAATCCAGATGCTGCTTTCATGCTATGATTGGTGTGAGCGGCCTCGTCTGCCACTCAGACATTGCCTAGGACCCTGTGGCTTTTCCCCAACCCAGTTACAGCTGGGTTAGAGAAATAGAAGTGCGCCTGTCTGTTTGGCCTGCCTAAGACGGACGGCCAAACGTACATGCGCATTTCTAAGTGCCCACCGCTCATCCCTTTCATGGCCTGGCCCCACCCTACACAGGCATGCCAGCCAGTCACAGAAAAAATAAAATTATATTGTTTTATTATCATTTTATTTTTCTGTGACTGACTCTGATGAGTGGGGCAACACTCCACGCCATTACAGAGGAGCCGCCCCTGTGTTACTCCCGCCACATGTCGTGACATGCAATGGCGGACGATTTGCAGAGGCTTGTGGCTGTGTTCGGGTTTTTAACTGATAATAATGAGGTGAAACAATTCCCCACACTGTAAAGATCTGTGTTACAGTGATAATTTGGTGCACTAATACTGTCACAGAATGTTCAGCATTTAGCTGCACAATTTAGTCAACGCATCTGTATAATTTGGTCCTTCATTGCAGCATGCTTCCAGTTATAAGCCAACAGCCTTGTGCACTTTAGTTGGTAATGAGAGCGACTTGCCCTGCTCGGCCACCTTCAAGTCTTCAGCAATCCCCAGCAAGCCATATATTCACTGAGGAGCATTCAGAAGGTTCAGTTTGGCTGTGCGCACTATACGTTTCAACTCACTCATTCCCTTTCTTCCACTGCATCCGCTCATGACACTTTCGGCACTAATGAAACAGTATTTGAACCGTTAGATGGGCCCCAAGTGGGAATCAAAGCAAAGCAGACCCTCACAAATGTGACCAAAGCCCCGAAAGGTTTCCCTGCTTAATGTTATATTAAAATACGTCCCTTGGTAGGCTTACAGAGGACTTTTTGATGTTTAAAGACTGTCCCAGGCGAGAACCCTATTTGGATATAATCTGGAAACCTTTTGCCCGGTCTTTGTATTTTAGATTTAGAACAGGTACTTTGCCACTGAATACTTTTACCAAAACATGGAAATCTTGTATAGGCCAAACCGATTTATGTCCATCATGCCTAGCTTATCCAGAGACACTAGCCCATTTCCTATTTGTTTGTAAGGAATACGCTAATCCAAGAAGGGTGTGGTTGAAGAACCTATGCCGTCAGCTGGGAACTAGGAGTCATGATGTGGCAATTAGGATACTTGTTTCGGACAGCTATGTACCCTATGTGTGTGCCCTAGCCAAATTTTTATTCTGGGCTTGGGCTATTCGAGCCAGAAAGCTAAAACACTCTGTTTAATTCTTTTTTAAAGAATATTTATTCTGCTAATGTCTTAAACTCTTGTTATCAACTGGCTATGTGTTATTGAGCAAACTCTTTTCTCTAAATCGGGCCAGGAATATAGAATTTTTCTTCTTTTAAAATGTAATAATGTAAATTGTAAAAATTATTATTATTGTTTTGCTTTTATGATAATGAATTTTTATCGAAATAAAGCTTTTTGACTTTGACTTTATTAAAATACGCTATTTGCAAGTGCTTATTCCTATTATTGTGGCATCATATTGCAATCTGCAATTACTCTGATTTCTTTAGTTCTTTAGTGTTTTTCTTGATTATAACTTTTACAGAGTTTTTGAGTAACATAAAGGTTAGTTTTGTTAATCAGCTGTCCATGCCCTTCTTCTTTCTATTTAGGCATGATTATTTTCTTTCCTTCAAGGACAGTCTCTTGGATCCACTACTCAGCTGGAGACCTCTGTGCATGCAGTTTTGAAATATCCTTGAAATAAATTAGCTTTTCCTCTATTGTCATTGGTTCACCTAGTGTCAATGGTAGCATGTTAAAGTTCAAGTTCAAGTATAAAATTTGTATAGCACACTACTCACCCAGAGGGTCTCAAGGCGCTTGAGGGAGGGGGGGTACTTTACTTATCGAATATCCAAGTTTTTAGTTCTTTTCTGAAGGAGAGGTGGTTCTGTGTAAGGCGGAGGTGGGTGGGGAGAGAATTCCAGGTCTTGGCCGCTAGGTAGGAGAAGGATCTTCCCCCCATGGTGGATCTTTGGATGCGTGGAATTGCGGCGAGGGCTTGATTGGACGAACGTAGTTGGCGGGTGGGGGTGTAAAAGGACAGGCGTGTGTTGAGGTATTCAGGTCCTAGGTCGTAGAGGGCTTTGTGTGCGTGGGTGAGGAGACGGAACGTTATTCTCTTGTTGACGGGGAGCCAGGGGAGTTCTTTCAGGTGACCAGAAATGTGAGCTTGGTGGGGGATGTCTAGGATGAGTCTGGCTGAGGCGTTTTGGATGCGTTGGAGTTTTATCTGTAGTTTGGCTGTGGTTCCGGCGTAAAGGGTGTTTCCGTAGTCCAGTCGGCTTGTGATCAGTGCATGGGTGACCGTCTTTCTTGTTTCGGTGGGGATCCAACGGAAGATTTTTTTTGAGCATACGTAGGATGTTGAAGCATGATGATGAGACGGCGTTGACTTGTCTGGTCATCGAGAGGGAGGATTCCAGGATGAAGCCCAGGTTGCGTGCGTGGTCCGTTGGTATGGGTGCGTTTCCTAGGGCCGGTGGCCACCATGAGTCGTCCCAGGCGGAGGGGGATGAACCTAAGATGAGGACTTCTGTTTTGTCTGAGTTCAGTTTTAACCGTCTGTTCTTCATCCACTCGGCTACTTCTTTCATCCCTTCTTGTAGGTTGGTTTTGGCGGTGTTTGGGTCTTTGGTGAGGGAGAGGATCAGCTGGGTGTCGTCTGCGTAGGAGATGATGTTGAGGTTGTGTTGGCGCGCGATGGATGCGAGGGGGCTCATGTACACGCTGAAGAGGGTGGGACTGAGTGATGATCCTTGTGGTACGCCGCAGATGACTTCGGTGGCCTCTGATCTAAAAGGGGGAGGCGGACTCTCTGGGTTCTTCCGGCGAGGAACAAGATGATCCAGTCCAAAGCTTTTCCTTGTATTCCGACGTTGCTGAGGTGTTGTATAAGGGTGCTATGACAGACTGTGTCGAAGGCTGCAGAGAGGTCAAGTAGGATGAGGGCAGCTGTTTCTCCGTTGTCCAGTATAGTTCGAATGTCGTCTGTTGCTGCGATGAGGGCGGTCTCGGTGCTGTGTTTGGCTCGTAAGCCGGACTGTGAAGGGTCAAGGGATTTGTTGGATTCGAGGAAGGCGGCTAGCTGACTGTTGACGGCTTTCTCAATGACTTTGGCAGGGAATGGGAGGGGCGAGATGGGGAGGTAGTTCTTAAGTTCAGTGGGGTCTGCTGTGGGTTTCTTCAGGAGGGCGCTGAGTTCGGCGTGTTTCCAGCTTTCCGGGAAGGTAGCGGAGTTGAGGGAGCAGTTGATGACGTCTCGGAGATGGGGTGCGATGATGGGGTCTGCTTTGTTGAAAATGTGGTGAGGACATGGGTCGGTTGGCGACCCTGAGTGGATGCAGTTCATCAGGCGGATGGTGTCTTTGGTGGTGATTGGGTTCCAGGCGCAGAGGTTGTTGGAGGGGGGTTCTGGTTCGGAGGTGGGTGGGGTGGACTGGTCTCCGGACTGGTCTCCAAAGCTGTTATGTATGTCAGTTATTTTGTTGTGGAAGAACGAGGCTAGAGAGTCGCAGAGGTTTTGGGAGGGAAAGATGTCGTTGGTGCCGGCGGTGGGGTTGGTAAACTCTTTGACGATGTTGAATAGTTCCTTGCTGTTATGGGTGTTTTTGTCGAGCCGATCCTTGAATGCTGATTTCTTGGTGGCTCGGATCAGTTGGTGGTGTTTGCGGGTGGCGTTCTTAAAGGTGGCCAGGTTGTCAGTGGTTGGGTTTTTACGCCAGGCTTTCTCGAGGGTGCGACAGGTCTTCTTGGATTTCTTAAGGTCATCATTGAACCAGGGGGCTTTTTTGCTACCTTGCTTGATTTGATGGTTTTTCAAGGGTGCTAATTCGTCAGCGCTGTGGGTGATCCATTGTGTGAGGTTGGTGGCAGCTTGGTTCGGGTTCGATGATTTGGCAGGAGGGTTTTGGTGAAGCGATGTGAAGAGCTGGTCGGTGGTAATTTTGTTCCAGTTTCTGCGGGGAATTGGTTGTGGCTGGTTGTGGGTCGTGGTCTTTTTGTAGTTGAAGTGGACGCAGCTGTGGTCCGTCCAATGGAGAGCTGTGGTGTGATTGAAGGAGATGTGCTTGCTGGAGGTGAAGATAGGGTCGAGCGTGTGCCCGGCATAGTGGGTGGGGGTGTCAACAAGTTGTTTGAGTCCGAGATTGGCGAGGTTGTCCACAAGGGTGGTGGTGTTGCTGTCGTTGTTCTTTTCCAGGTGGAAGTTGAGGTCCCCAAGGAGGATGTAGTCCTCGGAGGGGAGGGCGTGTGGGCTGATGAAGTCAGTGATGTCTTCGCTGAATTGTGTGCGGGGTCCTGGTGGTCTGTAGATGAGGGTGCCTCTGAGTGTGGTCTTGGGGTCGGTGTGGATCTGGAAGTGAAGGTGTTCGGCGGCTGCGAGGTTGTCGTCGGAACTGGTCGAGATGCGGATGGTGTTCTTATGGACGATGGCGATGCCTCCTCCTGTTTGGTTGATGCGGTCTTTTCGGATAATTTTGTAGCCGTCCGGGATGGCTATGGCGATGTCGGGTGTTGATGAGGCGTTCATCCAGGTTTCTGTAAGAAAGGCGACGTCCGGCGATGTGGTGTCGAGTAGGTTCCACAGTTCAATGGCGTGTCTGTGGATCGAGCGGGTGTTGAGCAGGATGCACTTCAGGTGGTTAGTGTCGGAGCTCTGTTTGGAGTTTGTGGATTTGGTGTGGGTCCTGATGCAGTCGAACTTGCAGGAGTGGCAGGTGAAGGGTCCATGGGTGTATCCTAGGGCGGCATGGTAGCAGTTTGGGAGTCGGCCGGGGTTAAGTGCTGAGAGGGTAGCGGAATCGTACGTTATGCGGGTGGAGGGGATTTTGCGGGGGCCTGGGGATCTGGCGCTGGGCGCGGTCCAGGCGCGGACGGGCGCAGACGGGCTTACCTTTGGCGCACCTTCGGCGCGCATGGGGCGCTTCCGCTGCGCGCAAGTGCGTCTGACATAAGTGGATAGTGGAGGGGGGCGGAGCGAGGGAGGGGCAGCTGGGAGGCGGGAGCGGGGTGGAGAGACGGGCTGGAGGCACGACAACAAAATGGCAGCAACAACAAAAGCCAAACAGGACGAAATTGGGGGACGATGTCAAATATTGCTATGGGCACAATCAGGCACTAATTAAAATTAGCGAGCAATGTGGGTAATGCGAGCAGTGGAGCGCTATGATAAAACACAGGCACAGTTAATATGTAGGCAATGCGAGCAGTGCACAATTACTTCTTGGCCGCAGTGACTAAATAAAGCGCTACAGATACTGAGCAGGCACAAATAATTACAAGGCAGTGCGAGCAAAGCACAGAATCGTTTTTGGCAGGAGTGGGGAGTAAAGCGCTACGATACCCAGGAGACCAGGGAGGAGCGACCGCTTCTGCACGAGTCAGGACGGTCACAGCGTTTCACCGGACGGGACGTTCCAGATATCAGTGGGAGGGAGGGGCAGCTGGGAGGCGGAAGTGGGGTGGAGAGACGGGCTGGAGGCACGACAACAAAATGGCAGCAACAACAAAAGCCAAACAGGTCGAGATTGGGGGACGATGTCAAATATTGCTATGGGCACAATCAGGCACTAATTAAAATTAGCGAGCAATGCGGGTAATGCGAGCAGTGGAGCGCTACGATAAAACACAGGCACAGTTAATATGTAAGCAATGCGAGCAGTGCACAATTACTTCTTGGCCGCAGTGACTAAATAAAGCGCTACAGATACTGAGCAGGCACAAATAATTACAAGGCAGTGCGAGCAAAGCACAGAATCGTTTTTGGCAGCAGTGGGGAGTAAAGCGCTACGATACCCAGGAGACCAGGGAGGAGCGACCGCTTCTGCACGAGTCAGGACGGTGACCTTTTTTCCCAAGAGCTCTGATTCTGGACATTTTAGACGTGTTTAATATTTGTTTTTTCTTAAGATAGATTTCGTTTTTTTATCTTGTGTTGAAGCGGGTCCAATAAAGGGTCCAATACAGTCTGTAGAACATTTTTATTTACAACTGCCTAGTAGACGAGTCTGTCACAGAATTTGGGATATATTGTACATTTGTGCCCTGTTTTGAAGTTATAATTTCACAATCCACTTCTTCAGACCAGCTGCTTTTGCAGTTTGAAAATATCTTCAGGCATATTTAATCAATTTCGTTATATGAATTTAAAACAGAACTTAAATATGTATTTCTTTTGAATATTCTTCTGAGAATACAGACGTAAATATTTGTGCTTGCTGTATTGTCAGCTCATCTTGGAATCTGCGGCGGCTCACATCAATACCACTTCTGCTGGCTAAGAAGAGGGTGACTTGTGTGTGGGGCAGAGACCGAATGCCTACAGTAAAAACCTGGTTAACTGACCAGGTACATTGTATGAACAGTTCAAAACTTAGGGGTCAATTACAATGTCATCAGGAAAGGCTTAGAACGGCATTCGATTCGGAAACCGCATTTCCAACCGACTCGGACACATTTCCCAACGAGTGATTACGATAGCTGGGAAGCGTTCGAACTGTCCGACTTGGTTCCAAAAGGCATTGCGAGTAACCGAGTTGTTCGGCGCCGAATCGTAATGGTCTACTGAGCGCGTTTCCAGCGGAGCTATAACGATGTCAGATTTGGACAGCCTTTCTGAATCGGTTGTTCCAAATCGAATCAGCTGCCAGAATTTGACTTTGGGGGCCCTTAGCAGGCCCCCCTTCACCCGGGGCCCTCCGAAACGGGCCCAAGGTGTTACCCATGGGTACCCCCTACCCTTGTAGGCACAGAGTGGCAGGCACCATGGGGTGCCCACCACATGGTGCATGATTTTCCCCAACCACTTTTTTCTTCAATGGGAGCCTGTGTATTCATTCGGTTGGAACACAGGCTCCCATTGAAGTCAATGGGAGTCCGACCGAATTGTATCCGGAAGCATTCACATGCATTCAAACCGCTCGGTCGAACTCCCCTGATTTGAGTTGCTTTTCTAACGACATCGTAATAGACCCCGTAGTATTGAAAAATTCTGCAGGCCAGTTGGCCAAAGAACATATGGCGTCCATTACAATCCTTCTTATTAACTCATGGTATGCCGAGGTCCTGAAACACTAGTTGTCCTGCTGATGGGATATGGTGGTGGACACTGCCAAATGCAGATGTAGTAGAGTATTGTGGGTAATGTGTACATCTGTGACATGGGATATATCTGCACAAGCTGAATGGACTGAAGAGCCACAACAAATGTATCAGGTTATTGATATGATATTGGTACCTGTAAAGGATAACTTGTGAAACTGAGGTATGATGTGATCCATACCGTTTTACTTTTTCTGCATTTCATGTCCGATCATATATGTGACGTTCTGCATTATAAGCATGTACTCTGTAATTTTTTTGAGACCGATTACATGAAAAAATATTTGTGCATGAATCATTTGAATTCTAGCAAAGTTCTCAGTGCATTGCTTCAAGTTCTTGTAATTCAAACTGTCAGATTCCATTCAGCTAAAGTTCCTGCACATTTCAGAGAAGGATAAGAGTTGATTTTCCATTTTGGTATATGTCTTTTGTAGTACAGTTTTTAAATTAGACCAATTTAAGATTTCATGTAATTTACGGGTATTGATTTCTGGGCACCCTAATGTGTGGAGCTGAGATTGCTTTCAAACATTTCTACTGTTTGATGGTTTTGTTTGTGTAATGTTACTATATAGTTTATCCAGTCTTTAGTAAAAAATATTTTTCACATTAAAAACTTTAATAATTATAAATATTATAATTTTAAATAAACACAAATATGATAATATAAAATAAATGATAAGATATAAAATGTAATACATATACTATTCACACTACAATTTATACAAAGCTACACAAACTATTGGAGTAAATATAAAAAGAAATCCTACTCCCACTTCAGGCAATGCAAAAATAATAAAACTGGTTAAAATTTACAAATGTCCTGCCTGTAAATGAAACAGTAGTGAAAGTTGCGCATGCATTGAAAGCACTTTGAAGCACTTGCCTGTTGTTCCTGAACCTGCACCTTGCCGCACCCGCTTCGCGGGTGCCACAGCGCCTGAGAGTGAGAGGCGTTCGTCACCAGACCGCGGCAGAGGAGGCATCGGCGGTATCTGCGGACAGGGCTGTGAGTACCAGCGGGGCTGCGAGCGTAGCAGGGACTCCATTGTCCAGGAGTCCCTGCGTGACCTCCTGACATCTTCCGGTCCGCTCTCCCTGCTGGCACGCCCACCGCCTACCAGCGGAGTATTAAAATCCCTTCTCCATAGCTCCTGTGGGGTTGCGCACGCATTGAAAGCACTTTGAAGCACTTGCCTGTTGTTCCTGAACCTGCACCTCGCCGCACCCGCTTCGCGGGTGCCGCAGCGCCTGAGAGTGAGAGGCGTTCGTCACCAGACCGCGGCAGAGGAGGCATCGGCGGTATCTGCGGACAGGGCTGTGAGTACCAGCGGGGCTGCAAGCGTAGCAGGGACTCCATTGTCCAGGAGTCCCTGCGTGACCTCCTGACACCTTCCGGTCCGCTCTCCCTGCTGGCACGCCCACCGCTATAGACGCCACCTATTTTTAGGGTTCACACTCCCGCAGCGCGGGAAGAAGACCGGGCTAAGAGCGGGCCGTTTGAGGCCGTTCGAGTACGGTAGAGTCCGGTCCGGCCCACATCCCTTAGCACCAACGGAACGTACTGTGGAATTCGCCCTTATACCATCTCACACAGGTACTTATTCATATTATAATGTCAGCACGAGAGTATAAAAGTAGAGCTGCTAAGGGGAAATTAAAGAATGGCACTCTTGATGACTTTCTCCATAGAACAAACACGGCCATAGACTTAGAAATTAGTAAGATGCAGAAAAGGGTTTCCATCGAACTCGATGCTGCCAGAAGGCTTTCTCATGAACTGGCAACAGCTAAGAAATCCTCTCTTGGCCATATTGCGCACGCCAAAACACCGGACCGATCTCCAAGACCAGCACCGCTCTTAACGCAGGCATTGATCCATCATCCAGGGACTTGGGCCTTATTACGGCCAAGCGTCTCATTACACGGCGATGGAAGAGTCCCACCCCGCCGCGCCCTGCAGACTGGCGTCGCTCTTTTGCCAACTGGGCCTGTGCGGAGAGTGTGTCGCTCCATAGAGAGGAAACCGCGGGCCTACGGAAATACCCGATCGCCCAAGACTGGGACGCTGCCCTGCTTACATATCACCGCGCGTGCACCCAGGCCGGCATAGAGTACCGACTTGACGCAGAACAGGGAGGGCCCCCCTGATTGCTGTCCGCACCTGGCACAGGCTCCACCATCCCTCTCCCCCCCCTTCCCCGCCCCTCCCCCCCTCCCCCCCGTCCCGCGCGCCTCCCTACCTCCCCTACCCCCCCCCCGATGACAGGGGTCCTGCGCGATGGTGATGTCCCCTGCCGCTGTCGCCCCCCCCCCCCGCCCTCAGCCCCCCCCTATTGCCTTGCAGCCGCGGCGACGCCGCCTCCTCCATTGCCCCCCCCCCCTGCACGACCCACACAGGGTGCACCACACACAGTTAGAATCCCAGATGCACTACCACACACACGAATACTAGTCTAACGGTTATTGAAATGTTCCTTTCCCCCCCCCCCTGTTTTCGACTACCCAGTTAATTCTTCTGGTTGACACAGAGGCCGTTCATACTATGCTCTCGATAACACCCGACCGCCCTTCCTCACCTACATCTCCTATAAAGCTGCTTAGATGAGCCCAGGACTAGGAAGCGGGCACCCAGCGACCCACCAGACACCGGAGGGTATGATGCCGCCTCTATCCCCTGCTACATTGACCAGGGAACTCCATTTCAAACAATGACTGTTGGCTTTTCGTTTTGAACACGCTAGTTCCTTGTTGCAGTGCTATGGACCGTAGGCACTGCACCATGTGACATTTCCTGACACCGTCATTTATGGACTGATGCACTTTCACCAGCGACTGTTTGTTTTCACTCTTGTGTAACTGATGTGTCGACATGTACTATCTGCGGGGTTAATGTTTGTAGCAATACTCCGTTGTTCTGACACTGTATGTATAACTACTGGCTTATCTGTGAAACTGAATAAAGTTTGGGACCGTTGGTCTTAAAAAAAAAAAAAAATGATCCATCATCCAGTACCTTCTGCTCCTATAGCCCCAGCTGAAAATATAGGAGTTTTATGCAAAGTAAGCCCCACTGTATATACACCATTAGATAGCACGGGAGGGGAGGATGAGCCTCTAGTATTACTATCTCCAACATCTACTGGTGACTGTGAAGTTATAAGCACGAGCATTCTCCCAACCCAGACTAAGGGCTCTAACTATAAGCGGAAGCGCGATACCACAAGTGCATACTCCAGGAAAAAGGCCAAGGTAGTGAACGCACATATATTCTCCCAGGCTCCAGCCCTCCACCCCCCCTCTCCCCGGCCTGTAGAGAACAACTGCCCATTAACAACTGAATCTAGTGTACTGAGGTCGATAGGGGAGCATGAGAGTTTGGTAATTGAAAGTAAGAATGACGGGCTTCCACTCTGCATGATTGAAGGAAAGGATGTGCATTTTTTAACGATTGTATGGGAAACATTGAAAAAACTTCTTACCCCACTGGAAGTAAGACTGTCTAGCATAGAAACCCAGCTCATGGAGACGGAAAAAAGTATCTTAAACTTGGCCACCCTGACACTCTCTGAGAAAAAACCTATTACCATACCAGCTGTGAGCCACACTCATACTCCAACAGTGGCCCCTGTCATAGTACCTTCCCCCCCAGTGATAAAACCTGTCCCCAAACCTCGGCAAATGGCCGTTGCAAGTACTTTGAGTAATAATATAGCAACGGCAGTCATAAATCAGCCCCCAGTGCCTCCTGTTCCACTTCTTGAAGTGCCGCCTCCTCCTGTGTTGGCTCCCGAAGTGCAGGCCCCTCAGAGGCTTAAAAATCGCAACAATCACAGTGTTACCCAACAGAGAGATAGATTTACCAAAAATCACTATAAGGGTTATGTTGATCTCCCCCCTGAGGTTAGACCCTACGTAACAATCCTCACGGGGGTACCAGAAATCTTATACCACCAGCAGGAGGATTTTGGGTCATTGAAAAACAAGGTGACACACTGGCTCAATGTGAACAGACCACTGCCCAGTCACCTTCGAAGCAACATTCTTATGGTACGTCGGGTTCCCTGGATAGGAACCACACACAAATCAACCTCAGGTGACTGTGTAATTGTTTCGTTTGAAGATTCTAACACTGCACATTTTATTCATTCATGGAGTGGCCGTGGTGCGCATTCATCTATAGTAACTCGACCTCTCACTTATTTTTATCCACCGCGGTCCCACTCCCATATGGGGGCAAATAAGAATTGGAACATGATCCCAGAACGTAAATTTGTGCAGGGCAGGCAACCCATTCACTGGCAAGATAACTATGGAGGGTGGAATGGGGTTCCCACCTATAACCGATTTGGATGCCTCGAGGATGTAGATTGACTCCTCTATGTGGCTCCTGACGTCACCCCACTGACAGATCTAAATTACCTCACTGTTTATCCCTTACCCTGCTCTCCCTTACCAATATTAATGCCAGGCAGGGTCACTGCAATACCGGCACCATCTTTGCTCCTCCCAAGAGACAGTATTCAATCTCTGGGGGAATTAAAACACCCAGAGAAACAGGCTACTGATCATCCTACTACTGATACACTCACCCACTATATTGAAGAACTTGAGCTTATTACCCCCTGTGTAGCTGATAACCCTCATGCAAACTGTAATGGCTTCAGAGGGCACCCAGCTCCCCAAAATTTGCCAGGCCAGGGTAAATAGGCAACCACTGTCCCCCAACTCTATTGAGGAGATCGGGATGTTAACCACACTCTCGATATTGTCTTGGAACGTGGCCGGGCTAGGCAACAAACTCGACTCACCCGACTGGTTGGAGTTTATTGAGGAATATGACATATGTCTATTCCAAGAAACATGGGCTAGAGAGCAATATTCCCATTCTGGTTTTGCTGTCTTTGAGGTTCCGGCAAAATGGGGTGGGAGGGGTCGACCGTCCGGTGGCCTCTCAATTTGGGTACGTTCTCACCTTGGTTGCGAGGCATCAAATGTGGTCACAAACTCGCCGGACCTCCAGTGTGTTGTTTTGGAGTGGGCGTCAGGTGCTAGAGTAGCATTAATTAATGTATACTCGAGACCGGTTGGAATCACAAGTACATCAGGGACTATTGAGGAGCTGGCCGTGTTCCTTGATTGTGCAATCCTCTGCCCCTCACTGATAATGGGGGGGGACTTTAATATCCAATTTGAACTCCTCCCGGAGTATCTGGACGGGGCATTTAATGAAGAAGACGACCTATGGGAGATACCCGATTTGGCGGGACCCCCGGTTAAATCTTGGTCACCTCTAGCCACTCAAGTGATGTCCCTGATTTTGTCTCACTCTCTAAGGGCGTGCAACGGGCGGATTAAGGGTGATGTTCCACCTCAGCATACCTACAATAGATCAGGGCATGAATCAAGGATCGATTACATCCTGGTTCGTACCGAGGATTGGAACAAGGTCAGGGACTTCACTATACTTAGAAGGACTGATAGTGATCATAATGCACTGACAATGAGGTTTGCTGCACCGGGTATGCCAAATTTAAGTAATGACAATAACCCCCTGCCCCCTGATGGCCTTGTTGCATCCAGCAACAGACGTAGGATCAGATGGGCCACACTTGTGCAGAACCCAATAAACACTCAGCGAATATATAAGTTAGTGGCCCCCGCACTAGGAAAAGTAAGGGACTTCCTCCTCCAATCACCAACCACTGATAATTATAGAATAATGGGGATATCCATTCTGAGCTCTGCATCAATTTGGCAGAGGTAATGAACCCAGTGGTTAGGAGGAAAAAGGGAAAAGAAAAGAGAGTCGCATGGTTCAATGCTTCCTGTAGAAGTGCAAAGGCTGCCCTTCTAGAGTCTCTAAAAAATCGGGACACTTCTAGCACTATTAGGTGTTAAAGGATGGTTTATAAGTCAACCATCAGTAATGCGAAAATAGATTGGGACCACCATAACTGGTTGGAAATGACGACTGCCCTTGCATTTCACGACTCCCGCAAATTTTGGCAGATCGTCAAACATGGCTCAGCAGAACCCACAAAGGCAGTAGAGGCTAATATCGCTGCAACAATATGGGAAGAACATTTTAAATCTTTGTACAGTGTTCCAGACTCTGACCAACTAACGACTCCCTTTGACACACTGGGGACCCACTCCCAAGAAACTTTGCCCAGGTTGAACGGGTTTTCCCTGGAAGAACTGAAAAGGGTAATCCTTGATCTCGCGCCCGAAAAGGCGCCTGGTCTGGACAAAATCCCGGGTGACCTCTACAAGCAAGAGGTCACGATTTGGGCCCCCTACCTGAGGGAGCTGTTCAATGCAATCCTGACCGGCATGCCGATCCCCCTGACTTGGCTGGGGGCGGAGATAGTCCCCATATTTAAGAAGGGCTCGCCTCTCCTCCCAGCCAACTATAGGCCAATAAGCCTGATGGATGTTTCTCAGAAACTTTTCACCAGGCTGTTGCTGGATCGTCTATTGGACTGGATGTCGGATCACGATATCCTGAGCCCATTCCAGGCGGGATTCAGAGAGAAGATCTCTAACATAGACCAGGTCTTCCGGCTTTCCCTCATACATTGGAAAACGGTACAGTTGGAGGGTGGCAGCCTCTATACTGTATTCGTGGACCTGAGGGCAGCCTTCGACCTGGTCCCCCGTAGTAAACTCTGGGAGGTGCTGACCAATCTGGGGGTACCCGGGGATTTGTTGGAGATGATTATTCGTCTCCATACTACCAACTATGCACAGGTGAGGTGTGGCAAGGTGGGGGGCCTGTCAAATCGGTTCCCCGTTGACAGGGGGGTTAGGCAGGGATGTGTGCTTGCACCAACCCTGTTCTGCCTCTATGTCAACGGGGTAATCGCCCACCTTGATGGGATTGCCAATTCAGACGCCCCAAAGTTGGCCGGTAGCAGGGTGCCGGCGATAATGTTCGCCGACGACACCCTGCTCCTCTCAAAATCGCCAATGGGGCTGCAGCGTGTCCTAAATGGCTTTGTGGAATTCTGTGGGGAACACGGACTAGAAGTTAATACTTCAAAAACCAAATTCATGGTCTTTAATGCCCCTCAGGGATTACGAACTGCCCCCCACATTGGCCAGACTAGATTAGAAAGGGTGCGCACTTTTGAGTATCTTGGGCTTTTGTTAAATGAGAGTATGACCTGGTGCACCCATCACCAGAAAGCACTACTAAAACTGACCCAGTATTCGGGAGGGGTTGTGAGGCTTATGGGAAGTAATAGGTCATCTATCAAACCTGTCGGCCCACCACTTCAGATTTATAAGGCACAGGCAAGAGGGGCCGCCATGTACGGCTGTGAGCTCTGGGGGCATGTATCCTCCTTGGAACTATTAAAAGAGGAGAATAAGTTCATTTGGAAGGTGGTACAACTCCCGACCAGCACGCCTCTTGTGCCACTTAGGCTAGACCTAGGGCTGCGACCCCTAAGTGATGAACTGGCAGTGCGTCCCCTCCTTTATTGGCGTAGGTTGTGGGCAGTTCCAGAACTGAGAAGTTATAGGCAGGGTCTGCAAGAAGTGTTAGCGATGCCAAATGTTGGGAAAATTAAGTGGCTCAAATATATTAGAACTGAGTTGACTGGACTTGGCCTTCTGTCACTTTGGTCTGATCCTCTATCTGAATGTCCACTAATTACAAAAAAGAGTCTCACAAAGGCATACCATGATAATAAACTAGCAGCACTCTGTCAACAGGAAACTCTGGGCACACACACAGAGTTATTCTTATCTATCAAGGACAGCTATAGATTTGAGCCAGTTTTGGATAAAATATACCCCCCACTCCTAAGGAAATTATATTTACAATGGAGGCATGGGACTCTTCCTACCAGACATCTAACTAGTAAGTGGAGCAAATGAACATCTAGCAAATGCCCGGTCTGCGGGGTGGATAATGAAACAGATCTCCACATAGTCTTTTTTTGCCCAGCTTACAATGCTTCTCGTAAGAAATGGATTGTTCCCGTATGCAGAAGCTTGGGTTTTGTGGAGTGCCGGACCGCGCTCCGAATTCTCAAAACAGATTTGACTGAATACATCGTCTTTGCCGTTGCTAAATATCTGGGAGCAATGTGGTATCTGAGAAGCAAACACCTTATAGCAGCCGACTGAGTACTAACTGACTGTAAATTTGTCTCCGGCAAATTACTATGCATTTGAATGGACTGTGAGGTTTTAAATATTGTATGTTTTATAACTTTTGAAATGATCTATGTATATCTTTTATGGTGATATAATTACCGAAATAAAGATTTTGAAATTGAATTGAAATTGAAAGTGTTAGATTGTGGATATTTACAATTCCCACTCCAGTCAGTATAACAGTAGGGAAAGTGAGGGACAGGCGAGGGGTAAAATTTACTATTCCTACTCCAGTCAGTAAAACAGTAGGGAAAGTGTTGGATTGCAGAGGGGTAAAAAATACTATTCCCACTCCAGTCAGAGCAACATAAAAAATACATATATCTTGAACAAAATAAAATTATTTCTACAAATATATTTAATATTAAAATACATGTTACAAATAACTACAAATATTATATAAATAAAATACAAAAATAATTCTCATGCAAATGAATATTTTTATTTAGAAATTTTCTATTAACAAAAATATTTATTACATACGTTTTATTTAGTTACTTCTAACTCTATAACCCCAAAAAACTCACAGCCTGCACCTAAAACTTAATTTTGAAAAGCAAAATATTTAAGTTATTAACATAAATATTTATCAACAAACTAATTATCACTAGTGAAGTATTAATTATTAATTAATTAGAATTAGTTTACTCCCACAATATAGCTCCACAAAACACACTACACACTCCTAAAATTTAACACCCTATACCACTATTAACCCCACGAGTCACATCTACAATCCAGTGGCGTAAGGAAAGTTGAAGGGGCCCCTCTGCAAGGTACACAGAGGGGCCGCTGCTCCGGATCTAATCCGGAGCTCTCAGGCCTGAGTACAGTGCTGAGGGGGCCCCCTGCAGCTCGGGGCCCCCCGCACTGCGGGGGCTGCAAGTGCCTGTGTTACTCCCCTGCTACAATCTTTAAAAAAATGCACAATTAAAATAATTAATGATCAACTAAACAAATATTATTAATTAAAGATTATGCCCTAATTATGATGTTGGGTGGCCCGCCCAACACCGTTTCGGTGTGTGAACCAACCAACAGTAGGTTGGCTGTTCCGAACACAGTATTATGATGCGACCGCATATGGTGCATTTGCAAACTCCCATTTCTCTATGAGAGCTTGTGCTGTGGCGGCTTCTGCCCACAGCACAAGCTTCCATAGAGAAATGGGAGGTTGTGTAAATCCATGCTCCGTGTGGCAGGCACCTCACGGTGCCTGCCACACAGCGCAAGGATTTACAGGAGGGCACCATAGGTGCCCCCTAGGCCTCCAACTGGAGGCTGTTGAGGGATGGGGCCCTGCTAGGGGCCTCCTAAGTTGCTTTCTGACTGGCTTTCCATGTCGGAAAGCACAACATGGAAAGCCTGTCGCAAACCGGAATCATAATCCCCAAGGCAGAAACGCCGTACGTAAGGACTAATGTGACGGTTTCCGACTGGCTGATGGGCTCCTTGAGCCCGTCGGCGGACAGCCGGAATGATTGGCCGGTTTAAACTCTGACCGCCTATATTGTAATTAGGCAGTCAGACTTTAAACCGTGGATGTCACTCAGAAAGCCTCTGACCTGCGGTTGGAGGCTTTCCGACAGATATCCTAACGAGCCACTAAATAATAATTAATTACAATTAATTAACTTTCCACCCTTTGCACCTATAAATCCCATAATCTACATAAAATTAAACTTTAAAAAATGTAATTACACAATTCAAATAATTACATGTCAATTAAATAATTAATTGTATTAACCCCTTCCACGCTCATGACGAGCTCAGCTCGTCATGAGTTACGCCTGCCGTACGCTCATGACGAGCTGAGCTCGTCATGAACCGCGGCTTTTCGCAAAAGTCAGCGCACAGCGGTAAAACCCGCAGCGCGCATGGGGTTAAACAGCTAATTATGAATTAATTTAAATAAATGTACTCTACCATTTACCCCTATAAACCCCACAACCAGCACCTACAAAGAAAAATCATTACACTATTAACCTAATTAATCATCAATTAATTAATATTAATTTACAACTAATTATTAAGTAATTAAAAATAAATTACTTCCCACCTTTTACCCCTATAAACCCCACAACCCGCATCCTAAAAAAACCAAAACACAATTATTATTATTAATTATCAATTAATTAATATGAATTGACAACTAATTATTAATTAAATCAAAATAAAGTACTTCCCACCCTATACCCATATAATCCTCACAACCAACACATCAAATTTACATTGAAAAAAATTAATAGCACAATTACCATAATTAAATATCAATTCAATAAATATTATTAAATAAAACATATTCATTAATATATTATAATTGAACTACTTTCCACCCTAAACCCCTATAAACCCACAACCCGCTATGACACTAAAAATCCCCAAAATTAATTAAATGTAATTTAATAACTACTAAAAAGTTAATAAATATATTAAAAACATAAACAATAATTATACAAAATATTTATATCGTACACATTTTAAATAGATACTAAAATACATACCAATAATTCAAAAATTATATTTTAAACAACTATATTTTTGCAAACAATATTAATGAATTCGATATTTTAAAAATCAATATCCCTTACCTTAAAATTGATATTCTTGACAATTACATTCTTGTTGACAATATTTCCACATCCCAATGTTTTAGACATCATCTTTTCGTATGGCAATATTTTTTTTAATATATTTTCCTGAATACCATTATCTAATTGATTTTTTCAACTTAATCTATTTGGTCATTATGATTAAATTTGAAATGTTGTAATAAACATTGCACATTAAAAATAGGGTTAATATACAACAGGCCGCCACAAGTTCAGTTACCTTGCAGGCGCTAGGGTCATGATTTCAATGATGCAGCAGGTGCAGTGACACCTGGGCCCAAAAGTTGTCAGAACTCCTCTAAACATATAATATTGCTATTAATCAATTAATTCTATTAGCTGAAAAAATCACAATCGCGAGGAGGGGCACCTGTTTTTTTTGCCCCGGGCACAGCGGCCATCTAGGGAAACCTACCAAACCCACACATTTCTGAAAATTAGACACCATGGGGAGTCCAGGGAGATATGCTTGTGTGGATTCCCTAATGTTTTCCTATGCAGAATCCCCTCCAAACCTCAAATTGAGCTGAAATAATCACATTTTCCTCACATGTCTGTGTGGAAAAGTTGTGGGATCAGCAGGCTAACACAAATGTCCTACCACCCAGCGATCCCCCAGATCTCCCAATAAAAATAGTACCTCACTTGTGTGGGTAGGCCAAGTAGCCGGACATGTAGGGGCCCAAAGCATATTGTGGGGACATCAAAATGACCTATCACAAAACAACCTGGTTTTGCAAGGGGAGCACCTGGGTTTTTGGCCCCAGGCTCTGTGGCCATCTAGGAAAACCTACCAAACCCACACATTTCTGAAAACTAGTCACGCTGGAAAGGCCAGGGAGGTATGGGTTGCATGGACTTTCCAACGTTTTCCTACCCAGAATCCTCTGCATACCTCAAATTCAAGTGAATAAAATCACATTTTTCTCAATTTTCTGTGTGGCAAAGTTGTGGGATCACTTAGCTGATACAAATTTCCTACCATCCAGCATTTCTCCAGGTCTCATTTTACTCAGGAGACCAAGGAGAAAGCTGGTTGGTAGGACCCTTGTGCCAGCACGGAGATCCCACACAAAAATATGTGGAAAATATTATTTTTTCAGCTAAATGTGAGGTTTGCAGGGGATTCTGGGTAGGAAAAAGTTGGGGGATCCAGGCAAGCCATACCTCCCTGGATTCCCCAGGGTGTCTAGCTTTTAGAAATGTATGAGTTTGATAGGTTTCTCTAGATGTCTGCCGAGCCCAGGGTTAAAAACCCGGGTGCCCCCCGTTGCAAAACCAGGTCATTTTGTGATAGGCCCTTGCCTTTCGCGGGTACTTGGCCCTCCCACATGAGTGAGATACATTTTTATTGGGAGACGTGGCGGAATGCTGGGTGGTAGGAAATTTGTGTCAGCCCGGTGATCCCACAACTTTCCCACACAGAAATTTGAGAACAATTTGATTTGTTTCAGATAAATTTGAGGTCTGCAGGGCATCCTGTCTAGGAAATCATTGGGTGGTCCGCGCAAGCCATACCACCATGGGCTCCTCTGGGTGTCTAGCTTTCAGAAATGTGTGGGTTTAGAAGGTTCCCTCGATGGTCGCCAAGCTGGGGCTAAAAACCCAGGTGGCCCCTCTTGTAAAACCAGGTAGTTTTGTGATAGGTAATTGTGATGTCTCCAGCTGTCCGTGCCCGTCTTCTTTCTATTTAGGCATGATTATTTTCTTTCCTACAATAACAGCTTCTTGAATCCACTACTCAGCTGGAGACCTCTGTGCATGCAGTTTTGAAATATCCTTGAAATAAATTAGCTTTTCCTCTATTGTCATTGGTTAGCCAAGTATCAATGGTAGCTTGTTAGTGACCTTTTTTTCCAAGAGCTCTGTTTCTGGACATTTTAGACGTGTTTAATATTTGTTTTTTCTTAAGATAGATTTTGTTTTTTTATCTTGTGTTGAAGCGGTTCCAATAAAGGGTCCAGTAAAGTCTGTAGAATATTTTTGGTTACACTGCCTAGTAGACGAGTCTGTCACAGAATTTGGGATATATTGTACTTGAGATATATTGTACATTTGTGCCCTGTTCTGAAGTTATAATTTCACAATCCACTTCTTCAGACCAGTTGCTTTTGCAGTTTTAAAATATCTCCAGGCTTATTTAATCAATTTCGTTATATGAATTTAAAACAGAACTTAAATATGTATTTCTTTTGAATATTCTTTTGAGAATACAGACGTAAATATTTGTTCTTGCTGTATTGTCAGCTCATCTTGGAATCTGCGGCGGCTCACATCAATACCACTTCTGCTGGCTAAGAAGAGGGCAGCTTGTGTGTGGGGCAGAGACCGAACGCCTACAGTAAAAACCTGGTTGACTGACCAGGTACATTTAACGAACAGTTCAAAACTTAGAGGTCAATTGACACGTTTCTTAACAAGCGATTACGATGGCTGGGAAGCGTTCAAACTGTCTGACTTGGTTCCAAAAGGCATTGCGAGTAACCGAGTCGTTCGGCGCCAAATCTTAGCGGTCTACTGAGCGCGTTACCAGCCGAGCTATTACGATGTCAGATTTGGACAGCCTTTCTGAATCGGTTGTTCCAAATCGAACCAGCTGTCAGAATTTGACTTTGGGGGCCCTTAGCAGGCCCCCTTTCACCCGGGGCCCTCCGAATCGGGCCTAAGGTGGTACCCATGTGTCCCCCCTACCCTTGTACGCACAGTGTGGCAGGCACCATGGGGTGCCCACCACAGGGTGCATGATTTTTCTCCAACCACTTTTTTCTTCAATGGGAGCCTGTGTAGTCTGTTGGAACACAGGTTCCCATTGAAGTCAATGGGAGTCCGACCGAACCGTATCCGGAAGCATCCAGATGCATTCAAATCGCTCCGTCGTACTCCCCTGATTTGAGTTGTTTAGATAGCATTCCCAAACCAAATCGGTCAGAATGCTTTTCTAACGAAATCGTAATCGACCCCGTAGTATTTTTTCTATACAATACAATACAATACAATACAATACAATATTGTTGAATTAATAAAAATCCTTACAATAAGAAAAATAAGTTTAGCCAATATTCACATAACAAGTAACGTTAAAATTCAAAAACAAGAACTAATGGGGAAGTTAAAAAAGGGTAAAACTTAAAACTGGTCCCCCCACTAGCAGCGTAGGGATTAATAAAGTGAGCATGGGAGCTCCAGCTTGGAAGGATGTGCCTCAGACAGTATATTGGATGTTCGTCAACAGACCTGTAGCTGCTTTCTAATCTCAATCATAAATTTAAGTCCCCGACAAATCAGGATTGGGGATGAACCTTCCAGCCAGATAATAACAGCCTGCCGACATGTTCTTATGTTCAATTTGATCAGTATGTCCCGTAAGAACTGTCTTCCAGATACCATGAGGGCTGGGCACGCACAAAACAAATGAATTAGAGATTCATTTTGATATCTGCAGAGTCTGCATTTTAGGCAATCATCTTGAGGTTTCCAGGAAGGTTTTAAGTCCTTGGAATCGTGAAGGCCCATACGGAAGTCGATGAGGGTCTTTTTTAAATGTTGGCTAAAATGAGTTGCCAAATATGCCTGGGGTTGTTGAAGTGAGTAGGAAGAAATAACTGTCCAGGCATGACGTTGATGGGTCAGTATTTGTTTGTCTTCCAGTAATGACTTCCTTTTGGCGATGAAATTAGCAATTTTGCAGAAACTGGCTTGGTCAATTTTTCTGTTCCATGCTTCTAACAGTTCGAGCTCCGTAAGGCAAGTTTGCAAGTGAATGGCCCAGGGCTGGGTGGATTCAAAATTGATTACTTGCCAACAGAGATTATTTAAAGAGTCTGAGTCGGCAGCACGAAGTTTGTGGCAAAATTTTACGAATCTTGACTTAGACCGAAAGATTTGATTTTGGAGTCCAAATTCTAATCGAACCTGGGCTGGTGAGGAGCATTTGGGTAGTTTAAATACATCTTTGTAAATTTTATTTTGTAAGTTGTTTAGTAAACCGGCCTCCCCTCCAAGCCATGTAACCAGACCGTACGATAGAGTAGGTAAAATCTGAGCGGCCATTACTTTTAAAAGGTGGGTGTAGTTTGGGCCACCCAGTTTTTGTAAGAGTTGCCTATATCCATAAATTAGCGTCTGGGACTTGGCTTTTAACACCGTAGAATGTTCTTTTTTAGAGTTGTCTTTGCCGAGGGTAACCCCCAGATACCGGTAATATGGCTGTTCCTCTATTGTAAGGTGGTTAGATGTCCAACTAAATTTGATAGACTTTCGCTCTATAAGACGTCCTACTTTTGTCTTTTCTCTATTCAGTTCCAGATGTTCTTCATTTCGGTAGAGTTGTAGAGCATTTATCAGCCTTTGCAGCCCAATTGGGGTTCTGCTTAGGAGGACAATGTCATCTGCAAACTGAATGATTGGCATTGGGGTGATACCAAGTTTCGGTGCATGGCTAACAATTTGACCGAGATATTTTCCTAGGTCGGCGAGGTATAAATTAAATAAGCATGGGGCCAGGACGCAGCCCTGTTTTAGTCCGTCCTCGGTTGGAATTTTCGATGTGAGGCTTGAACCCTGACCTTGTTTAACCCTTGCCCAAGTGTCAGTGTAAAGGAGCATGATTGCGTTGAGAAGATTTTTTGACAGCCCCCACTCTTTGAGTTTTTCCCAAAGTCTCCCCCTACTGACACGATCAAAAGCCGCTCTAATATCGATAAAGCAGCCATATAACCGATTGTTCTTCAATTTGGCTCTTTCCATCAGGAGGGCTAGGGCTGTAAGGTTTGTTATGGTCCCCGTCCCTTATCTAAAGCCTGTTTGTAAGCTGGGGATTAGGTTGTTATTACCCACCCATTCCTGAATCTACTCCAAGATGCAAGAGGCGTATAATTTGGCTTCCACATCTATTAGAGATATCAGCCTATAGTTCCGTGGTGATCTCCTGTCTCCCTTTTTAAAAATCGGGTGGATGATGATTTCTTTCCACAATGGGGGCTGCTGATTACAAGCAAAGACTTGGTTAAACAGGGCGGAGAGATGGAGTGCCCAAAAATCGGCATTGTATTTGTATACTGCGTTGGGGAGGCCATTAGGTCCTGGTGCGCCTTTGGTTTTGAGATTGTTAATGAGCCTTTTGACTCTGTCGCTGGAGAATAATTCCGGCTGTATCGTCAGATTATTGATCCTTCCTATGTCAGTGGGGCTTGTTAGCTTATCTGACGGTCCATACAAGTAGCTTGGTTTCGTGGATGTGTTAGGACAATGATTGTTTTCGGGAGAAGCAGAATCCCTTTTTAAGTAGAGATTTTTTTACATAGGCTTCCCAGCTTTGTTTGCTAATGCCGGGGTCCTGAGACATTGCGTCGGCGTTGTTTAATTTAATAATGATGCCCCAGAAATCCCTCGTGTTTCGTTTTTTGCTGGCTTCTAGCAATTTTACCCACGTCTCTTCCTTGTGTTTGGTCTTGGCTTTCCACACCATTTTACGATAATTTTTTATCATACTCCTAACAAGAAGGTGGTTTGACATGGAGCCCTGGTTGTTGTTCCTTGTTGCCTTCCGTTGCTCCTGGGCAATTTTTCTCTTTTCCTGTCTTAATTTGTTGTTAAACCAGGGTTCCCGTAGGACTAATGGGCCATGGTGCTGGGCGAGGGGAGCCGAATGTTTAAGGGACAAATTCTCTAGCAGTTTTTCCCAAGTTGAAACCTGATCTTCAATTTGGTCATTTTCATATTTTGAAAAGAAGTTACTTGCAGTTTCGTAGATGTCTTTCGTTCCGCTGCCCCTCCATCGCAATCTTCGTAAATTGAACTTCTCTGACTGATGAGACAGGACACTAAGCTGTGTAGACTCCGACACCCCTATATTGATCCATATAGTTTGAGGAAAGTGATCGTTTTCATTTCATGGTGCTATTTCATAGCCCTCCACTGAGTCAAGCAGGTTGTTGCTAATTAAAGTGAAGTCAATGGTTGATGAAGCCTTGCCACTCATGTAACTGGGTACTGATGAAGATGCACCTGATAATGTAGGTTTTAGAATTGTTAATCCCAGCATTGTGAGTTGTTTTGGGGTAAATAGATTAAGGTATGCCCGGGTTTTTTGCCTTGGGATATAAGTATGCAAATCTTCTTGATTTAGGTTTAGATTAGGTTTAGATTAAAGTCGCCCGATAGTATCAGCAAACATTGAGAGTTTGAATTCTGTAGTATTGAAACATTCTGCAGGCCAGTTGGCAAAAGAACATATGGCGTCCATTACAATCCTTCTTATTAACTCATGGTATGCCGAGGTCCTTAAAAATTAGTTGTCCTGCTGATGGGATATGGAGGTGGACACTGCCAACTGCAGATGTAGTTGAGTATTGTGGGTAATGAGTACATCATTGACATGGGCTATATCTGCACAAGCTGAATGGACTGAAGAGCCACACATATATATCAGGTTATTGATATGATATTGGTACCTGTAAAGGATAACTTGTGAAACTGAGGTATGATGTGATCCATACCGTTTTACTTTTTCTGCATTTCATGTCCGATCATATATGTGACGTTTTGCATTGTAATCATGTACTCTGTAATTTTTTTTAGACAGATTACAATGAAAAATATGTGTGCATGAATCATTGGAATTCTAACAAAGTTCTCAGTGCATTGCTTTAAGTTCTCGTAATTCAAACTGGCAGATTCCACTCAGCTAAAGTTCCTGCACATTTCAGAGAAGGATAAGAGTTGATTTTCCATTTTGGTATATGTCTTTTGTAGTACAGTTTTTAAATTAGACCAATTTAAGATTTAATTTAATTTACGGGTATTGATTTCTGGGCACCCTAATGTGTGGAGCTGAGATTGCTTTCAAACATATCTACTGTTTGATGGTTTTGTTTGTGTAATGTTACTATATAGTTTATCCAGTCTTTAGTACAAAATATTTTTCACATTAAAAACTTTAATAATTATAAATATTATAATTTTAAATAAACAAAAACATGATAATATAAAATAAATTATAAAATATAAAATGTAATACATATACTATTCCCACTACAATTTATACAAAGCTACACAAACTATTATAGTAAATATAAAAAGAAATCCTACTCCCACTTCAGGCAATGCAAAAATAACAAAACTGGGTAAAATGTACAAATATCCTGCCTGTAAATGAAACAGTAGTGAAAGTGTTAGATTGCGGATATGTAAAATTTACTATTCTCACTTCAGTCAATACAACAGTAGGGAAAGTGAGGGATAGGCGAGGGGTAACATTTACTATTCCTACTCCAGTCAGTACAACAGTAGGGAAAGTGTTGGATTGCAGAGGGGTAAAATGTACTATTCCCACTCCAGTCAGAGCAACATAAAAAAAATACATTTGTCTTGAACAAAATAAAATTATTTCTACAAATATATTTAATATTAAAATACATGTCACAAATAACTACAACTATTATATAAATAAAATACAAAAATAATTCTCATGCAAATAAATATTTTTATTTAGGAATTATTTATTAACAATTTTTTTTTATTACAAACGCTTTATTTAGTTACTTCTAACTCTATAATCCCAAAAAACTCACAACCTGCACCTAAAACTTAATTTTAAAAAGCAAAATAATTACGCTATTAACATAAATATTTATCAACAAACTAATTATCACTAGTTAAGTATTAATTATTAATTAATTAGAATTTGTTTACTCCCACAATATATCCCCACAAAACACACTACACACTCCTAAAATTTAACAGAAAATTATGTACACAATTAGCATAATTAATTATCATTTTAATAATGAATATTAATTGTTAATTACTTGAAATTAATGTACTCCCCACCCTATACACTATTAACCCCACGAGTCACATCTACAATCCAGTGGCGTAAGGAAAGTTGAAGGGGCCCCCCTGCAAGGTACACAGAGGGGCCGCTGCTCCGAATCTAATCCGGAGCTCTCAGGCCTGAGTACAGTGCTGAGGGGGCCCCCTGCAGCTCAGGGCCCCCCGCACTGCGGGGGCTGCAAGTGCCTGTGTTACTCCCCTGCTACAATCTTAAAAAAAAATGCACAATTAAAATAATTAATGATCAACTAAACAAATATTATTAATTAAAGACAATGGCCCTAATTATGATGTTGGGTGGCCCGCCCAACACCGTTTCGGTGTGTGAACCAACCAACAGTAGGTTGGCTGTTCCGAACACAGTACTGTGATGCGACCGCATATGGTGCATTTGCAAACTCCCATTTCTCTATGAGAGCTTGTGCTGTGGGCGGCTTCTGCCCACAGCACAAGCTTCCATAGAGAATTGGGAGTTTGTGTAAATCCCTGCACAGCGTTGCAGGCACCTCACGGTGCCTGCCCCACAGCGCAGGGATTTCCTAGGCCTCCAACTGGAGGCCGTTGAGGGATGGGGCCCTGCTAGGGGCCTCCTAAGTTGCTTTCTGACAGGCTTTCCATGTCGGAAAGCCCGACATGGAAAGCCTGTCGCAAACCGGCATCATAATCCCCAAGGCAGAAACGCCGTACGTAAGGGATTATGTGGCGGTTTCCGACTGGCTGATGGGCTCCTTGAGCCCGTCGGCGGACAGCCGGAATGATTGACCGGTTTAAACTCTGACCGCCTATATTGTAATTAGGCAGTCAGACTTTAAACCATGGATGTCGCTCAGAAAGCCTCTGACCTGCGGTTGGAGGCTTTCCGACCGATATCCTAATGAGCCACTAAATGATAATTAATTACAATTAATTAATTTCCCACCCTTTGCACCTATAAATCACATATTCTACATAAAATTAAACTTAAAAAAGGTAATTACACAATTCAAATAATTACTTGTCAATTAAATAATTAATTGCATTAAACAGCTAATTATGAATTAATTTAAATAAATGTACTCTCTACCATTTACCCCTATAAACCCCACAACCAGCACCTAAAAAGACAATATATTACACTATTAACATAATTAATCATCAATTAATTAATATTAATTTACAACTAATTATTAAGTAATTAAAAATAAATTACTTCCCAACTTTTACCCCTGCAAACCCCACAACCCGCATCCCCCCCAAAAAATTACACAATTAATATTATTAATTATCAATTAATTAATATTAATTGACAACTAATTATTAATTAAATCAAAATAAAGTAATTCCCACCCTATACCCATATAATCCCCACAACCAACACATCAAATTTACATTGAAAAAAATTAATAGCACAATTAACATAATTAAATATCAATTCAATAAATATTATTACATAAAAAATATTCATTCATGTATTATAATTGAACTACTTTCCACCCTATAAGCCTATAAACCCGCAACCCGCTGTGACACTAAAAATCCCAAAAATTAATTAAATGTAATTTAATAACTACTAAAAAGTTAATAAATATATTAAAAACATAAACAATAATTATACAAAATATGTATATCGTATACATTTTAAATAGATACTAAAATACATACCAATAATTCAAAAACGATATTTTAAACAACTATATTTTTGCAAACAATATTAATGAATTCGATATTTTAAAAATCAATATCCCTTACCTTAAAATTGATATTCTTGACAATTATATTCTTGTTGACAATATTTCCACATCCCAATGTTTTAGACATCATCATTTCGTATGGCAATATTTTTTTTTAAATATTTTCTCTGAATATCATTATCTAATTTATTTTTTCAACTTAATCTATTTGATCATTCTTATTAAATTTAAAATGTTGTAATAAACATTGCACATTATAAATAGGGTTAATATACAACAGGCAGCCACAAGTTCAGTTACCTTGCAGGCGCTAGGGTCATGATTTCAATGATGCAACAGGTGCAGTGACACCAGGGCCCAAAAGTTGTCAGAACTCCTTTAAACATATAATATTGCTATTATATCAATTAATTCTATTAGCTGAAAAATCACAACCGCGAGGAGGGGCACCTGTTTTTTTTGCCCCGGGCTCAGCGGCCATCTAGGGAAACCTACCAAAGCCACACATTTCTGAAAACTAGACACCCTGGGGAGTCCAGGGAGATATGGCTTGTGTGGATTCTCTAATGTTTTCCTATGCAGAATCCCCTCCAAACCTCAAATTGAGCTGAAATAATCAAATTTTCCTCAAATGTCTGTGTGGGAAAGTTGTGGGATCAGCAGGCTGACACAAATGTCCTTCCACCCAGCGTTCCCCCAGGTCTCCCAATAAAAATAGTACCTCACTCGTGTGGGTGGGCCAAGTAGCCTGACAGGTAAGGGCCCAAATCATATTGTGGGGACATCAAAATGACCTATCACAAAACAACCTGGTTTTGCAAGGGGGGGGCACCTCGGTTTTTGGCCCCAGGCTCTGCGGCCATCAAGGAAAATCTACCTAACCCACACATTTCTGAAAACTAGACATGCTGGGAAGTCCAGGGAGGTATGGGTTGCATGGACTTTCCAACGTTTTCCTTCCCAGAATCCCCTGCATACCTCAAATTCAAGTGAATAAAATCACATTTTTCTCAAATTTCTGTGTGGGAAAGTTGTGGGATCACTTGGCTGATACAAATTTCCTACCATCCAGCATTTCCCCAGGTCTCATTTTACTCAGGAGACCAAGGAGAAAGCTGGGTGGTAGGACCCTTGGGCCGGCACGGTGATCCCACACAAAAATGTGTGGAAAATATAATTTTTTCAGCTAAATTTGAAGTTTGCATCGGATTCTGGGTAGGAAAACGTTGGGGGATCCACGCAAGCCATACCTCCCTGGATTCCCCAGGGTGTCTAGCTTTTAGAAATGTGTGAGTTTGGTAGGTTTCTCTAGATGGCCGCCGAGCCCGGTGCCAAAAACTCAGGTGCCCCCTTGCATAACCAGGTTGTTTTGTGATAGGTAATTTTGATGTCTCCACAATACGTTTTGGACCCTTCCGTACTGCGGGCACTTGGCCCACCGACACAAGTGAGGTACCAATTTTTATAGGTTTGCTAGGTTTCCTTAGGTGCCCGCTGAGCTAGGGTTTAAAACCCACAGTAGACAATTTGTCAAAAAGGTCAGTTTTCACTGGAAAAATGTGATGTGTCCACGTTGCGTTGTGGGCTGTTTCCTGTCACAGGCACTAGGCCTACCCACGCAATAGAGGTACCATTTTTATTAGGATCTTTGGCGAATGCGGGGTGGGTAGAATCTTGTGGATCGGCGCAAATTCCAGAACTTTCCATTACAGAAATGTGAGGAAAATGTGGTTGTTTTTTTAAGTTTGAGGTTTTCAAGGAATTCTGGGTAACAGAACCTGGTGAGAGCCACACAAGTCACTCAATCCTGGATTCCCGTGGGTGTCTAGTTTAAAAAAAAGTATAGGTTTCCAGGTTTCCCTAGGTGCCGGCTGAGCTAGGGTTTGAAATCCACAGCTAAGCACTTTACAAAAAAGGGTCAGTTTTTACTGTAAAAATGTGCTGTGTCCACGTTGTGTTTTGGCCCATTTCCTGTCGCAGGCACTAGGCCTACCCACTCAAGTGGGGTTCCATTTTTATCGAGAGACATTGGGAAATGTGGGGTGGGTAGAATTTTGTGGATCCATGCAGATTCCAGAACTTTCCGTCACAGAAATGTGAGTAAAATGTGTTTTGTTTTTACAAAGTTTGAGTTTGGTAAGGGATTGTGGGTAACAGAACCTGGTGAGATCCACACAAGTCACCCCATCCTAGATTCCCCAGGGTGTCTAATATTCAAAATGTATAAGTTTGCTAGGTTTTCCTGGGTACCGGCAGAGCTAGGGTTCAAAATCCACAGCTAGGTACTTTGCAAAAAAAATGTCAGTTTTCACCGTAAAAATGTGGTGTGTCCACATTGCGTTTTGGCCTGTTTCCTGCTGCGGGCACAAAGCCTACCCACACAAGTGAAGTACTATTTTTATCGGAAGACATTGGGGGATGTCGGTGGGTAGAATTTTGTGGATCCATGCAGATTCCAGATCTTTCCATCACAGAAATATGAGGAAAATTTGTTTTTTTATAAGGTTTGAGGTTTGCAAGGAATTCTGGGTAACAGAACCTGGTGAGAGCTACACAAGTCACCCTATTCTGGATTTCCCTTGGTGTCTAGTTTTCAAAAATGTATTGGTTTGCTAGGTTTCCCTAGGTGCCGGTTGAGCTAGGGTTCAAAATCCACAGCTAGGCCCTTTGCAAAAAAGGGTTTGTTTTCACTGTAATAATGTGGTGTGTCCACATTTCATTTTGGGCTATTTCCTGTTGCGGGCACTAGTCCTACCCACACAAGTGAGGTTCCATTTTTATAGGGAGAGTTACAGGAACACAGAATTGTAGAGCAACTGGTATTACCTGTTGACTTCCTATGCATTTCTGCCTTCCAAGTGTAAGACAATGTGTAAAAAAGAAGTCACTTTGAAAAATGCCCTATACTTCTCATGCTAGTATGGGTACCCGTAAATTCGGAAATGTGCAAATAACTAGTGCTTCTAAACTCTATATTTTGTTCCCATTTCGGAAATACATAGGTGTCCTTGATACCTATTTTTCACTCTTTTTCTACCAAATTAATTGCTATATACCCGGTATTCAATGAAAAACCATTGCAAGACGCAGCTCAGTTATTGGCTCTGGGTTCCTCTGGTTCTTGGTGAACCCTCAAGTCCTACATATCCCTACAACCAGAAGGGTGCATCGGATGTAACTATCATGAGATCATGGAAGAAAGTTCTTATGATTGTGTCAAGCAACATTATGGGGTTGATTCCGATCCGGTAAAAAACGCTCCCAATAGTCGTTCGGAGCGTTTTTCCCGTACGAATCGTACCCTGCAACGTCCGCCGTACGTATGACGAAGTACGATTCATACGAGGAGCCGGACTCCGTACGAATCGTACAGAGACCGTACGACTCGAATCCCCATACGAGTCTCCGAGATCTGTACGGCTCGCGGCTGGTTTTTACGACCCAGCAAGTGCGATACGTGTCGGGTACGCACCGTATGACCCTTTTTTTACGGGAGCAGTAAACAGCCGTAAAAGCAGAGCTTGCGCCGAAACAGGTACGGAACCCCCCCCCCCCCCCGGGTACGGTGCTTACCCCCCATGCTCGCAGGGGTACGCCCCATACACCTGCGATCACGGGGGTACGCACCGTATCCCGCGATCATGGGGTGTACGCACCATACCCCATGTTTGCTGGGTGTACGTTGCGTACACCCCATAATTGCGGGGTAAGGTGCGTACCCCCATGATCGCAGGTGTACGAGGCGTACCCCTGCGAGCATGGGGGGTACGCACTGTACAGTGTGTATGGGATTGTGTGCTTTTCCGTACGAATCGCCCTTACCTGACGTGGACCGTACGGATCGCGTCCTGGTGCCCCGGTCCAGATCGTACTTGTCGGGTCGTACGGCGTGTGTACGAGTCGTACGGAGATGGCTCCGGATACGATTCGTACGGATGTTTATTTTACCGGATAGGAATCAACGTCAGTATGTCCTAGCCCATGCATTTTTGTATTAAATATAACACGTTGTCAATATAAAAGAAATAAATCAATAATGGAATAGAGGATTGCACTTGTTTTCTGTGTTACGTGGAATCTCTCTTCATCTGTTTTTGTCTTTGGGTAAGACTGACAGATTACTGTTTTTAATTAAACTTGTGATATTGTGAGTGACAGGGTGTTCCTTGAAAATGCATGACAAGCTACTGATGTTTCTTGTGCTATATACGCCTTAGGTAGTGAGGTGTTTCACCCTGAGTGGCACCAACTTGACTTTTCTTCATGTAATGATTGTTTTTCTACTGTTTAAAGCCCATATTTTTAGTAACTTTGAGGTGCGACCCTTATTACCACCGCCACCTCTCCGTGTTTTTTGGATGTAACTGAATAATGCGTTAAAAAATCTGTCATATTTAGAAGAAGTTATAGGTGAAAATGTTGTCACAAATGGCTGTTTTTTTCAAAACATTTTCAATATTTTTTAATTTCAACTGTTATTTTCTGTAAAGAAAACCTTGTAGAATCTACACAAATGACCCCTTTCTGAATTCAGAAATATGTCTACTTTTCAGAAATGTATAGCTTTCTGGAATCCATTAATGCTTTCACACCCATTTCTACCACTAACCGGAAGGAGGTTGAAAGCACAAAAAGTAGCAAAAGTAATCTATGTCCCAGTAAAATGCCAAAACTGTGTAGAAAATGTTGATTTCCTTACAAAAGTCTGCCTGTCCCTGAAAGCTGGGAAGATGGTGATTTCAGCACCATAAATTCTTTGTTGATACCATTTGCATGGAGAAAAACAGACGCTTTCTTCTGCAGCACTTTTTCCCCATTTTTCAACACATAAAAACTTTTGATGTATTTTGACAAATTTCTGGGTAATCCACAAACCCTTGGTACCTTTAAAATCCCCATCATGTTGGAAAATAGGAACGCAAATTTGGCGTGGATACTTTAGGGGTCATTAGGATGGCAGGCGGACTTAGTCCGCCCGCCATCCTATCGGATTATGGGACCACCCGCCATAAGGGCGGGGGGGACGTCCCGTGAGGGGTATTAGGATGCGCCCACCACATTGGTGGGCGCATACTGCATTTTTAACATTGTGGCGGGCGGTGCTCTCAGCACTGCCCGCCACAATGCTAAAAATGCATGTGATGCATTTGCATACACAAAGTGACAGGCACCGCGCGGTGCCTGCCGCATTGTGTATGCAAATGCAGGGGGGTACCACAGGTACCCCCCATGTGCACCCCTCGCCTTCACCATGGGGGCTCGCAGGGGGCCCCAAAAGTGAAGACCGCCTGCCTTTCCGCCACCACGGAAAGGCATTCCCCAAAGCCCATACTAATATGGCTGGCGGTGTCTGATAGACACCGCCAACATATTAAACCTTTTCTGCCCCGGTCGCCAAAAGCGGCGGACGGTCTTTCCGTCCGACGCGGTCCCCCCGCCATAGTAATATGGGGGGGGGGAAATGGGTGGCAGGCGGGTGGCGGGCGGACAAGGATGTCGGGCAGATCGCCACCGCCCGTATGGCGGTGGCGATCCTCCCGACATCCTAATGGGCCCCTTTATGTGGACAAAAAGTTACAGGGGCCTAATCGTGAATTTCCCCAAATAACTAAAACAGGCTAAGAACGGGGGACAAGGCCTTATCTTATCTTATCTTAACCAGAATTTGTACAGCGCACGTTCACCCGAGGGTTTCTTGGCGCTAACCAACATGTCTGGCAACTACACCCGAGAGAGAGGAAGGGAACTACACCAAGGTCTGCACAAACAGCCACGTTTTGAGTTGCCGCCTGAACTGAAGAAGAGTAGTAGAGGAGCGGATCTCCAAAGTGAGGGTATTCCACAGCTTAGTTGCAAGCGTGGCAAACCTGCGTCCTCCTTTACGTTGGAACTTAAAACGAGGAACAGTCAAGAGAATTTGAGAGGCAGACCGAAGACTGCGGGCAGGGGTGTATTTAGGAAGGAGTTCCTGAATGAACCTGGGACTACGTGCATAAAGGGTCTTGAACGTCATACAGGCAACTTTAAAAAGAGTGCGTTGTACAATAGGAAGCAAATGAAGTTGCTTAAGCAGTGGTCTAGCAGATTGCCAACGAGGGAGGCGATAAATTAGTCTAGCGGCTTGATTTTGGGCTAATTGCAGACGCTTGCTAAGAGCAGCCGAGATACCCAGGTAGATGGCATTGGCATAATCCAAATGTGATAACACCAGGGCCATTACAACCAGGGTAAGGGCAGAAGGAGTGAGCAGTCGGCTGATCTTCTTTATTTTCCGGAGTTGGAAAAAGCACGATGACACCACAGCATTGACTTGGGGCCTTAGTGAGAGCTCATCGTCGATGATTACCCCCAGGCTTTTCACCGATTTAGAAGGATTAAGGGAAGGGCCAAGTTTGGTAGGCCAATAATGTGGTCCCCAGCAAAGCTTGCTTTTGCCGAAAAGAACCAATTCGGTCTTTTCAGGATTCAGCTTGAGATGGTTACTGTCCATCCAATGATCTATAAAGAGCATGGTAGATTGAAATTGATTAACAGATTCTGGGGAGTCGTCGATGGTAAAGGTGAGTTGCAGATCATCTGCATAATTAAAGGTTGTGACTTTAAAAGATTTTAAAGAGTGCAGCAAAGGGAGCATATAAACATTGAATAAAATCGGGGATAAGGAGGAGCCCTGGGGAACCCCACAAGTAGTAAGTAATTTAGGCGAGGAAAAGGGAGGGAGGCCTACTGACTGAGAGCGGGCACTGAGAAAGGACCTAACCCAATCGTGGGCAGAGCCGCGAATGCCGGCCAGTTTGACACGGTCGAGCATGATATCATGGTCGACCGTGTCAAACGCGGCAGACAGATCGAGTAGAACAAAGGCCTGGGGATACCCAGGTCAGCATTATGATGCAGGGAGTCCGGAACAGCTGTAATAACTGCTTTGGTAGAATGAGCAGGACGAAAACTAGCTTGAGCAGGGTCCAAAAAATCCGACTGCTCGATGAAATTAGAGAGGTGAGTGGTGACGTGGGCTTCCAGAACTTTGGCCAGATAAGTTAACAAAGAAATAGGCCTATAATTCGATAAGATAGTGGAGTCCACGCCAGGTTTCTTTTGTAAAGGTACTACTACAGCCTCTTTGAAGGTATTTGGTACTATACCCGAAACTAGAGAACCATTAAGGAGACTAAGTATCGGTAAAGGAATGGATGTGATTACCTTTTTCAGGACCTGGGGTGGGCAACAATCAAGGGGGGAGCCTGACTTAATCCTAGTTGTCAGGGCGAGCAAGGATGAGATGTCCAGAGGGGGGAAGGAATCAAGAGAATATCTTTTGGGGGGAAGAGTAGAATCAAGAGGGAGGGTGGATGGGATGCTGGTCTTGATAAGCTTAATTTTTTCTTGAAAAAATATATTGAGAGTATTGCAGAATTCTTGAGTGGCTTTAGGTTTGGGCTGGGTTCTTGCCGGATTAGTAAGCTTATCTACAATAGAAAATATGTCCTTCGACTTGTTGGTAGAGTTTTCGATGATATTAGAGAAGAATTCTGCTTTAGCTGCCAAAATAGCCTTCATATAAGCAGAACGGGCAGCCAAATATTGGGTCTTCCTAAAGGAATCATCATAGTTCCTTCTCCACTCACGTTCCTTCTGACGGACAGTGAGTTTCTTAGCCCTGAAGTCGGGGGAAAACCATTTATGAGCATCAGATTAATGCAGGGTTTTCGACGTTTTTAGAGGGGCGTGAATATTGCTAGCTTTAACAAGCCAGTCAGAGATGTCAGCTACAGATTGGTCGAGGTCATCGTTATTAGTAGGGACTGAGTTCTGTAGACTATCCAGGAAGGCTGGGGTGTCCAGAGTCCCCCACTTCCTAATCATGCCTCTTCTGTTCTCTGTGTTCATAAAAGGCATAGAGATAGAAATATGAAATTGTATCAAATAATGGTCAGAACATCTACACGGTAAAATCAAAGGCGAGGTGACGCTAAGGTTGGAACTCCAGATCTGGTCCAGTGTGTGCCCTTTGATGTGGGTGGCAGAGTCAATATGGTGGCTGAAGTTAAGCCCTATGAGGAGATCCCTGAGTTCACTACGTGCCGGGTCTCCAGACCTATTATCCAGCCAATAATTGAAATCGCCAACCATCAAGATCCTAGTGTAGTCAGTGACCAACGTAGCCAACTGGTCACACAAGGTAAGTGGAAAAGAGGGCATGCTTTGGGGGGGTTTATACATCAGTATACACAAAAAAGTGATTGGCCCAGAGTCGAACCTGCTCACCATGTTGTCGGCTATTGGGAGGTCAAGTGACGTCAATTTTGTGAATACTAGATGTTTATTAATACTAGCAGCCACTCCACCGCCCTTTTTACCTGAGACGCGGTCGACCTGCAAGATATAATAGTTCTCAGGAAGCGCCGCAAGGATATCTGGAGAAGAATCCGCATTAAGCCACGTCTCTGTAAGAAAGAGGATATCAGGTTTTTGATCAACCAGAAGGAAAAAGATGTCCAGTTGATGTTTTACTAACGATCTCGTATTGAGATAGTAGATATGTAGTTGTTGATTATCATCTAAAATTCGGCTAGTAGGGGAGTGCTTATAATGCGTGATAGGTGGAGGGTGGTAGATGCTTAATTGAGTAAGGTGTCGAGGGGCTAAGGGGTCCAGCGGTGCTACGGAGTTTCAGCAGGTCCTTCGGGGAGTAACTAAAAAAAGAGGTAAGGGGGTAGCCCCTTGCCCCGGCCCGCCGCGGACGGGCGCAGACGGGCTTGCCTTTGGCGCGCCTTTGGCGCGCCCGCTGCGTGGGCGGGAGGGGATGCACATTTATGGTGTGCTGAGGGTCGTGCGCGAGGGAGCTAGATGTCCAGTTGATGTTTTACTAACAATCTCGTATTGAGATAGTAGATATGTAGTTGTTGATTATCATCTATAATTCGGCTAGTAGGGGAGTGCTTATAATGCGTGGAAGGTGGAGGGTGGTAGATGCTTAATTGAGTAAGGTGTCGAGGGGCTAAGGGGTCCAGCGGTGCTACGGAGTTTCAGCAGGTCCTTCGGGGAGTAACTCAAAAAAGAGGTAAGGGGGGTAGCCCCTTGCCCCGGCCCGCCGCGGACGGGCGCAGACGGGCTTGCCTTTGGCGCGCCCGCTGCGTGGGCGGGAGGGGATGCACATTTATGGTGTGCTGAGGGTCGTGCGGGAGGCAGCTGCAACGCCAACCCAGGGCTATCCCCAAGATGGCGGACCCCCTGTCAGTCACGGAGACAGCACCTAGTCGGCTGCTCGGGGAAGACAGGCAAGCACAGTGCGACGAAGAAAGAAAATGCCAAGTGCAAAATGCAGTGATTAAAAGCAGTAGCAAAATGAAAAACAATAGTAATATTTTAAATTAACATGCGTTGCTCCCGGCTTTCGCCTCAGGAGATAGGTGGCAGACTGTCAATTATACGCGCGAGGAGAGTGCAAAATGCAGTAAATTGCTAAAGCTTTTGATCGTGTTAATTGGGCTTTTCTAAACAATATCATAGGAAAAAACAACTTAGGAAGAAATTTTGGCCATATGGTGAAGGAAATTTACACGAATCCAAGAGCGAGAATAGCAGTGAATGGGAATCTCACCAGTAACATTGAGATTCAGAGGGGTACTAGGCAAGGTTGCCCCTTGTCTCCGTGGCTTTTTAACCTATATATCGAACCCCTGGCCTGCTCCATCAGAAACCATCCACTTATAACACCCTATAAATATCAAAACTGGTCAAAGAAAGTGGCATTATACGCAGACGACCTGATGGTGTTCACCGACAATTACAACCTCTCACAATCAGCAATTGATGATACAATGAACAGCTTTGGTAAGGTTTCAGGATATTTGATCAACAACAGTAAGACAGAGGCAATGAGCTGGAACACTAATCCAAACTCACCTTTCACAAAGGACAAAATAAAATATTTAGGAATCACTATAACAAAAGAGCTGGAAAAAATTCCACAACTAAACCTAAATATAGTGGCTAAAGAAATGAGAAGACTTCTCAAAACTTGGTCAGGTTTACCGTTAAGCTTTCTGGGCAAATCCAATGCAATAAAAATGACAATCATTCCCAAATTCACATATCTCTTCAACACCATTCCGTTAGAGTTTAAAAAAGAAGCCCTAAAAACAATACAAGGAGAAATATCTAGTTTTATCTGGTCAGCAAAAAGTACAAGAATAGCATGGAACAAACTTAGGAGAAGAAAGGAACAAGGTGGAATAGCAAGCCCTGATGTACATGAGTACTACAGATCTTTTCAATTTAAAAATTATAGAGCCATGCTAAGGGAACATCACGCTTACCCAAATTTTCTACAACACTTAACGAAAGGAGAAGACCATTTCCTCTTCAAATTTGGTCATCCAAAATTTTTCAAAAAGGTAAAACTGAAGATCTTAAACAACGCTGTTAAACTTTGGAGCCAGATAAGAAACGTAATAAAGATACCATATTATAGTAATATGGCCCCAATATGGGACTCTCCTGGCACGCCGGAATGTTTAAAAGACTCATTATCCAGGCCTCTTAGACAATCAGGAATTGAAAAATGGGGACAACTTCTGGTTGAAAATGCCTTAATATCTTGGGAACACCTGCATACAATCACAGAAGGAAAAGTATCAAAGTTCAAATATTATCAATTGAGCAGCTGGGCCAACACCATCCCAAAAGGGGCAATAGACATGGGCAATTTTGAAGAAGAAATAATAAAAGAAACCCCAATAAAAAAGGAAGTTTCGAAATGGTACTGGGCTTTAATTGAATCTAGAGAAGAGGACTTAATAATACCGGAAAAATTATGGAGAAAAGACCTACCAAACGAAGTTATGGATCTAAAGTTAATCTGGAAAAAATCAGTAGAAAAATGCTGGTCATGTGTAAAGCCGGCAGCTCTAAAGAGAAATCATCTTTTTTCTATTCATAGAGCATACTGGACCCCAAAAAGATTGTCAAAATTTAAAGGCGCGTCGGTAAAATCATGCTGTAAGTGCGGAGAAGAGAAGGTGAATGATATTCACATGTTTTACTGCTGTCCAGCACTCGTGCCTTATTGGCAAGAGATCGGTAAGACACTAACAGCGGTAATGGCAGCACCTATAACTGTAAGTACGCTTTTCATTATTTTTGGGATCCACTCTACTACTCAACCAGGCACGATAAGGCTAAGTAAACACCAAGAAAGTTTAATATTTGTTCTGATTTTGTTAGCACGAAGAGAAATTTGTATTAATTGGCTAAAACCGGCACCACCAACCCATGAAAACTGGCTAAATTCTGTAATAAAAACCTGCAGACTAGAAAGAATAGGGAAACGCTCTAAAAGATCGCTATACTGGGAGATTTGGGAAAACTATATCACTTCTAGATGACAACCTAAAACTTTTCTTTTTTTCTTTTCTTTTTTGATACTTTCCAATGATTAAAGCAGAGACAATAATTCCAGGCAGGATTTGAACTCTGCCGAGTAGCCTTATAGGCTAGCTCTTCCCAGGAACAATGGAATTATTGGGTATGATAAAGATAAACAGGAGTAAATTGACTGGTCATAATCCAACATCTTAGGAAACTCCCCTTGGACCTTCGATAGACACTTTGGGTAGTGAAGGCACAGCTCTCGCAAAAAACCGTCAAACTCCCAAACACCTTCCTATCTGCATATTCGCAATATGAGGAAAAAAAAATGCAGTAAATTAAAACAATAGCAAAGATTAAAACAATAGTAATTTTAAAAATGACAAGCGTTGCTCCCGGCTTCCGCCTCAGGAGGTAAGTAACGGACTGTCGGCCTAGTAGCGAAAGAGTTCATACTTTCTGTAACTTGTATTGTATAACTACTCCGCAAGCTACAATTTACAACAAAAACAGCTCATTATTAATCACATTAACCATACCTAATGCATTTACCAATGCTTGTTATTTACTTCTTTCCATGCACTCCATATAAGTGCAGGTGTTCCGTCGTATTCCTGCACAGAATTGCAGGGTTTGGAGGGATTCGCACTGTTCATGCCCTCCGGCTCCGCGTGCTGCTTTACCGTTCCCACTGACCATTGTTTGTGCTCCCCATCACCTCCCCCGTCCCGCTGTTCTTCCCAAACGTCCCTCATGTTTGTTTAGCACCTCCTCCCACTATATTTTTTTTTAATGCAGTTTTAGCGTGAAGTTGACCAGAAGGTATTGGAGCACTTTACATGAGCACCAGTTGCATTACAGAGGGAAACATTCACTTTCAGTCATGGAGAGATTAAGGTCCTGATTACGATGTTGGTATCGGTCTGGAACCGCCCAACCAAAGGTCGGCGGTTCAGCCCTCACATTTTGGATGCAACCGCCCATAGGACGATCAGAATTGTCCATTTTGATATGGCAGCGTTTGTGGCTGCGGAAAAGGCCCCCAGCACAAGCGTCATAGCAAAATGGATGCTTGTAAACATCCCTGCACCATGTGGCAGGCACCGTGGGGCACCATAGGTGCCCTCAAGCCACATAGAGGAGGGTCAGGAGGGAAGGGGACCCCAAAGTCATTTTCGGACACCCTTTCCATGTCTGAAAGAACGACAACGAAAGGCTGTCGGAAAATTACATCATAATCCCGAAGGGATCATGAGCTTTTCCGATGCTCCGACGGGCTCAAGGATCCAGTTGGAACAGCAGCAGACGGTCCCTCTGCCTAAAGCCTCCGCCCGCCGCATCTTAATGCAGCGGGCGGACCACAGGTGCAGATGTCAGTGGGAATGACACTGACGTGCCGTCAGAGTTGGACCCACCGACATCCTAATCAGCCTCTAAGTGATAGTTTTATTTTATTTCTGCCAAGTGCATGGCACTCTACAGTCCAGCTCCATCTCTCGTGTCTTACCCCACCTTCCCTCCTCTGACACACCTCCTTCATGTTGCTTAGCCCTCACTTGTTGCTGCTCCCACAAGTTGAGGCAATCAAATATGTACTTATCTACAGTAAAATGCACAGGAACGTGTGATGTTTGTTGGTGCTTAGATATATTCAGTTAAAGTCCTGTCATCAGGTTATTTTAGATGTAATAGTGGCATTCTTACTCAGAACCATAAGTGACCTACAAACCAGCTGAAATGTGTTTGATGCAATATTTGCTACGAGGTCGATTTTTAGTAGCCTGGACAAAAGGACTGCTCCTGGAGTGGCCAACAACGTCCTGTATGTATAAGCCGGGTAGCAATGTCGTTTGATACTGTATACGAAACTGGTAATATCAAACTTTGTCAGTAGCTTTTAGAATGCACTCCATACTAGTGCATTTGTTCCATCGAATTCCCGCACAAAATTGCGAAAAAAATGTTTTGTCTTTTACTCTCCCTGCTTGCGAGGTTGTCATACAGTTACAAAGTTGTGCTCGCAATGATGCCTGCCGTCTCATATAAACCTGCGGTGTAGAGATCTTGGACACGTCAGAAAGAAACCTGAGGTTCCTCCTCAGTCAGATATTCTAGACCCTGGGGTGAACACATTTAAACATGCCAGGGTTCTGGGAAACCCTGTGTCCATGTAGTGCTTGAAGGCTGGAATGCACCACACATGCCATTGGTAAGGCCTATGAAGTGATAAAAATCTGATATTGTACAGGCGAAACTATTGGCTTTGCCAATGCTTGCTTCAGGTAGCAAGTACACCATTGGGTTTGTAAATATTTTTCAGAAGTGTTGCACAGCAGAGTGGGTTCATATGCAGCATGGCTTAAAGTAAAACAAGCGATATGATGCGGTCAGCGTTGATCGTACCAAAGTCCTTTTTTTTCTTTAAACCATGCTGCACAGCAGCCTGCGCAACGGTGCAACATGTGTAATAATACATTGACAAACTCAAAAGAAATAAAATAGGTGAAACCTATTAGTGTTGCCAATGCTTGTTTCTCTGTGTTCTCGTGCGATACTAAGTAGTTTCTACATGCCGTCAAATGTAAAGGGGATGTTCAACGTATGTTGAACCACTGTTACCATTTGTAATAGTTGATTTTAAATAAAATCATAGAGATACGATATTGAGTAGATAATTCAAAGTGAAGTACATTAATAGTTAACTTACTGATTTCAAAATGCTAATTCAATAATGTTGGAAATGGCCCTTTTTGCAGGGTCACCCCTAAACTTTTTGCCTTCCTCTTGCATTTTTTCTGACCTGTTGTTGTTGGTTTTATGACTTTGGGCACTTTACCACTGCTGATCAGTGCTAAAGTGCAAATGCCCTCCCTGTGTAAATATGACTGTGAATTGGTATATCCCTAATTGGCTTATTTGTTTTACCTGTTAGTCCCTAGTAGAGTGGCCTGTGTGTGCCCAGGGGTGGTAACCCAAATGCTGCCGGTGGGCCTGCAGCGCTGGTTTGCGCCACCCACAGAAGCAGCTTGTAAATGGTACCTCAGACCTGCCACTGCAGTGTCTGTGTGCAGTCCAGGACTGCCATCTTGGCTGTGAAGTGCCCACACTTGCCAGCCCTATAACCTTTCCTTGGCATCATGTCAGTCACCCCTATGGTAGGTGCATTGTGTGTGTAAGGTAGGACATGGCTTGATATCTGTAGCATGTCCTGGTAGTGAACTACACTCCATTTTGTTTTTCACTGCTGCAAGGCTACCTGTTCTCTATAGGCTAGAATGGGCAGTCTGACTATTACATCTTATAGTCCTAACTGACTCAGGGAACGTAGTAGAAATTCGAGTTTAGTAGGCCTGAGCTCAGAATAATAAAATACATCTTTTAGCAAAGTTGGTTTTAATATTCTGTGTTTGAAAATACCACTTTTAGAAAGTAGGTATTTTCTTGCCTAAGCCTTCCAGTGTGCTCTGCTGTTATGTGTATTGACTGTCTGGGTTTAGAGGGGTAAGGCAGGCTGAGTCAGACTTGGGTTGAACAGAGAGATATGCATTGAGTACTGGGGAGGGGTAGCTCCTTGACCCGAATAGGGCTGTACCTGGCAAGGTGAATGCTGGCTCTACCTCCTACTGTGCGTCTGATGGCAGACCCCCTCTTTCTGAAAGGGAGGATGCAGCCTGGTTTCGAGTCTCGGTAATGACGCTAAAACATCCTGTGATTCTGGGCAAATCACTTAATCTCCCCGTGCCTAACAAAAATGAATGTGTGTCCTCATGTAACATACCTGGTGCTATGTAAAGTGCTCTGAAACCCGATTCGGGTCAAGTTCGTGCTATAAAAAACTCTGCAAAAAAAAAAAAAGTGCTCCAGGCCTGAGCATAACTGGTTCTGGCTGGGTTCAGTGACTAGAGACTTTTGAGAACAAAGACTTTTGGGGTATAAATATATGTGCCCAAACCCCTGATTTTTGTATTGCTCCTGGATGTCAAGAAGAACCTCTGTTTGTTTCACTGAAGGACTCTGCAGGAGAGGAGTGTCCTTGTGCTTGTGTGCTGTTTCTAGGATTGGCCTGCAGTAGTTCCCTCTGGACTTGGAAGAAGAGGGAAAAGGACTTCTGAGAGAACACTTATTTTGCTAAAGCAATCACCCAGGGCTAGAAGAGAGCTAGCCTTCTTCCGGAGTCACAGGCACATCTGACTCCCCCACCAGCCTCCTGATTCCTCCCAGCGAAGATTCCTATCTGAAGGTGAGGCCCATGTGAGTTCCAGGTCCTCTAGTTCTACTCCAGAGAAGAGAGTGCTGAAATCGTCGCTGACGCTCTTTTGCGAGCCACGGCAGCTGAAGAGCGTAAGAAAAATCACAGCGCTGCTGCCGCCAAGTGCTCGCAAACCAAGAATCATCACATCGCACGCTTGCGGGCCCCAAAGTGCTTGCTAACACTCAAAGATCATTGCATTGCACGTTTGCGGGCCGCTGAGTGCTCGCTAACCCCGGATCATCGCATCGCAGTGCAGGCGTCGTGCGTCCGCCATTTTCCTTGCATCACGCCCGGATCGTCGCTCCCTCGTGGAGTGCCACTTTCTTTCATCACAACAGGTTCGCACACGTAACAGGCTCAGCGCATCATCCCCCCTTGTGGCAAGGATTCAACGCATCGCTGGCCTAGAGTGAAGAAGTTTGTCGCTTTGCCCCGCACGCATCCGCAGACCGGCGCATCATCCTCCCTTGCGGCAAGGATTCAATGCATCGCCAGCCTCGCGTGAGGAAACTCATCGCTACAGCTCGTTTGCGACATTTTGTTGGTTTTGCTACGAAATCCAGGTACTTTGAAAGTAAAAGGGTCGCAGAGACCACTTCCTTGAACTGAACTCCTATTTGCACACTCTGAACTATTTTTACAGCATTTCAAGAATAATCCTACTTTACAGTATTGTGGCTTTTTAACGTTATTGGTCTTGTGTTAAGTCTATATCTAAAGATACTTATTTTTTGTAACTACTGTGTTACTGTGTATGATCATAAATGCTTTACACACTGCCTCTGAGATAAGCCTAGCTGCTCGTGCTACGTTACCACAGGGTTGAGCAGGGGCTATCAAAGGGTGTAGCCCCCTTACTCTGACTTAGGAAGAAGGGTCCCTACTTGGACAGTGGCCAGCCACTGCCAACTAAAGACCCCCATTTCTAACAAATAAATATGCATATTCATATCCAGTATACAGTATTATAAATATATGCATTTAACTAAGCCCGGGCGGAGCTGGCGTAGTACCACTACGTGGAATTCCAGGGAGTTGGAAAACAACTCTGTGGAACTCCGCTCCGCTCCCTTCCACCCTCCCTAATTTAATTATAAAAAATAAAAAGGCACTTACTTGCTGTGGCGCTAGACATACTACGTAGGGGTTTCCGTGGACAAGGACGGCGAGGACGAGGAGGAGAGGGAGACCATGGCGAGGAGAAGGCAGCCCGGAGACGCAACAGCAGGTCAGTGCCATTTCTTTTAATAATTCAATTAGGGATCGTGGAGGGGCCGGCTAACTCCGCTCCGCCACAGAGTCGGAGTTTTGCCTGAACTCCGCATTTTTAACAAGGCGCGGAGTATGTAAAACTCCGCTGGCGGAGTGGAGTTCCCTGCCCGGTGGTAACAATTAACATGAGTAATACAAAAGAAGAGGGAAAGAAGCAAAGGGCTATCTCAATTGTTTATAGTTACATTATTGTTTCCATCAGTTATGCGTTAATCTTTATCCACCTTGCAATTGATGAAACGTCCTCTGTTTTTTACGCATTTCTCCCCTTGCCCCAAGAGAGGATATTTTCTATATAGTAGCTTTCTAGATCGCGAGTTAACTATTGTTGAAAGGACGGAGGTTCAGGGTTCAACCATTCCGCAGCAGTACAGATACGGGCAATGGTGATACTCACAAAAACTAAGGGAGAAGATTCAAAGTCACCTTCATGACTGAATATGATCATCTGCTGTATTGGCTTGATTCTAATCCCATTCAGAGCACCCATAAATGCAAAGATTAGTGTCCAATAGCTCTCTGGAGCCCTGCAAGGTGCAAATGTGTACTATGACCGCCTCCGTTTTTCCACAACAAAGACATTCAGAGTTGGCCCTCAAGCCCCAACTCCATAATTTAGCAGTAGTGTAATACAGATTAAAGAGTGTTTTGTAGATTTGTGTAATGTGGTTGGCAGAAAGCAATAGTACACTGCCCAGCCTAAAAGTCTCTTTAATATTTGTTTGCTCCGTCCTGGTATTTAATCGCCAACCCCATTTTGATTCCGACTACCAACATCATCTAATAAAGCTCAATGTCTAGCTGGTGATATTCTATTATCTTGTCTCTTTTGAAATAATTATTTTCAGCTATCCTTGAAAAAAAGCCATTGGCTGTGTTTCCCAAGTACAGCCTATATATAGATTGGGGGTATGGTAGTTGGTTTATGTAAGGAAATGCCGCTTTTTGTATGCTCATCCCCAGGTTTAGGACTGGTTTTTCGACTCTGAGAATATAATGAGGCCTGCTAAGGAAACCTCAGTGCCTGTGCCCTTACCCTTAAACTGATATGTCGAATTGGTTTCTACCCAGTTGGCTGTGATAACTTACCTGTAAGTCCTTAGTAAATGGTACACAGGGCATGTAAGCTAGAGGGTCCCCAAGGAATTGCAGCACTGGTTGTGCCACCCTGGGTGTGACACTTGTAAAACTTGACTCCCAGCCCGCCATTTGCAGGCTGGAAGAGCAGTTTCACAACTGGCCGGATATGCCATTTAAAGCAATGACACAGCCAGACTACCTACCCCCTGGTATATGTCCAAGTCACCCTATGGCGGCCTAGCGAGTCCTAAGGCAAGGTTCAATGTATCTCATTGGCAGAACATGTATTTTACATGTTCTGATAGTAAAATCAGTAAACTATCGTTTTTACTATGGAAAATCTTGGTCGCCTAATTGGCGAGGGCAGAGTTACTGACCCCCCTGCTGAGCTAACTCTGGAACCGTGAGACCAAAGTGGGTATTCCAAGGTATCAAACAACTCATTACTTGCCAGACTTGATTCTCAGGTGAAAATAATGTAACAAGTTGGCACATGCAACCTTAGCAAAGTTGCCACTTTGTTGGCTTCAGTCCCCTGTACCCAAACTGGTTGCACACAGGGTCCTTTAGCAGGGACAGCTTTCTGCCCTCCTGAGGAGACATGCTAACAACTTCCACGAAAGGATACACTAGGGGCCTGCTCTCGAAGGAGATGTCACCTCTCTCCTGCAGGAATCCACAAGGGTGTTGGCCCATAAGGCGAGATTCAAAGTAGAAGCTGCCTTTGAAGGGCAAATGGGTATCACTTGTGAGAGGGGCTTTGCCATTGTTCAGGCAGAAAGGCTGGCACTTGGGACAGGAGACAGGAAACCAGTTGTCAGCCAGGTTTTCTAAGGTCATGTAGCCCCCTTGGTAGCCACACTTCCGGGTTGGGCCTTGGAGCTCCACGCCCATGGAGAGGGCTCATGCCATATTGGAAGTGGGCTTCCCAGGATGCACAGATGCCACCACTTTGCAGGAAGTGGTCTTCAGGTGGGAGAGAACCTAGTAGCCCATTGGCTAACAATCACATCCTGCCCTGAGGACATTTACTGAGCATAGGTAAAGCACCCTTGGTACCTCGTACTCAGATTTCGACTGGACTAGAAGAAGACCGAAGAAGGACTGCCTGCTGCCCCATGAAAACAACAAAGAGAAGTTGCTCCGGTGTGGAATGCACCTGCTGAACCTTGTGGTTAGCAAAGGAGACGGACTGTGCCTGCTGTGTTCTGCTGGAGAAAAAATTCTCTCCAGGGCACAGGCAAAACCAAGAGACTCCAAGGGTCGGTGAGTAGACCTGTTCATAGCAGAGGGACACAACAGCTGAGAAGCCTGCTTTGGCAAGTTGGTGGCCCAAAGCATTCAACCCACACCCAACCGCCTCCATGTAGCACCAATGGCCGACACCCAACGCACAAAGTTGCACCCAAGTTCCCTGACCCCAAGAGTGTCACCAGAGTGCAGCTGGGACCCCCAGAGGACAAGTTATCAACCCATGAAGGATTGGCTGGTGATTGCGATACTGGGCAACTGGTAGTCCAGTAGTGACTGGACTTCCACCCGCACTAAGAGGACTTTGAGGGATGTTGCCTCTGTGACCAGGGCCATCTCAACCCCTTCATAGACAAAGGAGTAGTCACAGCAAGATCTCCAACGACCACATCGCATCCACAGCATCCTTGGAGCATTTTCAGTATCCTTCATCTCTTGCATTGGAACCACTTCCACAGGAAAGCCCTACAAAGACTAAAAGTGCCTGAAACTGACTGAAGACTGCTTCACCTGCTGAGGTAGCTTTTTTCTGAGAACCTTGCTGGCCCCCCACTGGAGCTGGTCGGCTAAGGTGACTCTAGGTGGCTGCATTCCAATGAGGTACTGGGTTTTTCAGAACCGGTACCGAACCGGTAACCCAGCGGTGTCAGGGTACACCCAAAGACCTCGAGTACTTTCCTGATTCAGACCACAGAAACTCAGAGTCTTCTAGGTGAAGTCAAGGATCGATTTTATTGGCTGCAACCAAGTAACAGGTCCTAGAAGTACAACACACGGGAAGTATATTCTCAGGAGACTGCTCAAATTCACAAAGTCAGGCTTCTCTTTTTATACGAAATATTGTGCTTTAGGCAAACATTCTTCGAATTTACAGTATACCATTGACATATTTTCAATACAAAGGAAAAGCAGAGTCATGATGACAGCCCACATTTCTGTTCGTCCAGCCCATAACAAATTACCCAGCAGGGCCCAACATTTCCATCAGATACCGGTGGACCCCCCAAAAAAACGGGCACCTCCCCATCATAAAGCAAGTGAGAGAGAAAAGAGCAGGGACAGGTGTGAGCAAGATTCGGCAGGGTGTGTGCGCGATGAAAAGGGGTTTATGGCCTGTGAGCCTTGATGCGATCTCATTCGGCCACTGGGAGAGGAACTGACCAAACAGGTTCAGCCTGGGGCAATGGTTCCAACTTGCACAGGTCACAGGAAAGTCAATTAAGGTGTACGTGTCCTTTGGAATCGAATTCAGCTATATTATAAGCCTATGTAAAGGGCAACTTACAAAATGGCTGCCGTACACAATTTTAAATTTCAAAGCTTTTATTCGATTTGTAAGTACAAATCATACAAGCAAAAATTATAATACAATTCATTACATTTAAATTATTATAAGAAGGCAAAGTTATACAAGAGAACTCCAGGAAATTTCAAACTCCAGGAAATTTCTGCCGTACACAAAATGGAAGCCAAGGGTTCAGAACGAAAATGACGATTTCGAGGTGAAATCGTCACTGGAATATGACGAAAATGCTTGTACATAGTGTACTAGCCATTTTCGGTCTTTTGATATAAGATTCGTCATGCTACGACAAAGTTTTATTCACGAGTTCAGAATTTTCAAAACCACAAACCCTCCTTTTGCCCTTACATAGGCAATTTAACCTAATCTCATGCTAATCTGAGTCCAGGTCTATATTCCTAAAGTCATTGAGATGTTGCTGTAACATCATTCTAGTACTTAGTTCGTCTCTTGATACAGGCTTCCTTACACATAATGTAACACAGAGGCCACATATTGCAGGAGCACACTGTATGCACAGACAGAACAGGAAAAGAATGGCTAAGACCATCCCAATGACCATCAGAATTTTCCATCCCCAGGTGGATATCAGTTCCCAAAACCATCCCATTAATGACCAATCTCCTTTATCCACATGAATAGATTCGGAAATCTTATGCAGTTTAGAGATGGTCTGGTACTCGATTGGATCAATCTACATACCCCACCTCGGTCTGCAAGTATGACATCTAAAGCGACCCTGTTCTGAAGGGTCATAAGACGATCCGACTGGAGCTCAGCAGTCAAGTTACTAAGGGCACCAGCAGTTTCAATTACGATGGACTCAACCACCCTGGTTAATTGCCTTAAGTTCCTGCTGTTAGCCATCGGTCCCCAGAACGGCAGAAAACCCTTTACGAAGTCCCCAAATTCTTGTCCTGCAGTGTCTTCTTTACTCAAGACACCTCTAACTATCCTTGTCTTGTGGTAATCTTCCGCTGCTGTGTAGGTGGGAGGCAACAGGAATGAAACAAAACATGTGCCCGAAAAGTCAGGGGGCAACCATGTATAGGCTCTATCAGGGCAGATGAAATAGGTACCCTTAGCTGCTAAAAACGAAGGGGAAGTCTGGGCTGCAAAAACATACGTTTTAGTGCAGATACTCTTCGCTAACTGAGCTCTGGGATTCTTGCCATTACCTTGCAGACACAGGTGACCCTGATGGGGTACAATCCAAATCGGGGAAGATCTCTTAGCTTGCTGTTTCTCACTCAGAGTAGCTCCATATCCGGTTACGTTCCATCCTATGTATACTAGTGTCTTATCTCTCGGGATAGTCTCATAAGAAATATCTTCCTTAATCATGTCTACTATACCCTTAACTAGAGCACTATTCTTAGGATTGTCTGTTACAGAACGTAGGGGGTAGATTTCATGTGCATATATGAACATTGTTCTGTATGCCCACACAGAACCATTGTGGCTGAAAGGCAGGACCAGGTAAGGGATACCTTTATCCGTTGTGTGAGGCATAAGACCACACACCCAACAGTTAGTCGTGTTCATTACTAGTTGGTGTTGGTGCAAGAGCTGAACAAAGGAGTTATTAATAAACTCTAATCTCCTAGCTGATTCGTGTTCAGGAAGGGGTTGAAAAGAGTGTGGGGAAACAGTAGAAAGAGGAGGTATGGGCGATGTAGTGGGTGCAAATGTTACTCGAAAAGAGAACAAAACATAACTTATTAAAACTATCATCACACTGAATAACATAAAAATGCACAATATCAAAAAGCTTTTCTTTGTCATTATTTTACAGATCCTGGTTTTAAAGTTCACTCTTTTGGCAGGTCTCTCCATCTCGGAAAACTCCATCCTCTCTAAAGTGCTGCCCGTGATGGGAGGTTGGTTCTGCTAAGGAATGCTTCTGTCAGTCCAGGGCAACTCCCTTAGACCAACCAGAACTGCCGACCTAACGTCGTCAGCTGCACCCCAAAGACTTTGGGAAATCGCGGCCCTAGCAGCGGAACCCGGATGGCGGTTTGAAAAACAAAAATAAGCAAGTTTCTTAGATGGGAGAGCTGCACTTTCAAAAATAGCAGGATAACATTTTTTTATTTGTCCATAGGTCTCGCTCTCAAATTATAGCGCTTTTTCCCAGGTATTGTTTGGTCTTTGAAAAGGAGTTCAGGTTCTGTAGTGTCCAATGGAATTGACGATGATACAACTGGTTGCAAAATGCTATCGCTCTCTTGTTCAGTAAGTGTTCCTTTTACTCGTGCATCACTGAAAGGCAGAAAACGCGGCACCGTTTCAGTTTCTGAGTCGGCGACACCCTTCTGGACCCACTGGTCATACGGCAGAGGTAGAGGGATCCGTTTGCAGTGGATCCCGTGGATCCAGTTAGCCTTCCCCTCCACTCGCACAGCTGATCTTGTGGAAAGAAGGACGAGGTGCGGTCCGGTCCACCTGGGCTGGTCGTTCTTGGTTCGCTGGAAGTTCTTGACCAGCACCCAGGATCCAGGGTCGATCTGATGTCCTGGAGTTTCAGAGACCGGAGGCAGGGTGTCGTGGACCTGTTGATGCAAAACACGCAATTTAGCCGTCAATTCGTACTGATAATCAAGCAAAACAGGGTGTTCGAGTTCGCTGAACTTAGTGGGCCTTGGCACTCCCCATATGTTGGCCGGGCGGCCAAAAACAATCTCATAGGGACTAAGTTTCACTCGTGAATGCACAGTCATTCTGGTGGATAGGAGTGCTAAGGGTAGAGCATCAGGCCATTTAAGACCTGTGCTCGCTTGAATTTTGGCTAGTTTTAACTTAAGCGTGCCATTATAACATTCTACTAATCCAGCTGATTGGGGGTGATTTGCAGCGTGGAACCTTTGCTGAATGCCTAACCCTTCACATACTCTCTTCATCACTCGACCCACAAATTCACTCCCATTATCACTCCAGACCATTCTAGGCATTCCGAACCTGGGGAAGAACTCTTTCACAAGGGCTTTAGCTGTGGATAAGGCAGTATTGTCTTTTAGGGGGTATACTTCTACCCATCTTGAGAAGGCACAAACAACAACGAGTACGTATTTTAGATTGTTGCACCTCTCCATGTGGATGAAATCTAGCTGCAAAACCTCAAACGGATACGTAGGAGGTGCAAAATGACCAGCTGGAGTTGGGGTTCCCCTACCAGGATTGTGTTTCAGACACACCATGCAATTCTTGACGACATTCTCTGCACACTTGGGAATTCCTGCATTTTGCCATACTGGAGCCAACAACTTACAAATCCCTTTCACAGTGATGTGAGCCATTCCATGAGCCATTGTAACCACTGCAAGCACGTACGCATCGGGTAGCAACCATCTCTGATGTTCTGACAATTCAATCCAACAACCATTTGCATCCATTCTACCCGTACTTTCTCTCCACATGTTCAACTCTTTCTCTGTAGCCTCAGCTTGAATAGACTTCACACTCTCTATCGTGTCTTCACACATTCCATCACCAAGCCATCTTGCAGGGCCTGCAACATACATTCGGCTCATCACATTCCTTGCAGTTTCTTTCGCGATTTCGTCCGCAAATGCATTTCCACGACCAACATCATCAGTCCCCTTCTTGTGAGCACTACATTTCACAATCGCCACTTGCAGAGGCAAGGTCAGTGATTCAAGAAGCTCATTCACCAACTGACCATGCTGAATCTTAGCTCCATGCGAAGTCAGGAACCCACGTTCTCTCCACAGTCGTCCAAAACTATGAGCCACACCAAATGCATACTGACTGTCGGTATAGACAGTCACTTTCATTCCTTTTGACAACACACATGCTCTTGTAAGTGCAATCAATTCTGCTGCTTGAGCTGAATTGTGTGGAATACGTGCAGCTTCAACAATTGTATGCAAAGTCGTGACAGCATATGCTGCAGTCGTATCACCATTCGGGAGCTTGAAGCATGAACCATCCACCCACAATGTACCATCACATTCAGCAAGAGGAGTATCGTCGAGATCTACTCTCCCTTTCGTTTCTTCTTCTGTTCTAAGAAAACAATCATGCTGTTCTGAAGCATCTAATTCCTCTACAATTGGTAACAACGTAGCTGGGTTTAACGTGCTACATCTTTTTATGTGCACATGACTCGCTAACAATGTCAATTCGTAACCTGACAATCGAGCACTAGTTAAGTGCTGTGTCCTGGTTCTGTTTAACAACATGTCTACTGCATGTGGGACCATTACGACTAGCATGTTATTCATCACTAGACCAGCAGACTGTCGAATAGAAACAGCTGCTGCCGCTGTTGCTCTTAAACAACTCGGCAATGCTTTAGCTACCGGATCCAAAGTCGACGAAAAATATGCACATGGACGTTGCCTGCCTCCAAACAACTGAGTCAACACTGACAATGCACAACCTTCTTTCTCGTGGACATACAATGTGAAGGGCTTACTGTAGTTGGGGGTACCTAACACAGGAGCCGAACATAATGCTGTGCGCAATTCAGAAAAACTTTTCTGACACTCTTCAGACCAAGGAACGTGATTGGGTGTATCTTTATACGTTAATGCCACCAAAGGTTTGGCTAATAACGAAAAATTTGGTATCCATTGCCTGCAATATGATGTAATACCCAAGAAAGCACACACTTCTCTCTGTGTTCTTGGCACACTCAATTTTGCTATTGCCTGAATTCTTTCTGGGGTCAGCTTCCTTCCCTCCTTCGATAAAAGGTGACCTAAGTAGGTCACTTCTTGTCGACAATATTGCAATTTGGAAAGTGACACTTTGTGATGCAAATCACACAGATGACGCAACAATGACAACGTGGCTTTCTTACATATTTCCTCAGTATCTGCAGCAACAAGCAAATCATCAACGTACTGTACAAGAGTAGCACCTTCAGGTAAAACAATCGTATCAAGCTGTGTTTTTAGAGCTTGACTATATATTGATGGACTTTCACAGTAGCCCTGGGGAGCGCCTTTAAAGCGGAAGCTGTGTCCTCCTAAACTGAAGGCAAAAATGTCCCTGCTCTCCTCAGCAATCGGGATGCTGAAGAAAGCATTCTTCAAGTCAATCACCGAAAACCAGGTTGCAGAAGCTGGAATCATAGTCAATAATGCAGTAATGTCGGGGACAACTGGAAATTGTGGCACAACTATTTTATTCACCTCTCTAAGATCAATCACAAATCTGTACACAGGTGGCTGAGATGGATCAGTTCGTTTTAAAACAGGCAGAACAGGGCTATTGCAAACGTTGCCTCTTGTCTCTTCAATTACATCTTTTTCAATCAGTTCGTAAATGATCGCTAGCAAAGCTTTTTCACCTTCACTAGAGATTTTGTATTGGGGAATGCGTGGCATTTTAACATTGGCTTTCAATGTTACAACATATGGTGGTATTTCCAAAAGGCCCACATCATTAGGACCAGTAGCCCAAAGAATATCGGGCAGAAGCGACAATTCTGTTGGAAGTTTATCCCTTGACAAATACATTGGAGAAACCACTTTCTTACCTAAAGTAAGTTGTACTCCTGTAGGAGAACAGTACAAAGTCGCATACAATCTTTTTAACAAATCCAATCCTAACAAGTTTTCACCACAACCTGTTGTCAGAATAAGGGGTGCTTCTAATTCACAAGGACCAACAGAAAGAGACAAAGGGTCAGAAATCGGATTTCTAACTGGGGCGCCAGAAAAACCTACTGATACATTCGTTTCGCCAGACAAAGGTGCGCCAGGGAGTTTGGAGTGCATAATAGAACTCTTTGTAGCACCAGTATCCAACAGAAAAGGCTCTGACACACCTGATGTAATCACCTCAATGTAAGGCCCACTCTGATCCACTGGAACTGAAACAACTCCCTCTCTTTGTCTATGGCTATCCTAGCAATCACTACCTTCCAAATACTCATCTTCTATATAGTAATCATCAGCGTAGTACTGAGCTGTCCTACCAGATGCATTATTCTGCTGATCGAACCTATTCATAGAATTTTGAGGTGGAAGGGGACGTGCGTTCTGGGGGACGTTTCCACGTCCTCTACCTCTAGGCGCTTGCTGAACACCTCTTCCTCTTGTATTTGAAACACCATTCGCGCGCTGTAACAGAATAGGGCAGCTATACTTAAAATGACCCTCTTCCTTGCAATACGAACACTGGTTGGGGCCTACAGGAACACGTGGCTGAGTATACTCGAATCTTTGCGAGTTCCTCTGATACTGTTGAGGCTGCTGATAATTACTCTGATAGTTATTCTGACCACCATTATTCTGGCCACCACCACCACGTGGCGGATATGCTTGCTGTAACAAAACCTTCGTTTTCAATTCTTTAATTTTCTTTTCTGCTCTATCTTTCTCGTCTTTGTCTCGATTTTCGTAATATTGTGCAGTAGCCAATATCTGTGCTGAAGAGGAAACTGCCCATGAACTCTCTGAATCTTTTAACTTCTTACACAACTCCGGAAGCAGATTGTGTACAAATTTATCGACGAACAATCGCTGACCACCTTCTGTGCTCATATCTTGACCACTGTGGTCGACAAACGTTTCTTCAAACCTGGTGAAGAAATCTGACACCGTTTCATCTTTCTTCTGCTTACACGCAGACAATTTATCCCAGTTTACACGTATCGTGGGCATTATAGTTTTCATATAATCAATGATCCTACCAGGGAGTTCTGCCACTAAAGGCTCAGGTTTAGAAACACCAATTTGTAGGGCATCTGCAGCAGCAATATTAGCCCATGAGTCACCTAATTCCTGATCATGATCTGAATGACGAATCTTTCCCCATAGAGGCTGTGGAACAACGTTCCCAAACAACATGTCTATGTCAGCTAAATTCATGATATATGACCCAGCAGTCTGTGACAACTCTTTGTAATACCCTGCGGGATTTTTACGGGGATCAGGCAATGTCTGCTTAAGGGCCAAAACTTCAGCTCGCTTCCAAGGAACATGTACCCACACACGCTGAAAGTGTGGCAGAATAGGTGGGTTAGCATTTGCGTCACCCTCTCTCCATTGTGGGGGAACCTCTCTCGTGGGGTATTGTCACGCCTTTTTCCTATCGGATGCGTCACGCTCAAATAGTGATCGAGAAGTGCCCCCCTTACTCCGATATGACAACAATATCTCAACCGCTCTCTCGATATCGGAACCTACGATCATGCCCTCTGCGAAATCGAACCGCACATGACACAACTCGGGCGGGTTGTATTCCAGATCATTGTCTTCTAAATCTTCACAGAGAAAAATACACATTTGTTCAAAAACAAAGCTTCGGTGCTTCCCATTGACGGAAGACTTCCATGACAGACTCTACATCATACCTTACAGCGTCGATAACCCATTTATGCGCTAAACGATTCAGTAAATCTCTCTCTCGATAGTCAGGCAGTTGACTCCGCAACTGTCTTCGTTCTGTGTTAGGGGTCGTAATAGACGACCCGAAGAGAGGTGAGAAAAGATTAGTAACAGTGTTGGCCATTCTCTGTCGAACGGAAGGAGAAACTGACGGAAGAACGGGCAGAAAAACAGGGGAAGATAAGGCAGGAGCAGAGGCAATAGCAGAGGGAGCATCAGGAGAGATAGAAGGTGCACTAGGCAAAGTCGTAGAAAGCACAGGTGAAGCAGATGTGATCGGTGGGCCTTGAGGAGGCTGCACCGAAGGAGCAGGAGCCAGCTGAGGAACAGCTGGTGGGTGCTGTAGAGGAGCAGGAGGCAATGCAATCACAGGTTGCGCAACTAAAGGTTGCGGAGGTGCTGTGGCATTTTGCGCATAGGGGGTGGCGAGCTTAATAAATGCCCCATTAACGGATCTTTTTCAAGCTCTTTTGCTGCATCTTGCTGAAGATGCTGCGGCAAAACTGGATAGCTTTTATCTATTACCATTTTACGTGGCCTGTGCAACTGCTCACTCATCTGTTCTTCTTCATTGTCTTTAAACTGCATAGCAGCTTGTATTATCGAAATTCCCCCTTCTCTCTTATTTTTCTTTGCTAATTTAATTTCCTTCTGTTTGGCTTCCTTACGCCATAGGCGGAAAGAGTCAAACATTGCCGGCCGGGCTTTCTTCTTAAAAAGTTTAACTTCAAGATTATCTAGGATTTCGGTATCAAAGCTACCGTATTGGGGCCATTTTAAAACACCATCTTTTCTGGTGTATTTGATCCACACTTCGTTATATGTGATGGGACCTACGCCATGTTTTCCATATAATTCATAAGTTGGAGTTTCAACCGGAGGAACCGGACACGAGTCCTCCAATCGGGAGTCCCTATTATTACAACCAAGACAAAGCAAATTTCCGAGTCTAAGACCAGGCATCTTCGCTCTCTAGTCTAGCTCCAAACTTCAAAGGATTATCGATTACGATATTCTCGTGAATACACGAGTCCTTCGGCTTTGGCACTTGCAAGTTCCAAAAATGATCCCAAAGGATACTCAAACTAAGACCAACTAAGGACTGGGAGACGCTCCACTTATACTTAACTGAAATATCGATGACGTCACCAGAAGACTTGTCTTATCGTTTCGCTCTACCAAACTTCAAGGGTCCAAATCAGGGCGATAGCCAGGGCAGCAGTCCTTTGTAGCCGTCGGGAAGCGGGGAACCTCGCAGCAAAGACTTTCGGACCACGTCGACATGCAGGGGTCGATGAAGTGGATGGCCTTCCTCCAGAATTTTCACACGAAGCTCCTCACGAACCTCTGGCTGGACCGGTACCGCTGATATCGCCCCACGTTGGGCGCCAGCTGAGGTACTGGGTTTTTCGGGACCGGTACCGAACTGGTAACCCAGCAGTGTCAGGGTACACCCAAAGACCTTGAGTACTTTCCTGATTCAGACCACAGAAACTCAGAGTCTTCTAGGTGAAGTCAAGGATCGATTTTATTGGCTGCAACCAAGTAACAGGTCCTAGAAGTACAACACACAGGAAGTATATTCTCAGGAGACTGCTCAAATTCACAAAGTCAGGCTTCTCTTTTTATACGAAATATTGTGCTTTAGGCAAACATTCTTCGAATTTACAGTATACCATTGACATATTTTCAATACAAAGGAAAAGCAGAGTCATGATGTCAGCCCACATTTCTGTTCGTCCAGCCAATAACAAATTACCCAGCAGGGCCCAACATTTCCATCAGATACCGGTGGACCCCCAATAAAAACGGGCACCTCCCCATCATAAAGCAAGTGAGAGAGAAAAGAGCAGGGACAGGTGTGAGCAAGATTCGGCAGGGTGTGTGCGCGATGAAAAGGGGTTTATGGCCTGTGAGCCTTGATGCTATCTCATTCGGCCACTGGGAGAGGAACTGACCAAACAGGTTCAGCCTGGGGCAATGGTTCCAACTTGCACAGGTCACAGGAAAGTCAATTAAGGTGTATGTGTCCTTTGGAATCGAATTCAGCTATATTATAAGCCTATGTAAAGGGCAACTTACAAAATGGCTGCCGTACACAAAATGGAAGCCAAGGGTTCAGAACGAAAATGACGATTTCGAGGTGAAATCGTCACTGGAATATGACGAAAATGCTTGTACATAGTGTACTAGCCATTTTCGGTCTTTTGATATAAGATTCGTCATGCTACGACAAAGTTTTATTCACGAGTTCAGAATTTTCAAAACCACACCAACTAGCCCAAACGTTTTGGTGAAAAGGTTTTGAAGTAACAAATGTGTGGAATTTGACAATGTTTGTCTGTGGTTAAGTGAAATAACCTTATTTACTATACCTTGTGAATCCTATATCTCCGGAAACCTCTGGTGGGTCTTTTTCATTGTGGTGTCTAAAAATACAGTCTATTTTTATAAACTGGACTTCTTTGGTGTCATATTGATTTTGTCTTCAATTGTTTTGGTGCTGTTTAGATGCTTTACACTTGTTCCTTTGTGTAAGCCTTGCTGCTCAGAGTGATATCTACCCAGGGTAGAGCTAATGGTTTGATAAACGAAACATAAGGGTCCAACAGGGGTTCGTAATTCTATTACATGGTGAGGATGCTTAATCACAGTAAACATCACTTACAACGAAACTTTTACAACGCACTACCATTACAACGCGGTCATTACAACGCAAACTATTACAACGCATTGCGCTGGGGGGCGCTCTAGGATAGGGAATAAGTTTAATTTACTATCCAACACCTTCCCTAGTGTCCACAGGGACTGGAGTTGGAATAGTAAATTAAACTATTCATTATCCAGCACCCAAAAGCGCTATGCGTTGTAATGGTATGCGGTGTAAAAACCGCGTTGTAAAGGCAGGCGTTGTAATAGCCTGCGTTGTAACATCATACATCCGTAAATCACACCATATAATACACCCAATTTCCTAACAGTTTAGGTTTGTAGTTTTTTTATCAACAGTCCCATATGTATTAATGGTGCTGCATAACTTTAGTTTAGAAACAGGTCTATAGCCAAGTGACACAAGTAACAGACATTGTTGTGATTGCATACAACCAATACTAACCTTTATAAAAATATATAAAGTCCAGCTGTATTGAAAAACATCAAACGGTAAATATTTATGGATGTAATTTTATTAGTATTTGGTATATGTATTTGTATTTTTTCTTATTTTTGAATTTTCTCTTTTTACAATTCTTTTTTAGATATCATGATTTTTCTTTTCAGTTAAAAACATATTAGAAAAAGAACATCATCAATAGACTTGAAACTGTACAAATTTGTTGAAGGCAAAGCGGTAGATAACACTACGCGCGTTTCGGCTCTTGAGCCTTCTTCAGGTGACCGTCTATTGCTCTATGAATTATAAAACAGAAACATATTTTAGTAAAGATACATAACAGACATAATATATACAGCAGACTTAAACAGAAAATACACAAATATATACAGTTATATACAGTTATAAGGCCCTAAAACCTTAATTTAAGCAGCACGGTTAGAGACATAGTGTTCTCCATATGTCAACCAAACATAAATATACTGTTTATAACATTGAATTATGTATATTGATATATATTGTCTTTTTGAATATTGTTCTTCACATTTATAATTACATTGTATATGTATTGAAAATAAAATATAGAAATATAGAATACAAGAAATTGAACAGTAATAACAATCATAAAAATTGTATTGCACATGATTTCTGAAAAACATAACACAGAAATTAACTTCCTACATGTGAGAAAGAGATCAATATCTAAGAATTGGGAACATCACATGACATAATGAATGGGTGATAATATAATTGCGAAAAACATGAGTGAAAGAACATGAAAATATGAGACCATAAGCACAGTGTACACTCAAAATCTTAGTCATTACTAGCAAGGGCTGTTTAGGGTAAAAATAAAAATAAGAAATAAAAAATAAATAAAAATAAAGGATGAAGTTATTGAAGCTTACTTACAGTAAATACTTTCGATCCAGACCTGATGAGTGGCGTAGATGTAAGAGGTCAGTGGCAATTGGGGGCTTCTTGATTACTATGGATATAGCAAGGCATGATTCTTATTATAATGTTGGCTGACAGAGAGCCATGTGGAGAACAAGTTACACTTGACATATCAGAGAAAAATCTCTGAAAAGCCACTTTGTATAAACCTGTGTAGAACAGTAAATAACATGTTGATATACCTTTCGGGCATGAGTAGATGAATGAGGATGTCGAGGCAGTATGCTTCAAAAATGATAGAACGTAGTAGGTATCTGTCAAATAAATAGACAGATATTACTAATTCATAATATCATAACAGATGAGAACGAGCTAGAAGATAATCGTAATTAGTTACCTAGACGTCAATAATTACAGTCTTATCCCATCCTTACGGGCACAGATGGATGAATTGAATCTTGGAACCGTTTATTTCAGACGTGGTAAGATGTGATAGGTATCTATCAAGAAAATACTGATATTATTAACTCATTATTTTATGAGAAATAAAAGAGGACTGATATATAATCCTAAATCATTACCTAGACGTCAATAGTTATAGTCTTTTCAGTTCCTTTCGCAAAATTGATGCTGGAGATGATATAAATGCGGCTGCTGTGACTAAAATTTCAAATAATATCTATAAAGATAAAACAATAAGAAGAGAAATTCGAGGGTGAACTTTCATCTTTAATATGTAGCAACCATAATAAATCCAATCTCTAAGTATATTCTTACCTCAGAAAAATGAGCGTTATTTCAATGAGGAAAAATGAAGAGAGGAAGATCATGTAAGGGCGTCTTTAGCAGTCTAGAAATAAGCCATGTATGTGTTAATCAGCTTGTCAAGATAGTAGGAGAATTCTATTCTTTATATATATATATATAGATGTCATATAAGATTACCTAAAACGAGACTGTGAATGATTTCCCAGGAGCTTGAACCTATATGATGCATAGTATTCATATTTTCATATCTATGAATGAAGCATATAAGAGATGTAGTTGTGCGCCACTTTATAGATGAACAGTCTAGTAAAAATTAAACAGCATCTATAATATATTCTCCGTTTACCAATAATAACAAACTGTCCAAAGCTATGGCTATTTATTCTAAAATATCGACCCTATCTTGGACACGTTAGGGTTTACATATATATAACAGTATTGTGACAAATATTGTCATATTAATTGACTTGTAGCTTAAGCTGTGCCTTAATGTGGTAGATTGCAATGTTCCACGCAAAGGTCACATAGTGAGTCATGTGCAAACCGGATTCTGTTTACTTTAATAGATATCATTTAGCCATTCCAAATTTAGAAAAACATGTATTTATTATTAGCTGCCAGGATTTGCAGAAGTATATATAAAAATAGCGGGAAGACAAATGTTTACAAGCGAAAGTGGTGGATACATGCAGCCGCTATACTAAACAACACCGCTTTGAACAGTTAAGGTGTTTGCTGCAGAATCAATACATAGATGAGGAATACTAGCGAACTAATAATCCAGTTACCGAGCAAAAACGACGCCAGTACACTTTCTTACCTGCCAGTGATTGCAGAGCGCTATGAGCTCCCGGTCTGATACGATTAACGAGATGCCGACTGCCTGCACGCAAGAACACTGGATACAAACACCCGCTACTCGGAAGAGCCTCGCTTTATATAGTTCCGGTGTGTACAATGTGGTTGGATAATGAAAATAAAGAATGGACTAGTGGATATATTATCGGTATGTTAAGGAACATAAAAAACGGACTAAAAAGGTAATCTCTATGTTAAACAGGGTAATAAAGGAAACGGAAATGGACAGGAATGAAAATGAGTCTTATTTTTAATAATGAAGAGTAACCCAAAGCGGAAAATAAAAAATTATATTAAAGTTGGGAATATATGACCAAGAAAAACAGGAATGACAGATACCTACTACGTTCTATCATTTTTGAAGCATACTGCCTCGACATCCTCATTCATCTACTCATGCCCGAAAGGTATATCAACATGTTATTTACTGTTCTACACAGGTTTATACAAAGTGGCTTTTCAGAGATTTTTCTCTGATATGTCAAGTGTAACTTGTTCTCCACATGGCTCTCTGTCAGCCAACATTATAATAAGAATCATGCCTTGCTATATCCATAGTAATCAAGAAGCCCCCAATTGCCACTGACCTCTTACATCTACGCCACTCATCAGGTCTGGATCGAAAGTATTTACTGTAAGTAAGCTTCAATAACTTCATCCTTTATTTTTATTTATTTTTTATTTCTTATTTTTATTTTTACCCTAAACAGCCCTTGCTAGTAATGACTAAGATTTTGAGTGTACACTGTGCTTATGGTCTCATATTTTCATGTTCTTTCACTCATGTTTTTCGCAATTATATTATCACCCATTCATTATGTCATGTGATGTTCCCAATTCTTAGATATTGATCTCTTTCTCACATGTAGGAAGTTAATTTCTGTGTTATGTTTTTCAGAAATCATGTGCAATACAATTTTTATGATTGTTATTACTGTTCAATTTCTTGTATTCTATATTTCTATATTTTATTTTCAATACATATACAATGTAATTATAAATGTGAAGAACAATATTCAAAAAGACAATATATATCAATATACATAATTCAATGTTATAAACAGTATATTTATGTTTGGTTGACATATGGAGAACACTATGTCTCTAACCGTGCTGCTTAAATTAAGGTTTTAGGGCCTTATAACTGTATATAACTGTATATATTTGTGTATTTTCTGTTTAAGTCCGCTGTATATATTATGTCTGTTATGTATCTTTACTTAAATATGTTTCTGTTTTATAATTCATAGAGCAATAGACGGTCACCTGAAGAAGGCTCAGGAGCCGAAACGCGCGTAGTGTTATCTACCGCTTTGCCTTCAACAAATTTGTACAGTTTCAAGTCTATTGATGATGTTCTTTTTCTAATATGTTTTTAACTGAAAAGAAAAATCATGATATCTAAAAAAGAATTGTAAAAAGAGAAAATTCAAAAATAAGAAAAAATACAAATACATATACCAAATACTAATAAAATTACATCCATAAATATTTACCGTTTGATGTTTTTCAATACAGCTGGACTTTATATATTTTTATAAAGGTTAGTATTGGTTGTATGCAATCACAACAATGTCTGTTACTTGTGTCACTTGGCTATAGACCTGTTTCTAAACTCATTTCTCCCTATGTATAGCAAGTGAAATAAGAGTATATAGGGGTCCCCTTTTTTCAAAATATTTGTTAAACTCATAGCCTGTTCTATGAGGGGATGTGCTAGTTTATCTATCATATCATGTACTTTTAACTCAAATTGTATTTCTCTTTTTGTTTATATACAGTTTTTTATGTCAAAATACAGAACAGAAGGCCTTTGCAGCACATGTATGTATTACACACACTAAGGTAAAATATCACATACTACAACAGTTTGATATACTGTGAATTCTGTAGTTCTGCATCTTGGAGAACTAAATTCTATATTTCTTTTCTAATTCTAAACAGTACAGGATATTGACAGTTCCTTACAACTCATTGTTTGATAAAATATTGGACATTGCTTGAATCACTACATGAGTTTTGGCTCACTACTATCAAGAGTATGGCAACTCTCAAAACATTCGGTTTCAGTGATGCTGACTTTATGTCTATGGTAGGCTCATCAATCTCTTTTGGCAATAGAACAACAAACGATACAGGAGACAATTCTGAATTAACTAAACTCCTAGCCTTAAAGAAAAAAACGAAACGTATAGAACTTCATGGGGAATATATGCTACACTATCTTAAGGCGGGCTCCCACAAGGCCTCCAAGTAAAGAACATACCAGGGTTATTTGCCCACATTAAAGAATTCCTGGAAAAATGGTCTCTTATTGCGAATCGTTGCTCAAGAGACTTAATGATGCTTATTGTAGAGACAGCAAAACATCTCATATTGGAACTATTAAAAGAGATAGAAGAGTTAGAATCAAAAATCAAATCTTCTCCATCTCTATCAGATGCCAAAACAGCTCTTGACGATATCGAAAAAGAACTTAGTTCATACAGTGACTATCTGATTAAACGGAAATCTGAAAAGCTACAAAAAGATATCCGGTTTTTCAGTAAAGAACGGGTATACCCCTACCTTGCTGATGGCTTTTATACACAAATGGATGACAACAGTGATGCCATCCCAAATCAAACCAATCCATCTTACAATAGAAAATTTACAACATTTTCTAATTCATCTTACTCGGGTAGTGATGATGGATCATTTACGTCTGATTTCAGAGGTCATGGATATACATCTAGGCAAAATAGACGTCCTTTTTTAGGGAGACGCACCAACTACAGGAACAATTGGAGGCCCAGATATCAGGGATACAATCAGCAACAGCCCCAACAACTGTCTTTTCAACAACCGATGCAATACCAACCACAAGTCCCATATCCCCAACAATACCAGGGACCTCAAGGGAACTCCAATCAATACCTGGAGACAAGGAATGCCAAATACTGGAGACAATAGATACTATCCCGATTTTCAATCTCAGTAAAACCAGCCTCAACCAACCAACCATATCCCTATTATCGAAAGGACTATCTTTTGTCCCCCATGCGGGGCTAAACAAATTTGAACTCTTTACTGACCTTATGATTTTTCTACGCAAAGTCAGATTAAAGATTTTCTTTCAAAATAATTCAACAAACGACTGTGAAAACAATAAATCAGGATTAGCCCCCAAATCCATCTTTACTCCTACATTAGATCAGGTACCTCCTGAGGTAGGCATATTTGAGAAAGTAGTATACAACAAGTTCCTACAAGCTACTAAATATGTGCCTAGAACACCACTTAACATTTCCTATGAGGAATATCAAGCTATCAATTCCTTGAAAGACAACACCAATGTTATTGTTAAATGTTGTGACAAAGGAGGAGGAATAGCCATTTTGGACACTGACAATTACACTGATAAAATTGAGAGTATGCTAAATGATACGAATTTTTATTCTAAAATTACAAAGAATACAACTAGTACAATCAAATCCAGAATTGGACGTCTAACTGCCCAAGCATATAACGATGACATTATTTGTCGTAAAGAATTTGAATACCTAAATGTGGAATCGCCTAAATTAGCGTGCATCTATGGAACACCAAAAGTCCACAAAGATGTAAGCAATCCACCTTTAAGACCCATTGTTAACACTATTGGCTCTGTCACCGAGCCTATATCAAAATATTTGGACGCTATCTTACGTCCATATATACAATTAATACCAGGCTATATAAAGGATACCAGTCAAATTATCAATCTATTGGAAGGTGTACCATACAATGCAGAGACACAATGGCTAGTCACTCTTGATGTGGAAAGCCTATATTCTAATATACCATACGAAGGAGCTCTAGATGCAACTGCTTGGTTTATTGAGACCTACCAAGTCGATTGTAACAGTAAATTTATCATTGATTGTCTGTCCATTGTTCTTAAAGAAAATATTTTTGAATTTCGAGGCACATTATACAAACAAACTAAAGGGGTTAGCATGGGAGCTTCCTGTGCTCCCACTATTGCCAATATCTATGTAGCTTTCTTTGAACACCAATTTATTTTCAGAGAAGAGGCCCCCTTTTTCGAAACAATCCAATTCTGGTCACGATACATAGATGATATCATTTTTATATGGAATGATGATCTACAAGTATTGTCAGAATTTACACAGTGGCTCAATCTCTGTGATGAGAACCTTCGATTCACATCCCATCATAGCAATGTTGAGATTGAATTTTTGGATATTATGGTCAAACATGAAGATAAGCAGTTGTACGTAGATCTGTACATAAAACCCACTGCACGCAATACCATCTTGCACCATACCAGTTTTCATCCATTAACCCAAACAAATGCAATCCCTTTTGGCCAGTTTCTGCGACTACGTCGTAATTGTACGAAACTTACTGATTATGATCGCAGATCAGAAGATATGAAGATCAAATTTGAAAACCGTGGATATCCCCACCGAATCATTAGGCAGGCACGCAAGCGAGCTCGCTTTTATGACAGGCAACATTTACTATGTGGCAATTCAAACACTACTGATCAAAATCTGGTGTTTGTCACAAGACATTCTATCCTCAATGAAAGGATTAGGCAGATCATATGCTCTCAGTGGCATTTATTAAATATAAATAAGCCATCCTCAGAGGTTTTACATAAACCAATGTTTGCCTACCGAAAGAATAAAAATCTTAAGGATTTAATAGTGAGGTCACGCATGCCGCAAACAAAACAACCTATACAATGCAGTATAACAGACTTACAACCGGTCCACGGCAATTTCAAATGTGGAATATGTAAATCCTGTCCACTGGCCATAGAAAGCAGATCATTCTGCCACAATGGAATAACAATCGAAAATAAGGGCATGACAAATTGCAAATCCAAAAATTTGGTGTACGTACTGCTATGTCCGTGTAAAAAAGCATATATAGGAGAGACATCTCGATCTATGCATACAAGGCTTACTGAACACAGATCGGCAATACGCACTCAAAAAATAACTGCACCAATGGTATGCCACTATTTAGAGAACCAACACTCACCAGATGATATACGTTGGTATATACTGGAAAAAATTATGCCAACAGCAGGGCTCTGCTGTGACAAAATAAGAAAAAAACGAGAGGTATACCATATTTTTATGTTTAACACTGTCAACAATGGACTGAATTCTGAGATCCCTTGGGATCAAGCCATCATATGATATATGGTGGACATATACCTATGTAAAATTTTGAATATCTGAAAACTTAAAATACACAGTAAAAGTACTTTGTCACAATGTTCTGAAAACTTTGTCACAATGTTTTGGAAAGTTGGTAAAGTTACATCTATCTAGGCATTTGTTACCGACGGAATAATGTACACCTTGTGATATACAGAAAGTAACATCCAATATACTTAGTGTACTCATCCTTCAATGTAACCAGAGATATATGTATCTATTTTGGGATCCTCACATGATGCTACAATGGATTGACATCTATTAATGATGTTTTAATCATATCAGGTTTTCCCCCCCTTTTTTCACTGTCAAGCTATTCAAATTAATATAGACTTTTTGTCTGTTGTATCTCATCGAGATTAATGCTCACAACTTGAGATTTAATTATCACTTCCAATTTCATCTTCCCTTTTTTGTTTATATAGATAAACTATTCACATTACTCGTACAATAGCAAATAATACCAATCCGTTTCTTTGTAGTTATCTTCCTTTCTATCTTCCTTTTACATCACTAGATGTCCTTTTTTAGTTTATTACAATATCACCACAAACATTTCTCTGTTTTATTTTATTTTTCGTACTCATTCCTGTTTTTCTTGGTCATATATTCCCAACTTTAATATAATTTTTTATTTTCCGCTTTGGGTTACTCTTCATTATTAAAAATAAGACTCATTTTCATTCCTGTCCATTTCCGTTTCCTTTATTACCCTGTTTAACATAGAGATTACCTTTTTAGTCCGTTTTTTATGTTCCTTAACATACCGATAATATATCCACTAGTCCATTCTTTATTTTCATTATCCAACCACATTGTACACACCGGAACTATATAAAGCGAGGCTCTTCCGAGTAGCGGGTGTTTGTATCCAGTGTTCTTGCGTGCAGGCAGTCGGCATCTCGTTAATCGTATCAGACCGGGAGCTCATAGCGCTCTGCAATCACTGGCAGGTAAGAAAGTGTACTGGCGTCGTTTTTGCTCGGTAACTGGATTATTAGTTCGCTAGTATTCCTCATCTATGTATTGATTCTGCAGCAAACACCTTAACTGTTCAAAGCGGTGTTGTTTAGTATAGCGGCTGCATGTATCCACCACTTTCGCTTGTAAACATTTGTCTTCCCGCTATTTTTATATATACTTCTGCAAATCCTGGCAGCTAATAATAAATACATGTTTTTCTAAATTTGGAATGGCTAAATGATATCTATTAAAGTAAACAGAATCCGGTTTGCACATGACTCACTATGTGACCTTTGCGTGGAACATTGCAATCTACCACATTAAGGCACAGCTTAAGCTACAAGTCAATTAATATGACAATATTTGTCACAATACTGTTATATATATGTAAACCCTAACGTGTCCAAGATAGGGTCGATATTTTAGAATAAATAGCCATAGCTTTGGACAGTTTGTTATTATTGGTAAACGGAGAATATATTATAGATGCTGTTTAATTTTTACTAGACTGTTCATCTATAAAGTGGCGCACAACTACATCTCTTATATGCTTCATTCATAGATATGAAAATATGAATACTATGCATCATATAGGTTCAAGCTCCTGGGAAATCATTCACAGTCTCATTTTAGGTAATCTTATATGACATCTATATATATATATAAAGAATAGAATTCTCCTACTATCTTGACAAGCTGATTAACACATACATGGCTTATTTCTAGACTGCTAAAGACGCCCTTACATGATCTTCCTCTCTTCATTTTTCCTCATTGAAATAACGCTCATTTTTCTGAGGTAAGAATATACTTAGAGATTGGATTTATTATGGTTGCTACATATCAAAGATGAAAGTTCACCCTCGAATTTCTCTTCTTATTGTTTTATCTTTATAGATATTATTTGAAATTTTAGTCACAGCAGCCGCATTTATATCATCTCCAGCATCAATTTTGCGAAAGGAACTGAAAAGACTATAACTATTGACGTCTAGGTAATGATTTAGGATTATATATCAGTCCTCTTTTATTTCTCATAAAATAATGAGTTAATAATATCAGTATTTTCTTGATAGATACCTATCACATCTTACCACGTCTGAAATAAACGGTTCCAAGATTCAATTCATCCATCTGTGCCCGTAAGGATGGGATAAGACTGTAATTATTGACGTCTAGGTAACTAATTACGATTATCTTCTAGCTCGTTCTCATCTGTTATGATATTATGAATTAGTAATAATTGTCTATTTATTTGACAGATACCTACTACGTTCTATCATTTTTGAAGCATACTGCCTCGACATCCTCATTCATCTACTCATGCCCGAAAGGTATATCAACATGTTATTTACTGTTCTACACAGGTTTATACAAAGTGGCTTTTCAGAGATTTTTCTCTGATATGTCAAGTGTTACTTGTTCTCCACATGGCTCTCTGTCAGCCAACATTATAATAAGAATCATGCCTTGCTATATCCATAGTAATCAAGAAGCCCCCAATTGCCACTGACCTCTTACATCTACGCCACTCATCAGGTCTGGATCGAAAGTATTTACTGTAAGTAAGCTTCAATAACTTCATCCTTTATTTTTATTTATTTTTTATTTCTTATTTTTATTTTTACCCTAAACAGCCCTTGCTAGTAATGACTAAGATTTTGAGTGTACACTGTGCTTATGGTCTCATATTTTCATGTTCTTTCACTCATGTTTTTCGCAATTATATTATCACCCATTCATTATGTCATGTGATGTTCCCAATTCTTAGATATTGATCTCTTTCTCACATGTAGGAAGTTAATTTCTGTGTTATGTTTTTCAGAAATCATGTGCAATACAATTTTTATGATTGTTATTACTGTTCAATTTCTTGTATTCTATATTTCTATATTTTATTTTCAATACATATACAATGTAATTATAAATGTGAAGAACAATATTCAAAAAGACAATATATATCAATATACATAATTCAATGTTATAAACAGTATATTTATGTTTGGTTGACATATGGAGAACACTATGTCTCTAACCGTGCTGCTTAAATTAAGGTTTTAGGGCCTTATAACTGTATATAACTGTATATATTTGTGTATTTTCTGTTTAAGTCCGCTGTATATATTATGTCTGTTATGTATCTTTACTTAAATATGTTTCTGTTTTATAATTCATAGAGCAATAGACGGTCACCTGAAGAAGGCTCAAGAGCCGAAACGCGCGTAGTGTTATCTACCGCTTTGCCTTCAACAAATTTGTACAGTTTCAAGTCTATTGATGATGTTCTTTTTCTAATATGTTTTTAACTGAAAAGAAAAATCATGATATCTAAAAAAGAATTGTAAAAAGAGAAAATTCAAAAATAAGAAAAAATACAAATACATATACCAAATACTAATAAAATTACATCCATAAATATTTACCGTTTGATGTTTTTCAATACAGCTGGACTTTATATATTTTTATAAAGGTTAGTATTGGTTGTATGCAATCACAACAATGTCTGTTACTTGTGTCACTTGGCTATAGACCTGTTTCTAAACTCATTTCTCCCTATGTATAGCAAGTGAAATAAGAGTATATAGGGGTCCCCTTTTTTCAAAATAGCTGCATAACTTTAGTACATAGGGGCTCATTACGATGTCGGGTGGAAAGCCTCCATCCGACACCGTCTCGGTTTTGGGACCGACTGACTTGTGGTTGGGGATTCCGACCGCCGGATTACGATGCAACCGAACACTGTTCGGTCGGATTCCCATTGTTACATATGGGAGCTCATGTTACACCTGAGAACTGGCCGTAACACAGGCTCCAATGGGGAAATGGGGTGTGTGTGGAAAACCCTGCACCCTGTTGCAGGCACCCCATAGTGCCTGCCACACAGTGCAGGGTTTCACATGGGGGTCTAACACACTTGCCCTAGTGTTTAGCCTAGGAAGGGAACTAGAGGCACAGGGCCTAGGCGCTAGCTAACCTTCAACACAAAATGTAAACACAAATGGGACTGCCCCTAGTTGGGATTTCTACAGGATTTTTAGAGATGCGAGTCAAGTGGGGGCAACTCACAAAAAGTGGACTGGCCTCACACACCACCTGGTGTCATTCTTCATCATAGGCCGTCCTCGCCCTCTAAAAACTTTTTTTGATAGAGGGTGGGCATACACCTGGAGAGAGAGGATGCACTTCTAAACTAAGTGGGGGCCTGTGAGTAGTGAAAGTGATTTAAAAACAATTTCAGTAATCAAAAAAACGTATTTAATTAAATCTGCAACTGTATGATATTAAAAGAAGTGAGCGGTGATTTATGAAAATATTATGCCCTCAACCGTGCTAGAAGAGGTCAACATGTTTCTGCTAAGGGTCCCAGGAGGGTACATAGCATTCGTCAGGACCAAGTATGTTAAAGGGCTCTGTCTTTATATACAAAGTGAATAAATAAAGATCAACCACTAAAAAAGGGGGGATATGTAAATATCATTTTCCCCCTAGTGTAGTACTCCAAAGAATTGCCTGTAGAAAAAGAAAGACAAATTCATACAGAATATGAGGATTTCTGTTTGTAATGTTACATTTGCATACATCACCACACTTAAAAGCACGCCTGGTGGTTTCTAAGTGAAAAACATGTGTCCTTCATACGTGTCAACACTTGTAAAGGAGAGAAGAATTGTCTCTCACTGCTTACCTTAGGTGACTATCCTACTTACTCCATGGGAGGTAGAGGGTGGAAGGCCCTACTTTGACATTCTGGAAAGAGAGACACAAAATCACAGCCTGGTGTTGGTAAAGTAGGTCCATAATAGGGGATAAAAAGTATATACAGGTACATGTTAAAAAGTGGTGCATTCCAGTGGTAGAGGGATTTAAACTGCACCATTGCGTTTAAGTACACTCTTGCATCCATCCACCCAGCACACACACTCTTACTGTCTTTTTCAGTGCCTTACGCAGTGTATCCTAAAGCTGTCCCCTTTGCCTCCCCGCCGGTGAATAATGGTGGGAAAGGAGCGGTCTTTTATAGTGCCCCGGGTTGTCTGAGTTGTTTGTTAATTGGGAATCAATCGGTGACACCTGGACCAGATCTGGTGTCTTGGTGGGATCGGGCCTGGTTGCCTGATTAAGGGCATTCCATAGGAAGTGATCCGCTTATGAGACACTGGTTCATTTTCAAGATGATACAGGTTTTCGCTGAGCTGTGAACATAGTAGGTAGTAAAATATGAGACAATAAAAGAATGTTGGAAGACATGACAAGTGAAATTGTAGAGACAGTAGGAACATCGGAAGCAGAAGCAGTATGTCAGGAGGACATACTGCCGAAGGCGCGGTAAAGGCAAGCACGTTTGCGCCCATCAGCTACCAGCGCCAGGACCCCTGGATCTCAGACCACACACCGCCATGACTCAGCTGCCCTCCTCACACTCAACCCAGGAAGGAACAACAACTGACAGCTGTCCATGCCGAGCACCACCCTCGGCCAGTTCTCCTGCAGCCACTGCAGCCAGACCTTTGCCATCGTCCGTACCTCCGTGGCCACCGCCCCCCACGCCGAACGCCAACACTTCCGGATCCCTGAAGTGCATCCCTCTCAACGTGCACTCCCTGTACAGACACGCCGTAGAGATCTGGGACCTCCTCGACACCCTCTCGCCAGACGTCGCCTTCTTCACGGAAACCGGGCCAACGCCTCCTCTACCCCTGACATCGCAACTGCCATCCCCAACTGATACAAGATCCAGAGGAAGTACCGCCCACATCGCCCAGGAGGAAGACTTGCCCTTGCACGCAAGAGCTCCTTCCGACTCTGCACCTCCAGCATAAGCAACTCCCTCTCCAACACCGAACACCTCTATTTCCAGATTCAGACCAGCCCCAGCACCCTCGCCTATAGATCCCCCAGGCATTGAGCTTCTTTCACCACCACCACTGTCGACCTCATCGCACCCCACGCCATCACCTTCACGGACTACATTCTCATCAGAGATCTGAACTCCCACCTTGACAACTGCAGCAACCCTGACTCCACCTCCTTCCTAGACAACCTCGCCAATATCGGACTGAAGCAGCTCGTCACCACCCCCACCCACAAGGCAGGACAAACCCTCGACCTCATCTTCGCAGGAGGGAACAACATCTGCTTCAGCCACACCTCGCAGCCCCTCTGGACAGACCACCACTGCATACACTTCTCCTTCAACACCACCACCGCTCACAAGCCCACGCCTTGCCTACCGCGAAGGAACTGGACAAGGTCACAGAGAAACCCCTCAACTCCACCCTCATCCTCGACACCTTCTCCGCCACGACCGATGCCAACTCTGCAGCCAATGACCTTCACTACTGGATCACCAGCTGCGCAAACAAGCTTGCAACTCTCCGCAATCCCAACCGACAGCGCCCCTGAAGGCTACCTGGTTCACCATCGACCTCCAAGAAGCCAGACGGTCCTTCAGTCGTCTCGAAAAACGATCGAGAAACAGCAAAGCCACCGAAGACCAGACCACCTACAACAACGCCATGACAGAATACCACCAACTCATAAGATCCACCAAGAGGGCCTTCATCCGGAACAAAGTCATCGACCTTCTCCTGCAACTGGAAGGAACTCTTCAACATCATCCAACAATTCACCAAACCCCCCAGCGAAGCCACAGACATCACACCCTCCCAGGACCTCTGCAACAAGCTCAGCTTCTACTTCCTCATGAAAATCAAGACCCTCTACGACAACTTCAGCAAACAGACTCCAGAAACCACCCTCCCCTCCAGCAATGACAGCCAGTCCACCATAACCACCTGGACCCCAGTCACCACCAAAGACACCACCACGACCATGAAGAGTACTCACTCAGGAGCCCACATGGACCACTGCCCACCGCACATCTTTCACAGAGCTACCGCCGACATAGCGCCCGAGCTACGCCGCACCATCAACGCCACCTTTGAATCCGGCTTTTTCCCCAACGACTGGAAGTAGGCAGAGGTCAAGCCCCTCCTCAAGAAACTCTCTGCTGACCCTACAGACCTAAATAACTACCGTCCCATCTCTCTCCTTCCCTTTGCAGCCAAGGTCACCGAGAAAATCGTCAACGCCCAGCTAAACACCTTCATCTAAGAGAACGACATCCTTGACTCTTCCCAATCCAGATTCCGCAGCAACCACAGCACCGAGACCGCCATCCTGGCCGCCACCTACGACTTCCGCATGCTCCTCGACCAGGGCCAAACCGCAGCCCTCATCCGTCTAGACCTCTCCGCAGCCTTCAACACCGTTTCCTACCGCACTCTCGCAGTCAGACTCCAAGATGCCAGTATAGGAGGAACCGCCCTTGACTGGATCTGCTCCTTTCTTGCCGGAAGAACCCAAAGGATCAGACTGTCTCCCTTCCTCTTCGAACCCACAGAGATCAACCGCGGAGTACCCCAAGGATCATCGCTCAGCCCTACGCTCTTCAACATCTACATGGCCCCCCTCGCCACCATCGTCAGACAGCACGGACTCAGCATAGTATCCTATGCAGACACCCAGCTCACCTTTTCCCTCACGAAGAACCCTGAAGACACCAGACTCAGCTTCCAAGAAGGAATTAAGGATGTCGCAGCTCGATGAACAGCAGCTGCCTAAAGCTCAACTCTGATAAGACAGAGGTCCTTGTCCTTGGACCCTCCCCCATGGCTTGGGACAGCACCTAGTGGCACCTCGCCCTCAGAAACCCACCCACCCCTACGGCCACACCCAGAACCTCAGCATCATCCTCGACTCCGACCTCACCATGATTCACCAGATCAATGCCGTCACCTCCACCTGCTTCAACTCCCTATGGAGCCTCTTCAAGACCTTCAAGTGGATCCTCCCAATAGCCAGAAAGACTATCACCCACACACTCATAACCAGCAGACTGGACTACGGTAATACCCTCTATGCTGCAATCAACAAATCCCTGCTACACAGACTCCAGACCATCCAGAACAGCGCAACCAGACTCATCCTCGGCACCCCTCGACAGGAGCATATGACCCAACACCTGCAAGACCTCCACTGGCTCCCCGTCGAGAAGAGAGTAACCTTCAAGCTACTCACCCACGACTACAAATCACTCCATATCAGACCCAAATACCTAAAAAAAAAGGTATTCTTCCACATACCCAAAAGAAACCTCCGCTCAGCCTACCTCGTCCTAGCAGAAACCCTGCGCACCCGCAGAACCAGAGCAGGTGGAAGAGCCTTCTCCTATGTCACTGCCAAGGCCTAGAACAAACTCCCAGTCGACATCAGACGCTCCCCTACTCTGCACACCTTCCGGAAGAGCCTCAAGACCTAGCTTTTCGGCTAACCTGGATTTGCACCCAACCCCCTCCCAGTGCCTTGAGACCCTCATGGGTGAGTAGCGCACTTTAAGATTCCCTGATTGATTGATTGATAAATTGACAATGAAACATCAACACACACAGAGTGGAATGAATACAAAGTTTCCTGCTTCATGAATCGCAAGAGGAGCTGTGCTTGGAGAATGACCAGGTAATATGGATTCAGGAACTCAGGGTGGAGAGAGCCATTTTGGATTCGTCCAAAAATAAGGCCCCGGGCCCGGATGGCGTCCCAGCGGACTTATACAGACATTCTCCAAAACTTTGGGCTAGAGTCCTTACACACGTGTTCTCAGCTGCAAATGGTAAAGTCTTTCCGTCCACATGGGTCACCTCAATTATTGTGCCAATCTTCAAAAAGGGGAGGCGCGATGATCCGGGGTGCTACAGACCCATCTCCCTCCTAGACTCTGCCATTAAGATCTTAGGCAGAGTCTTATTGTCCAAATTAAGGATCAACATCGAGAATAGCGGAGGTTTATCTAACATCCAGTATGGCTTTAGAGCAAAGAGAGGCACCCTGGACCAGTGCTCCAACCTGCATTTGCTAATTTCAAAATACACTGTAGCCAAGAAGGGGTCATTATACTTGGCCTTATGGACCTCTCCTCGGCCTTCGATTTAGTAAACCGAGCAAAACTCTGGGTCATCCTACTTGAGATAGGGATTGATATATCGTTGGTGAATTTCATGGCGTCTCTCCATCAGGAGTTGTTCGCATCTGTAAGGGTTACCAATGAGGGAAGGTGCACCAGCCGTTTTAGATCGGAACGAGGAGTACGTCAGGGCTGCATCTTGGCCCCCCTCCTCTTTACGATCTATATAAATGGCCTGGGCAAACATCTAGAGGCAGAGGAGGTGGACGTTCAGCGTGTAGGGGAGGTAAGACTACCGGCCCTCCTATACGCGGACGATGCAGTCCTGATAGCCCGTACAGGTGTGGGACTCCAACGTTTGTTGTATCTTTTCGGCACCTTTATGAACCGCTTAGATCTAAAAATTAATGCTAAAAAATCACACACGATGGTGGTCGGTCCCTATAGAAACAAGAGCAAATCTAAATCTTTCATATGCAAGGGCGAGGAGGTTTCTAGGGTCACAGTCTTCCCCTATCTAGGGGTGATTTTTGACTAGAAGGGATTGTGGGGCCCCCAAATCAAGGCCAAGAGCACATCGATGGCTAGAGCAACATCCGCCCTTCTAGTTTTCTCAAAAAGACTAGGGGCTAGGCCTATGGAGGCGCTCCTTAAAGTTTACAATACCAAATGTATCCCGATTGCCATGTATGGTTCACCCATTTGGGGGTATGTGTCTCAGGAACCGATCCAAAAGGTGGAAAACAGGTTTCTGAGATTCCTCTTGTCTGTTCCTCAGTCCACCCCCACCTTTTCGATCCACTGTGAGGTGGGTTTGGACTATATAACCGACAAGCTTACACTGGCCCCACTAATATTCTGGTTAAAGGCATGGCTGAATCAAGAATTAACCCTCAACCATGCTATCCTAACTGATGTCATGTCCTTGGATCTTGCTAAGCATATTCCCTGGTTGGAATACGTGAGACACACCTTTGCTCAGCTGGGACGTCCAGATCTCTTCTTAGCACCATCCACTATTAGGAGGGAGGATGTCAACTGGACCAAAAAGCATTTTATGGATAGGGCCAGACTAGCTCGGGAGGACCAAGAACTGTTAAAATCTACTGTGAGATCACATTATACACTAGTAATCTCTCCCTCACTTGAGCCATACCTCAGGATTGTAACTAAGCCTTTTCACAGATTTGTATTAACCAAACTTAGATTTAACCTGATCCAGTTTTACCTAGGCAGTTGCCAATTCTGGTGTAAACCAGAAAGGGGTCCATGTTGTAAATGCCAGGGCTCGACAAATCTGAAAAATTGTACTAGTCCTGCAGGTCTAGTAACTTGGAAAATCCCCTCGACCCAACTGCAATCTACTTGACCTCTGTCTCTGAAAACGGAGCAAAAGTGACAAGTTAATAAGATTTAAAGCCATCTTTATTGCTCAGTCCCTTTGTGAGCAATAAAAATGCCTTTAAATCTTGTTATCTTGTCACTTTTGCTCCGTTTTCAAGACAGAGGACAAAAGTTTGTTTGTCTTCCTACTCGCCAGAAAGGGCGAGTAGGACCTAAAAATAGCTCCTCCTCATCCATTCTCCCTCGCAAATGAGAGCGGGCGAGTGGATTTGTCGAGCCCTGAATGCGATAATTTTTCCACGCAGGATACCATGCATTTTATTATGTTTTGTGGGCTATACTCAGACATAAGGCAAAGACAGTTGTTACCAATTTTGAGAGAGGCGGGCTTTGTGCAAGTCAGGCCTGCCCTAGTGTACTTACAGTCTTTGAGTAGCACCCGCATTATATTTGGAATGGCAAGTTTTCTGGTGGCAGCATGGAGAACTAAAACAAAAAAAAAGTGGCTTCTAGTGTATTTATACCTCCTAAGTAACCGTCCCGTCCACACTGTTTACAGCCCGTGGTTTTGTACTGTATCTTTTAAATGTTCGTGTATGGTGCTTGCAAATTTAAATATATGAATTATGTGTTTTAATGTAGGTACATAAATGTTTTATGCCTTTTATCAAATGTTTTATGCCTTTTATGATTTTTCTAAAATCGAATAAAGTGATTTTGACTGACTTTGACTGACTTGTGGACATTGTAAACAAAAGCTAGACTTTGTTTCACATGCTTGGTTGTTACATATGCAGGTTACGTATTAGGGAAGATGTGCTATCAGTTCCAAGTCCAGTCCAACTTTGCCTAGCTAATCGTTTCCAGTATCAGTTGCACCTTGAGAGATGGCCCTGCTATCTCCTCTTGTCAGGCCACGTTCCTTCCTCCACCCAGCATTTCCGTTGACTCTCCCAGCTTCCCTTGTACCTGCCAGTCCTTGAGTCTCATTGCTAATCCAGCCTCTCCATACTATACTTTTTATAGATCCCACTCCTTCCACCATGAGAATGACCCTGTCCCTTGTGTAAATAAACAATGTTGATTTACCATAACAAAGGCTCTATACTATCTGCTATGATTACATCACCAAGCGATGCTAACGTAGTTATTAGCAGCAACGTTGCACTATACTACCTGATCTCTTTTGTAACCCATCCTTGTATTGTAAGAATTCACAGGTAATAATTAAAATGAAGAATGAAAATGAAGCTTGACCAGATGAAAATCCAAGTAAATAAATGTAATGTCCAAATCCAGCATTACACAGGAGTGCTGCCGTTCGCCTGAAGATCCAACCGCTGAATGAGTTAACAACAGCTGCTGGATCAACTGGAGAACAACATCACGAGAGATGCATCTTCAAACACAATTATGTTTGAAGATACACAAGGATGGTGAAATGCTGAAAATGCTTTTGATCCCGTCGCCAAATGTAATGTAAAAATTCACAGGTAATAATTGAAATGAAGAATGAAGCTTGACCAGATGAAAATCCAAGTAAATAAATGTAATGTCCAAATCCAGCATTACACGGGAGTGCTGCCGTTCGCCTGAAGATCCAACCGCTGAATGAGTTAACAACAGCTGCTGGATCAACTGGAAAACAACATCACGAGAGATGCATCTTCAAACATAATTATGTTTGAAGATACACAAGGATGCTGAAATGCTGAAAATGCTTTTGATCCCGTCGCCAAATGTAATGTAAGAATTCACAGGTAATAATTGAAATGAAGAATGAAGCTTGACCAGATGAAAATCCAAGTAAATAAATGTAATGTCCAAATCCACCATTACACGGGAGTGCTGCCGTTCGCCTGAAGAACCAACCGCTGAATGAGTTAACAACAGCTGCTGGATCAACTGGAAAACAACATCACGAGAGATGCATCTTCAAACATAATTATGTTTGAAGTTACACTCCTTACAACGATGCACACACGAGGAACCTAGAACCTTAATGTAAGTTCCAAATGTGTCATAATAATAACCATGAGGAACAGACTACAATAGAGGTAAACACACCTCATTATAATCCTTTTCTTTTTTAGCAAATTAGATCATTTTAGTCTCCCAGATCCCGCCAAAAGCAGTGGAATTTGTTGTTTCTATTTCCCGGCGAGGAGGTATTGGTAGCCTGTCGCGTATCAGCCGCTGAGAAAAACCGAAAACGTTTGCCCTCTTGTGCCAGGCCTTCGCCAGGGTCACCAGTGGACCCTCACCGCTCTGGCCAGTCCGACGGGGTCTCGCGCGCCTCTCTCTCTCAGGACAGTTCAAAGGGGCCACGCGCGCCTCCCTCCCAGGCCAGTCCGACGGGGGCCACGCGCGCCTCTCTCTCAGGACAGTCGACGGGGCCACGCGCCCCTCCCGAACAGGTCAGTCCGACGGGGTCTCGCGCGCCTCATGCGCAGGTCAGTCTGAGGGGCCACGCGCCTCTCTCTCAGGCCAGTCGACGGGGTCTCGCGGGCCTCCCGCTCTGGCCAGTCTGAGGGGCCACGCGCGCCTCCCGCTCTGGCCAGTCGACGGGGTCTCGCGCGCCTCCCGCGCAGGCCAGTCTGAGGGGCCACGCGCCTCTCTCTCAGTCCAGTCCGACGGGGTCTCGCGCGCCTCTCTCTCTCAGGACAGTTCAAAGGGGCCACGCGCGCCTCCCTCCCAGGCCAGTCCGACGGGGGCCACGCGCGCCTCTCTCTCAGGACAGTCGACGGGGCCGCGCGCCCCTCCCGCGCAGGTCAGTCCGACGGGTTTTCGCGCGCCTCCAGCGCAGGTCAGTCTGAGGGGCCACGCGCCTCTCTCTCAGGCCAGTCGACGGGGTCTCGCGGGCCTCCCGCTCTGGCCAGTCTGAGGGGCCACGCGCGCCTCCCGCTCTGGCCAGTCGACGGGGTCTCGCGCGCCTCCCGCGCAGGCCAGTTTGAGGGGCCACGCGCCTCTCTCTCAGTCCAGTCCGACGGGGCCACGCGCGGCCTACAGTGCCCTTGTTCAGCATTACGCTCAAAGCTGCTTGGCTGCGACTCTGCGGGTTATTAATAAACATCTTTACAGCGGAGGCAGGACCTGTTATCGGCACTCCGCCTCTGCCATCGATTGTGGGTTATAAAGGCACCCCCTCTGGCCTCAGTTCCCTTCCTTCCAAGGGTCGCCCTCCTTCCTGTCCATTCCTCACCCGGCGCCATGGCGCGCGCCTTAGGCCGCATCAGGGCCCTCCTGCGCATCGAGCACCCCCTGGCCCGGGAGTGCATGGCCGAGTTCCTGGGGGTCTTCGTCCTGATTGTAAGTAAAAGTGAAGAGGTGAGAGCTGTGCAGGAGGAGTGTGAACTAAGCCAGGAACATACCTCAGCGTGTTAACGCGCCTGCTGCGAGGTCTCCGTGTAACATGGAGTTTATAGGTTCTAAACCCAGCACAGCTGACTCAAACTTTCATCTTTCGGAGGCTTATGAAATCGAGTTGGCTATTATTTACAGGCGTAGTTTAGTATCAATCAACAGACAATCCACTTTGTATTGTATAAATGGCCCATGTTGTCGTTTTGCTGGAAGACCACTTTGACCTCCCAGGACTAGAATCTCACCATTGAGGTGCATTGACAGAGCTGTGCCCAGAGTTCAAGGACTTGAACGGTATCATACCATTATCTCGCGATCTTTACTTTCTATGACATTACATCGCAGGTAAGTAAGTCAGGAGTGTTTACTTACCATGTAAGTTTTTAGGTGTTTTACATTTTAGACTTTTACGTCTCAGTTACATGCTTTATATATGTGGATATGTAAATATATGTATACACTTGTATAGGTATCCATGTATGTGTGTGTGTGTGGGTGTATACACACACACACGTTTAAAACAACCACATGTATAAAGATAAGGAAAGGAAAGATGGCTTATACTTATTTTAAAAGTTATATATTCGAATTAATGTATTTACAAATGATCAGGAAATTGGTTTCGTATATATTTAAAATAATGTATTCATTCAATTTAATTTAAATTATTCCTAAACTAATGTATAACGTAAAAAATGTAATGTTAAATATTAATTACACTATTACAATATTTAATATATGTTATATCTTTTTTCAAAACTTAATATTAATTAAAAAAAATGAAAGTATGGAATGTAGGATGGCAATTGGATTTTAGTGATTAAGGATGGGTAGTTTTTAGGGGTGGTTTGGATTATTTATTGTCCAGGAGTGGGTAGATTTTAGTTACGGTAACAAGTTTTTAGGGTTGGTGGATAAGTAGTTTTTAGAGGCAGAAATGTGGTTTTATAGTTTAGGAATGACTATTGTGCAGAGGCAGTGAGGAGTGTGTGTAGGACTCAGGGTCAGTGACTGTATAGAGGTAGTAGGATTTTTGTAGAGTTCAAGTATGGGTAGTGTTTAGGGTTAGTAAGGGAATCTGAAGTAGCAGGGATGGGTAATATAATATTAATTTATAATAATTAAATTTAGTAAAAATTTAAATATTCGCATTAAATACTTAGTAGTGTAACTTAAAAATAATTATAATTAAATATATTTAAATATAGTTTTTGAATTTTTACACATATAATATACATTTACATATAGATTAGACATATATAAACATGTATAGATCATTTATATATATATGTAAAAATATAAACATGTAAATTGAATTATGAGAAGTAAAAAGTAATATTTACCTACCAACCTACGATATGAACACACTCCTGATGAAAACTCATGCAATAGAAAGGCATTTCTGATGTAATATAATGTCTGCAATGTAACAACTCCCGATGTAACGTCCGGTATCTTGCTGCAGAGTAATAACAGACATTTATTTTGACCTAATTTAGTGAGTTTCAATGATGGTTAATAGCTGTTACTACCCCCACCTGATGGAGTGTGAAAGGTATTTGTATGCCACGGGAGCCAAAAATAATACTCTTGCATGTAATTCAGATTGGGTTGAAACAATGAGTAATAAAATAGAATAAAATACAATTTTAAAAATCAACTTTTTTAAACAAAAAAATTCATGCAGCAAAAAAATAGTGAATCCTTCTTGTCCTGAAACAGTTTTGCAGAATTGTGCTACATTAAAGACACTGCTCAACTAAGCAGTTATTTAAGGAAGGCGCGTCAAAGAATCAGAAATATCTTCCAATCCTTCTTGATGTCCATTGGCTTTATCCTTAGACGGCCTCTCAGTGAGATGGGTAAATAAGAAATAAGAAATGTACAATTCTGTTCTTCAGGACGCTTTTGAGTTGGAAAAGGGTGCTATCTGATGTCTTCTATTGTGAAAGTATAGTAAACCCGAAACTAAAAAACACGTTTTCAAATAACTGGAATGCATAGGACAATTGAAGCACACTTTACATTACAAGAAGTTTTTACACGTAGACGTGTTCTGTTTTCACCGACTGCAACAATGTATATGCTTTATACAAAATATTTTCTCCTTGGAAAGCCAAAAAGACTCATGATAAAATGTCCCTGCTCCTGCCTATCACATTTTTTGTGTTTTTTATTTGCTGGCTTTATTTGTTTTAGGCTGTCCAAGGTGAGTTTGTTTGTCCCAAGGACCAAAGTCTTTTCATGCCAACTCCCCTTGCATTCTTCCACGAATGCTCCTTACTGTAAACATGCCTGTAAATCTTATTCTTATCTTGTCACATTTTCTGTGCATTCAAAGACAAGTCAAATGTCATGCTGTTTAATGAGAGAGCTTGCTGTTTACTTTTCTTTCTCTTACTTAAAATTGAAAGGATTTATGTGACAATCTTGCTGAATACTGGTGATAAGAAAAGGTTTTTTTCTAGCACAAAATAACATTTAAATGAACTGTGCAAGTACTTCAGAATATATCAGAATTAGGAACACACAAATGAAGCACATTTTTTGTTAATTCTGAAGTGTGTTGAAAACAAATACCTTAATATGCTCAAAACAAATCAATACACTAGGTGATGCTATTTTCACACATTATCGTTTGTGCCCTGCATAGTTTTATTAGTAAAACGGTATGTCAGTGCAAATGTAATGGTCATTTCAGTTGAAAATGTGTTGTCTGTAATCACAGACAACACCACATCATGCATACTCCACTCTATGCCACTCCACTCTACTCTACATCACTCCACATCACTGCACTTTACTCTGCACTGCTCCACTTTACACCACTCCATGCTACTTCACTCTCAGCCTTTCTACTTTACTCTGTTCCACTGTACTCCATGCCTACACCACTACACTCTTCACACTCCAGTCTACCCCACTCAAATGTACTCTGCACAATTCCACTGTATGCCACTCTGCAACACTGCACCCTACACCACTGCACCTAATGCCAGTACACTCTATGCCAATGCACTTTACTCTGTAACACTCAACTCTACGTCCATGCACTCCATGTCAATCCACATTATGGCACACTAATCTACTCTGCACCACTACAATCTGTGCCTCTGCACTCTACACCACTTTATTTAATGCCATTCCACTCTATGCCACTCTACTCTCAGCCACTGCAATCTACCCTGCACCACCACTCTACACCATTTCACTTTACCATGATACAATCTACTCTATGTCACAGCACTCCACACCACTACATTCTACGCCACTACACTCTATGCCACTACACTCTACCGCAGTCTATTCTAAAACACTGCACTGTACTTCAATGCACTGTACACACCTGCACTCTACATCACAGCACTCTATGCCACTGCGCATTATTCTACCCCACTGTTCTCTACACTACGCGAATGAACCCTATGCCAAGGCACTCAACGACACTCTATTCTGGAACACCACAGAATTCTATGCCGATGCACTCTACAAGCCCACTTCCGGGAATCATCGCGCACGGAGGCGCACAAAGCCGAGCAGCTCCCACTGAGGAGCGGGGGACAACGCTGCAGAGACCACCTGCTGGAGGGTGGATTGGCCACTCGTGCTGCTGTATTCGTCTGGGGCCCTGACGCTGTTGGTCTTCCCTGCAGTTCCATCGCGGGGCCGCAGCGGGGGAAGACTACAGCTCCCAGACTCCTCGGCGGACACGCCCACTTCCGGGAATCACCGCGCACGGAGGCGCACAAAGCCGAGCAGCTTCCTCCACGGCGCCGGGCTAATCCCGGGCAAAGGGCGGGCCGTCTGTGGCCGTCCGGGGCAGGAGGAGGCAGGGCAGGGCCATACCACAGTCCAGCCCGAACTGCCAAGCCATGCCTTCCCTGGACCGGAAACAAGCTTCCGAGGACCGGTTTCTGGCATTCCAGCCGTCTTCAGCCCGGCTTGCTTGAATCCAGTGGCAAAGTGAGCAAGGGACTCACGTCTGAGCATACCCTGCCACACTTATGGCGGCCAAAAGCGGTACAAAAGGGGGTGGTGATGGACGGAGCATCTGAATCAATCAAACACTCACACCCAGTCAAAAGATCTGGGTTTAATCCATCACCAATCTTTAGCCCACTCTGCCACCCCAGTTCAGACATGGCTATATGCAAATCAGTCTGACCCTGTGCCTCATGGGACAGTCCAGACCAACCGCACAGACATCAAGCATGGTATTGCCTCTGGGGGATAGCTCACAGGTCACCAAAGCACCACTTCTTTGTATAAAGGCCAGCGCTCCAACTACGGCGGCCCAAATCTCCTCTCTGAACCAGTCTAGTCTACCCGTCCATTGGAAGGCTACCCCCAGCGAATACAAACTTAACTTACCTCCGGAGGCGTCCCCTTTGGTTGCTGTGTTTATAGGGGTACCCCCACTTATGGAGGGTGAGATGGAATCAACCTCGGACCTTATGGTTAAGGCAAATAGGTGGTGCTCAGATATATGTTGTGGGGAGAATATTGCGGACATGTTCATCCACGCAAGGAGGGTGGGCTGGATTGGTAAACAACCAAAAACAACACAGGGGGACTGTGTGGTAATAAACTTTAGCAGGGCTAATTTGGCCAATTGTTTATTTTGGGACGGTTCTGCGGTTTCAACAAAGGACTATCTGAGACCTGTCCCATTAGACTTCTTCTACCAACAGTTAGCCCGTACTAATTCCACAAATCACCGACCAGCAAGATGGCAGGGCTGGAGGCCACAACAGGGGGTGGGTAGCTCTCTCGGATCCACATACTTACAAGCCCTAAGGCGACCCATCGCCCCGCCAGTACCCCCCCCCCCCCCCCCCCCCGGATCCTCCAGGGTGCAGATGAGGGCTGCGGGTTGGTCACGAGCAACCACTTTGCCCCCTGGAGGATACAGACTGACTAACAAATGTGACTCTGCCACCAGCGGGGGGGGCGGCAACTCAAACAAGGTCGCAGTGTGTAAAATGCTTAGTTGGAACGTGGCAGGAATTAGCTCCAAGAGTGGTGACAATGTATGGTCTAGATTTGTCTCTGAACATAACATCATCGCCCTACAAGAAACATGGGATACCTCCTCCAGCTTTAGGCTGGATGGGTTCACCAGTTTTGCCGTGGCTGCCATCCCCAGTATCGCAGGCAGGGCCAGGGGAGGTCTCTTAACTCTTTTTTCACTTGATCTCAAAGGGCCCCTAAGGCAGATTAAAAACGTATCCCCAAATCTCTTAATTGTTGAAAGGGAAATTAGTCCCACCAGGAGTACATTATTCATAAACTTCTATAATTCAGGGAATAGGGATTTTTGTGATAATAACATCGCCGCCCTAGACTCCTTTTTAACTTCAGTCAGTCATAACACACATACTCATTTTGAATACGTGCTATTGGGCGATTTTAATATTCACCCCTGCAATCTTATGTGTAGCTCAATTAACCATATGGGGGTAGCAGGGCCTGATGGACCCCACTTTGAGCATACTACTCCGGGCGAGGAGCTGGAAGATTTACTGGCTAACTTCAACTTTTCAGAACCAATGTCGGCGGAAGGGGGGACTAGAACACCTACCTTTAAGGGGACAGTCCCTGGCACAACTATTGATTATATATTTGTGACCCCTGCTATTTTAAATAGGGTTACTTCTTATTGTACAGTTCCTTCCCCTTACAGTGACCATAATCCCGTCCTTCTTGAGGTCGCCTGGGGAGACTTCATGGGGCCGATGCCGGGGCAAATAAAAACAGGGCATACTTTACGCCCAGTGGATCGGGGCAGAAGGCTCAAGTGGGCAAATGTCGTTCCAGACAGTTTTTACGCTGAAATCCACCCGATAATCGAGGCCCAGGTAGTGACCTGCCAGAACTCTGGCGCCCCAGATTTCGAGATTATGGGTGCCCCTCAATCTATCTGCACCCAAATCTCTTCGAATCTCATGGTCAAACTGAGACAGGGCTTCAACAACCAGTGTCGCTGGTTCGACGCAACTTGCTCGAAAGCACACAAATCTCGAATGGCTGCTCTCAAAGCACAACCAAGGGTGAGGGCGGACATTGCTATATTAAGGAAGGAATATAAGCGAGCTACTAAGTCTAGGCAGGACAAAATCAAGAACGATGCTTGGAAGAACCTACTCTGTACAGATATCCTACGGGATAGTAGGCAATTTTGGGCCATAATTAACCAGCCCTTTTTCTCCGACTCGACCAATTCCGTTATGGATAGTGTCATCCCGGATGACAAATGGTTGGCTCACTTTAGATCAGTCTATGGAGATTCTGACACGGCGGGCCAAGTGAGCATCTTGACGGTCTCTGTGGCCCCACCCATATGCTTTAATAGGGTCGAGGTTGAGAAAGCAATCCTGGACACCACAAAGAACAAAGCCCCTGGGCCAGACGGGGTGCCAGCTGACTTCTACATACACTCTCCAAAGCTATGGGCGGGTGTTCTTGCTAACGTGTTTACAGCCGCCAATGGCAACTTTTTACCAACTACCTGGGTAACCTCTACCATCGTTCCCATATTTAAGAAGGGTCACCGGGACGATCCAGGGTGCTATAGGCCCATATCCCTTTTGGACTCTGCAATTAAGATCTTAGGCAGAGTCCTTTTGGCCAGGTTAAGGGACAGTTTGGAGAGCTGTGGGGGTTTGGCTGACATCCAGTATGGATTTAGAGAGAAGAGAGGAACAATAGAGCAGTGTTCCAACTTACACCTGTTGATCTCGAAGTATACGGTGCCCAAGGAGGGGTCACTATACCTTGCGTTTATGGACCTCTCCTCGGCCTTCGACTTGGTGAACAGGTCTAAGTTGTGGGACATCCTCCTGAGGATCGGGATCGATAAGGCACTGGTCAGGTTCATAGCTTCACTACATCAAGAGTTATTTGCAGTTGTGTGGGTTACCAAAGAAGGAAGGTGCACGTCCCGCTTTAATTCCATGCGAGGGGTCAGGCAGGGCTGCATACTGGCCCCCCTGCTATTTACAATTTATATCAATGGCCTGGGAAGCCACCTGGAAGCAGTCGAAGGAGACGTTCCGCGTGTAGGAGAAGCTAAGATCCCTGCTCTCCTATACGCGGATGACGCGGTACTGATAGCCCGCACTGGCGTCTGTCTCCAACGGCTGCTGGATGCCTTTGGCACCTTCATGGACCAACTAGACTTGAAGGTTAATTCGAACAAGTCACACACTATGGTTGTTGGGCACCACAGAAAAAAGGGTGTAGTTAGAACTTTTAAATGTAAGGGTGAAGTTGTTACTAGTGTTTCTGCCTTTCCCTACCTGGGGGTGCTTTTTGATGATAGGGGCTCTTGGGTCCCCCAGGTTAGGACAAAAAGCCTGGCGGTGACCAGGTCTTCAGCGGCCCTTATGAGTTTTGCAAAAAGGCTGGGCGCTAGACCGATGGAAGCCCTTTTAAAGGTCTATAATAGTAAATGTATTTCACTGGCTATGTATGGCGCATCACTATGGGGTTATGTATGCCTGGATCCCATACAAAAGGCAGAAAATAGATTTTTACGCTCCCCTTTGTCTGTCCCCCAGTCCACACCAACCTTTTCCATACATGCAGAGGTGGGCCTGGACCACGTTTGTGATAGGCTAACCTTGGCGCCTTTAATTTATTGGCTATAGACATGGCTCAATAACGAACTAACTCTTAATCACAGGATTATGAATGATGTCATGTCTTTGGACCACTTTAATAGGATCCCATGTTTGGCCTATCTGAAGAAATCTTTTATGGAATTGGGCCGCCCGGAACTCTTTACAGACCCATATGGTATTAGGAAACAGGACGTATACATTGTTAAGAAGCAGTTCATGACTAGGGCAAGAGTGGGCCGGGAGGAAAGGGAACTGCAGAAGCCAGCAGTGAGACGACATTATTTGCTAGTGAATTCCATTGCACTGGAACCATATTTAAGTTTTGTTACAAGGCCGTATCACAGGTTTCTTCTGATTAAATTCAGATTTAACCTCATACATTTTTATTTAGGTAGTTTCAATACATGGGTGAAACCAGAGTTAGCCCCGCCCTGTACATGTGATAATTTTTCCGTTCAAGATACCTTGCATTTTGTTATGTTTTGTGGTTTCTTTTCAGATTTTAGGAAAAGACATCTGTTACCTGTTTTAAGGGAGGCTGGTTTCTCCCAGGTGAGACCAGCTTTGATTTACCTTCAATCATTGTGCAATATTCGTATCACATTTTGTATGGCAAACTTCTTAGTGGCGGCGGCTAGATTTAAATCACGCAAGACATTATCAGGTTTCTCTGGATGAATCGTATTTTAATATCTTTTTAAACACTTTTTTAGCCCAAATATTTCGTTACGTGATTCTGATTGGTATGAAATTGTTTAATAATTTTTATTCTGTATAAAAATGTTTTTATCTTCTTTGTATGATTTTTAACTAAATCGAATAAGGATCTTTTGACTGACACTCTACACCACTGCACTGTAGTCACTATACTCTGCAACACTTAGCGCCAATGCACTCTACACTAGTCTACTGTAGTCTATGCCACTGCACTGTACTCTACTCTGCAGCACAGTACACCACCGCACTCTATGCCATTCCACTCCACGCCACTTTACTCTACGCCAATGCACTCTACACTAGTCTACTGTAGTCTATGCCACTGCACTGTACTCTACTCTGCAGCACAGTACACCACCGCACTCTATGCCATTCCACTCCACGCCACTTTACTCTACGCCAATGCACTCTACGCTGCTCTACTCCACTGCACTCTATGAAACTCTACTCTGCAACACTGCACTCTATGCTACTGAACTCCATGCCACTCTACTCTGAACTACTGCATTCTATGCCAATGCACTCTACGCCATTCTACTCTGCATCCATCCACTCTACGCCACTGCACTCTGTCACTCCACTCCACGCCACTGCACTCTACTTCACTGCACTCTACTATGCAACACTCTAATCTATGTCTCTGCATTCTACAATGCTGCATTGTACGCCACTGAATTCTATGTCACTGCACTCTAGCCAGTGCACTCTACACCATTATACTCTGCAACACTCTTCGCCAGTGCACTCTATACCAGTCCCCTCTACTCTACACCACTCCACTGTACACCACTCTATGAGACTCCTCTCAATGTCACTTCAACACACGATACTCTGTGTCACTCCACTCTCCTACACTCTACTGCACTCTTCACCATTCCACTCTATGACTCTCCACGCCACTTTCCTCTACACCACTAACGTTCAGCCATGCTGAACAGCAGCCACGCTGGTTGTACAGCATGGCTTAAACACATTGACAACGCCAATAGCGCTTGCAAAGGCGAGACCTATTGGCTTTGCATATGCTTGTCTAGTGTTGAAGAGGAATTGTATACAAGTTTGTTACAGTATTAGAATAGCACCAAAATGGCATAAAATGTGTCGCCTAACTTACCTTTAGGCGGCTAATACACCGCACAATTTGCCCCTCCTTCTTTGCTGCATAGTTTGCCTTTATTTCTCAAAGTAAGTTAGTCATTGCTGCTGCATAATTTAGCCAATGCAGTGCCTGGATACCCTCACAGGTGATTAACCGCTCTTTTAAAATCCACTGATTGAATGATTGACATAATTTAGATATTCATTGCCCTTAGTTTCAGTAGCTCTATTCCCAGCGCCATAATAACATGAGGTGATGTAGGGCCTAGTGTCAGGTACATGGTCAAAGTTCTGACCTAGGTAAAATTATTTCCATTATCATGGATAGGTTGAGCCAAGATTGTGGTGTATTGAGAGAGCATGCATGAAATAAAACAGTGTAAAGTGCTGCAAATCAGTCTAGGCGTGCATTGCTAGATATGTGTGGTGCAGATACTTCCGTGGGTCAGGGTAGTTTTGTGTCTTCACTGGCAGATCGCTGTCTGGTTTCAGTTAGTGCATTATCAATGGTGGACATGACCTGGCTTCGAACCAAGATTGAGTGTCTTTGTTGAGGGTGCATGAAGGAGCATGAGTGAGTAATGAGGATGAAAGGGGAAGGTCAGTGCAGTGATTCGGGAATCCATGTTTTTAAACACTCAGAAAATCAGTTACATTTTGAGCCTCCTTATGGAAGACTTGCGTAACTTTACTAAAGTTGGTTTCAATCTATACTATGATTTTGCTGCAAAATCAGTTACACACAGTGCAAGCTCCTCACACATACAAAGCACTACACAATACAGGTCCAGCCGATATAAACAACCTCACGCAATTCCACCAACCCTCTAGGCACCTCTGCTCAGCCGGACTCTCACTGGCACACATGCCGTGCATACGCAAAAGCTTATCAGGAGGTCCTGCCTTCTCAAACATTGCTCCTAAAGCATGGGATGACCTCCTACATCACATCAGAGCCTCCTCATCACTGCTTCGGTTCCACAAGAAGCTGAAGACCTTTCTCTTCAAGTAAAGCCCCTTGAGGCAAACTCCATAGACCTGCATAGCTCCAGAATATGGTCGTGGGTGGGGCGCTAAAAAAATAAATATAACATAACACCTTTGACATTGACCGGCAGCCAGGCTGCTGCCTCTGAAGGTTATCAAGCTGCCACCCCATCGGGCGATAGTTTTGGGCACAGGGCATTGTTCAATGTCATTCTCTGTCACCAGTATCTGTTGGGCACTTCCATGTCTAGCATTTGACAGTGGAACCATGGAATGACTCCAAGGCACCAAAGAATGTCCTGTGCCCAGCCTCAATGGGCAAAATGTTGTCTTCTTTAGGTTTTGGATCATAATGGCCCTTCAAGGAAAGATTTACCAGAGAATATTAAAGAGGGGCAAATGTTCCACCTGAGACAAAGATTTACTCTACTGCTTGGGTTGGAATACGCCTTATACAAGTTTAAGAGTACCTGCAATATGGAAAGTTTGGTTCGTGTTCATCTACTCTGCAGGGCATTCTAGTCTCTGCAAGCAATTGTGATCAGACGTAATATTACACATATAGGTGTAATTAAAATAATACGCGTACCTTCAGTGGTTTCCAGGTTTAACCTAACACTTAGAATGTTATGTTCTCAAAAACTCTAGGTTGCAATTTGTGTTGCCAGTTTCCATTTGGATTACTAGCAGTGTTTAAAAAAAGGACTTTGGAGTTAGTGCTCGTTACTGCACTCAAAGATTTTCTTTATCTGTTAATTAATACTTGGAACAAAATAAGATCCTTGGAGGTAAACACACTCGGCCATAAACTGATTTATAAATGACTGAAAATTGATTTTGTATTGATGTCTTCTGGAATCTTATCACACCTTCTATAAACTGGAATATCCACAGCAAGTCTCTGGCAATCCAGGTTTACTTCCTGCCACTATCGAGAACATTTCTTAAAGGGCCATTCACAAATGTTATTCCTGAATTCATCTTGAGTAATTTCCATACTCAACACACAGTTTACTGCTAATATCACAAATACTGTGCTCCGAGTATATCTCACAGCTGGCTTAGAGCAACCTCTTTGTGAGTCGTCTCGAAATGTTTTTTCTCAGAGAAAATCCTTCTAATTAGAACATGTTTCCCCCCAAAAAATATATGTGTATGAAATTCAAGATTATAGTAAGTGTAGGAGGCATTTTTTCATGGAAATTCTAGCACTAGAAATGTGTCAGTGGTCAGACATGCTCCCATTCCCATCTCCTACTGCCTATCAGTTCATGATCATGCTCTGACATGTTTTTTTCCAGAAGTTTGTAAAGTGGTGTGTGAAATCTGAGAACAGCAGCGGTTTGTGCAGATAAGAGTGGTGGGGCCGGGTTAGGGGGGGTTCGCCAGACAATGACAAGGATAATTTAATTACTGATTTCATTTTTCCTCTACATCATCTGTCGAAACCCCCCTCACCCAACCCCACCGCCACCGCTCTTCCCTGCATGGGCCGCGGCTGTCTGGGAAACATGAATAGCCTAACAAGAATATGAGCCAAGTAGCAAAGTTTATGGTAGATACTTCTACCTGTAGATTAATCCCAGTGTCAGGCTAAATCCAGAAACTTCAAATATGTCACGTCTCTGGTAGAGGTTGCTTGCTTGGTACCAATGACGGAACTGGTGTCATGTGACGTCACTGAAGCCATATAGCGCCCACTCCAGCCCAGCAAAATAAGTTCCCTTTTTTCTGCAGCTTCAGCACAGATTGAAAGCTCACTCTCTCCTGAGAGTTGTGATTTTTCCTTCACACAAAAAATGACAATTAGTGTAGTGATATGTCTCCCCCTAAGTGTTGTGGCTTTAAGCTGTGTAGGAGATGCAAGGGACAGATGTCCATCACTGACCCACACATCATCTGTTTGTGGTGCTTAGGTTCTGGCCATAATTCCCGCTCATCCAGCTCTTGTTGAACATGAACCTTAAGGCCATCAAGGAGCACAAAGCCATACTGTTCATTGGCCAGGCCCATAATGACATGCAAGGTCATCGTTGGCCGAGACCAGGGTCAGATCCAGCCTCCTCACACAGGAAGCACAAGAAGCTTGGACAAGGTGAGACACCTAGTCACTGCGGATTCTCACAGGATCTTTATCCTCAGAGCCTGAGTTAGTTGTGGTGAGCCTTGTTCCTGCTGGCTTTGAGTCTGTTCTATAGCCAAATTTGACTCTCAAGACGACCCCATCATGGCTTTGGATCAATTCCAGATTGTACGATGCTGCAGCCTCCCTTTCTTGAATTCCTGGCGCCTGTTACAGACCCAGCAGAGATCCTCAAAGCAGTGATGGGCATCCTCACCTTGGGACCTACAGTGCTCTTCTGCCTTCTCATGTTCTGGCCGATGGCACCTTGAAACCTGGCCTACCTCTCCAGTCATCCTTCCCTAAAGAGTCTGATGATCAAGGCATCCTGCTCCTCAGGCCAGTCACAAGGCACATTGCCAACAATTCGGTAAGACAGGGAGTCGATACGAATGGAGGCATGGGATAATAACTCTTCTCTGTAGGCAGTATGGCACTGAACTCTTTGAATGCCAAATGCCTGCCGGCCGGTTATGCTCATGTTTTATGGGATATGGCCCAGCTCGTCGCACCACAAATCACAGAGAACATTTGAAGAAGTGCCGTAGTATGGACAGAATGCCCCAGACATATTGTTAAGTTGTACCTCAATACCGCTGACTCCTTGGTGAGAGCAATACGCACTCCAATCTCAATCTACCACCCTGCATGCTTCAGGACATCAGTATTCTCTTTATGGATTTACTGTTCGATACCACCAAACTATTTGGTGACAAAGCTGACTCGGCCCTTGAACGAATGAAAACCAGCAAGACAATGGACACATCTCTGAACCACCACCAGCCTCAAACACAAATTGATAACCAGCAGTTTCAACATATTCTTAATTACAAATAATCTTTATCAATTTTACAGAAAGATGAAACCAAAAGAGGTATCACAGTAACAGGGAAGAGTAGGAAGGAGAATCACTATATCAGGACAAACATTCTACACCGTACATCAAGTATATTTTAGTGAAGTAAAGCGCCAGGAAGCAGGTATCCATCAAAAGTTGTAAGAGCCAGGAAGCAGTTTGTTCATAAAAGCTGTTACACAGTATGTTCTGCAAAATACAATCTACACTCCTAGAAAAGGGTTACGTGAGGATAAAAACAAGTGAAAGGGAGGGGGAAAATTATGGCGTAAGTGTGAAGGATATATGACAGTAAGGTTGTCGTAGGAAAAATTGCTAAATCTATTGTAAGCAGGTGCAGGATTGTTGGACTTTGGCCCTTAGGGCAGGTTCACCCCTAGACTTTGTGCGTGAAATGGTGACCTGGAGATGGTGATTTTTGGATTCTGCGCACTTTCACTGTGTCCCAGTGGAAAGTGCGTGCGCACTCTGAGTGCATGTGCTGAGCTAGGCCTGCCCGCCCATAGGAATGCATGGGGAATGTATGTGTCCCTGGTAGTTCCTGATGCGTGGGGTGTACAGGCTTGAGTCTGGTATGTGTGAACTCGTGTGAGTGAATGCTGCGCAACGGTGTATGCAGCATGTATGTGTCTAGTAGCGAAGCGCCATTTCTAGACATGGCTGTACGTGTGCTGTGAGGGTGCTGGCGTGTGATTGGCTGGAGCTGGCTGGCATGCCAGGCTCCAGGAAGTCTGGATGGGTCTGCCCGGTGGTGAGTGGGAGATTAGCATGAGTGATGTGTGGGAGGAGTGTACCTGTGTCCTGGATGGGCTGGGTTTTCCCCACACAATGCTGGCTCCGCCCCCCTGTGGTGTGTCTAATGACCCAAGCCCTGCCAGTGAATAGAGAGGGTGGTTGAGGTAAACAGAGTACTCAAGAACCAGCTGCGACTGGTTCCGCCCCCACTCTACACCCTTGAACAAAGGAATGCACTGTATAAAAATGGGGCTGTGTCCCCACAGAAGTGGTTCTCTTCCAGGATCCTGAGGGGGCTGTTGCTGCTGTCGCTGGGCCAGAGGACCGCCACTTGGGGTGTCTCCCTGCCTGGAGACCCAGTGTGCTGGCTCTGGGCCCAGCCTTGTCCCCCCTGCCTGCCCAAGGACTGCTGGGACTCTGCCCTGCTTACTGAGGGCACCTGGGAACGCTTTATTTTACTTATAGCGCTTAAGAGCGCTTTATTTGGCTTGTAGCGCTTGGGAGCGCTGTGCCTTCACCCCAGCGCTGAGAGCGCTTTATTTTGAATTGTAGCGCTTGGGAGCGCTGTGATTGCCCCCTGGCGCTTGGGAGCGCCTTATTGACCTTGTAAAGCGAGTGCCCACCTCGCTGGTTTGGAACATTCGAGCGGCTGCCCACACCGCCTTTACCCCGGGTGAAAAGCACCGCCGCAGCCCGGAGGAAGCAGCCCCGCCTTTCCCCGAGCCGAGGAGAAGCCACGGAGCAGCTGCTGACGTCACCCGGGAGCCGCGCTGCCATTGGCTGTGGCTGCGGGAGGCTCGCCGGGTGACCTGTGTTCTGATTGGCAGACCAGAAGAAGGCGCTGCCTGCGGGGGCCGCCCGAGGCTCCCCGAGCTGGAGAGGAGCCCCGGACCTGCACCGGAAGCCGGTGAGTGCACCAGACACGGGAGGGGCGCCGGGACACACTGTCGGTGTCCGCCCCCCCCCCGCCCCTCGGTAGCGCGACCTCGCGCTTTGTGTCTTGAGCCCCGAGAGGCTCAGGGCGCACCATTGCCTTGGGAGTCCCCGGGAGGGGGACTCCCGCTTACAGCGCCCCCAGTGTCCCAGAGCCCAGAGAGGCTCGAAAAGGCGGCATTTGTTGGTTGGAGCCTGCGAGGCTCAGGGGCATTTTCCTTGGAGCCACGAGGTGCCCCGGGGGCATCAGTTGTTTCGAAGAGCCTGCGAGGCTCAGGGGCAAGTTGTATTCACGAGCCCCAGAGGCTCAGAGGGCATTTGGTGTCTGTGGGGGAGTGGCCCCAGAAGACCCCACCTTGCCCCCACCTGGTTGTGAGCCCGGAGAGAAGGCTCGAGGCGCCAGATTGGTTTGCGAGCCAGAGAGGCTCAGGGGCCATTTGTTTCACGAGCCCAGAGAGGCTCAGGAGACAGTCAGTTGGGCAGAGCCTAGAGAGGCTCCCACGTTGGCCCCATCAATTGCCACCCAGCTGCCCAGCACTTCGTGGGCAGCTGCCACGTTTAGGACCCTGGACATTGGACACAGGGCGTCCTAGCCCACAAGGCCAGAGGGCCTAGGGACAGTCACAGGTGGTGACTTACGTGAGTTTGGCGCAATTGTACTTTTCTACGCACCTCTGAATGTATTGCTTATGCGTCATGTGCCTTTACACCTCTGAATGAATGTTATGCATTGCATCATGTGTTCTGTTCTTACACCCCTACAGGTATTGTGATACATAGGTGGTTGTTTTCTCCCTAGTACAGGTGGTGCTAGTGAGGTCCTGGTTACCAGTGATTACTGGTTGTGTGCTATTTTGTGCTATATTCTATGTACTAAGTGCTATTTCTGAAAGTGCTACTTCTGATTCCTGACAGTGGTCCAGGTGGCCCTGTCTTGTAAATATCCCCCTGTAAATTCTGCCCGTGCCTCTGGCACATTGTAAAGTGTGTTTGATCTAATGTGTTTTGGTGTAATACAAAGGCTATTTTTATATAACCTTGTGTGGAGTTTCCTTTGTGGTGGGCCTTTGGTTGTTGTTGCTGGGGTGCGTGCGCAAATACTTAGCCTACATCGCCTCCAAGTTTAGCCTTGCTGCTCGCGCCACGTTACCTAGAGGGTGAGTAGGGGTTATCTTGGCGTGTAACTCCCTTGCCCTGACTTTGGTGTGGTGGTCTCTGACTGACTTTGGCGAAAGCCCTGGCCAGCCGGGGATCCCATTTCCAACATTGGCGGCAAGCGGCGGGATAAGGATTTGTGTTTGCCTTGTACCTTAGTAGCAGCTGGCTGCACCACAAAACTCTGCATTTTAGATGACCACATTTTAGGGGATTGTTTTTGAAATTCCATTGTTTCTTCTCCTGAAGAGTGTCATTTGATTGTGTTCAGTACATTTGTCCCCCGCCCTGCTTCCAGAGTTTGGTACCTGTGTCGCTTTTGGTCAGGTTGAGAAGTCAGGGGTGGTAGAAACTGCCTTACCGATCCGAGGGGAGGGTGTGTGTGGATGAATGGTGTGTTTTCCTGGACGCATGAGTATGAGTTCTCTTTGATAAGGAGATTGTTGAAGTTTTGGAATTGTGTCCTCTTACTTCAGATTGTTCAGTCCCCTGTGTTGCACGTGTCTGTGAGCATCTTGCCAAGATGGAGTCTGCTTTTAATGTCTGGGGTCTGTTTTTGCATGAACTGAGAGAGTTTTGCGAAGAGAGAGACATTGCAGTGAATGAGTCAGACACCCAGTCCCAACTTAGGGGTAACCTGATCCAATGGCAGAAGGATGACTGGGAGCGTGAGCACAGTGCGGAGAGGGCCCGGGTCTCACACCATGAGGGTGGTGGGTCAGAGGGGAGCCCTGAAGAGTCTGAGGAGGAAGAAGATGACAGCACAGGGACGCCAGCAGATAGTGAGGACCCCATAGATAGGGAGTCCCTTGCTGGGTCCAGTTTAGGAGGCAGCGCCTCATCCCTTTCCCTGTCCCCAGAGGAGCTGGAAGATAGGAGGAGAGAAAGGGAGCACCAGCTGGCTTTAGAAAAGCTCAGGTTGAAGCATGCCCAGGCTATGGCACAGCTGGGCATTAGAAGGCAACAGCTGGAGGTTAAGAAGCAACAGCTGGAGACCGAGAGGGTCTTAGCGCAGGACAGGATAGAGGAGGCTGAGAGGGCCGCCACCAGAGGCAAAGTAGCTCTGGAGGGTAGACTATCCCCTGCGCGCAGTGTTGAGTTTCTGGATCCCCCAGGGAGGGTTGGGTCCAGTGGTGGCAGCTATTTAAATCTCAGTCTAGAAAGTCCCAGTTCCCAGAGTATGGTTCCTGTTTCCCCAGAGGAGGAGAATAGGTTGAGGTTTAGGAACCTTAGGAAACCGTCTCATCAGTCTTGGGAAGACTTTGAGGATGACTGTTGTGAAGCCCTGTGTGATTGGGTACGGGAGCCCACGAAATGTGATTGGGACCTATTGTTCGATATGTTACTCAGAGAGCAGTTGCTCAGTTGTTGTTCACCAGGGTTGCGCCAACACCTGTTAGGGTGTGGATTGTCTGAACCATGTGAGCTGGCAGAGGAAGCAGACCGCTGGGAAGGGACCAGAGGTTCTGTAGAGTCATTGGTGAGTGACTCCAAAAGTAGTGGGTCAGGGATCTTCCAGCCCAGCGTGGTGGAAGAGGCTCAGTGTAGCCCAGCTAGGTCCCTGGTTAGTGAGAAGGGTGTAGGGGCTGACTGCCTGGCTCAGTGGAGCAGGAGTCAGTGGGTGGCTGAGAGCCCCCAGAGGCCCGAAGCCCTGTCTCAGAACCTGGGTGGTTTCTTGAGGGAACACCAGGTTGGGGACCTAGGCTGTCCTGTTAGTCCACTTGAGGAGGATCTCCTAGTGAGTGGAGGACCTGGAGCGTCTGTAACCAGAGCTCCTATGGTTCTAGAGTCTGGCAGTACCGCTCCGATAGGGAGGGTACAGGAGTCCAGAGTGAGGAGTGATTGGGGGAGTTCCCCAGTGGAAGGACCAGTGGGTCAGGGACTACCCAGTTGGGCTAGGTTCCCGTGTAGTGACCATGGTAACACCACTTCTGGTCTGGGGGATCGTCACGCACTGTCAGGTGGACAGAGGGCGGGAGATCTGCGCCAGACAGACAGTCACGCAACAGATGTGACATTTGTTAGCCTCAGGGGGATTGCGTGTGAATCCCCAGAAGTCCTGGAGTGCCAGGCAATTGTTCCACCGAAGGTTCTAGACCAGAGGTTGGGAGGCCAGGTTCAGGATCAGCCTGACCTGAAGGGTAGGACGACTGTAACCAGTGTCCTGACCGGTTATTCTTCCAGAGGAACTTCTCCAGGTGGGAGAGGGCAGACCTCTGGAAGGGGGTGCAGAGGGTGGGAGAGCCCACCTCTGACCCCGGTGCAACCTGAGTGGATAAGTCCTGGGTTGGAATGGCGTTCTAGGGGTACCCCTCGCAGAGGGAGGAGGAACCCTAGGAGAAGAGGTAAGGGGAGGAGAGCCTTCCCTGAGACTCCTGGTCCGCCTGAGGTTGTAGGCCCTAGGCTGGAGTACCAGTGGCAGTCTAGTCCTGTCTTGCAGACAGGAAGAGTGGAGAATGGCTCCTATGTGCCAGGGGTTACTACCCCCCGCTCTGCGAATTGGCATGGACCAGTGGCACCTGGGTGGCCCAGGGCCTGGTCCTGGCCGCGGACAACTTGGGAGTACCAGTGGGGTAGCCCAGTTGGTCCAGACAGTGTGTTGAGAAGGAATCCCATGGGTTCACCGTGGCATAGAACAGGAGGGTGTCCCTGCAGTTGCGGGCCCGCGTCCGTGTTCTATCGCCCCAAGCAGGGAAGTCCATCACGGTGGTGATTGGTCTCCCCTGCGTTTTGGCTGGAAGGGGGTTATGTTGGACTTTGGCCCTTAGGGCAGGTTCACCCCTAGACTTTTTGCGTGAAATGGTGACCTGGAGATGGTGATTTTTGGATTCTGCGCACTTTCACTGTGTCCCAGTGGAAAGTGCGTGCGCACTCTGAGTGCATGTGCTGAGCTAGGCCTGCCCGCCCATAGGAATGCATGGGGAATGTATGTGTCCCTGGTAGTTCCTGATGCGTGGGGTGTACAGGCTTGAGTCTGGTATGTGTGAACTCGTGTGAGTGAATGCTGCGCAACGGTGTATGCAGCATGTATGTGTCTAGTAGCGAAGCGCCATTTCTAGACATGGCTGTACGTGTGCTGTGAGGGTGCTGGCGTGTGATTGGCTGGAGCTGGCTGGCATGCCAGGCTCCAGGAAGTCTGGATGGGTCTGCCCGGTGGTGAGTGGGAGATTAGCATGAGTGATGTATGGGAGGAGTGTACCTGTGTCCTGGATGGGCTGGGTTTTCCCCACACAATGCTGGCTCCGCCCCCCTGTGGTGTGTCTAATGACCCAAGCCCTGCCAGTGAATAGAGAGGGTGGTTGAGGTAAACAGAGTACTCAAGAACCAGCTGCGACTGGTTCCGCCCCCACTCTACACCCTTGAACAAAGGAATGCACTGTATAAAAATGGGGCTGTGTCCCCACAGAAGTGGTTCTCTTCCAGGATCCTGAGGGGGCTGTTGCTGCTGTTGCTGGGCCAGAGGACCGCCACTTGGGGTGTCTCCCTGCCTGGAGACCCAGTGTGCTGGCTCTGGGCCCAGCCTTGTCCCCCCTGCCTGCCCAAGGACTGCTGGGACTCTGCCCTGCTTACTGAGGGCACCTGGGAACGCTTTATTTTACTTATAGCGCTTAAGAGCGCTTTATTTGGCTTGTAGCGCTTGGGAGCGCTGTGCCTTCACCCCAGCGCTGAGAGCGCTTTATTTTGAATTGTAGCGCTTGGGAGCGCTGTGATTGCCCCCTGGCGCTTGGGAGCGCCTTATTGACCTTGTAAAGCGAGTGCCCACCTCGCTGGTTTGGAACATTCGAGCGGCTGCCCACACCGCCTTTACCCCGGGTGAAAAGCACCGCCGCAGCCCGGAGGAAGCAGCCCCGCCTTTCCCCGAGCCGAGGAGAAGCCACGGAGCAGCTGCTGACGTCACCCGGGAGCCGCGCTGCCATTGGCTGTGGCTGCGGGAGGCTCGCCGGGTGACCTGTGTTCTGATTGGCAGACCAGAAGAAGGCGCTGCCTGCGGGGGCCGCCCGAGGCTCCCCGAGCTGGAGAGGAGCCCCGGACCTGCACCGGAAGCCGGTGAGTGCACCAGACACGGGAGGGGCGCCGGGACACACTGTCGGTGTCCGCCCCCCCCCCCGCCCCTCGGTAGCGCGACCTCGCGCGTTGTGTCTTGAGCCCCGAGAGGCTCAGGGCGCACCATTGCCTTGGGAGTCCCCGGGAGGGGGACTCCCGCTTACAGCGCCCCCAGTGTCCCAGAGCCCAGAGAGGCTCGAAAAGGCGGCATTTGTTGGTTGGAGCCTGCGAGGCTCAGGGGCATTTTCCTTGGAGCCACGAGGTGCCCCGGGGGCATCAGTTGTTTCGAAGAGCCTGCGAGGCTCAGGGGCAAGTTGTATTCACGAGCCCCAGAGGCTCAGAGGGCATTTGGTGTCTGTGGGGGAGTGGCCCCAGAAGACCCCACCTTGCCCCCACCTGGTTGTGAGCCCGGAGAGAAGGCTCGAGGCGCCAGATTGGTTTGCGAGCCAGAGAGGCTCAGGGGCCATTTGTTTCACGAGCCCAGAGAGGCTCAGGAGACAGTCAGTTGGGCAGAGCCTAGAGAGGCTCCCACGTTGGCCCCATCAATTGCCACCCAGCTGCCCAGCACTTCGTGGGCAGCTGCCACGTTTAGGACCCTGGACATTGGACACAGGGCGTCCTAGCCCACAAGGCCAGAGGGCCTAGGGACAGTCACAGGTGGTGACTTACGTGAGTTTGGCGCAATTGTACTTTTCTATGCACCTCTGAATGTATTGCTTATGCGTCATGTGCCTTTACACCTCTGAATGAATGTTATGCATTGCATCATGTGTTCTGTTCTTACACCCCTACAGGTATTGTGATACATAGGTGGTTGTTTTCTCCCTAGTACAGGTGGTGCTAGTGAGGTCCTGGTTACCAGTGATTACTGGTTGTGTGCTATTTTGTGCTATATTCTATGTACTAAGTGCTATTTCTGAAAGTGCTACTTCTGATTCCTGACAGTGGTCCAGGTGGCCCTGTCTTGTAAATATCCCCCTGTAAATTCTGCCCGTGCCTCTGGCACATTGTAAAGTGTGTTTGATCTAATGTGTTTTGGTGTAATACAAAGGCTATTTTTATATAACCTTGTGTGGAGTTTCCTTTGTGGTGGGCCTTTGGTTGTTGTTGCTGGGGTGCGTGCGCAAATACTTAGCCTACATCGCCTCCAAGTTTAGCCTTGCTGCTCGCGCCACGTTACCTAGAGGGTGAGTAGGGGTTATCTTGGCGTGTAACTCCCTTGCCCTGACTTTGGTGTGGTGGTCTCTGACTGACTTTGGCGAAAGCCCTGGCCAGCCGGGGATCCCATTTCCAACAAGGATTATAATAGTGTAAGATTGTAGACTTTATAGGATTGGGATCACGTCAGGAAGGTTTTGTATTGCCAAAATAGGTGTCCAACGTTTTCCACATGCGTCTGTGCTTTGGTCTCCTGGGGGAGTGTTGGAGAGCGATGTTATTTGGCCCTCTTATGTGAATGAGGTGTAGGAGGAATTTTTCCAATTACAGATCTCAGATTTACGAGCCACCATTAGGAGAAGGTCTAATAATAAGGCTATCATTAGTGGATATTATATGTGGATCTAGGTGTTGAGATACATTTGAATATCTTATCTCAGAATGGGGAGACTGCATGGCAAAATAATAAAAGGTGTACTATATCACCGGTTTCTTCCTTGCAGTTCCAGCAGATCAAATACTCTTTTTCAGTCAATTTCAATTTCAATTTCAGAAGCTTTATTCGAATTGTAAAAACAAATTCATAAAAGCGTACAGATAAAATTCAGATTTAAAATAAACAGTTCCGATGCTGATTCAGTGGGCGCATTTACAGTACATGATTTAAAAAAAGTACACAATTTAATAAAAACATTAGAAACAAGGAATTTCATGATATAGTATAGCGGCCTAGTGAGAGAAATCATTTTCAATTTTAAACATTCTGCATATTGGGCATAGACAAGTGCAAATTTAGATTTACATCGTGTTTCTATACCTCACGGTAGCTCACAGGAAGGAAGATACAATTCCAATAATGCGTTCATTTTCTAGAGATCTTAGTTTATCATATGCCCCTCTACAAGACCTCAAGCCCCATGATACAAGTAGGGGTTTCAGCAATTTTGTCCTCGGATGGCTATAAAAGGTGCAGAAGAGAATACAATGAATGTTAGACTGATAAGAAACATCATCACAAGGACAGGTACTTTTTTCTTTTGACCAGTCGTTACACTGTGGGAAAGTTATCAGTCTAAAGAAAGTCCCTAAACGAAAACGAGTCAGGGGCATACGGTTAAAGGGGGGTTGTTCGATCAAGAGGTACAACTGAACCCCCTTATTAACAGTAATCAAATCGTGGTCCATGACTGTCTTCTTAGATCTTTCTTCCCGCCATCTTTTTCTCTCTAAATGTTGTAAGAGGAGTTTTTTAAGGGCAATTCTAGACACATTCATCATGCTATCTGCGTTGGAGAAATATTCAGGATGCCCAATTTCTTGCAGTAGGTCTTTAACATAGGTAAACCATTTGATGTTGGTGGCTCCCTCAGATGCCAAGCAATCCTTAATTATATCTCTATTCAAGGTGGTCCCTGGATTGACCCACACATTGTGCCATAGCAAGACTGGAGATGATTTAATAGTGTCTGTAACATATGGCAAGGCTGCTTCCATATGTGCCACATATGTTGCCGTACTCTTTGGGGTGGCCAATAGATATCGTAGAAATTGATTTTCAACTCGTTGGATGGTTTCCACCGACTCAATCCCCCAGAGTGCAGCCCCATATGTCCCAGCAGAGATACATTTGGCCTTATAAATCTGGAGCAGTTCTCTTACTGGCCTTCCACCCAGCTTTTTGGCAAAATTCACCAGAGCTCCAGTGGCTCTAGTAAACGCAAGACCCCTGGCAATTACTGCAGGTTTCCATGAGCCCTTTCTCTCAAAATGTATACCAAGGTAGCAAAATCTGTCAGTAAGCTCTACATGTCTACCGTCCAGAGCAATTGGACAGGGTGTTCTTCGGTTCTTGGGTCCGCATGACATAGTATATGTTTTAGAAACGTTCACGTGGAGACCGCTACTTTTCATGAAATCTGAAAATTCGACACCGCTTTTTGTAAACCAACCCTGGTCTGGGACATAATTGCCGCGTCATCCGCGTAGAGGAGTATGGGAATGGATGTCCCGTTTACTGTGGGATAATCATGGTAGACTTCAGTCAGGATGGAAGCAACCTTGTTTATATATAGAGTAAGTCAGTCAGTTTGTGTAGGTGCAGAGATGCGCAATATGTTCTGTGCAATAGCAAATATTTAGTCTGGGACAAGTCAGGAGTGATTTTGCGGGAGACGGCTGATTTCTATATCAGATTCCAATCGTTATCCAGAATTTAGCTAAGTTAGGTAGTGTTGGGTCAATGAGATTAGTTTTAGTTTTGGAGATACAGGATTTGAGTTTGAGAAACTCATAGAATTAAATGTTTTCTAGCTTGGATTGGGATTGTAGGTTATTGAAAGTGAGTGATAAGGTCTGTGTGCCAAGTTGTTTTTATAAAAATGAATGCCTTAAGTGGTCCAAGATTTCCAGTGTAGAGGAGAGCCTCCTATTTTAAAATTTGGGATCTGCCAAATTGAAGTCAAGTTGGAATGTTTTATCGGAATGTGTAAAAGTTTGTCTATCTGTAATATAGCATTCTTAGTATTTTTGAATACATATTTAAAGGGTTGTGAATGATTGATTTTGGTGGGTAGTTTAATAATGGGATTTATACCTCTGGAATGACCCTTTCAACTGACAGCCAGGTGGGAATATAATATTTTGGAGATAAAAAACAGAGGGACTGCTGTTTGGCCAGGAAGGCAGTCTGGTCATTTCTAAAGCAAGCTAAATTAACACCACCTAAATTGATTGGAAGACAATGGATTTTTAATGATATCATAGGTCGTTTATTTTGCCAAATAAATACTGATATAAGCTTATCAATTCTTTGATGGAAATCGTCAAATATTGTGAGGGGAAGCATGCTGATTAAGTAGGTTACTACAGGGGTTACCATCATCGTATTTGTCTCCATACACCCCCACCAGGTTATACATGTAGGACTCCTGCTATCTAGGAGATTTGTTGCTTACTTTGGTGTGAGTTTTTCTTGTGTTAAATAGTATCTATTGCATCAGAGCCAAATTCTATACCCAAGTATTTTAAATGGTGAGGCTGCCACACTAAACCTGTATCTCCCAGGATAGCCTTAGAACTTAATGCATTAAGACCTTTGACTTCCGATTTATCTCTATTAAGTTTGTAGCCTGATACTGAGGCAGGGATGTCAATTGTGTTTATAAGGGCATTTATAGATGAGCCAGCGTTTTCAGTGACAATCAAAATGTCACCACATATGCCAAAACGTTTTCAATAGTAATAATGAAGTTAATACCGCAAATTTGGTCATTGGCATGGATGTTTAGAAATAGGGTTTTGAGTGCCAGTATGAAAAGAAAAGGGGAGAGAGGGCACCTCTTGTCTTGTACTATGTTAGAGCCTGAATGGAGTAGAGCTGAATCCGCCCACTCTCACTCTAGCACTTAGATTGCTCTATAGTGCCATAATCATTTCAATAAAGATAATAGAGAATCTTTAAGAAGATCCAATATACGTTATCGAAGGCCTTCTCAGCATCTAATGTTATTGCTACTATATCTGAGGTAGATGCTTTAGCTCTTTCCATTACATGGCACAAAAGGCGAGTATTGTCATTGGACAAGCAGTTTTCATGAAGCATACCTGTGAATGGCCTACTAAGTGATCTAATTAGGATTCATGTCTTTTGGGCAGCTTTATAGCGTAGATATTACAATCAAGATTAATTAGAGAAATTGGGTTATAGTTTCTTGCTAATAACATATCTATCTTCTTTTGGGAGAATTGTTATTATGGCTTCACCTGCGGTGCCAGATATAGATCCAGAATCTGAGAATGTATTAAATATATCTATGAGAGTGGGAGTCAGTGCATTGGAGAAATCCTTATAAAAATTGTCAGTAAAGCCATCTGGGGCCAAGGATTTATTCAATTTCAGGGATTTAATACCCAATATGATTTCTTGTTTACTAATTGGAGAGTTTATGTTTGCTCTATCGTCTTCATTTATTTGTTGAAGGTTTATTTTATCTAGGTGTGTTTTACAGTCCTCTGGAGAAGTTTGTAAATCATTCATGTATAAGGATTCATACAATTCTTTGAATATATCTACATATTTTGGAAGATTTGTTTGAATGATATTTTCTTTATCTTTGAGCACGGAAACATCTCTTTGATTTGGATTATGTTTTGCGTAGGACACAAGCATTTCACCTGCTTTGTCTACCTTGCATAGTTTTAAGCTTTTGAATATACTGATCCAGACACCGCCTTTTCACTCAGTATTTCATTATATTCATATTTTTTGTTTGTAGGCAAGTTGAGGATGGAGCTGTCTAGGTTCGATATGTGAAGCGTCTCAAATTTTTTAATATCTTGTTTTAATTCTGCGGTTTTAAAATTCAGATTTTTGTTTAATTTTGATTTCAAGCTTATTAGAGTACCTCTCAGAGTTGTTTAAGTGCATCCCAATATGTAGGTAAGGAATTTTCAGGTGATTTATTAACGTTGATGCAATTTAGTATTTCTTTTTCAATGGTTTTTCTGTTCCTTGCATTCTTGAGAGTGTACTCATTAAAATGCCATATTTTACAATTTACTTTGGGGTTAGATCCCATGAGTGACATAGTTATGCAGGGGTGATCTGAAACCAGCCTGAGGAGTATATTAGTTTGATCCATGAGCTGGACATGAGGGTATAATCGATTCTGGAATAAGAGTTATGTGGGGTAGAGAAAAAAGTGTACGGTCTAGTATCTTGGTGTTGGAATCTCCAACAATCACGAACATTATATTTAGAGTACAATTTTAGTAAAGCCTTGTGAGATTTTTAGGGTTGTATGCTCATTTAGATTGTCATGGATTGTGTCACACATTTCTTCACGGTGTTTTTCACATATTTATAGATTTGCTGCATTTATCCCGTAATCCATCATCTGCTGCACAATTAGCAAATTTTTACAAAAAATATTATTTCTAGCTCAAACGGTTCAAAAGTGACTAAAAACACAGCAACAAGTGTTGCCGCGCACTGGACAGCCCTTTGCAAATATTGACTGGCCACCATTCTGTTGCCTATTACCACATTTGAGTGTTAAACCAGTACAGATGCGGTGCAGCCAATACCCAGACAGTGTTTACAATCTTTTCTTGCTGCATAATTTACTCAACTCTGCTGCATAATTTGATCCTCCCCTGCCAATAAATTCCAGTGGTCCTAAGTGTAATTAGAACATAAAAGTTTCTGCTAAATGTCATGTTAGAATTACTGCTTAAAACTGATGATGGAGGCAAAGTGATACATAGATAGGAAGTGAATTACAAAAGAGACTAGGGCAAAACTGTATAGCACCTATCACTGCCGTGGGTTATAGTAATATTCATAACAAAAAGGTGCACGAGTCTGGAAGATCAGTCATCTTAACCTTTCTCAAAGGATAGACTCCATGATTGTTTATGAAACACACATGCCTCATCTCTCAACGCTGTACACCAAATATTTTGATCACATGCATTTTAAATCATTGTAATTTCATAATTCATTTAAACTAAGTCACATAATACACAGACTCAAAAGTGGTTTTCCTTTAAAAATTGAATTCTTTAGTCATGATCTTCTCTTTGGATGGTGATTATGTCTGTTTACACTGCAGTACATAGGGTGCGTAGACATTCCCCATTCTCACAATCTTTGGCGATATGGTGGCTGAAGCCATTTAGGAAGATTGCCAGAGACATATCTGTGGTTCAGTGGCGGGAGTGGTGGTGCTCTACTCTTGCCAATCTCTACAATGGGAATAACTTCTTGACGTTTGACGAGGCAGAACTCGAGCTTTGGGTTGGATTAGAATCATTCCTTCAATATGCACATATATCTAGAATGGTCAAGCGAGATCCTGCTGGGTTTCCTGGCGGCTCGTGCCACCTCTGTGGTTGTATGAGAGCTTTTAGAAATGGGCCATACTTCCTTTGCTGAATCCCAACTTTATAAGGCGGTGAAGGCTGATCAAAAAGAAGGTGCTGCTGGCATGACAAATGTGGGATAACAAACTGGAAACACTACTGACAGATGGGGTGTGAAGTCAAACTTTTCCAGTTGATCTCTAGTTCTGCCAAGTTTAGATTGACCCACTTTCATTTCTTACAACGTATTTATTTGATGCCTTCGAAGGTATCTAGAATTTTCCCAGCTGATCCCCAAAATGACCCAGATGGAAGAGCGGATTTGTTACACGCGACATGGGGCTGTGGACAATTGCAAGTGTATTGGAAACTGTGATTGGTAAGCTACGTGATATTGTGAACTTGCCTATTGAAATATCTGTCAAACACTGTCTTCTTAATGCCATACCTAAGTCTAAGAAATAAAGAATACATTTGCACTACTGGGACTGATGTTAGCAAAACCTCATATTGCCTTTCTGAGGCTTAAACCACATAGATAAAACAATGGCCACTTGGGAGAAAGATCTCCTAGAATTGGCAATTGCAATGGAAATCAGGAAGAAAATTGTCCAGATGGATGATAAATTGCCTAATGATTTGGAAACCTGGTCTGCAAAGCTTTCCACATTAACTTTGGGGACTGAGAGAGGTGTCAGGGGGCGGAGGCGTGATTTGAAGTGTGATTTGACGTTAATACTTGTGTGCATGTAGTCGCTATTATAAATGTCTCTGATAAAAATTGAAATACAACTTTAAAACAATTATGGGCCTAAGAAATCATTGTGATTTTTTTTCCTCCAAGCTATTTATTGGGTTTTGACAGATAATGTAATACAATATAAATAGACAGCCAGCAGACATTTATATTAACCAACCTGTCACACATTTAGGATAGCTCGGCCATTCAACCTGGCTGTATGACCAGTATTCACAATATATGATAAAGTAAAATAGAAAAAATAATAAAACAAAAATGACAACCATACAATCACTCGTAGCCACAAACAGTATAGTGATCTATTGAATGATAGCTCCACTCATCCCAATGCCCCCACCCCCACGCGCCCAGGAAATGGAACTCAAGTCATGAACAATCTGATTTCAACCTCCAGGGATCTCCCCTGCCGAGGACACAGCTCCAGTTGTATCCCACGGTAGCCAGCCTGCCCTTCCCAAACGTTTTTTTTTTATTTTTTTTATTTAACGAGAGACCTTTATTGCAAAGAGTACAAGTACACAGCAACCAGCCTACAACCCGTTGGTAGGGCCGGCCGCGATCATTGGGCAGCAACAGAGATAGACACATAGTTAATCATAGTGAACGGTACAAAGTGGTATTATGAAGGCAGTCCCTGGTCGCTCTCCAGGTGTCACTCGTATGTTACAATAGCATTGCACCCAAAAGAACATGGTCTCATTGTATGCTTATACAGTTAATAATTCAATACCCCAACTCCCCCCCTCCACACCCCCCATGAGTCAGGTTCCGATAATTGAACACAGTGCTCCAACCGTCAAAGCTAGTATCAAACAGCATATAGTCGTTGCGGGCATCAAGGAATCGTATCACAAAGTTCTGGAGGATTGTCAACTGCTCACCGAGCATAGCGGCATCATACACCCACCTGGCATTCACAATTCCAGTGGTATGCAGCCAAAGATATTCTGTGAAGTGGAGAATTCGCAACACGCATCCAGCACTGCTCTGTAGCAAACCCCCCCATATCGAATCATCCCGAACCTCCTCCCCCTGCCAGGGAGCCATCATGCACACTGCTAGAGCTTCCGTCCGCATCCAAGGAGAGCATATACGCCGTAAACGGGCCCCAAATATCACGTGGGCGAGAATTTGCGGGGAGCTCCTCGTGGTAGCATACCAGTTGATCCCTACAATACGCCATGTCTTGCAGCCACAATCGTACCTCTGGTGCACGCCTCCCTCCCCAGGCCATCGCCACTCTACGTTTAGCAATCTGTAATGCCAATAGTATCAGTCGTCTCACACTTGCAGGCACTCCAGATGCCATGCCCAATAGGCACAAGCGGATATCCAGTTTAACCTCAACTGACGTCATAGTAGAGAGGGTATCTGTCACAGCGACCCAGAAATCATACACACGTGCACAGCCCCAGGCCAAGTGTACAAAGTCCGCCCCGTCTCCCCCACACCTAACACACCGTGATGTCTCACGAAGACCAAACCTCGCCAGCTGTACTGGGGTGTAGTACCATTGATGTATGAATTTATAGTGTATGAGACGAAAGTTGCCGTTGGCTACAAAACTCCCAGTCATGGAGCAACATTCTGCCCATTCGTCATCCGTTAGCGGGTCAGGCAAGCACGCATCCCACCTAGACTTAGCCGTCACTGCACCCCCCCCTCATCCTCCTGCGAGGCTTTATAGAGCCTGGAGAGCAATTTAATTTTATCCGGCACGGTGTACAGCAACTGCAAAGCACCCAGCGATAATGGTTCATTTGGATACATAGGATATAGGGTGCGGATGGCCGCACGGAGCCGGGCATATAGAAACGTGGACATAACCACATTCGGGGACCTATCCGTCATATCCCGCAGCGTAAGAAAGGAGGCACCTGGATAAAGGTCCCCTACCGTGTTGAGGCCTACCCCTTGAAGGAGCTGTAAAGCCCCAATCTCATTGGTGACCGAAATATGCGAGTGATACAGCAGTGGCATAGCTGGGGCGTATAGCGGCAGCCGGTCCGCCCGCCTACCCAGTTCTTGCCAGGCATTAGCAGTGGATCGCACCGTGTCCACCTCCCCCTTCTCGAATACAGAGTGTGAGTTAATGATCATCGCTGTCAATGGAATAGGCTGAACCGCACTGGCCTCAAGCCCCACATGCGGTGTGTATGGCGGAGCTGATATCCAATAAGCAGCGAACTGCGCCTGAGCGCACAGGTAGTAAAGCTTCATATCCGGGACAGCGAAGCCCCCCAAAGCATAAGGCTTTGTCAGTACGTCCCATTTCACTCTTGGTTTCTTACCGGCCCACACCAATGTTATCAGTAAAGACTGTAGTCTAGCAAAAAAATGCGATTTAAGCGGGATTGGAACATTAACAAAAAAATATAAAAACTTCGGCAGTATTACCATTTTAATGAGAGATACTCGATCAGCAAAGGTGAGCGGGAGGCGAATCCATCGCGCCACTTGATCTTCAAGTTTAGCAACAGCCACACCGTAGTTGGCCCTAATAACTTCTTGACTATCTCTATGCATCATAATGCCAAGGTAACGTACCGGTTCCTCGGCCCACTCCAAGGGAAATTCTAATGGGAAGGGGACCGCAGTGTCTGTAAGTGGTAATATAACAGACCTCTCCCAATTAATGGAGAGCCCAGAGTGATGGCCAAACCGAATAAACTCGCGCAGTATAGGCTCCAGATACCTCACCGGCTCCCGCACATATAGGACCATATGATCGGCGTACATGGACACCGCTAGGGACCTAAGAGGAAACTTCAGGGCAGCGTCCGCATACCTCTGCCGCAGGACACAAGCCAGGGGCTCCATCACCAGAGCGAATAACAACGGCGATAATGGACAGCCCTGCCTAGTCCCTCGGCACACAGGAAACGGAGCCGAAACATGGCCATTCACCCAAACCCGTGCTACTGGGTTCGTGTACAATAAAGTCACCAGAGACGTAAAAAAGAACGGCACCCCCATTCGATGAAGTATCACTATCATGTAGCGCCATGCGACTGAATCAAAGGCTTTAGCAGCGTCCAGCATGACAGCCACCGCGGCCAAGTCCGGTTTAAGAAGATGTAACACCGCAAAGAGAGCTCTCAAATTATGGGTGGTGGATCTAAGGGGAATAAAACCAGACTGGTCCGGCAAAACCATGTCCGGAAGGAGCAGACGCAGTCTGGTCGCCAGCACTTTTGCTATAATTTTAACATCAGTATTCATAAGGGACAGTGGCCGATACGAATCACATTTGTTCGGCGGCTTACCCGGCTTTGGAAGAGCAACCAATAGTGCCTCTCTCATGGTGGTCGGAAACTGACCCTGTTCCACCGCCTCCTCAAGGACCATCGCTAGACGCGGGAGTAGGAGATCCACATACTCCTTATAAAATTCGGACGGCAACCCATCGGTGCCCGCTGCCTTGCCATTTGGTAAGGATGCAATTGCATCCCGAAGCTCCCCCTCCGTAATTTGATGCATAAGAAACTCCTGCTGACCCCTCGAGAGCCAGACTAGCGCTATGTCTTCTAGATAATGTGCAATCTCATCCTCCTCCGCCGTTTCCTTATACTCATACATTCGTGCATAGTATTTGGTAAAACAATTCAGAATGTCCGCCGTATTAGTGACCGTAGTGTCCCCGTCCTCTATCTCCTGTACCGCACAATACCTAGCCCATGGTTCCTTAATACGATCCGCCAAACCCCTCCCTGGACGTCCCCCCTTGCCATAATAACGTGCTCTGGTTCGCTTGGACAGAAATTGTACCTCCTGGTCCGCCAAATAATTATACTCAGACACTTTCATACGAATATCAGCCAATAACTTCTCCTCCTGGCCATCTTCCAACTGCCTTTCCAACCTTAACAGTTCGCCCTCCAACCTGGCCATCGTGTCTCTCAAGGACTTAAGCACACTCGATTGCAAGCCTATACACGCTCCCCTCACCGTCACCTTAAAGGCTTCCCACACCGTGCACATACTGTCCACAGATCCAACATTCTTGTCAAAAAACTCCTCAATAACCGTCCTCAAACTCTCACGCAGGACCAAGTCATTCAGAATACCCAGCGGAAGCTTCCAAGTAAAAGGGGCTGGGTCAAGCAATGGCATTCCTACCTCCATACACACTGGCGCATGATCAGAAAGTGTTCGGGGGAGATGCATACCGTCCAACACCCATCCGCTTATATCTCGGGTCACCAGCCAATAATCCAGCCTGGACCACGTGTCGTGAGCTGAGGTGTAACATGTGCCCTCCTTCCGCCCAGGATGTTTCAATCGCCACACATCTACCATTCCAAGCCCTCTCATGCCATCTAACACAGCATCAGCCGCTCTCTTTCGCCCAGATGGTCTATCCTGTTTTCTGTCTAATACTCCATCCAGAGTGACATTCAAATCCCCCCCACAGATTATAGCCGATGGGGGCAACAGGTAGATCCTGTTCCATAGATGAACATAGAAATCGGGGTCATCGGTATTGGGGCCATAGACATTTATGAGCGTAACCAGCATGCCACACAGTTTACCATGCAAAATTATATATCGACCGTCCTCGTCTATTTCCTCATGTATGGAGACAAAAGGCACAGTTCTCTTGATCAAAATCATGACCCCCCGTGCATATGCCGAATAATTCGAGGCTAGCCGAGTGCCAGCCCACTGTTTCGCCACAGTTTCAGCCGCTCTCCCCCGTAGGTGAGTCTCCTGTATGAAAGCCACATGTGCGCCATGCCTGTTCAGGAAGGCTAGCATCTGTCTAGATTTCTGAGGACGATTCAACCCCCTCACATTCCAGGTAATAAACGTCAGCTTACCCCCCCTGGTCATTGCACCAGAACCTAAGTAAATCCTGTAAGCAGTTGAATAGATGCAGCGCCCCACACATCGTACATAACAGAGGATATACAGGTGAAGCGCAGACAGCTGGAGTCGCCGCCCAACCATCAGTTCCCATCAACCAACCTTGACTCAATTGCATTCCCGCCCAAGCCAACCCCAAAGCAGTACACAGACCACAAAACGCCCCGACCCACAAGTCCCAAAAAACCAACTTCCCCCCACCTCCCACTTCAGCACCCCAAACCTGCCAAAGCTGTCCCCCCCCCCCAGACCCCAAATCCCCAACAAGTCAACCATTAATGTGTGGGGATCTCCCTTGTAACGGGGGCGCAGAGTCACCCAGCTCTCGCTAGCAAACCAACAAAGAGCTGACCGTGAAGACATGTGTGTGCCCCACCTCTCCCACCCCAGCCCTGCAGTATTGAAAAGAGCCAGTAATGCAATATATAACAACCCTCAGCCACTGACATATGGGTAGCCTCAGTAATAACGCTCTCCCTCTGCAACACATGACCGAAAAAATTGCGCCTCAAGACAGCATCCGATAACCCTCAGACAGTTCAGCTGCAGACTTAGCAGTCCAGTACAGGCCCACCCCGGGACACATACCCCCAGCATAAAACAGCCCACGGGACCCGAGCTACCAACAATGCAACAAAATAATCGCGCAATCATGAAAGTACAGTAAAATCAGCATACATAATAGACATAGGTACCCGCTGTGAAAGGAAAGCTCAGTGCTATGAGTTTTGAGTATGCCGAGGTTGGGCCTGCCCAGCATCAGAAAGTCAAGCAACAATCCATAATCGTCTGCCATTAGCCAAAACCAACCGTGGGATCACTTAAGCCACCTCCTCCTGCAAATCATCCTCGCCGAGCTGCGCCATATCGGAATCTCTTTTACGTTTTTTTTGCTTTTTGGCGTAGTCCATGGCCGCCTTAGGAGAGGTAAAAATTTTGTTATCTGAGGGCGGTCCAATCCGGAGTCTGGCCGGATACAACATGGCGTAAGGGACGTTTTCAGCGCGAAGAAGCTGTTTTACGGAAGTAAATTCCTTACGCGCTGTTTGTACCGCAGCCGTGAAATCTGGATAAAATTCCAGTTTATTACCCTGATACTCCACAGTCCCTTTTTCCAGAGCAAGTCGCAAGATAACATCTCGGTCTCTATAGTTGAGGATCCGGGCAATGACAGGACGAGGCTGCGCCCCTGGGACCGGCCTCTTCGCTAAGGAGCGATGTTGGCGTTCCACGATAAACACACTCGATAGTTGGTCAGCCCCGAATATATCCACCAGCATACGCTCCATATAGTCCTCCATTTTCCCCACATTCGTTGATTCCGGCAGGTCCATGACGCTGATGTTATTGCGGTCCATGACGCTGATGTTATTGCGTCTGGACCTCCCTTCCAACTCCTCATTCTTAGCTTGAATGACGGCTAAAACTCGCTCCATATTAAACACCTTCGTGGTCACCGTGGCCAGCCCATCCTCAGTGGTAGAGACCCTCTGCTCCACCTCGCCCATGCGCTCATTCTGTCGGTCAAACTGCGTCGCCATATGATCCAACCCATGGTTAACCGACTCCATGGTGCCCTCTATAGATTGAAGTGTCTTTTGCATCGCAATCAAAGTGGCTTCGAGGTTAGGGGTGCCACCGACTGCCCCAGGGGGTTCACTGTCCGCAGGACCCTGCGAGGAGGACAATGCCGTTTTTTGCGTCAAAGTTCAGCTTGGGTTGATTACGCTCAGGTCTACCCATCTCGTGACTCTAGATCCTGCGACCAACCCAGTAGGTGTAATGCAAGAGGATTCCCTAGTGCCGCACTCCGTGCAGAGCCTGCAATGTACAAGAACCAGGGAGGCCTGTATGCGCCTTCTCCCCTCTGTCGCCTTCAGATTGTGGTCACTGCTCCAAGATCTAAAACACCGACACCAGCTGGTCAGGGCCTCTCTCCCAGTCTGTGTCACAGCCCCGCCAGTAGTGCACAAAGCAGACAGCAACCCTCCACTCGAGCGCAGCATCCAGAATCTGCTCTCCAAGATCCTCCCAGCTGGATCAGCCTTCCCGCCCGCGCCCTCGCCAGTCGCAGCTTGCTCAGTGCGGCCTAACACGGCCCAGCGCCACCTCCGCAACCCCGGGCTCGCGTAGCGCCCCACCTCACTCACCGCTCTCAGCAGGGCCGGGCTCCAGGCCTCGAGATCCTCGCGTCTCCGCTGCGCGTTAGGGCACACTCTCTCCGCCACCAGCACTCGGCACCGGCTCCTCTCCCAACCCCTCTGGTCAATGGGATCGACTCAGCTCCGCAAGTCCGCCGCCGGCCTCAAGTTGCAGGGCCGCCCACCTCCAGAGCCAGCCCCGACGTAGCTCCGCGTCTCCAGAGAAGCCGGTCAGCTTCCTGCTAGGCAGCCGCGAGACCCCTCTTCGCGCACCGCACCACTGCAGCCGCTTGTCTCCGTCGGGCTGGGGAGATAGTAGAAGCGGGAAACTCAGGATAAATGCAGGATATTACACGGTCTTGGCGGAGCCTCACGTAAGTGCGGCCATCTTGCCTGGCGCCCTCTAGCGCTGCCCTTCCCAAATGTTATAGTATTTCTTGGGGCAACCCCAAGCTGGATAAATAGGACATTCCAAACCTAAGCAGTGGTCCAGTCCCCCTTTCCAAACCTCCAGTGAGTGGGCAGGAGCTTCCTTCCAAACCATTGCAACATCAAGTTTGGCTATGGTAAGGCCCAGCCATATCAGGGCCCTTGATTTCTGTTCCCATCAATTTCGTCCGAGATGTGCAACAGTGCACACTGTGAGGTCCTCGGCAGAGTCAGGCCCAGCACTCCCTCAAGGCAATCAAAGACTCCAGTCAAGAAGGTAGTCAGAACTGCACAACTCCAGACTCCATGTAAGAAGTCCCCCGTCTTGGCCTGACATCGCAGACACGCGGCAGATGCAATAAACCCCCTCCCTCACAGCTTCTCACCAGTATAATAAACTCTGTGTAAGTAGCACAGCTGAATAAGACAGTAGTGGGAGGCAGTGGCCGCCCGTGGGGAGAAGCGAGTCCCTCCCTCCAGTCTTCCTCCACCAGGGGGCCGCGGTTGTAAGTGCAAGCCTCTCGGAGGGCCTCAAAAATGATCTGCAGCACTGAGCACAAGAGACTGACATTTGACGGAGTTCTTTGTTGAGTGATCTTCATCAGAAGCACTTTGACTTCTAGGGCGCTAAATTCCAGGTTATACCCTAAATATTAGATGCAGAGTATGAGGGTTTGGCAGAGCTGCAGGTATTTATAAAACTGGTTCCATTGGAGCTGGAACTCCTACTGAAGATCAGCAAGTGATTGGAGCAAGCTCCCCTTGTGGATGTCCCGAATCGGTAAATTCCTATGAGGTCCCAGCACTGAAACGCCAGTAGCCCAGCCATCTGGTGCAGGGCCATGCCTTCCCACAGAGCAGTCTCCCTGGTGGGCCGTCCCTTCTACCCTGTGAATGTCCCCACCTCCCTCCAGGTCATGAGGACCACCTCGGTCGCATAGGGAAGCCCCGGGGGTTTGCCCTCTGTACAACAAGTGTAGGATGGACTATGTGCTCAGCGTCCACCCCATAGATGCATAGGTGGGGTCCCCAAACTCCCTGAATCACAAATCATTCAGGACGGTCAGTTGGGCTGCTCTGTAGGAGGACCGCACATCTGGCATGGCAATACCGCCCTCATAGGTCTATTTATAGCCCTTAGAGAGGGCAATTCTGGGTGCACCGTCATTCCACAGGAAACTCGGTAGAAGGGAGTCGATAAGGGAAAAGAGGGACATGGGTACAGGGATCGGGAAATTTTGGAGTTGGTACAGAGCCATGAAAGAGCCACCATCTTAAACATTTCTGATCTCCCAAGGAGGGCGAGGGTAAGTGTTGCCCAGGGTCTCAAGTCAGCTTTCAGTCTATTTGTGGCTGTATATTCAGGCCCATGCCAGAGCCTCACCCATTATGATATGCACCCCAGATATCACAACCCCTGACTGAGCACCGTGAACTCTGACATGCACAACAAATCTGGTGTGTCTTCGTACACTAGGTAAATCACGGATTTTCTGAGGTGTACTTGGTGTCCCAATAAATTCACGAAGATGTCCCGTATCTGGAGTGCACGCGGCCCGAGCCCCGGAGGTCCGTCAGGAAGATGAGCACATCATCTGTGAATAACACAATTCTTAAATTCGCCCCTGGTCCCCACTCAAACCCCCTCAGCTGCACATCTGCCTGGACCAGTTTGCCAAGGGTTCAATAACCAGTGCGAAAAGGAGTGGGGAGTGGGGGCACCCCTGACGTGTTCCAAATTTAACCGGAAAGGGAGCAGAGGTGGTCCCGCCCCCCCCCCCCTAACCTGAGCAAACAGGTTTGTGTAAAGGAGCTTGACATAGTTGATGAATTGGGGTCTAAAATTAATCTTGGCCAGGAGAGAGACCCTGCTAGCCAACTGAGTCAAAGGCCTTTCAAAAGTCCACTTGCAGCAGCTCACTCTCCTTGTGGTAGTGCTTAGAGAGCACAATAGCATTGCAGACTTGTTGTATGTTGTGTCGTGTTGTCCGATCAGGCATGAATCATGACAGGTCTGGGTGGTTGAGGGTGAAGATTAGCTTAATCAGTCTGTTAGCTAGGGCCTTACCCTGACCTCGATGTGAAGAAGAGAAATTGGCCGATGAGATTCACAGCACTCCGAAGGCCAGTGCGGTTTTTGAATGACAACTATGTCAGACGTCCTAAGATTCAGGGGTACTAATTTGCCCTTTAGAGCCTCCTGAAAGACCCCCAACAGATGAGGGCCTGTGAGCATCCAAGTGGCTTGATAGATCTCATCCAGAAACCCATCAGGTCCCAGGGACCTCCACAGTTGCAGATGCATCAGCGCTCCTCCCAGTTTGTCTACTGGGATGTCTAGCTCCAGTGACTCACTGTCCTCTCGAGAGGGCTCTGGTAGGAAGATCATGTGTAAACCTCTCCACTTCAGAGAAGGACTCGTTTTGTGATGAGCGTAGAACGCTCTATAGTACGATGCAAAGGCACCAGAGACAAGCCATTTACCCACCACCCACTTGCTTGGAGCATCAAAAACATGGGGAATGAGATCTCGTGAACATGCAATGGAGCAAAGCAAGTTCACAGTTTTACTAGATTTGTCCTCCCATTGATAGATGTGACTCTGGCTCAATCAATCAATCATGAAATTTGTAGAGCGCACTACTCACCCGTGAGGGTCTCAAGGCACTGGGGGCGGGGGGGTGCGGCTACTACTCGAAGAGCCAGGTCCTGAGTAGCCTCCTGAAGGTTAATAGGTCTTGGGTCTGCCGTAGCTCAGCATCCAGGTCAAGCACGCCTCTTCCATCAAAGTTTGACACATGATGGCACCGGTATGCAGCGAACCCCGAAGGGTCACCGGGTCAAGGAGTCCACTTATTGAGCCTCAAACTCAAGTAGACTTGCCTCCAGGTCCCCAACACCAATATGGACACGGTAGGCCACGTGGTAACTATTAAGCCCTGTACAGTGGCCTTCCAAGCCTCCCTCAGAGTCCTGGGGAAAGCGACTGCACATGCATTATGATGCAGGTATTCACATGTAGTGTTATGTAGGGATAACTTAAATTCAGCATCCATGAGGGTCCAATTACTCAAATGCCCCCCGGAGTTGAGCCCCCTCTCCCCCATTGCCATGCCCCTCTCCCCAATGCAACTAGCATTTCAACTGGTGCATGGTCAGACAACCCACGTGCCCGATGTGTGCCTCACAGATTGTGTAGCCCTGAGGTTTGGGGCGGAGGAAAAAATCTAGTCTGGAAAAGGCCTTGTGTACCCCTGAGAAAAATGTGTTGGCCCTGTCTGTGGGATTGCATAAACGTCAGGCATCCAATAAGCCCATTGTATTTATAAGGTGAGCTAGCACCATCTGGGGACCTCTCGAGCCCCAGAGGAGCAGTCAGTTTGAGTGTGAGCAACACAATTCATGCCCCCCCCCCCCACAATGATCCAAGGCTCAGGTGGGGACTCCAAAATGACACTGCTTATGGTCTGCAAAAACGATTTTTCCTGAAAAAGACCATCCTAATCTGTCATGCATATGGTGCATGTCTGAATTGGTGGAATGGGATGTGCCCTTTCATGGGTATAGCCACTTCTCTAGATCCCCCCCCCATGAAACCCAGAGTGAAACACCCTTGCGAACCCCATTTGTGCCAGAAAAGGACATTTATTACCCATAAAGTGGGTTTCTTGCAAAAGCAGAATATCTTGACCCGCCCTAGGGGCAGCCCACAAGACCTCTCCATACTTAACCTTGTTGAGCAGCTCATTTACATTCCAAGTGAGGAGTTGCAAGGACCTGGGCTTGTCTCTCAAATATGTGTCAACCATGATGGGGATCTCGGAACAAACAGCACCAGGGGTGGAAGCTGTGAGGGAGCGCGTGGAGCATGAGCAGAATTTGGGGTGGCTTCAGTGCAGTGTAAACAAGAATGAAGTAGTCTGTGAGTAAATCTAACCCTAACAACCCTACCCCCCCCCACACTATACTTCTAAAAGTGGAAGTACCTGTTGTGGTAAGAACATTAGGGTGTTGCCAAACGGGCAGACTGGAGTCCATTCCTCCCCCGACTGTCATCCGAAGCGTACACCAACGAAAACACTGCACATGAACTGAGGAGCACGATCTAGTAGCCCTCCGGTGGCGTGTGAAAGCTAGATATGCAACAAGCAAGGATGAAATGCAAGGGAATCTCATCATAGTCAATAGACGGCAATAATGGCATAAAGCAAGCAGTTAGTAAAATGCAGAGGCACCAACAAAGGAGACTCAAAAGCAGGTGGACTCAGGACGATCTGGGGGCCTAGATGGGCTTGGCTTCGGAGATGGCAGGCAAGGGGGCTTCGCCCTAGGAAGGAGTCCAACGGTACTGGGTCGCAGATGTTTCTGGTTGTTGGTAGCATCGTGTGTGGGGGGGGTCTTAAACCGTCGCAGTCTCAATGTGTGTCTCTCTAGGGTAGGCTCCTGATCCAAGTTGGAGTCTTTCCTGATCGGCATGTACTTGCCCTTCAGACGAGGCCTATCTTTTGCCTATTCCCAGGTGGGTTTGGGGGTGTCTAACAATAAGGATTGGACACCAAACACCACTTTGAAGTGCTCAGGAAAGAGCCGCATGTAGCGTGGTCCCATGGCCCACAGTCTCCTCTTGACATCTTGGAAGGAACAAAGTTGTTGCGATACTTTGAGGGTATGATCCGGGAAGATCATAACCTGAGAGGATTCACAGTGCAGTGAGTCAGACGAGCGAGAGGCCCTTAGTATAGCATCGCAGTTTGCATAGTTCAATATGCGGGCGATGATGGGCCTCTCTGTCAGGGATCTGTGGGCATTATCCAAGAAGAAGCATGAGGAGACAGAATCAGGTGGCACCCAGGACAGAAGCCAGGCAGTTAAGAAAGCAGTTGTGTTGGAACCTCCCGTCTCCTCCGGGATTTCCACCACACTGATGTAATTGCGTCTGCAGCGGTCCCTCGGTGTCTTCCGCTTGTGCCACCAGCAGGACCACAATGTGTCACCGGGTCTTCTCTTCAGATTGACAAGTATGTAGGGAACCTTCCACCTTGGATAACCTTTTCTCAGTTGCAGTTACCCTGCCCACTGTGTTGCGCAGATCTTGATGCCTAAGTGAGAGGTCTGTTCAGAGCTCACCAATTTCCTCCCTCAATGGAGGAACATAGCTCCTTTATAACTCATAGGATGGGGACATCTCCAGTGTATGAGAGATTCTTCCCTGTGTTCCATCCGCGTGGGTTGCCGCAGAAGAGGTGGGCCTGATAAATTTGTCGATCTTGCCCTGCATCGAGGGCTGGGGCAGCTTATCATGCCCCAGTATGTTGAACTGTTTATAGGAGCACCTCTGTGCCCGGTTATGTGAAAGAGAGGAAGGGTACACCAAGGGTCACTCACAAGGCAATCAGGGCGTCAGTGCACTGTGTGGTGCAGGTGTTCTGTCCTAGCTTCCCTTGACCATGGCTGTGGGGGCAGTTGGCAATGTTACTTCGCTCGCCACGACCCGATGTGGCTGCTGAAAGGTCCCCTGCCCCTATACCCAGACCAGGAGCTCACGTCTATGTAGTCTCCACGGCCCATCTGCCGAATTTACCAGCTGTAAAGGGAGGTGGGGGTGATGTCTTGCGATCCATACCATGCACTGCAACCATGGTCCAACAATCGATGAGGGGGGAGCCCTTAGAGACCCGCCCCGCGACCCGATGCAGCTGCCGATTCCTCCTGGCTTCAAGGGAGGAAGGGGGGGCTATCCCTCCATGACCATGTACCCCCAGCGCAGGGAGCAAGCACCAAGGGAGCCCTCACATCACTCCCAGTGCAGGCCAAGGGGAGCCAGGGCCAATTAAAGCCGCTCTCAGTAGAAGAGGCCCACTCTGAGGGAACCTATCCCGTGGCCTGATTTGGCCGTTGCTTCACCTCAAGTGCTGTTCCTCCACCACAGCCATGTCTCCTCTGTGGCCTGCCCCAGCCACCGATCAAAGCACAGAGGGGGCCCCGTCAGGCGAGGCTCGCTGACCACCCGGCTTCAGGCACAGATGGTGGCACCAACCGCTTCCCACCATGTGGCCCTGAAGCAACAGGGGCAGACAGGAGGAAAGAGTGTCCCTGGCCTCAGCTGGCTAGTAGGTTGTTTGCTTCACAGCTTCACCAGGCGGCAGTAACCCCAGCAGCACTGCTCCCTCGTCACCAGGCCCCCCCCGCTCTTCCAGGTGCGTGTGAGATGCAAGGCTGCAGCGTTCTTAGTGGTAACCTCTCGACCGATTGGTGCGGCAAGCCCCGGGCCTCCAAAGTGTCACCAGGCCCCTTTGCAACCTGTATCAATCAATCAATCATAGCACTTGTATAGCCACTACTCACCCGGAAGGGTCTCAAGGCGCTTGGGGGAAGGGGTCCGCTACTGCTCGAACAGCCAGGTCTTGAGTTGTCTTCTGAAGGCGAGATGGTCCTGGGTCAGCCGAAGGTGGATGGGGAAGGAGTTCCATGTCTTGGCCGCCAGGTTGGAGAAGGATCTGCCTCCGGCGGTGGCTCTTCGGATGCGTGGTACGGCGGCGAGGGCGAGGCTAGTAGATCGTAGCTGGCGGGTGGGTGTGTAGAAGGTCAGGCGTCGTTGAGGTACTTGGGGCCCAGGTCGTGGAGAGACTTGTGTGCATGGGTGAGGAGCCTGAACGTGATCCTCTTGTTGACGGGGAGCCAGTGCAGGTCCCTCAGGTGGCCGGAGATGTGGCTGCATCGGGGGATGTCCAGGATGAGTCGAGCGGAGGCGTTCTGGATGCGTTGGAGTCTTTTCTGTAGCTTGGCTGTGGTTCCGGCGTAGAGGGTGTTTCCGTAGTCCAGTCGGCTGGTGACGAGTGCCTGGGTGACCGTCTTCCTGGTTTCGGTCGGGATCCATCGGAAGATCTTGCGGAGCATGCGAAGGGTGTGAAAGCATGATGAGGAGGCGGCGTTGACTTGTCTGGTCATCGAGAGGGAGGAGTCCAGGATGAAGCCCAGGTTGCGTGCGTGGTCTGTTGGCTTTGGAGCGGTGCCCAGGGCGGGGGGCCACCAGGAGTCCTCCCAGGCGGAGGGCGATGGTCCCAGGATGAGGACTTCCGTCTTGTCTGAGTTCAGTTTCAGGCGGCTGTTCTTCATCCACTCGGCGACGTCTTTCATCCCTTCGTGTAGGCTGGTTCTGGCGGTTTCGGGAACTCTGGTGAGGGAGAGGATCAGCTGGGTGTCGTCGGCGTAGGAGAGGATGTTGAGGTTGTGTTGGCGTGCGATGGCTGCAAGTGGTCTCATGTAGACGTTGAAGAGGGTGGGGCTGAGTGATGACCCTTGCGGTACGCCGCAGATGACTTCGGTGGCCTCGGATCTAAACGGGGGGAGGCGGACTCTCTGTGTTCTTCCGGCGAGGAACGAGATGATCCACTCCAGTGCCTTCTCTTGGATGCCGATGTTGCTGAGGCGTTGAACTAGGGTGCGGTGGAAGACAGTGTCGAACGCTGCAGAGAGGTCCAGGAGGATGAGTGTCGCTGTTTCCCCGTTGTCGAGCAGGGCTCGGATGTCGTCGGTGGCTGCGATGAGGGCGGTCTCGGTGCTGTGGTTGGCTCTGAAACCGGACTGCGAGGGGTCGAGGGATCCGTTCGTCTCAAGGAAGGCGGCAAGCTGTCTGTTGACGATCTTCTCGATGACTTTGGCAGGAAAAGGGAGGAGCGAGATGGGGCGGAAGTTCTTGAGGTCGGTGGGGTCCGCTGTTGGTTTCTTCAGTAGGGCGCTGAGCTCGGCATGCTTCTAGCGCTTCCTGGGAAGGTGGCGGTGTTGAAGGAGGTGTTGATGATGTTCCGGAGTTGGGGTGCGATGGTGGAGTCGGCCTTGTTGAAGACATGGTGGGGGCAGGGGTCGGTTGGAGATCCGGAGTGGATGGTGTAGTGCAGTGATAGCTGCTTATCTCTCTTCTGATAAGGACGGATGTCGTACGGGGTGGCAGGAGTTTGCTAAAGAACAGCCACCATCTTCCGCGGCTAAGCCATGCCCCAACTCATTGTAACTTTGATGATTTGAATAGAATGAGTGTCGTTTATTATTCATATAGAATAATTGTATCATTTTATTGTCAGTTTGCAAATGGCCCTCACAGAAGCCCTGTTTACAAATACACTTAAAAAAAAAAATACAGTAGTGTTATCTCTAACCCCGGGCGGTGAACTCCGCTCCGCTCGTAGAGTTTGCGGAGTTTCCCGCACTCCGCGTCACGTGGATCTCGCGGACTTCCGAAAAACTCCACTTCGTGCAGCGGAGCGGAGTTTTTTTCCTTGCTTGCGTTCACCAATGTCAAGTTGGCGAGTGCAAGTGAGGAAAATCCACCTCCCGGCGAGATTTTTCCTCGTTTGCGATCGCCAACATCAAGTTGGCGAGCGCGAGCGTGGAAAATAAACCTACCGGCAAGTTTTCTCAAGTCGAGGGGTCATGTTTCTCATTGCGAGTAGTCGCATATGATCGTGACCGCTGTCATTGAGAAACTGCCAGTTCGCGTTGAGAAAGCTGCCGCTCGAGTAAAAATCTACTCAAGCTGCAGAAAAGGTAAGCTTGCGCTGTCATGGTGCTGTTCTCAATGCTTGCACAGTGCAGACAAGCATCCGGCACTGTGCAATCACCGCGAACTGCATTTTTCTACCATACTCCGCCACTTGCCGAGCTCCGTGTAATGCGACTGAGTTTTTTTTGCACTTTGCTTAGTGCAACTCTGCAAACTCCGCCCAGGGTTAGTTATCTCCAAATACATAATGAGTAAACTCATTATTTTGTTCTCAAATACTAGCATGTTATCCCTATTAAATAAACTAATTTTGTTCCCCACCAGCCCCTGGTATTTTAAGAAAGCTAAAAGCGTCTTCCCTACTAAAACCTGTTGGTTTCGAATGTCAGATAATCAAGGTGAGGGACAAGGAGTGATTCTTTAGAGAGGACTAGCTCCCATACTCCTCCAAGATCAATAACTAACACAAAGGGGTGCGGATCCTCAGTCTCAAGGGAAGAGAGAACCCTAACAGGTGGCTCAATTGGCCTGGACAACGGGATCCCAGGAGGGGGGATCTGACTGATCAGATCAAAGTGTCCTCACAAACCCGGTAGGGTGTCTTGCTTCAACATAGGGCACTCCTCGTAGGGCCTTCGCTGCAATGCCCGACTGACCCTTCAATGGGGTCTAAGTCTAAGGAACTCCAAATGGAGTTCTAATGGGATGGTGGTTCCTTGACACAGTAAAAACAAGATAGCTATCATGGGTAATAATGTACTGTCATAGCTTTAGTGCATGTTGAGTAAGGTCAACATGTTTTGCGCCTGGATGTTCAGCGGCATTTCATCAGGACCAGGTAAGTACCTACCCTACCGAGGAATGGGGCAAAGTGAAATAGTGTAGTTCCTCCAGTCATATAGGCTAATACTGCACCTGCTATGCTGCTGGAGGGGGATCCAACCTGTAAGAGATAAATGAGGGAGACGGTCATAAAGAACCAGCTTCTAAAACAATTATATTCAAATCTGCTAGCAGTATTACATATAATGTACACGGGTTGCGTCTTGCTGCGTATTGGTGCAGTCAGAACCTGAGGTGGGCAAATTGCGCTACGGTTGAGTAAAAAGACATAACATACCATGACAAACAATATAATGACACTTGCACATATTAAAACTATAATAGACTGTCCACTAGTAGCAGATTGTGTAAAAGGTACGTAGAAGTGATCAAGTACCACAGTAAAGGCCCATAAGAACTCTAGAGTAACAAAGACCCAGAATGGTCCCAGGATGTAATTGAGAGAATAATATAGAGAGGGGTGAATAAACCCAAAAGTTGGGAGAGTGATGCCCCATAGGGGAGTCAGAGAACCACAACTTGCTATGTAAGAAAACCCGGTACAGAAGAAGAGGACCACCACCTCCCGGGGCTAATTTGAAGGTAATGGGGGGGGGGCTCCTGGACCCCCTTGGGCCCTGGTGACCACACCTCCCTTGGGCAATTAACTTTAAAAAGAGAAAGGGGGACGCATTGCCCTGCTCCCTGGGCATATACAGCCCTGGGGAGCACCACCTCCCTGTGTGACCCGTACTAGTATAAGGATGGGGGCTGCACTTGCCCCCTTTTTGAGCCACACATGGCCCTGGGACCATAAAGCTCCCAGGGCTGGCTCCTGCTATGTCCCGGGTGGCTCACTCCGGGATATAGCGGTTTGCTTCAGCTTGGAAGAAGCAGACAGCTCCCATCAAGCTAAAGCAAACAATCTGGTTCCAGCAGGCAGGAGCTGTCAAAGTCCTCCCATCCACTGGAAGCAGAGGTTTCATCTCTTGCTCTTCCTGCAGACATGCAGGCCGGGAAAGAGATGAAACTATTACTCCTGCACAGAGGGAGCTGCCTTTTCAGCTACTCCTTCCATGCAGCTTCAATGCTGGCTCCTGCAGAAAAAGGGCAGCCGGCTGGGACTGCAGGGGCCTTGAGGCTCCCCCGCACTCCCAGGGAAAAAGACAAGAAAGAGGCAATATAGAAGTCAGCAAAGAGCAGAAAGAAGCAGAATAAATGTGAGAAACAAGCAGGAAGAAGCAGAATAAAAGTCAGAAACGAGCAGAAAGAGGCAGAATAAAAGTCAGAATAAAAGTCAGCAACGAGCAGAAAGAGGCAAAACAAAAGGTCAGCAACGAGCACCAAGTGGCAAAATAAAAATTAGCAATTAGCTGAAAGAGGCAGAATAAAGGTGAGAAAATAGCAGAAAGAGGCACAATAATGTCCAGCAATGAGCGGAGAGAGGCAAAATAATGGTGAGAAACAAACAGAAAGAGGCCGAAAAAAGGTCAGAAGAGAGCAGAAAGATGCAGAATAAAGATCAGAAACAAGCAAAAAAATACAAAATAAAGGTGAGAAACAAGCAGAAAGAGGCAGACTAAAGGTGAGAAATTAATAGAAAGAGGCTAAATAAAAGTGAGAAATTAGCTCAAAGAGGCAAAATAGAGGTCAAAAACCAACAGCAAAACGGAAAATAAAGGTGAGAAATAAGCTGAAAGTGGAAAAATAAAGGTCAGCAGTGAGCAAAAAGAGGCAAAATAGAGATGAGAAACAAGCAGAAAGAAGCAGAATAAAGGTCAGAAAAGAGCAGCAAGAGGCAAAATAAAGATGAGAAATGATCAGAAAGAAGCAAAATGGAGGGCAGAAACCAGCAGCAAGAGGCAAAATAAAGGTGATGAAGGAGCAGAAGGAGGCAAAATAAATGTCATCAATGAGCTGAAAGACGCACAATAAAGGTCAACAACGAGCAGAAAGGGGCAAAATAGATGTCAGAAATGTGCAGAAAGGGGGAAAAAAGAGGCCAGAAACCAGCAGCAAGAGGCAAACCAAAGGTGAGAAACAAGCAGAAAGAGCCAGACTAAAGGTCAGCAATGAGCAGAAAGCAGCAAAATAAAAGTCAGAAGGAAGCAAATTAGAAATAAGAAACGAGCAGAAAGAGGCAAAATAGAGGTCCGCAACGATCAGAAAGAGGCAAAATACCAGTGAGAAACTAGCAGAAAGAGGAAGAATAAAGGTCTGAAATGAGCAGCAAGCGGCAAAATAAAGGTGAGAAACGAGCAGAAAGAGGTCAAATAACATTGAGAAATGAAGAGAAAGAGCCAAAATAGAGGATAGAAACCAGCAGCAAGAGGCAAAATATAGGTGAGAAACTATCAGAAAGAGGAAAAATAAACATTAGCAATGAGCAAAAAGAGGCAAAATAAAGGTAAAAAACAAGCAGAAAGATGCAGAATAAAGGCCAGAAGGGAGCAGAAATAGGTCAGAAATGAGTAGAGCGGGGCAAAATAAAGGTGAGAAGAGCAGAAAGAGACCAAATAAAGGTCAACAACAAGAAGAAAGAGGCAAAATGTGTAAAATACACTACCTGGATTGGGACCTCGACTTCCTACATGAAGCTCCTAGTTTCCTGTTGTCAAAAGTGTTTCCCAAAAAAAGGCCATGATTTACAGTTGAGATATGCTAACGAGGGTAAAATTTTGGAAGGTTTTGTGGCGCTCTAAAAATGATTGTAATTCTACTTCTGTTCGGTGCTTTGTGGTAGGGAGATCACCCACTCTCCAGTTATATGACCAAGGTCAAACCAATTCAGAAGTTAATATCTCCCCCAGCACTCGCTAGTATCAACATATAATCATATTATTGTACACTACTTAAATTACAGATGTCAACAATTCTTATTTTTCTTGTATTTTTTTATTAATTCTTGTAGTTCTTTTTTAGCCAATACGTGTTTCGTCGCCAAGGGTAAGTAACCGTGATTTCCTCAGGGCTGTTGCTTTAGTAAGTTGTGGCTATCTTTAAACCGGTTTTACTTCCGTCCCGGTGTCCCAATCATTTCTTAAGACCGATAAAATTTTCCAGGCTCAGACAACCCCAATACTGTTGTCTCAAATCATTATCATCAGTTTTCAGAGCGTACTCGCTTGGACCACATGATGCTGTGCAACTAATATTCGGAATCCGGCTCACCACCCAGGTCCGGAAGCAGCTGCTACTGATTGCCACTATACAAATTACTTACGAGATATCCACAACTTTTTTGCCAACTTTTTTGGTAGTGCCCCCCTCCAACAAATCTATAAGGCCTAAAGTATTATTCTCCTTCTCTAAAAGCAGGGCCACTGGAATTGTGCGATTGTGCTGCTGCACCATGTTTCGCATAATTATAGATTTGCCGCATTTGCCACAGAATCCATCATCTGTTGAATGATCTGCAGATTTTAACAAAACGGCTTTTGTATCTAGCTTAAACCTTTCCATTGCTTATTACTTTATTTAGGTGTTAATCTTGTACTAATAAGGTGCAACAAACAACCAGACAGTGTTAACAAGTGTAAACATGACAAAATAATGGCATAATTTGTCTTTTCTTGCTGCATATTTTACTCAACCATGCAAGAAAGTTTGGCCCTCCACTGCTGCGTAATTCCTGTGACCCTGATTAAAAGGCATCCTGCCTTTGAAGGACATAGTGCTCTTCCATTGAGTCAAAGTGTTGCATAAAAAAAATGCACATTTACTGCAGGTGATACTCATTTCGAGCCGTTTGAGATAAAAGCTAACCTCTTCCTGACCTGGACTCCCCAAAAGTGAACAGCTTGGTGTCCAAAGAAAGCTTTGCTAACTTGAATGCATTACAGAAGGGCCAATTTCTTTTATGAGTGCGACTTGTTAACATGTCATCATTTATTCTAAGGACTCCATCTGAGTGTCTTCTTGGTACTGATATCTATAATAAATATTCAGTTAGTCTTACATGACTGTTAATGTGATCTACTGGTAAAGTGAAACTAGGTGCACATGGTAAGCATCTCGCTTGCATATATGGACTTCGCATAAAATAATGTGTATTTATAAAGCACATGTTCACCCAACGGTACCTTGGCGCTGAATAACAGATGTGTATTGTTACTCATCTCAATGGTACTCATTTTATCGACTTCAAAGGATGAAAGGCTGAGTGGGCCAACTGGGATTTGACCCTGTGACCATAAGGGTAAACACAGGTCCCTACAATGGATACATTTGTCCACTAAGCCACCAGACCCAGCTACATGCTATTTTCACCTTCTGTTTGGTTGGCAACACAAGGGCATGGTTTTTGTTTTTATAAGCATTACACCTGGCCATATCAGTCTGATAAGGACAATTTGCATTCCTATCTGTCCCCTTATCTTGATAGCTTGCTCCTTGTGAGCCAGCCTGGACTGTTGTTACAAAGTTCCTGCGTGTTTTTATGACATGGCAGAGGTGTGCTCTACCCTGCCCTACTCCTGAGGTACAAGCGAGCGGAACAAGGCTGAGCTAGCCCATAGGAAAAACGGGAGGTTGCCCCAAGGCCAGTTTATGCCTTCCATAGGCCAGTACTGGATGTATGACATTACAATGCACGCTTTTACATCGCATGCCTTTACAACGCGGTATTTACAATGAATACCTTTACAACGCATAGTGCTTTGGGGTGCTGGATAGTTAATAGTTTAATTTACTATTCCAACTCCAGTCCCCGTGGATAGTAGGGAAGGTGTTGGATAGTAAATTAAATCTATTCCCTATCCTAGAGCGCCCCCCAGCGCAATGCGTTGTGATGGTTTGCGTTGTAAAAGTTGCGTCGTAAAGGCACTGCGTGGTAAAAGTTGCGTTGTAAAGGATTTTTCCCGCCAGTACTACTGAGGAAGAGATAGTATCATATTTCAACGCCTCTCAGGGAGAAATAAGTGCTATATAAAAGCAATTTATAAAAAGATATATCTTGTTACTTATTATAGCCATCGTCACTTGAATTATGCGGCAGTGGGGACAAAATTATGCAGATGAGTTTACAGAATCATGCTGGAAGAAAAAGGCAAAGTGTGCAGCATAACACCATGCAACCTGTATCAGTATTATATCATTATTTTGGTATTGTAATTTGTTAATACTGTCCGGCCAAAGTTGCTCCTCCTTAGTACCAGTCTAACATCTGAGTACAGCAATCAGCAGCCCATAGGTGATCTGTTAAACTTTGCAAAGAATATGCCACTGTACTAAACGACGTGTGGCGCTCTTTGTTTAGTAACTTTTGATCTGGTTGGGCTACAAAACACTTTTTGGTTTGGTAAAACCTACAAATTATGCAGCAGAAGCTGGATTAAGTGGCAAATTCATGATTACATATAAATTGCCGCCTCTGCAGAATCGCATGATTCCAATGTCCCTAAATACAGATCAGCATCCTCTGTCTCCACTACCTCTTGGGGCTATTGTGGTTGATTTTAGGATATTCCAAGTGAAGCAACATCTGTCTGCTCTCTATTTATTCTTGTTCCCCTTACCTGTTTGATTTGTAGTAGTGGTGAATTTGCATTCTCACTGTTCCTGAGATGCCTGTCCTTGTGACTGTTGTCTGCAGTATGGTGTTTATTCCAGTGGATGCGTGTATTCATTTACCTGGATTCTATAGAGTGAGCCACAAAGGTGGGTGCCTGGTTTGATTGTTTGTCAAGTTCCACCACATGATTGGTGGGCTGAGTCTAAAATTAAGGTCTGTGTGTCAGTGTCATGCGTTCCCATGGGTGTAGAATGGTATGCGGTCTGTGTTCAGTGAGAGGATTACTACTCACCATGATTGTCAATGTGTCATTCATCCCCAAGATGGTGTTTTATTAAACTTGGGGACTGTTTTGCAAAAATATGTACCAGCTCTCTGCTGGCAGATTATGAAAAAGGCTCATTTGCAAATGTACAAATTCACAGAAATGTAGTTATGTATTTCTAGGGGGCCGATATACTCCAAATGCAGCTTAATATACTGAATTACAGATGGGTATACCTGAATTACTAATTCGCCAAGGGTTTCTGAGTGACATCAAATAGACAATAAGAATGAAGCTCAGTGTGAAACTTTACGTAAAGTTTAGCCATCTATAATTGTATGTTGTATATGGCCTCCTAGAATCAACTACCCTGCTTCAGACATGTAAGGTGTAATGAGGGAATCATATATTATAATTTATATTTTTAAAAAAGTTTGATTTAAAAAAGTGTGGACCCCCCCCTCCACTTCCACCACCTTCAACATATACTCTCCCCCAAATTAAAAAAGACATATCTGGCCTCCTGCCAAAAACCCTTCCCCAAATATCTCTAAATGTAAAAAACAAAAACCTAGCCTCTGCGCCTATTCACGACACCCTCTACATATGCCATCTCTGACGCACCCTAAGCAACCAAACTGGACCAAAAAAATACCTGTCCTCCAGCAACCTATCCCCACTACCCTCTCAAAACTCTTCCCCGCCCACAAGGAAAAAAAATTATCTGCCCCACTCTGCCACCCACATCCTTCCCTCTGTACATTCCCACCCCTGACCTGCCTGAATGTTTGGTTTCCGGTCTCACTTTGAGCTGGCACCGCACTGACAGCGAGCCGCTTGTCAATACAGGCTTTTTTTCTCCCCCATAAACACCTGCGTTGACCGGGGAGAAGGCGGTTGGCACATAGACAGCAAAGCCCACGTTCTCCCATCTTTGAGATCCATTACACTTGGGTCTCTGGAGACTAAGGAAATTTTATTTGATTCATTTGTTCACTAGAAAGCCTTCCAACGGCAGCCATATCCAACAGATAGAATTATAGATCGGCTAGAATGAATTAGGGGGATTTTTTTCACCTAGGGGTTCTGATTGTCATCAAATAGACAACTAGAGCTAACCCTCTAAAATTTCACTCAGGACCCTGAGGTGAAAAACATCTCCCTAATTCACATTTTACCTATTTATAATTTTATGTTATGCGTTGCCCCTAAAATCATTTGCCCGTCTTTGCAACTGCACTCAGAGACAGAGGAGTAATGGCAGAGCCATACATAACATGACCTCCCCTCCCTAGATTACATTTGTGAAATAAAACCATGCCTGCCATTCTTAACCCCTTCGCTGCTAGGCCTTTTCCCCTCCTGTGCTAAGCCTTTTTTTGGCGATTTGGGGTAGTGCGCGCTTAGGCCCCTGTAACTTTTTGACCACATAAGGTATCCACGCCAAATTTGCGTCCTTTTCTTCCAACATCATGTGGATTCTAAAGGTGCCCAGGGTTTGTGGATTCCCTTGGAGGGGTCCCAGAAATTAACCAAAATATAGTGAAATATTTTTTTTTCAGAAAAATGGGAAAAACGGGCTGCAAATGAAAGCCTCTGGGTCACCTCAGATTGAATGGGACGCGTTCAAGGTGGTCCTCAGGGGCCAATGTCTAGGCACCCAAGCACACTCCCGGCGACACTTAGAGGTGGATCTCAGACGCATCGAATCTGACCTGCTACGATTGGAGCAGTCTGCAACCGCTGGCCCCACCGCGGAGTTAATACAAACACGGGCAGAGCATGATACCCTGATTGACAGATTGAAAAATGTCAATTACAAGGCCCACGCAGCCCGCACTCACCACTCTGGCGACAAGCCAGGCAAGTTGTTGGTGTGGCTGATCCAGCGTGAACAACGTGTCACGCCGGTGGCAGCGGTGCAATCGTTGGAAGGCCCGGTGGTATACACACAGGCGCGGATACACGAGGCCTTTGTGGCTCATTACAGCGCGCTGTACAAATCCCGACTGCTGACCGCACCATCGGTAATAGCCACGTACTTGGAAGACATCATGCTGCCTACCCTAACAGATGATCAACGAGAGGACCTGGGGTCGCCGTTGATTGCCGAGGAACTCCGCGACGCCATCTTTGCCCTCTCGAACGGCAAGGCGCCTGGCCCTGATGGGTTGCCCGCGGAGTACTATAAAGCATGCTCTGACATCCTAACTCCAGAGCTCTTGAGGGTGTTTGCTGCGGCACTGGAAGACTTAGACCTACCCCAGTCCATGAATGAAGCAACATTAGTGTCCCTCCTAAAGCCAGGTAGAGATGAAACGCTACTCGGCTCATATAGGCCCCTAGCGCTGCTAAACACTGATTACAAGATACTGGCCTCGACTCTAGCCCGACGACTGGCAGGACTGGTACCCGGCTTGATACACAATGACCAGAACGGCTTTGTACCCTCCAGATGCACCTCCCAAAACATCCGTAGATTATTCAGGGTACAACGGTATGCAATGCAAGACTGGCCCAGGTCGGGATGTCTAGTCCTGGACCTGGAGAAGGCATTCGATTCGCTCGAATGGCCCTATTTGCTGGCAGTGCTACGCAGATTCGACCTCGGGGATGACTTTATTGAACTAGTGGGGTTGCTATATAAACGCCCGGTGGTGCGTGTCCGCACGGGCGGGCTACTCTCTGACGCCATTAGAGTGCAACGCGGCACCAGGCAGGGCTGCCCGCTATCCCCGCTACTGTTCTCATTAGCCATTGAACCCCTTGCTGCACTACTGCGCGCAGAGGGCATACATTGGGGGATCCCGCTCGAGGACGGCATACACGCGGTCTCGCTATATGCGGACGATCTCCTTTTATACATCAGGGACCTCACCCGCATACCTCGACGCCTCTCGGAGATCTTTCAATCCTTCGAGACCATGTCAGGCCTCAAGGTTAATTGGGCCAAATCAGGTGCATACTCGTTCAACCCTGACATCCCTGACCCCGGAGTCACGATCAATGGGGAAAGGCTGCCGTGGCACCACACGACGTTCAAATACCTAGGAGTGTACATCCACAGGACACCACAAGCTGTACTAGATGGAAACCTGACGCGTGCCATCACGTCTATAAAATCCCAGATTGCCTTTTGGAAATCCCTACCACTCAATGTCCCGAGTAGAGTGACACTGACAAAAATGATTGTACTTCCCAGACTCTTATACTACTTCGCCAACCTGCCAGTGTACGTACAGGCGCGCACCTTTAGAGAACTAGCCTCCATGGTTAGAGACCTGATATGGAACACGGGCCGGCCTAGAGTAGCCCTCCGGAAACTATATGCCCCGGTCGATGAGGGAGGCCTCGCGGTACCGAACCTCGAACTTTATTATCTGGCAGCCCAGCTACAATGGGTCACCGCCTGGCTGGCGGGCAACCACCTGGGAGACACTGCTACGAATACGGACATGTATTCCCCCATGCAGCTACATACACTATTCCACCCCCTGACATGCCCAAGGAAATCCAATCAGTTACACGTCGCCGTGGCGATACGTTGCTATGTCAGAAGCCTACGGCTCACGAGGGCGACCAAGCCATATGCCCCGGCGCTACCACTCCTGGGCACCCCCAAGTCCACCTCTATAGTCACAGAAACAGCGCTGGAACCTTGGACGCGCACTGGGGTAGACACTATGGCAGACCTATATGCTGATGGTGTCCTGATACCATTTGCAACGCTAGCGGCAGACACAGGTCTCCCGACGGGTCAATTTTTACAGCACGCCTCGATACTTTTCGCATACACACAGCGGTGGGGCAACATCACTGATGAACTGCCGACGCACCAATTGATACAGAGCCTACATGTCATGGGTGATGGCACACACGTGGTGCACTGGCTACACCAAGCACTATTGTCACACACACAACATTCGCTGCAACCACTGCGTGACCACTGGGCCACAGACAGAGGGAGGGAATGGACAGATAAGGAGTGGAAAATGATCCTATTGGGCCCCAGACACGTGCCACGGAACGCGCGCTTTAAACTGATACAGTTCTACATACTACATAGAGCGTACCTCTCACCCAATAAGATTAATCGCTATTTCCCAGGAGCGGCGGCCAAATGCCCGAGATGTGCGCTGGAAGAGGCAGACTTACTACACATGCTCTGGCAGTGCCCACGGATTCAGACATACTGGGGGGCGATACTTACGACACTGGACAAATGCACAGGCATGACGATCCCGCACACATGGGAGGCATGCCTACTTGGCCTGTATAAGCGAACTACGTTAAACAAAGCCCCCTCTCGATTCTGGGACCTTGCCCTCCTCACAGCAAAAAGATTGCTCAAGAAACACTGGAAGAGAGCTACCCCACCATTACCAGACCACTGGCACACATCCCTAGACACTTGGGCAAAAGCGGAAAGCACCGCCCTCCATAACGAGGAAACGGCAGGCCTCCGTCAGTTCCCAATTGCGCAACTCTGGGACACAATGCTCACCTCCTTCCGCAAGGAACGCCTTCTCACACAAACCGCGACAGGAATCATCCACCCGGACAGCGCCGACGATGCACCCACTGCGCACACTCCACGCGGACACATCTGATGTCACCCCCACCATCACGTCCTTCCCCTCACGCCTGATCTCCGTAGTGTCGGGCATGCTCTCACCCCCCGGGTCATGCCCACTTCGTTAGACACTCCTGAGTGTCACACACGCTCCCCATGATACCACACCCCGAACAAAGACGCACACCTCCTACCCCAGTATCAGCTGACCATATCCACCCTTTCCTGGTTTTCCCTCCAAGTCCCCTGTTTCCTACCCTCCCCTCCTTCCCTTGATGTTTATTTCGGAATTTATATCCTTGTTACACGAACATGGTTTGAAACGTTTGTGATGGAAAATGTAGCCATGATGTATGAAGCAAGAAATCCAGTGCATTGGGTGCTATGCCCCGAATACATGACAGACATCCTTGAGATGTAATAATATATGTATTGTACCATTCATGCTTTACTTCTCCTGTACCCCTAATAAAGGATATTTAAACAAAAAAAAAAAATGAAAGCCTCTGGGTTTTTCCCTGAAAATGTTATCAAAAAAGGGTTTGTGGGGCTAAAATCTCCATTTTCTCAGCTTTTAGGGAATGACAGTCTTTTGTCAGAGAACCAAAATTTTTCACACAGTTTTGGCATTTTTCTGGGACATAGCCTATTTTTGCTATTTTTAGAGCTTTCCACCTCCTTCCAGTTAATGGTAGAAATGAGTTTGAAAGCAATAATGGATCATGGAAAGCTATACATTTTCGAAAAGTAGACAATATTCTGAATTCAGAAAGGGGTCATTTGTCTAAATCCATGAAGGTTTCTTTATAGAAACTAACAGTTAAATATTGGAATAATTGAAAATTTGTTGAAAAAAACAGCCTTTTGTCTCAACGTTTTCACCTATAACTTTTTGTAATTTTGACAACTCTTGGAAAGCAATATACCGTTACATCCGTTAGACCTTCCTGGTTGTGGGGATATATAGGACTTGTAGTTTCACCAAGAACCCGACGAACCCAGATCCAAAAACTGAGCAGCAACTTGCAATGGTATTTTTTTCTTTTTACTGGGTATAGAGCACTTTGTCTTGGAAAATGTATACATGGAAAAATCTGTATGAAAGACACCTATGTATTTCTGAATTGGGTACAAATTATAGAGTTTTGAAACAATATATAATTGCACATTTTAAAAATTGGGAATACTCATACTAGGATGAGAATTATTTGTCATTTTTGAAAAAGATTTTTTTTTACACAATGTCTTTCATTGGGAAGGGAGAAATGTATGAAAACTCAATTGGTAATAACAGTTGATTTACAAATCTGAATTACCCTAAGTCTCCCGATAAAAACGGTACCTCACTTGTGTGGGTCGGCCTTGTGCCTGCGACAGGAAACGGCGCAAAATGCAACGTGGTCACACCTCAATTTTGCAGTTACAAATTGACCCTTTTATGGCAAAGTGCCTAGCTGTAGTTTTTGCACCCTAGCTCTGCCGGCACCTAGGGAAACCTAGCAAACCTATACATTTTTGAAACGTAGACACCCAGGGGAATTCAGGATGGGGTAACTCGACTGCCTACCACCAGGTCTGTTACCCAGAATCCCTTGCAAAGCTAAGAAATTGACAAAAAAAATGCATTTTCCTCACATTTCAGTGGTGGAAAGTTCTGGAATCTGCGTGGATCAACAAATTTCCACCCACCCAGCGTTCCCCCGGGTCTCCGGAAAAAAATGGTACCTCACTTGCCTGGGTCTGCCTAGTGCCTGCGTCAGGAAACAGCGCAAAACGCAACGTGGTCACACCTCAATTTCGCAGTGAGATCATGCCCTTTTTGGGGAAAGAGACTACCTTTTGTTTTTGAACCCTAGCTCCGCCGGCACCTAGGGACACCTAGCAAACCTATACATTTTTGAAAAGTAGACACCCAGGGGAATTCAGGATGGGGTGACTCGACTGCCTACCACCAGGTTCTGTTACCCAGAATCCCTTGCAAAGCTAAGAAATTGACAAAACAAAATGCATTTTCCTCACATTTCTGTGGTGGAAAGTTCTGGAATCTGCGTGGATCAACAAATTTCCACCCACCCAGCGTTCCCCCGGGTCTCCCGAAAAAAATGGTACCTCACTTGCCTGGGTCTGCCTAGTGCCTGCGACAGGAAACAGCGCAAAACGCAACGTGGTCGCACCTCAATTTCGCAGTGAAATACTGCCCTTTTTGGGCAAAGAGACTACCTTTTGTTTTTGAACCCTAGCTCTGCCGGCACCTAGGGAAACCTTGCAAACCTATAAATTTTTGAAAAGTAGATACCCAGGGAAATTCAGGATGGGGTGACTCGACTGCCTACCACCAGGTTCTGTTACCCACAATCCCTTGCAAAGCTAAGAAATTGACAAAAAAAATGCATTTTCCTCACATTTCTGTGGTGGAAAGTTCTGGAATCTGCGTGGATCAACAAATTTCCACCCACCCAGCGTTCCCCCGGGTCTCCCGAAAAAAATGGTACCTCACTTGCCTGGGTCTGCCTAGTGCCTGGGACAGGACACAGCGCAAAACGCAACGTGGTCGCACCTCAATTTCGCAGTGAAATCCTGCCCTTTTTGGACAAAGAGACTACCTTTTGTTTTTGAACCCTAGCTGTGCCGACACCTAGGGAAACCTAGCAAAGCTATACATTTTTGAAAAGTAGACACCCAGGGAAATTCAGAATGGGGTGACTCGACTGCCTACCACCAGGTTCTGTTACCCAGAATCCCTTGCAAAGCTAAGAAATTGACAAAAGAAATGCATTTTCCTCATATTTCTGTGGTGGAAAGTTCTGGAATCTGCGTGGATCAACAAATTTCCACCCACCCAGCGTTCCCCAGGGTCTCCTGAAAAAAATGGTACCTCACTTGCCTGGGTCTGCCTAGTGCCTGCGACAGGAAACAGCGCAAAACGCAACGTGGTCGCACCTCAATTTCTCAGTGAAATCGTGCCCTTTTTGGGCAAAGAGACTACCTTTTGTTTTTGAACCCTAGCCCTACCGGCACCTAGGGAAACCTAGCAAACCTATACATTTTTGAAAACTAGACACCCAGGGGAATTCAGGATGGGGTGACTCGACTGCCTACCACCAGGTTCTGTTACCCAGAATCCCTTGCAAAGCTAAGAAATTGACAAAAAAACGCATTTTCCTCACATTTCTGTGGTGGAAAGTTCTGGAATCTGCGTGGATCAACAAATTTCCACCCACCCAGCGTTCCCCCAGGTCTCCCGGAAAACGTGGTACCTCACTTGCGTGGGTAGGCATAGTGGCTGCAACAGGAAAAGGTCCAAATCGTACGGTGAAGAATTTAAAATAACCCATGGGTACTCACAAACTTTCTGTCGGGGGCCAAAATGACAGTGTAGTTTGTGGCTGAGGGCCGCACTGGTAGGGGTGGGGTCAGTGGTGGGCGGGGTCAGTGAGGGGGCGGGACTAGAGTAAAAAAAAAAAACCCTGTTAAAAAAATAAGACAATGCTATCTTAACAGGCATTGCATAGCTTCATACACACATTACCCCAAATCCACCACAGGGTTACTTTTGGCCCATCCTTAACCCCGCAATAGCCTGCAATGTCTTGCAAACGCAATGGCGGTCAGGCAAGGACCAAAACCAGCAGAAAGTCAAGAGGACTCCCAAGGGTTTACTTTTTATTCCAGAAGCAAACTCCATGACTACTGAGGCCAGTCTCTCTCTCTCTGTCTCTCCCAGTCAGTCAGTCAGTCTCTCTCTCTCTCTGTCAGTCTCTCTCTCTCTCTCCTTTCTCCTCTCTTGCCCTCTCTCCCCCCTCCGATCAGTCAGAGCCCTCCTCTCTCTCTCTCTCTGTCAGTCTCTCTCTCTCTCTCTCTGTCAGTCAGTAAGTCTCTCTGTCAGTCATTCTCTCAGTCAGTCAGTCAATCAGTTTCTCTCTCTCTCTCTGTTAGTCAGTCTCGCTAAGTCAGTTAGCTAGTCTGTCTGTCAGTCTCTTTGTCAGTTACTCTTTCTCTATCAGTCACTCTCTCTGTCAGTCACTCTCTCTGTCAGTCAGTCTCTCTGTCAGTCAGTCAGTCTCTCTGTCAGTCAGTCTCTCTGTCAGTCAGTCTCTCTCAG